>NW_024070209.1:62460952-63114935 GCF_014754425.2 Oryx dammah
ATTCCAAGGCCAAATTTGCCTGTTACTCCAGGTGTTTCTTGACTTCCTACTTTTGCATTCCAGTCCCCTATAATGAAAAGGACATCTTTTTTGGGTGTTAGTTCTAAAAGGTCTTGTAGGTCTTCATAAAACCGTTCAACTTCAGTTTCTTCAGCGTTACTGGTTGGGGCATAGACTTGGATAACTGTGATATTGAATGGTTTGCCTTGGAGACGAACAGAGATCATTCTGTCATTTTTGAGATTGGCATCCAAGTACTGCATTTCGGACTCTTTTGTTGCAAAGTGTCAGACACGACTGAGCGACTGCACTGAACTGAAGTGCGTTACATTTATTCTGTGCTTTATTTCTGTTATTGGTACCTCATGTCCACCTCAGACTATCAGGCATTAGGTGCTGGAGGTTGTGGCCCCTGGGCTCCAGGATCTAGAAGGAATGGATTCTGTCTGGGGTGGGAAGGTGAGGCTCTGACACAGTGACGAGCATCTGAAGCATAATGGAGAGGTGAGGAAGTGGTGCGTGTTGGCACAGGAAGTGGGCCTGGAGCTGGGCCGGAGGAGAGGAGCCAGGCCAGGCATGTCTCGTCCCCTCTCGCAGGAGCTGTGCTGCTCTCCCAGAGGTGATGGTAGGCACCCAGCAACTGTTTTAGCTTAATCCCTGTGTCCATTCCTCCCTCCCTCTGTGCCAGGGTAGAGCAGGGGACAGAATGGGTGAAAATCTTTAAGATGTTGGCTTTACCTAATAAGTCCTGAGGCCACTGACATGCTGGCTTCTGAGTCTAAGAGGGAAGAAAACAGTGGATTGAAAAGTTGATAAAATACTCTGTGTGAAGGAGTAAAAAGCAGCTGCAAGCACAACACTCCTTTGGAGATGGAATGAATAAATGAGATAAAATCCTAAATAAATATCTTGCATGGTACTAATTGCGTTTTAAAAGCTGCCACTGGAGAACAGATAAAACGATGCTGTATTTCATTAGTGGCTCCCTTAATTCCATGGTATTTGCCAGCAAGCCCTATTAAAGCACTCTGTAATTAAAGACCAGTTCTGGGTCCTGTAATTTAGAGCATTATCAAAATACGGCAAGTGACTGGAGGTAAGAAAATGGAAACAAACACCACTTGCATAAGGTCCTGGGAGATCACACAGAGTGTGAATTTTAAATGCTCAGCCTTCGTATTGCCCCCGCCAGAGGGGTCTTGTCCACATCAGTGTTTTCCGTTTGATGGGCAACCAGTTACATTTTTACTATCTCACAGGAGCGTAGGTGGAGAAGTAAATCAGTTCTTTTATTAAAACAATTTTCATTGTGATATAATTCTCATAACATAAAATTACAACTTTACAGTGTACAATCGAGTGGCTTTTAGTATATTCAGAATGTTGTACAGGGTTTCCCCGGTGGCATTAGTAATAAAGAACCCACCTGCCAGTGCAGGAGACGTGAGAGTTACGGGTTCAATCCCTGGGTCAGGAAGATCCCCTGGAGAAGAGCACGGCAACCCACTCCAGTATTCTTGCCTGGAGAATCCCCATGGACAGAGGAGCCTGGTCCTCTGCTCCAAAGAGTCAGACATGACAGAAGCAACTTAGCATGCATGCATATGGTAAATCTGTGTTTAGCCTTTTGCAGAGCTGCCAGGCTGTCTTCTACAACAATGGCAACCATTTTATAGTCCTAAAAGCAATGTATGAGGTCTCTAATTTTTCCATATCCTCACCAACACTTTTTACTATCCCTTAGTTTTTTTTTTTTTACTATATTGCTGCACACAGGCTTCCTCTAGTTGCAGTGAGTGCAGGCTTCTCACTGCAATGGCTTCTCCTGTTGTGGAGCATGGACTTGAGAGTTTGGGCTCAGTAGCTGTGGCCCACGGGTTTAGTTGCTCTGAGGCGTGTGGGGTCCTCATGGACCAGAGATCGAACCTGTGTGATTATTAACCACTGAACCATCAAGGAACTCCCTATCAGCTTTTTTTTTTTTCCACTGCTCTCCTTAAGGTGAGAAGAGGTATTTCGTTCTGGGTCATCTGTCCTTTAACCATGAAGATAGCCATCCTGTGCCTTTGCTCTTTGTGGTGAACCACATAGATTCTCCCTGCGTTAGGCTGACAGGAGATGGTCTGTGGTCTTGTTTTCCTGTTCCCTCCATCCAGAGCTGGCCTGGAGACACTCACACCCCAGGACACTGTGGTGGCAAGTAGGAGCCAGCTGGATGGAGTTCCAATCCCGGTTCTGCCATGTCTTACCTGGAGTGACTGTGGGCTAGTTACTAAACTCTCTTGCACCTTACCTCTAAGGTGGGACTCATTTAAGTGGAATTGGTCCTTTTTGAGGACTCCCAAGAAACACATCTTTCATTATCTTACCATCTCTGAAATCAGGACATGTCTTAACCTGTATATCAGGCAGGCTGCAGCCAGGATATAGTTGTCACTGCCTGGACATCAAAACTTGCTGACTGGGGGACATTTCGGGTAGTCCAGTGGCTAAGACCATGATGGCTACTCCATTTCTTCTAAGGGATTCCTGCCTGCAGTAGTAGATATAATGGTCATCTGAATTAAATTCACCCATTCCAGTCCATTTTAGTTCGCTGATTCCTAGAATGTCGACGTTCACCCTTGCCATCTCTTGTTTGACCACTTCCAATTTGCCTTGATTCATGGACCTGACATTCCAGGTTCCTATGCAACATTGCTCTTTACAGCATCGGATCTTGCTTCTATCACCAGTCACATCCACAACTGGGTACTGTTTTTGCTTTGGCTCCACCCCTTCATTCTTTCTGGAGTTATTTCTCCACTGATCTCCAGTAGCATATTGGGCACCTACTGACCTGGGGAGTTCCTCTTTCGGTATTCTATCATTTTGCCTTTTCATACTGTTCATGGGGTTCTCAAGGCAAGAATACTGAAGTGGCTTGCCATTCCCTTCTCCAGTGGACCACATTCTCACTTGGATGTAATCTCAAAAACGACAGAATAATCTCTGTTCGTCTCCAAGGCAAACCATTCAATATCAGTTATCCAAGTCTATGCCCCAACCAGTAACACTGAAGAAGCTGAAGTTGAATGGTTCTATGAAGACCTACAAGACCTTTTAGAACTAACATCCAAAAAAGATGTCCTTTTCATTATAGGGGACTGGAATGCAAAAGTAGGAAGTCAAGAAACACCTGGAGTAACAGGCAAATTTGGCATTGGAATGTGGAATGAAGAAGGGCAAACACTGATAGAGTTTTGCCAAGAAAATGCACTGGTCATAGCAAACACCCTCTTCCAACAACACAAGAGAAGACTCTACACATGGGCATCACCAGATGGTTAACACCGAAATCAGATTGATTATATTCTTTGCAGCCAAAGATGGAGAAGCTGTATACAGTCAACAAAAACAAGATCAGGAGCTGACTGTGCCTCAGATCATGAACTCCTTATTACCAAATTCAGACTTAAATTGAAGAAAGTAGGGAAAACCGCTAGACCATTCAGGTATGACCTAAATCAAATCCCTTATGATTATACAGTGGAAGTGAGAAAGAGATTTAAGGGCTTAGATCTGATAGATAGAGTGTCTGATGAACTATGGAATGAGGTTCGTGACATTGTACAGGAGACAGGGATCAAGACCATCTCCATGGAAAAGAAATGCAAAAAAGCAAAAGGCTGTCTGGGGAGGACTTACAAATAGCTGTGAAAAGAAGAGAAATGAAAAGCCAAGGAGAAAAGGAAAGATATCAGCATCTGAATGCAGAGTTCCAGAGAATAGCAAGAAGAGATAAGAAAGCCTTCTTCAGCGATCAATGCAAAGAACTAGAGGACAACAACAGAATGGGAAAGACTAGAGATCTCTTTAAGAAAATTAGAGATACCAGGGAACATTTCATGCAAAGATGGGCTCGATAAAGGACAGAAATGGTATGGACCTAACAGAAGCAGAAGATGAAGAACTGTACAAAAAAGATCTTCACGACCCAGATAATCATGATGATGTGATCACTAATCTAGAGCCAGACATCCTGCAATGTGAAGTCAAGTGGGCCTTAGGAAGCATCACTAGGAACAAAGCTAGTGGAGGTGATGGAATTCCAGTAGAGCTATTTCAAATCCTGAAAGATGATGCTGTGAAAGTGCTGCACTCAGTATGCCAGCAAATTTGGAAAACAGCAGTGGCCAAAGGACTGGAAAAGGTCAGTTTTCATTCCAATCCCAAAGAAAGGCAATGCCAAAGAATGCTCAAACTACCGCACAATTGCACTCATCTCACGCGCTAGTAAAGTAATGCTCAAAATTCTCCAAGCCAGGCTTCTGCAATACGTGAACCGTGAACTCCCTGATGTTCAAGCTGGTTTTAGAAAAGGCAGAGGAACCAGAGGTTAAATTGCCAACATCTGCTGGATCATGGAAAAAGCAAGAGAGTTCCAGAAAAACATCTATTTCTGGTTTATTGACTATGCCAAAGCCTTTGACTGTATGGATCACAAGAAACTGTGGAAAATTCTGAAAGAGAGGGGAATACCAGACCACCTAACCTGCCTCTTGAGAAATCTGTATGCAGGTCAGGAAGCAACAGTTAGAACTGGACATGGAACAACAGACTGCTTCAAATAGGAAAAGGAGTACATCAAGGCTGTATATTGTCACCCTGCTTATTTAACTTATATGCAGCGTACATCATGAGAAACGCTGGACTGGAAGAAGCACAAGCTGGAATCAAGATTTCCAGGAGAAATATCAATAACCTCAGATATGCAGATGACACCACCCTTATGGCAGAAAGTGAAGAGGAATTAAAAAACCTCTTGATGAAAGTGAAAGAGGAGAGCGAAAAAGTTGGCTTAAAGCTCAACATTCAGAAAACAAAGATCATGGCATCTGATCCCATCTCTTCCTGGGAAATAGATGGGGAAACAGTGGAAACAGTGTCAGACTTTATTTTGGGGGGCTCCAAAATCACTGCAGATGGTGACTGCAGCCATGAAATTAAAAGACACTTACTCCTTGGAAGAAAAGTTATGACCAACTTAGATAGTATATTCAAAAGCAGAGACATTACTTTGCTGACTAAGGTCCGTCTAGTCAAGGCTATGGTTTTTCCTGTGGTCATGTATGGATGTGAGAGTTGGACTGTGAAGAAGGCTGAGCGCCGAAGAATTGATGCTTTTGAACTGTGGTGTTGGAGAAGATTCTTGAGAGTCCCTTGGACTTCAAGGAGATCCAACCAGTCCATTCTGAAGGAGATCAGCCCCGGGATTTCTTTGGAAGGAATGATGCTAAAGCTGAAACTCCAGTGGTTTGGCCACCTCATGCAAAGAGTTGACTCATTGGAAAAGACTCTGATGCTGGGAGGGATTGGGGGCAGGAGGAGAAGGGGATGACCAAGGATGAGATGGCTGGATGGCATCACAGACTCGATGGACGTGAATCTGAGTGAACTCTGGGAGATGGTGATGGACAGGGAGGCCTGGCGTGCCGTGATTTATGGGGTCGCAAAGAGTTGGACATGACTGAGCGACTGAACTGAACTGAACTGAACTGAGTGGCTAAGACTCCACAGTCCAAATGCAGTGGACCCAGGTTCAATCCCTGGTCTGGGAACTGGATCCCACATGCCGCAATTAAGACATGGTGCAGTCAAATAAATAAATATTAAAAACAAAATCTTGCTGACCAGATGTCAGCTGCCAGGGAGAAAACCCCAGAGACAGTAGTGGAGCCTCGTTTTAGTGGTGCTATATCCCCAGGCTCTTGGTACCCAGGACAACAGTGTGGGGGGCGGGCCACCATGATTCTGAGTCAAAAGATAATGAGAAGAATGGACCCCAAATGCGAGGAAGTTTGACCATACCATAACCAATTTATTTCACTTGTATTTTGCTTTTTATCTATGCGCTGGAATGATGTAGGCCAAACATCTTTAAGTAAACCTGAAAGAGCTCTTTCAGCAAGTCCAAAATTGACTATAAGGAAGGCTGAGTGCCAAAGAATTGATGCTTTTGAACTGTGGTGTTGGAGAAGACTCTTGAGAGTCCCTTGGCCTGTAAGGAGATCCTAAAGGAAATCAGTCCTGAGTATTCATTGGAAGGGCTGATGCTGAAGCTGAAACTTCAGTACTTTGGCCACCTGATGCTAAGAACTGACTCATTTGAAAAGACTCTGATGCTGGAAAAGATTGAAGGCAGGAGGAGAAGGGCACGACAGAGGATGAGATGGTTGGATGGCATCACTGACTCAATGGACATGAGTTTGAGTAAACTCTGGAGTTGGCGATGGACAGGGAAGGCTGGCATGCTGCCATCCATGGGGTCGCAAAGAGTCAGACATGACTGAGCGACTGAACTGAACTGAAGAAACCTTTGTGTCAACTAATTGGTGCTTTTTTTTTTTTTTTTCTGTTTTAGGCAAGCATAAAATTATGACACAGGTTACAATTGCTGATGAAATACAGATACCTACTTCCCATGGTAAGAAGCTGTTGAGAAAACCTGATGGGACTCCGTGAGTGCAACATTTACCACAAAGCTTGGCAGTGAGCAGTCCTGTGATCAATATTGATGGTTAAGAGTGTTCTTAATAACAAGGTACCTGTTTAACTTGTGTTAAGACACATGTAATGTTTGCCTGGCATTCAACGACTGACCCCTCTTCTGATCCTTCACTGAATGACTAATCCTGGAGGAGGGAAAAAACATAATTAATGCTAATTTCTTTTATAGATCTCAGGAAAAAAATCAATAACATTAGCTGGCCCAATGAATGCAACATTTAAAAAATGTTAGTCGAAGACTCTTAAGGAAGAGTCTTGCTGTATGCTGTTTGCCACACTGGAAGGTGATGCAGAGCTGTTGGCTTCCTCCTAGGGGACACTCACCGGGCACCTTTCAGGTCACTTCTGCCCTGATTTATGGGCCCTACGGGTGCACGTGGTTCAGCCACTCCTCTGTGAATCCCACTAACCCTGCCCACTCTTTTGTGTGGATCTCTGCCCAATGCTGGGTTCTATAATTTCACATTGGCAGCTTGAAATTGACTGATGTATGTTGGCTCAGATGGTAAATAGTCTGCCTGCAATCCAGGAGACCTGAGTTCGATCCTGGGTCCAGAAGATGCCCTGGAGAAGGGAGTAGAAATCCACTCCAATATTCTTTCCTGGAGAATTCCATGGACAGAGGAGCCTGGCAGGCTATAGTCCATGGGGTCACAAAGAGTTGGACATGACTGAGCAAATAATACTTTCACGCTTTGGGTGTTTACACAGTGGGAATTGGCAAACACCATAAATCAGGACTTTTAAAAAAAGTTAACTTACTAAGCTTATCACTGCATCAAAGATTCTGAGTTCCTGGGGTAGAGGTGGTGCCTGTAAACTCAGCCTCAGGACACAAGCCAAGGGGCACTCCCTGGAAGGTTTGGGAACTGTGTGTTTGCCCTACTTCCCTGGATACATATTCTTGCACCATTGTTCATTTCCATGTCTGTCCTTGAGGTGTGGGTGACCTACTAGAAGGTTCTTCTTGCTCCTATTTGTGAAATTAAAGTCAACATGGAGTCAGCATTGCTAACAGCATCTTTTAAAATGGATCTGGGAGCCAGAGGAGGAAGTGTGACCTACACATGCCTTGGCCTGGAGGAAATCTGGACTCTGACCTCTTACTGTCTTAGCTCAGGCATCCAGAAACTCAAGATACTTATCCGACCCTTAGCCTAAAATCACCCATGACAGCCGATCCCTTAAGGACAAATATTTCCTTTCTTGTCTCACGGTCAACCCTAGTTCTTGACAGATAACTTAACAACATTGTGGCTTTTACCTTTATAAGCCCCTGACTCTTTCTCTTCCCTGGAACACTCTTGGTTTTCCTGAACCAATGTCACCTTAGTTACCATTCCTAAGATCCCCAAGAAACCCTCTTCCACTTCGCAGCCTTCTGCATTTCTTGGTCAACATGTTTCAGCTGCAAGACATCTTCCAGACGCTAGACAACCCTCTCCATGGTCTCTCTGTGGTTTCTGCATGGCTGGAGTTACCCCAAGAGTTCACCCTTCTGAGGACTGAGTCAGGATAAGAGTGGAACAGAGACAACAACACAAAAATCAGAACACAGTGCCGATTTGACTACTGGAAAGAGGATGAGACAGGCCTTCTCTTAATTCCTTTAGTAGAAGGGGACCCAACTGAGATGATTAGCATGGTTGGATGCACTGACTTCCTGCCCTTCCAACTCCCCAGTGAGAGTTCAATAAATGTTAGCTCAGTTTCTCTACTCCTTCCCTCAGCTCTCCTTAGGAGGCTTAGAAGATATAGTAATAAAGACCAAAGACAAGTGAATGGGAAGAGGAGAATAGAAAGCCATCCTGCCTGGGGGAAGAAGGCAGTGTGAAGAGGAAGGTGCCAGGGCAGCTGTGGGGGAGGAGGGACACAGATGGGGTGGGGAGGCAGAAAGTGAAGCGAAAGTTGCTCAGTCGTGTCCTACTATGTGACCCCATGGACTATACAGTCCGTGGAATTCTCCAGGCCAGAATACTGGAGTGGTAGCCTTTCCCCTCTCCAGGGGATCTTCCCAACCCAGGGATCAAGCCCAGGTCTCCCACGCTGCAGGCGGACCCTTCACCAGCTGAGCCACAAGAAAAGCCCAAGAATACTGGAGTGGGTAGCCTATCCCTTCTCCAACGGATCTTCCTGACCCGGGAAACAAACCGGTGTCTCCTGCATCGCAGGTGGATGCCTTACCAACTGTGCTATCAGGGAAGCCCAGAAAAGCAGGGGGTCTCGTGACTATTTGATTATGTAACTGAAAGGTTGCTGTTGAATCACGACGCCAGGATTCTTGGCCCCTGGAGGAGAAGAATTCAATCTGGGGCCAGAGACGAGGCTTGATCGCTCAGAGCTTTTGTGTAATAAAGTTTTATTAAAGTATAAAGGAGATAGAGAAAGCTTCTGACATAGGCATCAGAAGGGGGCAGAAAGAGTACCTGCTTGTTAGTGTTAGCAATGGAGTTATATACTCTCCAGTAAATCCAAAGAATGAAGGTTGTAAAGACCTCACCAGACCTACTCCCATAATTTACATTTTAAGATAACAGAATTAGCCAGAAGGTTTAATCCAGAGACTGTCCTCAGGCAGAATACATTGTTGTTATATAATCCTTGTAAAGAGCAGGTCTACTCCCATAATTTACAGAATTAGCCAGAAGGTTTAATCCAGAGACTGTCCTCAGGCAGAATACATTGTTGTTATATAATCCTAAGGACTGTAGAGAAGAAAAAAAGTTTGTCCTTTCTTTCTCCTTGAGAATTCCAGACCCCTCTCTCCTTGGGGACCCCTAGACTTCTTATCAACCTGCCTAGGAAATGACTCTCTCATAACTAGGTAATAGGTGCACAGCCAGCCAGCGATGCTCAGTCATGTCCCACTCTCTTCGACCCCATGGACTGTAGCCCCCAGCAGCCTCCTCTATCCATGGGATTTTCCGGGCAAAATACTGGAGTGGACTGCCATTTCCTGTTCCAGGGGATCTGCCTGGCCCAGGCATCACACCCTCATCTCTTGCATCTCCTGCACTGGCAGGCAGGTTCATTACCAACTGCACCACCCGGGAACCCCACAGAAGCACAAGGGACACAATTAAAAATCTCCCTCATCCCCTACCCCTGGTCTCTAGCACCCATTGTTTTTCATAGGACATAATCCCTCTTATTAGTTCTTGGCATATCCTTCCAGAAATTTTCCATGGCAAAAGTTCTCAGATTTCCCTTTGGAGGAGAATCACCTGGGAAGTGTGTTGAAACAAAAAATGCCAACTGACCCCTGAGTTTCCTTTCTGACTCACGTGCTCTGAGGAGGGTCTGACATCTGGCATTTCTAACCAATTCCCTATTTCTGCTTTATTGACTATGCCAAAGCCTTTGACTGTGTGGATCACAAGAAACTGTGGAAATTTCTGAGAGGGATGGGAATACCAGACCACCTGACCTGCCTCTTAAGAAATCTGTAGGCAGATCAGGAAGCAGCAGCTAGAACTGTACATGGAACAACAGACTGGTTCGAAATAGGAAAAGGAGTGCGTCAAGGCTGTATATTGTCACCCTGCTTATTTAACTTCTATGCGGAGTACATCATGAGAAATGCTGGACTGGAAGAAGCACAAGCTGGAATCAAGACTGCCGGGAGAAATATCAATCACCTCAGATATGCAGATGACACCACCCTTATGGCAGAAAGTGAAGAGGAACTAAAAAGCCTCTTGATGAAAGTGAAAGAGGAGAGCGAAAAAGTTGGCTTAAAGCTCAACATTCAGAAAACGAAGATCATGGCATCCGATCCCATCTCTTCCTGGGAAATAGATGGGGAAACAGTGGAAACTGTCAGACTTTATTTTTGGGGGCTCCAAAATCACTGCAGATGGTGACTGCAGCCATGAAATTAAAAGTCGCTTACTCCTTGGAAGAAAAGTTATGACCAACCTAGATAGCATATTCAAAAGCAGAGACATTACTTTGCTGACTAAGGTCCGTCTAGTCAAGGCTATGGTTTTTCCTGTGGTCATGTATGGATGTGAGAGTTGGACTGTGAAGAAGGCTGAGCGCTGAAGAATTGATGCGTTTGGACTGTGGTGTTGGAGAAGACTCTTGAGAGTCCCTTGGACTGCAAGGAGATCCAACCAGTCCATTCTGAAGGAGATCAACCCTGGAATTTCTTTGGAGGAAATGGTGCTAAAGCTGAAACTCCAGTACTTTGGCCACCTCATGCGAAGAGTTGACTCATTGGAAAAGACTCTGATGCTGGGAGGGATTGGGGGCAGGAGGAGAAGGGGACGACCCAGGATGAGATGGCTGGATTGCATCACGGACTCGATGGATGTGAGTTTGAGTGAACTCCGGGAGATGGTGATGGACAGGGAGGCCTGGCGTGCTGCGATTCATGGGGTCGCAAAGAGTCAGACACGACTGAGCGACTGAACTGAACTGAACAAATTCTCTGGGGACACTGGTGCTACTGGTCCCAGGGCCACACTCTGAGAACCGCTGTTCTGAAGGTGTTCATAGGAACGTTTGACACTTAACCCATTTTTATCTAGTAATTTGAGGATCTGTTCCTGGCAGTGGAAACGTCCCTTAAGACACTACTGATCCGGCACAATTCCTGCCTGTGGGCCTTCTCTGTGCCAGTTTCTTCACCTGGACGACTCTGCTGTCCAACTTCCACTCTTCCTAGGCCCAGTTCAACATCTACTTCCTCCAGGCAGTCTTTCTTGATTCTTTCCCTATATGGAAGGAATCTGCTCCTTCTTTAAGCTCTCATAGGAGTGTTCATCTGTAGCCTTCTAAGGGCATCTGTTATTTATTAGAACTGTACGTTACATGGGACTTTTCCTGCTTTGGTTTTAAAATTTTGTTAAAGAGATATCAGATCCTAAAGTGAGTTTGAGAGAACTTTAAATGCAGAATTTAGGTTTCAAGACCTTTGAACTTTCCCTAGTTACCTTGGGGCTATAAAATGGTTGATAGTGAAACCATGTAACTAATACTGAGACCTGAATCCATGTGCTGGGACTTGAACCCAGCCAAAACCCTGATAGGGATTGAACCTATGGTCTTTTAACTGAGATCACACAGCTGGTCTCAGGGCTTAATGAAGCTCAGGTTCTTGATATCTCATTGCAGAAAGAGTTCAGTGAGAGACAAAGTGATGGGTAAGAAGTGGATTTGTTTAGGTAGAAACACACCCTACAGACTGTGGACCATCTCAGAAGATGGGAGTGGCGCCAGGGTAGGGGGTTGCCAGTTTTATGCTCCTGTGCTATACTCAGTCACTCAGTTGTGTCTGACTCTTTGCAACCCCATAGACTGTAGCCCGCCAGGCTCTTCTATCCATGGGACTTTTCAGACAAGAATACTGGAACAGGTTGCCATTACCTCCTCCAAGGGATCTTCCTGACCCAGGGATCGAACCTGTGTCTCCTGCATTGGCAGGCTGAGTCTTTACCACTGAGCCACCTGGGAAGCCCCCAGAGTATGGGGTTGTCAGTTTTTATAGGGGTGGGTGATTTCACAGGCTAATGAGTGAAAGAAGTATTACAGTTATTTTGGGGAAGGGGTGGGGGATTTCCAGAAATTGGGCCACCGCCCACTTGTTGACCTTAATGGTCGGCCTTGGACCTGTCATCTCGCCTGTGGGTGTGTCATTTAGCTTGCTGATGTGTTGCAATGAGTGTATACTGAGCCTCATGGTCTAGTGGAAGTCGCCTTGCTGACCATCTTTGGCCCATTTAGTTTTAATCAGTATATGTCATGTCCCTGGGCTACCTCATTGTTTTGGACATTGTGCCCTGCTTCCTTCCTTCTTGTTTCAGTAGGATTTTTTGAGAATTTCTTAGGAGAGGGCTTTGCAACCCCACGTCCAAGGGGCAGTGGCTGTGCGGGCGCAGGAGGGCCTAGAGGAGCTATTCCACGTTCAAGGTCAGGAGGAGCAGCGGTGAGGAGATACCCCTCATCCAAGGTAAGGAGCAGCGGCTACACTTTGCTGGAGCAGCCGTGAAGAGATACCCCACGTCCAAGGTAAGAGAAACCCAAGTAAGATGGTAGGTTGTGGGGCCCTAACTGGGAAACCTTAAAAAGAAGGGCTAGCTTTGTGGTCTAGAGCTAAGATGGCGCCTGGTGGAAGAGATGAAGGCGGGGCCTAAGTTGTTTGTCAAAACTTTTGATTGGCTCTCTTGATTTCCATGCATGTGGACAGCACATGATCACCATAGACTCCTGTTATAATGATGGTGCATGACTATTTGACCTTTAATGTGATTGGTGCAACTATGGAAAGTCCCTTGCAAACCCCCCCTCCCCCGCTTGCCTTTATAAGTTGGGAGCTTGCGGCAATAAAGCGGAACTGCTTAGACGGAACCCCTGTCATGTCTGATTGTCTCTCGCTCGCCGAGGGGCTGGGTTGGTGGACAGCAGGCTCACCTCTCCTTGGGACCCCTCGGCTTTGCTGAGGGAAGTTCCACTGCCTCTCTCTTTCTGTGGAGCGCCCCCCGCAGTAGGTGTTGCAAGAGGGCATCAGAGGGCAGACACACTGAAACCATAATCACAGAAAACTAGTGAATCTAAGGACCACAGCCTTGTCTAATTCAATGAAACTAAGCCATGCCCGTGGGGCCACCCAAGATGGGCGGGTCATGGTGGAGAGGTCTGACAGAATGTGGTCCACTGGAGAAGGGAATGGCAAACCACTTCAGCATTCTTGCCTTGAGAACCCCATGAACAGTATGAAAAGGCAAAATGATAGAATACTGAAAGAGGAACTCCCCAGGTCATTAGGTGCCCAATATGCTGCTGGAGATCAGTGGAGAAATAACTCCAGAAAGAATGAAGGGATGGAGCCAAAGCAAAAACAATACCCAGCTGTGGATGTGACTGGTGATAAAAGCAAGGTCCGATGCTGTAAAGAGCAATATTGCATAGGAACCTGGAATGTCAGGTCCATGAATCAAGGCAAATTGGAAGTGGTCAAATAAGAGATGGAAAGAGTGAACATCAACATTCTAGGAATCAGCGAACTAAAATGGACTGGAATGGGTGAATTTAATTCAGATGACCATTATATCTACTACTGCAGGCAGGGATCCCTTAGAAGAAATGGAGTAGCCATCATGGTCAACAAAAGAGTCCAAGATGCAGTCTAAAAAACGACAGAATGATCTCTGTTTGTTTCCAAGGCAAACCATTCAATATCACAGTTATCCAAGTCTATGCCCCAACCAGTAATGCTGAAGAAGCTGAAGTTGAATGGTTCTATGAAGACCTACAAGACCTTTTAGAACTAACACCCCAAAAAGATGTCCTTTTCATTGTAAGGGACTGGAATGCAAAAGTAGGAAGTCAAGAAACACCTGAAGTAACAGGCAAATTTGGCCTTGGAATGCAGAATGAAGCAGGGCAAAGACTAATAGAGTTTTGCCAAGAAAAATGCACTGGTCATAGCAAACACCCTCTTCCAACAACACAAGAGAAGACTCTACACATGGACATCACCAGATGGTCAACACCGAAATCAGATTGATTATATTCTTTGCAGCCAAAGATGGAGAAGCTGTATACAGTCAAAAAAAAAAAACAAGACCAGGAGCTGACTGTGGCTCAGATCATGAACTCTTTATTACCAAATTCAGATTCAAATTGAAGAAAGTAGGGAAAACTGCTAGACCATTCAGGTATGACCTAAATCAAATCCCTTATAATTATACAGTGGAAGTGAAAAGTAAATTTAAGGGACTAAGTCTGATAGATAGAGTGCCTGATGAACTATGGATGGAAGTTCGTGACATTGTACAGGAGACAGGGATCAAGACCATCCCCATGGAAAAGAAATGCAAAAAAGCAAAATGGCTGTCTGGGGAGGCCTTACAAATAGCTGTGAAAACAAGAGAGGCGAAAAGTCAAGGAGAAAAGGAAAGATATAAGCATCTGAATGCAGAGTTCCAGAGAATAGCAAGAAGAGATAAGAAAGCCTTCTTCAGTGATCAATGCAAAGAAATAGAGGACAACAACAGAATGGGAAAGACTAGAGATCTCTTCAAGAAAATTAGAGATACCAAGGGAACATTTCATGCAAAGATGGGCTCGATAAAGGACAGAAATGGTATGGACCTAACAGAAGCAGAAGATATTAAGAAGAGGTGGCAAGAATACACGGAAGAACTGTACAAAAAAGATCTTCATGACCAAGATAATCACGATGGTGTGATCACTAATCTAGAGCCAGACATCCTGGAATGCGAAGTCAAGTAGGCCTTAAAAAGCATCACTACGAACAAAGCTAGTGGAGGTGATGGAATTCCAGTTGAGCTATTTCAAATCCTGAGAGATGATGCTGTGAAAGTGCTGCACTCAACATCCCAGCAAATTTGGAAAACTCAGCAGTGGCCACAGGACTGGAAAAGGTCAGTTTTCATTCTAATTCCAAAGAAAGGCACTGCCAAAGAATGTTCAAACTACTGCACAATTGCACTCATCTCACATGCTAGTAAAGTAGTGCTCAAAATTCTCCAAGCCAGGCTTCAGCAATACCTGAACCATGAACTTCCGGTTGTTCAAGCTGGTTTTAGAAAAGGCAGAGGAACCAGAGATCAAATTGCCAACATCTGCTGGATCATGGAAAAAGCAAGAGAGTTCCAGAAAAACATTTATTTCTGCTTTCTTGACTATGCCAAAACCTTTGACTGTGTGGATCACAAGAAACTGTGGACAATTCTGAAAGAGAGGGGAATACCAGACCACCTAACCTGCCTCTTGAGAAATTTGTATGCAGGCCAGGAAGCAACAGTTAGAACTGGACATGGAACAACAGACTGCTTCCAAACAGGAAAAGGAGTACATCAGGGCTGTATATTGTCACCCTGCTTATTTAACTTATATGCAGAGTACATCATGAGGAACACTAGGCTGGAAGAAGCACAAGCTGGAATCAAGGCTGCCAGGAGAAATATCAATCACCTCAGATATGCAGATGACACCACCCTTATGGCAGAAAGTGAAGAGGAACTAAAAAGCCTCTTGATGAAATTGAAAGAGGAGAGTGAAAAAGTTGACTTAAAGCTCAACATTCAGAAAACGAAGATCAAGGCATCCGGTCCCATCTCTTCCTGGGAAATAGATGGGGAAACTGTGGAAACAGTGTCAGACTTTATTTTGGGGGGCTCCAAAATCACTGCAGATGGTGACTGCAGCCATGAAATTAAAAGACACTTACTCCTTGGAAGAAAAGTTATGACCAACCTAGATAGTATATTTAAAAGCAGAGACATTACTTTGCCGACTAAGGTCCGCCTAGTCAAGGCTATGGTTTTTCCAGTGGTCATGTATGGATATGAGAGTTGGACTGTGAAGAAAGCTGAGTGCCGAAGAACTGATGCTTTTGGATTGTGGTGTTGGAGAAGATTCTTGAGAGTCCCTTGGACTGCAAGGAGATCCAACCAGTCCATTCTGAAGGAGATCAACCCTGGGATTTCTTTGGAAGGAATGATGCTAAAGCTGAAACTCCAGTACTTTGGCCACCTCATGTGAAGAGTAGACTCATTGGAAAAGACTCTGATGCTGGGAGAGATTGCAGGCAGGAGGAGAAGGGGACGACAGAGGATGAGCTGGCTGGATGGCATCACTGACTTGATGGACGTGAGTCTGAGTGAACTCTGGGAGATGGTGATGGACAGGGAGGCCTGGCGTGCTGCAATTCATGGGGTGCAAAGAGTCGGACACAACTGAGCGACTGAACTGAACTGAACTGAACTGACTTGCTATAAACATGGAGAGGGAAAAGTGAGATCAAATGGGAGTGGTATTTCTTTCCTTTTATGTCCAGAGAGATTAAACTTTAATGGCTGCTTGAGAGCTTGGTGTGAGGTCTCTGCAGTTGGGCTCTTTGTGGTCCAGGGCCAGATTCATGTGTGCCTGAGAGAACTGAAGCAGCCTGGGGCCAGGCAGAGGTGGAGGGAACTGTCCTTCTCCCAGGGCACAGAAAGGGGAGTGTAGCTTTCCTTATGGACCAAGGAAAGTCTCCAAGGAAGCCGTTGTGGGAACATCTTAAATCCCATCCAATATGGTTAGGATGGTATAGGATAGCCAGAAGAAAGTGGAAACCTCCAGAGTCCATGTTCTGCAGTGACAGAGTTCTGGAAACTCTGGGGAAGCCCCTGGTTTGGGGGATCTTGAGGAATTCCCAGAGTACACACGAGCTCAAGAGTTACCCTGCCCCACCTGCATTCAGAGGAGCCTGGTGTCTGGAGCCAAGGGCACCATCTTGGATTCTGCCCTTCTGCCAGTGGGCAGGGACCCTGTCAGCCTGCTGGTAGGAAAGGAGATGGGGGAAGGAGAAAAGCCACCCCACTTCCTTTCCCAGGTCATCAGGGAGATGGAAGGACATGTAAGGCCAAATCAAGTTCAGAGTATGATTGCATAGGATGAACATTCTACCCACGGGCGACTGTGGTTGTGCCTTAAAGGGGCTGAGGCTGTAACACCACTAGAGCCTTGCTGGAGTTTTCATCAGAGCTTGCAAAATTGTCCTTTTGATGCTGCTGTCTATGGGGTCGCAGAGAGTCGGACACGACTGAAGTGACTTAGCAGCAGCAGCACTGTGTTTAAAGTACTAGACACACACACATCCTACACAATCCTTTTATTGCTTTATGCTATAAACTCCTTTATGGTTGATAATACCTTTGTGGCCCTTTGGTACCTAGCTCCATAGCTGGCACACCCCAGGCACTCAAGGAATACCTGCCCATTTGCTCCTTTATTTTTTTATCCAACATTTATTGGGAACTGTACTTGGCGCTGGGGCTCCCCAGTGGTAAGGTGGTAAGACTCTGCCTGCCAACGCAGGAGACACAAGAGATGCAGGTTCGATCCCTGGGTGAGGAAGATCCCCTGGAGCAGGAAATGGCAACCCACTCCGGTATTCTCTCCTGAAAAATTCCATGGACAGAGGAACCCAGTGGGCTACAGTCCATGGGGTTGCAAAGAATCGGACATGACTGAGCAAGTGAGCACATACACGCTCAGTGCTATCGATAGAGTAGAGAGTGAGATGCGTGTAACTCTTGTCTTCCAGGCTTAAGAGAAGCTTGTGTACAGCTGATACCACTCGAGGGAGAGCAAATGCAAACCACCATGGCAGCCAAGCAGGTCCACGCACCTGGGCAATGATAGGGTGTCGGCAGCTTTGGCAGAACAGGATACCCACTGCACCCGCCGGAAGGATAGCTGCTCTTTATTGCTTTCTGAGAATTCAAGCCCACTTGCTCTAAAGGAGTAGGAAATCTGAATTTTCGTGTGAAATGAAAGTGAAAATCATTCAGTCGTGTCTGACTATTTGTAACCCCATGGACTGTAGTCCATGGGATTCTCCAGGCCAGAATATGGGAGTGGGTAGCCTTTCCTTCTGCAGGGGATTTTCCCAACCCAGGGATCAAACCCAGGTCTCCTGCATCGCAGGCGGATTCTTTACCAACTGAGCTATCGCTATATGTCCTTAACAAAACACATCTGTGGACCAGTTCAGGGCAAGGGTCACCATTTGGGGCCCCTGTGGTGTTGCTGGCACTCTCCCTGGTATTCTCCTGTAGAAAGAGGGGCTGTCAGTAATCAGGGGCCACAAGCTGCTTTTTAGGAATTAATGAGTCAGGGCTTGGAGAAGCTTTATGCAAAGAACTTAGCTTTATTAAAATGCTCCTTTGGCTCAAGGAATAAATATTTTTAAAAATCCCAACCCGAAGTGGTTAATCTGCCTAAAATGTACAACAAATAAAATGAACACTCTAAAAAGAACTTGCTTCCTGTTTCAGAAGAGGCCCCATGGCTCTACAA
The DNA here is from genome assembly GCF_014754425.2 of Oryx dammah. Taxonomy (NCBI): domain Eukaryota; kingdom Metazoa; phylum Chordata; class Mammalia; order Artiodactyla; family Bovidae; genus Oryx; species Oryx dammah. The sequence goes on from NW_024070209.1 coordinate 62,479,316, forward strand.
TCTGATTAGAGAGACATGGCCTTTCCTGCCAGGGATATAAGAAGCCACAAACGGGCTGAGCCATATAGTATTAGAGGAACTAGCCAGCAAGTTGCATTAACTGCAATTTCATTACCCTGAGAAGGATTCCATCAGTTGAAGACTTAGTGTCAGCTTCTGGAGCCATCCTCTGCTCCCTGCCCAGTCACTGCTGGGATCAGAAGGTCCAGGAACAGGCTTCTCTGGTGGTCCAGTGGCTAAGACTCCTTATGCCCTATGCAGAGAGCCCAGGTTTGATCCCTGGTGGGGGAACTAGATCTCACATGCTGCACCTAGAAGATCTCACTTGCTGTAACTGAGACCCAGCCAAGCCAAAATAGACAAATAAAAATAAATAATAATAAAAGGGAGGTCCAGGAGCCAGACTGTAATTGGAGCTGGAGAAGTTCTGGGAGACAGCACACAGCAAGGCAGGCAGCCCAGGAGAGAAGCCAGCTGAAACCCTTCTCCAAGTTCTGTGTCCTGTCCTGGGGACGATTCAAGGTGACATTCTACACAAGGATGATTTATGTCTCGTTGGGAGTACATATACAGTCACATTTCTTATTTTTACTGTTAATAACTCCCATCTACCTTTATTAGCAGAAAAATCTAATCGTCCTGCCATTGACCCATCCCTTTAAACTTTCCAAGAATCCTATAATTTTAGCACAAAGAGGTCAGTTGTTGTTGTTTTTGTTCAGTCACCCCGTCGTGTCTGACTCTTTGTGACCCCATGGGCTGCAGCATGCCAGGCCCACCTGTCCCTCATCATCTCCCAGAGTTCGCCCAAGTTCATGTTCGTCGGTGATGCTGTCCAGCCATCTCATCCTCTGACACCCTCTTCTCCTGCTGCTCTCAATCTTCCCCAGCATCAGGGACTTTTCCAGTGAGTTTTCTTTCGCATCATATGACCAAAATACTGGAACTTCAGCCTCAGCATCAGTCCTTCCAGTGAATATTCAGGGTTGATCTCCCTTATGATTGCCTAATTTGATCTCCTTGCAGTCCAAGGGACTCTCAGGAGTCTTCTCCAGCACCGCAGTTCAAAGGCATCGATTCTTTGGCGTTCTGCCTTCTTTACAGTCCACCTTTCACAACCATATGTGACCACTGGAAAGACCATAGTCTTGACTATACGGACCTTTGTCGGAAGAGTGATGTCTCTGCTTTTCAACACACTGTCTAGGTCTGTCTTCTCCAACCAGATCACCTGCCCTGTTGTTCCAGTCGCCGCCACATGGTGTCGCTGTTGAAGACTGATTTTTATGCAGGTCAGCAAGCAGTACTCACAGGCTCCTCACTTGGGCGATGCCCTTGCCAGCCCAGATCCGTGCCAGCCCAAGGTAGTGCCACATGATAGATTTTAAGGTGGCAATACTTTTATTAATACACACGGTGGTTTAGTCGCTAGTCGCTAAGTTGTGTCCAACTCTTGCAACCCCATGGACTGTAGCCTGCCAGGCTCCTCTATCCATGGGATTCTCCAGGCAAGAATACGGGAGTGGGTTGCCATTTCCTTCTCCAGAGGATCTTCCTGACCCAGGAATTGAACTCAGGTCTCCTGCCTTGCAGGCAGATTCTTTACCAACTGAGCTACAAGTCTGCTCTTATTAATGCATATAGGTATTCCCAAAGCCTGACACTGCACCAGGACAGCTGCCTCTGGATCACCTTCGTGTACTTGTTTGGAGGTCACCACCCCGGAATTCCATGTATGTGCTGGGTGTGCTTCAGTCATGTCTGACTCTTTGCGACCCCATGAACTGCAACCCACCGGACTCCTCTGTCGGTGGGATTCTCCAGTCAAGAATACCAGAGTGGTTTGCCATTTTCTTCTTCAGGGGATCTTCCCAACCCAGGCATTGAACCTGTGTCTTCCACATTGCAGGCAGATTCTTTACCACTGAGCCACTGGGCAACCCAAAAGAATCCCCATAACCTCCAGCAGACATCCCCTTTGTGGCCCTGGGTGTCCTTTCCTGCAGTTAGATTTTAGTCAATGATGTCCCAATGGGCTTTTGTAAGTTTAAATTTCACAGCGCTTGGGTTAAAGGTCTCTTAGTTCCTTTCCTCCCTCAAGACTTTGAGATGATTCTGCAAATGTGTCCCTCCCTTTTCAGAACTCTGCCTAACAGGGGGTCTTACTGAAAGGCTGCCTTGCTAAATCAAGCAAAAAGTCCTGTTATTCTTTATTTATTTATTTAGTTTTGGTTGCACCGAGTCTTTGGTGCTGAGCATTGGTTTTCTCTAGTTGCAGCAAGCGGCAGCTACTCCTTGTGGTTCAAGGGCTTCTCACTGTAGTGGATTCTCTTGTTGCATGCAGGCTCAGTAGTTGTGGCACACAGGCTTAGTTTGTCCCAAGCATGTGGGATCTTCCTGGACCAGGGATCAAACCTGTGTCCCCTGCATTGGCAAGCAGATTCCTGTCCACTGCACCAGCAGGGAAATCCATGTTCCTGCTTTTAAAAAAATCTTATACCCAGGGCAGTATGGCATTATTTACAAAAGATAATAATAATGAATCTTTTTAACTAAAAGATGCAAATAGCAGCTCCTTTCACAACAAAAAAGGCTTGATCCAACATGATTCTCTCCTTCTAACTATACAGAGAAGGAATCAGTAACTTATTAAAAATTAATTCAGACCTCCCCTCACTATGCTCTCTATTCCAGGTTGTTGAAATTAAAAAGAGACCATGAGACTCATGGAAGACTGAAAAAAAAAAAAAAAAACTGCCCAAGATCACACAGAGGGTGGGAGAAGAGCCACGATGAGACTCTAAAGTCTGGGGCATTTCCAACTGCTCTGCTTCCTTCCCCAGTAGGTTCTGTAGAAGGAGAAAGGAAGGTCATCAGAAGTCAGGGTAGTCAGGAAAGAAACAGGGACAGAAATAGGGACTGGGATTCTCCCAGGGAACTAGAGTGGGGAGTCCTTGCATGACTCCTATTTAGGAGATAGGAGCAAACCAGACAGCTGAAGAGGGTTCCCAAGGAAACGCCTTGTGATGGGGCAGCTCTGGAAGCTCTGGAGGTTGTTGCCGCCAATCCCTATATTCGTCCTACCCAGTTCCTTAGTTAAAGGCTTCCCAGAATAACACTTACTTGTCCCAGTCTCCCTTTCAGCTATGTGCTTTCCTGTAGCCAATGAAATATAAGCAGAAAAGTTTTGCATAAACTTCTGAGCAAAACTTCTTAAAATAGAAAAAGTTCCCTTTTAATTCTTCTTCCTCCCTTCCTCCATCTTCATGTCTGAAAGATGTATGTGATGGCTGATCCATCATCTGAGACCATGAATACAAGAGCCACACATGAGAAATGATGTAGTGATGAAGCTGTGGCCCTATCACTGGGGTGTGGAGGGTGTGAGGGTGTGGAACTGCCACACCCTCCCCGGACTGCCAGTCTGTTGACTTTCACTTCGGTACTAGGGAGAAACTTCTGTCTTGTTTACATCATGGTTATTTGGGGTTTCCTATCACACACAGCTGAATTTGTTCCTAACTGCAGTAGCCTGCCTAGGTTATTGGAGAAGGCAGGGGATAACTGAGTGCCAGGCCAAGGAGTCTAGACTTTATCCTGTGGGTCAATGGGGAGCCAGAGAGTGGCATGACAGGTGTGACTTGTTAATGTTCATTTGGTCACAGGTATGACATCCACTAGCATAAAGAAAGTGCAGAAGGTACTTCCCTGGTGATCCAAGGGTTAAGAATCCACTTTGCAATTCAAGGGATGTGGGTTTGCTCCCCATTTGGGGAACTAAGATCCCACACGCCATGGAGCAACTTAGCCCATGAGCCGTAACAACTGAGCCTAGGCCCTACAGCTAGAGAGTCTGTGGGCCACAACGAAAAGATCCCATATAATGCCATGAAGATGGAGCATGCTTCAACTAAGACCTAGTGGAACCAAATGAATAAATAAATATTAAAAAATAAAAAAAGAAAGGGCAGGGCTACAGACCATCTAGATGACCTTTGCTGCAGCACAACTGTTGGGCTGGGGAGGGAGTGGAGGGTGTGTCTAATCTGATTTTTTAACTGGCCACTCTGACCAGGCTGACCTCGAGGAGTTCTGTTTCCATAACTTTCTAGAAGGACAGCAAAACCCTGGGACTGATAGGTCATAGCACACTCCTCCTGGGCCAAGAGAAGGCAGTGGCAGTGGTTAAGAGCAGAGTCTTGGAGTCGGCTCTTCCTTGGTTCAAATTCTGGCCTCCTCTTTTAGTAGCTATATGATTTAGGGCAGTTATTTAATCATTCCTGGCTTCAGTTTTCTCATCTATAAAATGAGGACAAAAATACTTATTTCACAGGATGGAGAGCTAAGCCATGTGAGAAGCTTAGCGTGGTGTCTGGCCATGTCTGACTCACAGCTGAAGTGGCCACACTTATGTGTTTTATTTGGGTCTCAGCTATCCTGATATTTTTATCAGAAGGATCTGTTTTCATTTGATGGCTGCAGATAATGAATACATTTTGGCTTGAAACTTTTTGATAAACTGGATCCTTTGGATCGGCTGCCAACCTGCTCTATAGTCTTATTTTTAATGCTCGAATGATAGAAAAAAACATTTTATTCTCTAGTCTTATTCAGGGATGGCCTTGAATGGTACTTGATAGTGAGTTAAATTGTCTATGTCTGGGTTTTAGTTCTTATGTTTTTAGACAATACAACACGACCCACTCTCCCACTCTGAACACTTATATAATCTGTCCTGGTTTGATTTTCTTACTTCTCTCTCCAGAGAGGGCCTCCCCTCATGCTTCCCTGAGAAAACAGAAGCCCTTAGGAAGGGACTGCCTCAACTTCCTGCTCCCAGATCTCCCATCGGCCATCCCCTTGTCTGAGTAGAGTGGTGTCCCTCCCACCGTCAGGGCCAGCCCCTCCAGCTGGGCCCTGCACCCTCTTCACACCTGCCTTCTCGGGACCCTTGCACTTAACTGTCATCCTGGTTCACTCTTTGCTTTCAATCTCTCCTTCTGGTTTCTTCCGATTGACCTTAGAACATGTTCAAAATTCTTTAAACACAAAAAGTGAAGACCCCTCTTCCCCCATTATTATTAGAAAATAGGCTTGACTGCTATGAAGTTACCAAATTATGGAAGCTTATAAGATGAGCATTTACTCAACTGTCCTGTCAATGTCCAGGCCTTAGCAGCCCAGGGCTGGCGGGGCAACCTCACCCAGAGAGGTGTCAGGACCTCAGCCTCTCCAGTCTCCTTGCTCCACTGTCCCCAGGGTGTGGTCCCTGTCTGCAAAGTCCTGCTGGCAGAGTGGGGAAAGAAGGTCAGAGGACACAGAAAGCTTTTCCTTATAAAAGTATAAACCTCTACTCACATCCCAACAGCCTAGAGCTAGCAACATGGCAACACTTAGCTGCAAGGAAGACTGGGAGATGGAGCTATTATTCTGGTACCCAGTTCAACACAGAGACTCTGTGACTATAGGAAAGGAAGTTCAGTTCAGTTCAGTCATTCAGTCATGTCAGACTCTTTGCGACCCCATGAACTGCAGCACACCAGGCCTCCCTGTCCATCACCAACTCCCAGAGTCCACCCAAACCCATGTCCATTGAGTCGGTGATGCCACCCAACCATCTCATCCTCTGTCGTCCTCTTCTCCTCCTGCCCTCCATCTTTCCCAGCATCAGGGTCTTTTCCAATGAGTCAGCTCTTTGCATCAGGTGGCCAAAGTATTGGCGTTTCAGCTTCAACATCAGTCCTACCAATGTTACTGAGTTGGTATAAAGGTGACCGCTTTAATATTATATATTAAAACATTTTGTCCAACTTGAAAACTCACTGTTTTCCCCCTAATTTAAAAAAGAAATGAAATTTCTCCTCTGGTTCAAGTTGCTTCAGGAATCTTGGGCTTCTGGTGCAGACATGGCTGAGGCCAGGACTCATATCATGTACCAACCAGATGGCACAGATGGCATCAGGTAACCCTGGTCACAAAGATGTGAATCTCTTAAGGGGGTGGGCACAATTTCCTGAGAGTACATGCTTTGCTAAGAAGCACAACGAGAAAGCTCAGAAGAAGATGTAGGTCAGCAACACCAAGGCCTTGGGTGTGGTGCCCAGGTTGTCACGGCCCTTTTAAAGTCGGAGGGCAGAATGGGAAAACAGAATTCTACCAGGACCACATATTTCACAGGCAACAAGGAGGCCTGGCAGAGTTGTCCTCAAAATAATTAGCTGGACTCACCCAAAGGTGGAGAGTATTCTGTACAATGTCCCTGTCACTGAGTGAGAAGTGGGTAAGAACCCTAAAATGGACTAGCTTGTCTGCATCATCACCCCTCCTGTTTTAATATTAAGCCTCTGTAACCTTGAGTAGGTTCATCCTTTAAAAAAAATTAACCAGTTAGGGTATGCTGTGGTAAGAAATAACGTCCAGATCTCAGTGCTCAGAACATCAAAGATTTGCGGGTTTTCATTTCTGTTTTGTTTTGTTTTGTTTTTCAATTGGAGGATAACTGCTTTACTGTGGTCTCTGCCGTACATCAGCACGAATCAGTCATTTATATATATGTGTGTACTCTCTCTCTCTCTCTCTCTCTCTCTCTCTCTCTCTCTCGCCGCTCCCCCCCCCCCCCCCCCCCACTCCACCCCTCCAGGTGGCCGCAGGGCGTCAACCTGTGCTCCCTGCGTCATACAGCAGCCTCCCGCCAGTTAATCTGTTTTACACATGAGAATAGATATATATGTGTGTGTGTGTCAACACTACTTTCTCAATTTCTCCTAGCCTCTCCTTCCCCCACAGGATGTCCGCAAGTCCATCCTGTTTGTCTGTATCTCCATTTCTTCTCTGTAAATAGGTTCATCAGTGCTATTTTCCTAGATTTCATGCCTACTGCTGCTGCTAAGTCACTTCAGTCACATCCAACTCTGTGTGACCCCACAGACGGCAGCCCACCAGGCTCCCCCGTCCCTGGGGTTCTCTAGGCAAGAATACTGGAGTGGGGTGCCACTTCCTTCTCCAATGCATGCATGCATGCTAAGTCGCTTCAGTCCTGTCCGACTCTGTGCGACCCCACAGACAGCAGCCCACCAGGCTCCCCCATCCTTGGGGTTCTCCAGGCAAGAATACTGGAGTGGGGTGCCGTTTCCTTCTCCAATCCTAGATTCCATATATATGCTTTAATATACAATATTTGTTTTTCTCTTTCTGACTTACTTATAACTGCCTCTAGGTTCATCCACCTCACTACAACTGACAAAGATTTTTTTTTTTTTTTTTAATTCATTCCAATCGTCCATCTTGGGGTGGCTGCGTGCCTCCTCCGTGGGCCTTATGCAGGGACCAGAGCTGATGGACTAGCCACCGTGTGGAGCAGTGACAGCAGTGGTAGCAAGAAGAAGGAAAATGTGATGTTATGGATTGGCTCATAGGGTCTCCACCTGATAGTGACCCATGTGACTTTCACCCACCTTCTTTTGACTCCCAAATCTCATTGAGAGACCTCACTGAGAGGGTGGGGAAGTGCAGTTCCACCACGTTTCCAGCAGGGGGAGAATGAGAACCTGGGTATCAGCCCTTTTTTTTTTTTTTTTCATTGAATTTACATAAAACCTGTAATGGTAACTAATTGCTCCATTTCAGGGTTGAGGAAACAGCCTGGATCGCTGCCATCCCTGAGGACAGGAAATGCATCCACCTGCCAAGCTGCTGGTGCCATCTTGCGGTAGCCAAGAAGCAGCTACCTCTTCCCGAGGCAGGAACAGGTGTCCCTGCCTCCAGGTGAATCACCGGAACTGGTCCCGCCTGCTGGGCAAGAGGCACAGCGTTGAGGGGTTGAAGGTATAATAGATTGAAATAGGGCCAAGGGCTCCTGGGGAGAGGAGAGGGCTTCCATGGGGTCTTAAGACGAGCGAAAGGAACGTGGCCTTGCGCCTTGCAAGTGAAGCAGAACACGCAGAGATGTGTGGCCCTCTCCACAGGAACTTTGTGGACGTTTTGGAGTTTCAATGATGTTACTGAATCATGTTCATAATATAAGCCAAGTGAAAAGCAGGACACAGAGGTATGAGTGTCTACTCTTTAAAATTTTACTTGTTGAATTTTTACCTGGCGGTGCTGGGTCTCAGATGCGGCACAAGGGGTCTTAAATCTTTATTGTGGCATGCAGGATCTTTACTTGCAGCATGTGGGATCTAGTCCCCCGACCAGGGATCAAACCCGGGCACCCTGTGAGGGGAGCTCCAAGTTTTAGCCACTGCACCGCCAGGGAAGTGCCCTAGACCACAGTTTAAAGAGTGTGTAGCAGGTGTGAATCTCAGCCTGCAGGCTATATGAACAAGAAATATTTAAGTCCTTTTTTTTTTTTAAATCAAGTTGATTCTACCTCCAAACCCACGCTCCTCCTGGTGGGAATTTACCCTCAGAGATTCTCAGGCCTCCCCTTCACCACAGTTGTGTTGGGGTCCCCTGGACCGTAGCAGCAAAACACCAGCTCCCGTGATCTGTGACCGTATGAGGCACCCAGGTGGCGCAGTGGTAAAGAAGTTGCCTGCCGATGCAAGAGATGCGGGTTCAATTCCTGGGTTGGGAAGACCGCCTGGAGGAGAAGATGACAACCCACCCCAGTATTCTTGCCTGGAAAATCCCACGGACAGAGGAGCCTTGTTGGCTATCGACTGGGGTCACAAAGAGTCGGACAGGACTGAGCACATATTCACCTCCCCTCATAAGCACACCCACCAGGGCAGCCTTCCTCTCCCCTGTGCGCCCAGTCCCTGTGGGCTTTATTTTTTTTTAAGTGTTTAAAAATATTTATTTATTTGGCTGCTTCGGGCCTTTGTTGTGGCTCGTGGGATCGTTCACTGGGACAAGAGGACTCTTTAGTTCTGGTGTACCAGCTTAGCTGCCCCTCGACACCTGGGATCTTCAAGGGGAGTCTAACCCATGTCCTGCGCCACCTGGGTGCCGCATATGGTCACAGATCACAGGAGCTGGTGTTTTGCTGCTACGGTCCAGGGGACCCCAGCACAACTGTGGTGAAGGGGAGACCTGCATTGGCAGGTGGGTTCTTAACCACTGGACCACCAGGAAAGTCTCCCTGTGAGCCTTAGCGCCCGGCCTGGATGCAAGAATCTTGGAGAGCCTGGAGACTTGCTTCCTCAGACCCACCCTGTGAAGCATCACTGCTGAGATCTTGCCACTTTTTTCCTTACATCCCTCCCTTTCCTTTCTCCCTTCATCTCTAACTCCTTGCCACCTCAAGACATCTCTCCTATCTTCCTTTTTTCAGGACACTTAACCTCATCAATGGGTTTAAGTGTTTCAAAAGGAAGAAGTATATTAGCCCTGCTACAAAACTTGAATATAGGGATTACCAGCAACATGGAAATTGCATGATTTGAAAATCCTCTTACTACAAACTCCTAGAAATGCTGAGCTTTCAAGAACAAAAAACAAAAAAAGAAACCTTCAGGTAACAATTCTAGAGCCAAGATTTTATCTTGCTCTGGGATACAAGAAGCATCCATGAGTAAAGAAACAGGTAAACCAGGGGACAAATCTAAAAACAATACTTTATTAAGCTAACTTAGGATATGCAAAAATGAGACAGGACTAAAACAATAGAAAATAGTCAGATATAAAATGGAAGTGTAATGATCTGGTTTAAAGTTTCAGTGTCATTGAATTGTTTAGGAGGAGAATAAAGAAATTGATTCACTTTATATTTTGTGGCATCAAAGAAGCATGTTCAAAATTTAGGGTATTCGGTAAAATGATAAAAATTGAGTGTATATCTTCCATGCAGGAAGGAGGTTAAACAAAGCCTGGATTTACAGCTGAAAGGAAGCTGGAGGGAAAATACAGAAACTAACATATATGTTAAGAGTCATAAAAAAATTCTGCCGTATATACAGGTACAGGAATTACCTCCCGGTGCAACAGTGACAGTTTATGGAGAGTGAGGGTTCAGATGAATTTTATCTTCTTTTTTCCTCTTTGGATGGGCAGTCTCCAAAATGACCCCCAATGGCCTTCACCTGGTACTCACACCTGGGGAATTCTCACGATGCAACAGGGTTACTCTGTGACCAAAAGACCGCAGCAGAATGGATGGTCCAGCACGTTGTGCTGAGGTTACAAACGTTTACAGTTTCCATCTTGGGCTCTCTCTTTTCTGTTCTCTCATCATTTGCTTTTGGGGGTAGCCTTGTCATGAGCAGTGCTATGGAGAGGCCCACCGTGGCCTCTTGCCAACAGTCACGTGTGTGACTTTGGAAGCAAATCCTCCAGCCTCACTCAGGCCCTCAGCCACCTCCCTAGAGTCCCTGCGTCAGGACCACCCAGCTAGGCCGCTTCTGGCAGCTGTGAGATGACAAGTGCTTGTTGGTTTAAGCTGCTTAGATTTTGGAAATAATTATATATAGATAGATGGATATAGATAACTTATCTGTATGCAGCAATAGGTAAGTTCTACAATACTTTTGGTGCAAGTTTTAAACTGTACATCATGGACGTATATTCCTTTCCAATCAGAAAAGAAGATTTTTTTTGAATGAACAATTAAATCATTCATTCCAGTGTGACAGAAGACAACCTGTTTAGTCATCTTGTCACCCAGTTGGTGCCTGGCACACCTGTACCAACTGAAACAGCCACATCACCTGTGCAAAGACCCCGGCTACACCAGGGCATCTGAACAGGGGCTATCCTTAATTTTGACTTGGCCAAGGACCCTGGCCTTGCAAAATATCCCATAAAAGGGGGATAAGATTCTTTTTGTGTGATCCAGGTCTTATAAATATAACCAAAAATCAGTTAATTTACTTGCAAAGTTGGATAACTTTTAAACTTGGTTAACAGATTCATAGTGAAGTGAAGTCGCTCAGTCGTGTACGACTCTTTGCGACCCCACGGACTGTGGCCTACCAAGCTCCCCTCTCCATGGGATTTTCCAGGCAAGAATACTGGAGTGGGTTGCCATTTCCTTCTCCAGGAGATATTCGTGACCCAGGGACTGAACCCAAGTCTCCCGCATTGTAGGCAGACGCTTTACCGTCTAAGCCACCAAGGAAGATGTTGTATAAAATAATAAAGAACAATTGATTTCAGTATATTATTTATGTTGTTGTACCCACGGAGAAGTGTCTCAAGTTGGGACTATAGCAGTAGAAAGAATGCTGGACCAGCTCTGTGACTCTGGGACAAGTCACTGAGTCTCTGGGCCTCCATTTCCTCATGTGTAAGATGGTAATGTCGGAGTATATATATATAAACATATATATTTTTTCCCTCTTTTATTTTTTTAAAGAAGTATAGTTGGTTTACAATGTTTAGTTTCAGGTATACAACCAAGTGACTCAGTTATGCCTACGTATGTCTATCTTGTTCAGAATCCTTTCCCTTTTAGATTGTTATAAGATAGTGAGCATAGTTGCTGTGCTATATACAGTAGGTCTCTGTTGGTTGTCTATTTTATATGTAGCAGTGGTATACTTTAATCCAAAAATCCTAATTGATCCCTCTCCCCCCGTTCCGCTTAGGTAGCCTTAAGTTGTTTCTTTTTCTGTGAATCTATTTCTGTTTTGTTCATAAGTTCATTCGTGCCACTTTTTAGGGCCCACATATGAGTGATAGCGTATGACATTTGTCTTCACCTGGCTTACTTCACTTGGTATGATAATCTCTAAATCCATCCATGTTGCTGCAAATGGCATTTCATTTTTTTGATCTAGTAATATTCCATTGTATGTGTGTGTATATATATAATCTCACATATTCAAGGATTGGAGTATGTTAATCTCCCCCACTTCCTTGTGGCTCAGTGGTTAAAGAGATGTGGGTTCAATCCCTGGGTCGGGAATATCCCTTAGAGTAGGAAATGGCAACCCACTCCAGTATTCTTGTCTGGGAAATCCCATGGATAGGGGAGCCTGGCGGGCTACAGTCCGTGGGGTCACAAAAGAGTCATACATGACTTAGCAACTAAACAACAACAAATATTAATCTCCCATGGCTCTAAACGTCTGCTAATCAATAATACCAGCTTAACTGTGGAATTTTGGCTCTTCGATTACAAGCTATTTGAAGCCCCCTTCATGAGGGACCTTGCTCTGGCCAGTATGGAAGATGCTAGCCACAGAGGGACTGTTTGAATTAGTTGAAATTAACAAAAACTTCAGTTTCTCACTTGCAGTGGCCGAATTTCAAGAGCTTGATGGTCACAGGTGGCTGCGGCCGGTGTGTGGGACAGTACAGAGCCAGACCTTTCCATGTTCTACTGGGTCTTGCTCTGGGTCTTGCCTTTAGTGAGGTCCATGGCCCAGCATCAGCATTATCCGAGAGCCCTTAGAAATGCGGGATCTTGGGTGCCTACCCAGATCCGCTGAATCAGGGTGTGCATTGTAACAGGGTCCCCAGGTGCTGCCTGCGCAGGAGGTTGAGGAGCCGGACTATAAAGAGCGTTCCTCACCAGAATCTGAAAGAGCCTGAAAGGACAGAGTGGCACTTAGCTGTATGGCCTTGGTATGGACTCCGGGGACTCATCGCCAGACTCTCTTTTAGCAGCTGTGCGACCTTATCTACCGCGTAGGTAAATCTGAAGCTATAGCAAAATAAAGCAGTGATCAGTAAATGCTCTTTAAATGGGCATTTCGTTGTGTTTGGACTTGATAAGGTTTAAGGTCCCTGCCAACCCCAAGCTCAACGCACAGACCGCGGGGCCGAGCGGTTTTCCCTTGCCGCCACAGGGTGGCGCTGTGCCACCAACGTTCTTTAGTCTCCAACCGGCTTCCTGCTGGCTCCGCTGCAAGAGCCTGAGACTTCCAGGTCTCTGCTTCGGATTACCAGGCACGCTCGGGCCGCCGGACACCGATCCAAGCATTCATCTGAAAGATAATGGGAAAACAGACCTCAGCTTTGTGCAGAGTTGGAATGCAAAAGCAAGGTCGCCACAAAGAGTTGAATAAGGACTGTGTGAAAGTCGTGGCGGAAGCAAGGGGGCTCCTGTTGGAAGGCTAGAGGGAGGGACGCCTTCTGATTGTGCAAGTCAGCTTCCGACTGACCCGGCTTCTCGGTCCACAGATGAACGCTCTGGCTCTTTGCCAGTCGAGTGTGTATGTGTGTGTGTGTGTGTGTGTGAGAGAGAGAGAGAGAGCGAGAGAGGGAGGGATGAGGTGATCAGGAGTGGGCTGGTGGGCGATTTTTTTAAGGAGTCGTTTTCTAAACTTTCTCAAACTTTAGCCTACATCACCATCACCCAGAAGGCTTTTTATTTTTTTTTTCTTTTTTATTTTTTTTTTCTTTTCAGCAGGGGATTAAAAGCACAGTAACTAACATAAATACATAGGAAAATAATATAATGTAGTTATGGTCCTACATACATAGTATGACCTTTTCTCGTCTTTCTGCTGAACTTCTTGACTAAATTAACACATAGCTTAATGGGTTCCTCATTCTATTCCTCTCTACCTCCACAAAGCATCTCCCCAGATTTTCCTCCTTGCTCCAATCCATTCTTTTCATCTTCCCAAACTAAAACTCTGTATCAGTTAAACAATAACTCTTATTGCCCCTTCTCCTCAGCCCCTGGCAACAACCATTCTACTTTCTGTCTCAAAATTTTGACTACTCTAAGCATTTCATATAAGTGGAACCTACAGTATTTATCTTTCTATAAAGGAGTTATTTTATTTAGCACAAGATCTTCGAGGTTCACTCATGTTCTAGCATGTGTCAGAATTTCCTTCCTTTGGAGGCTGAATGATATTTTATTGTATGTACATACCACATTTTGTGTATACATTCATCCACTGATGGACACAAAGGCAGATGCTGGCCTCTGCCTTAGAGGTCTGTGGTGGCCTGACAGTTTGCATTTCGAGCAAGTTCCCAGGTGGCTGGGAGACTGCTGACCCAGAGACTGCCTTTGAGAACCAGTCCAGCCCTCAATCCCTGGGTCAGAAAGATCCCGTGGAGAAGGAAATAGCAACCCACTCCTGTATTCTTGCCTGAAGAATCCCATGGACAGAGGAGCCTGGGGGCTACAGTCCATAGGGTCACAAAGAATCTGACCCAGCTGAAGTGACTTAGCACTCAATTCAGGGACCCTAAAATCCTGAAAAGCTCACGTGCAACAAAGTATCTGAGCCCAGTTCTAGAGAAGGACTGTGATTTCAAAGGATATTAGTCCAAATCCCCACTGCCTTCCCCTCCACTCCCTCCTTCATGGCCCCCACCACATCCCATGATGAGGCCTCAGCTGTCCCAGTAACTTTTCAAAGTACCCTCAGGCTGTGGCAGGTACTGGCTAGTCAGAACCTGGTGTGGTCCAGAAGGCGGGCTGAGACCTGGGAGCCAGATTCTTCAGTTAATCACCCCCCTCCCTCTTCTGCTACAGGCTTATAACTCATAATCCATGCTCTGTCCCAGAAGGATGATTCAGACTCAAAGCAAGCTTAGACCCACTTCAAGCACAAAACCTATGGAGACCACACTCCTTGCCTGGTGCCATCAAGGCAAGGTCACTTCCCCCTAGAAATAGGTAGAAATGTCAGGGGCCTGGATTTTGATGGAGGTGTCAGATATCTCAGAGAAAGTGCAAAGAAATCCTTTGGGCCCCTGCAGTGGTTGATATAGGCTAACTGCAATTCTTGTCACTAGAGGAGGAGTCATAGGAAAAGAGCCTGGGTCCCTCCTCTGAGTTCCTCAGCATCAGGGCTTCTGCAGAGGTTCATTCTCTTCCAGGAAGCCAGCCACTCTGAGTTCATTCTCTTTCTTCTTCTTCTTCTTTTTTTTTCCGCATTCTCTTTCAAGAGCTGGGCCAGCATTTCCCTGGAAGTCCAGTGGTTAAGAATCCTCCTGCCAGTTCAGGGAACGTGAGTTTGATCCCTGATCCAATAGGTTTCCACATGCTGTGGGGCAACTGGGCCTGTACAACCACAAGTACTGATGCCCGTGTGCCTTAGAGCCTGCACTCCACAGGAGAAGCCAGTGCAGTGAGAAGCCTGCGCCACAGCTTGAGAGTGGGCCTTGCTTGGTACAACTAGAGAGGGCCTGAATGCAGCAACACTCAGTGCTGCCAAAAATGTAGCCTTTCCCTTCTCCAGGCAATCTTCCCAACCTAGGGATCAAACCCAGGTCTCTTGCATTGCAGGCTGAGCCACAAGAGAAGCCCAAGAATACTGTACTGGGTAGCTACCCCTTCTCCAGAGGATCTTCCCAACCCAGGATCAAACTGAGGTCTCCTGCATTGCAGATGGATTCCCAACTAAGCCATCAGGGAAGCCCCAGTTAAATAAATAATTTTTTAAAAAGACCTAGGTCAATCTGTTTGGAGGCTTCCATGTGGGAGAGGAAGTGGAATTTTTAGACTACACCTCTTCTGATTTTCTGTCTGTGGAACCATATCTTATTTGTTGTTTGTGTTTTTGTATGTATCATTTTGGGATGAACCACTCTGTCTCTTGTGGGATGGGAAAATTCTACTTGCTTCATCTGGACTCACTTCCCTTTCAGGCTTTGCTTATTGCAAACCACTCTGGGTCCTTTCTCTTTCAAGAGCCAGACCACTATGGAAGCCTGTTTGTCCATAATGACTAAGTAAGAGTGACCAGAGCAAAACGGTAAGGTTGCTATGTCTATGTAGATACATGTGCATACGTGCATGCTTAGTTGCTTCAGTCATGTCTGACTCTTTGGAACTCTGTGGACTATAGCCTGCCAGGCTCCTCTGTCCATGAGATTCTCCAGGCAAGAATACTAGAATGAGTTGTCATGCCCTCCTCCAGGGGATCTTCCTGACCCAGGGACTGAAACTGCATCTCCTGAATCTCCTGCATTGCAGGTATATTCTTTACCACTGAGCCACCACGGTAGCCCCATAGATGTATGTATGCACCTTATAAATATGAGATGTCTCTGCCTTCTAATGGCATTGTCAGAACTGGTTTGTGGATGAGCTCTGTTTAATTGGCTTAAGAGAAATTAAGTGCTTATATGAATTCTCAGGAATATAAAAGAAACTGATCAGAATAAATTTCAGGTTCAAGTGATCTGGGAAATATTCAGTACTGAGTCGATCTCTGGTATTGAAGCTAGCTGAAGCTTGTTGGCTTGACTAATATTGACATGTCTTTAGCATCATCAGTGTTAAGTAGTACTTTTGTTGTACCTAGGTTTGCTGAAGATCAAATAAGACCTTATTATATTTGTTGAAACTGTCAGCGAGGAAAATAATTTGATAACTTGAAACTAAATTTTTATTATCTGATTTTAACTTTTCAAAAAAGGAATGACCTGTTGATGCATACATGGATGGATGGCAGATCAATTATGCTAAGTGAAAGAAGCCAGATTTTAAAAGTACCTACTGTATGATTCTATTTATATAAAATTCTGTAAAATGCAAACTAACTCATAGTGAGCAGATTACTGGTTGCCTGGGGAGTGGGTGTTGGCAGGAAGAGGAATGGAAAAAGGATTATTAAGTGGTATGAGGAAACTTTTGGGGGCAATGGATATGTCCATTACCTTGATTGTGGCAATGGTTTCATGGATGTAAGCTTATGCCAAATTTATCAAGCTATCTATTTTAAACATGTACAATATATTGTATGTCAGTTAGTATCAATAAAGCTCTTAAAAATAGTAATGCAACTCAACTATGACAAAACAAACAATCCAAAAAAATGTGCAAAAGATTGAATAGACACTTTACCAAGAAAAAGAGCAAAAACATTAAGTACATGAAATAATCCTTAATACCATTACTCAGTAGGGAAATATAAATCAAAACTACAATGAGGTTTCACCATACGCCTACTGGAACGGTTACTATCAACAATACTTACCGTATCAAGTTCAAGTTCTGGAGAGGATGCAGAGCTGCTAGAACTCTCGTACATTTCTTTATCTCATCATGCAAGATGGTCAGTCAGTTCAGTTCAGCTGCTCAATCATGTTTTGACTCTTGGTGACCCCACAGCCTGTAGCACGCCAGGCTTCCCTGTCCATTACCAACTCCCAGAGCTTGCTCAAACTCATGTCCATCGAGTCGGTGATGCCATCCAACCATCTCATCCTCTGTCGTCCCCTTCTCCTTTTGCTTAAAATCTTTCCCAGCATCAGGGTCTTTTCCAATGAGTCATTTCTTCGCATCAGGTGGCCAAAATATTGGAGCTTAATCTTCAGCAAGGACTGATTTCCTTTAGGATCGACTGGTTTGATCTCCTTGCAGTACAAAGGACTCTCAAGAGTCTTCTCAAACACCACAGATCAAAAGTATCAATTCTTCAGTGTTTAGCTTTCTTTATGGTCCAGCTCTCACATCCATACATAACTATGGAAAAACCATAGCTTTGACTCAGTTCAGTTCAGTTCAGTCTCTCAGTCGTGTCCAACTCCTTCCGACTCCATGAACCGCAGCACGCCAGGCCTCCCTGTCCGTAACCAACTCCTGGAGTCCACCCAAACCCATGTCCATCGAGTCGGTGATGCCCCAACTATCTCATCCTCTGTCATCCCCTTCTCCTCCTGCCCTCAATCTTTACCAGCATCAGAGTCTTTTCAAATGAGTTAGCTCTTCGCATCAGGTGGCCAAAGTATTGGAGTTTCAGCGTCAACATCAGTCCTTTCCAATGAACACCCAGGACTGATCTCCTTTAGGATGGACTGGTTGGATCTCCTTGCAGTCCAAGGGACTGTCAAGAGTCTAACACCACAGTTCAAAAATATCAATTCTTTGGCGCTCAGCTTTCTTTATAGTCCAACTCTCACATCCATACATGACCACTGGAAAAACCATAGCCTTGCTAGACGGATATTTGTTGGCAAAGTAGTGTCTGTTTTTTAATATGCTGTCTAGGTTTGTCATAGGTTTTCTTCCAAGGAGCAAGCATCTTTTAATTTCATGGCTGCAGTCACCATCTGTAGTGATTTTGGAGCCCCCCAAAATAAAGTCTGTCACTGTTTCCATTGTTTCTCCATTTGCCATGAAGTGATGGGCCAGATACCATGATCTTGTTTTTTTGAATGTTGAGTTTTAAGACAGCTTTTTCACTCTCCTCTTTCACTTTCATCAAAAGGCTCTTTAGTTCCTCTACACTTTCTATCATAAGGGTGGTGTCATCTGCATATTTGAGGATATTGATATTTCTCCCGGCAATCTTGATTCCAGCTTGTTCTTCATCCAACCCGGCATTTTGCATGATATACTGGAAAAGGTCAGTTTTCATTCCAATCCCAAAGAAAGGCAATGCCAAAGAATGCTCAGACTACCACACAATTGCACTCATCTCACACACTAGTAAAGTAATGCTCAAAATTCTCTAAGCCAGGCTTCAGCAATACGTGAACCGTGAACTTCCAGATGTTCAAGCTGGTTTTAGAAAAGGCAGAGGAACCAGAGATCAAATTGCAAACATCCACTGGATCATGGAAAAAGCAAGAGAGTTCCAGAAAAACATCTATTTCTGCTTTATTGACTATGCCAAAGCCTTTGACTGTGTGGATCACAAGAAACTGTGGACAATTCTGAAAGAGATGGGAATACCAGACCACCTGACCTGCCTCCTCAGAAATCTGTATGCAGGTCAGGAAGCAACAGTTAGAACTGGACGTGGAACAACAGACTGCTTCCAAATAGGAAAAGGAGTATGTCAAGGCTGTATATTGTCACCCTGCTTATTTAACTTTTATGCAGAGTACATCATGAGAAACGCTGGGCTGGAAGAAACACAAGCTGGAATCAAGATCGCTGGGAGAAATATCAATAACCTCAGATATGCAGATGACACCACCCTTATGGCAGAAGGTGAAAAGGAATGAAAAAGCCTCTTGATGAAAGTGAAAGAGGAGAGCGAAAAAGTTGGCTTAAAGCTCAACATTCAGAAAACGAAGATCATGGCATCTGGTCCCATCACTTCATGGGAAATAGATGGGGAAACATTGGAAACAGTGTCAGACTTTATTTTGGGGGGCTCCAAAATCACTGCAGATGGTGACTGCAGCCATGAAGTTAAAAGACGCTTACTCCTTGGAAGAAAAGTTATGACCAACCTAGATAGCATATTCAAAAGCAGAGACATTACTTTGCCAACAAAAGTCCATCTAGTCAAGGCTATAGTTTTTCCAGTGGTCATGTATGGATGTGAGAGTTGGATTGTGAAGAAAGCTGAGTACCGAAGAACTCATGCTTTTGAACTGTGGTGTTGGGGAAGACTCTTGAGAGTCCTTGGACTGCAAGGAGATCCAACCAGTCCATTCTGAAGGAGATCAACCCTGGGATTTTTTTGGAAGGAATGATGCTAAAGCTGAAACTCCAGTACTTTGGCCACCTAATGCAAAGAGTTGACTCATTGGAAAAGACTCTGATACTGGGAGGGATTGGGGGCAGGAGGAGAAGGGGACGACAGAGGGTGAGATGGCTGGATGGCATCACTGACTCAATGGACGTGAGTCTGAGCGAACTCCGGGAGTTGGTGATGGACAGGGAGGCCTGGCATGCTGCGATTCATGGGGTCGCAAAGAGTCGGACATGACTGAGCAACTGAACTGAACTGAACTGAACTCTGCATATAAGTTAAATAAGCAGGGTGACAATATACAGCCTTGACGTACTCCTTTTCCTATTTGGAACCAGTCCATTGTTCCACGTCCAGTTCTAACTGTTGCTTCCTGACCTGCATACAGATTTCTGAGGAGGCAGGTCAGGTGGTCTGGTATTCCCATCTCTTTCAGAATTTTCCACAGTTTGTTGTGATCCACACAGTCAAAGACTTTGGCGTAGTCAATAAAGCAGAAGTAGATATTTTTCTGGAACTCTCTTGCTTTTTCGATGCTCCAACAGATGTTGGCAATTTGATCTCTGGTTCCTCTGCCTTTTCTAAATCCAGCTTGAACATTCGGAAGTTCTCGGTTCACATACTGTTGAAGCCTCACCTGGAGAATTTTGAGCTTTAGTTTGCTAACACGTGAGATGAGGGCAATTGTGCAGGAATTCCCTGGTGGCTCAGATGGTAAAGCTTCTGTCTACAATGTGGGAGACCTGGGTTTGATCCCTGGGTTGGGAAGTTCCCTGGAGAAGGAAATGGCAACCCACTCCAGTACTCTTGCCTAGAAAATCCCATGGACAGAGGAGCCTGGTGTCCATGGGGTCGCAAAGAGTCAGACACAACTGAACAACTTCACTTTCACTTGAACATTTTTTGGCATTGCCTTTCTTTGGGGTTGGAATGAAAACTGACTTTTTCAGTCCTGTGGCCACTGCTGAGTTTTCCAAACTTGCTGGCATAATGAGTACAATGGTTTCACAGCATCATCTTTTAGGATTTGAAATAGCTCAACTGAAATTCTATCACCTCCACTAGCTTTGTTTGTAGTGATGCTAAGGCCCACTTGACTTTGGATTCTAGAATGTCTGGTCCTAGGTGACTGATCACACCATTGTAGTTATCTGGGTCATGAAGATCTTTTTTGTATAGTTCTTCTGTGTATTCTAGGCATCTTTTCTTAATATCTTCTGCTTCTGTTAGATCCATACCTTTTCTGTCCTTTAGTGTGTCCATCTTTGCATGAAATATTCCCTTGGTATCTCTAATTTTCTTGAAGGGATCTCTAGTCTTACCCATTCTTTTGTTTTCCTCTATTTCTTTGTATTGATCCTTGAGGAGGGCTTTCTATCTCTCCTTGCTATTTTCTGGAACTCTTCATTCAGATGGGTATTCAGATGGGAACCTGTACCATACAAGATGGAATAGCCATTTAATATCTCATCACCTTAAACATACACTTAATATATGATCCAGGAATCCTGCTCCTAGGTATTTACTGAAAATAAATACATGTGTGTGTGTGCACACATATATCCCACCTCTGCTTTGTCCATTCACACTTAGGGTTCTTCTATAGCTTCGCTGCTGTGAATAATGCTGCAATGAACATAAGGTTGTCTATAACTTTTTGAACTCGTGCTTTTGTCTTCTTCAGGCAAATACCCAGAAGTGACATGCTGGATCATATGACAGGGATGGAACTATGTTCTAATTGGTGGTGGTGATTACACTAATCTATACATTTGTTAAAACTCATAGAACTGTACACCTAAAAGAGTGAATTTTACTGTATATACATTTTTAAATCATTTATATTGTTATAAAAATATGGAACAATATAGAAGTATGAGAAGGAAGAAGTGTAAGGGCCTTCATACACACACAACAGAGCCATGAACCTGCTCCCTGAAGCTAACCATGGTTGCAGTCTGCTAAGCATCCTCTCAGACAGTTTTCTATGAAAGTGCATGAAATTATATAGAGATTTTTTAAAAATAGAAACAGTATTGTACCATACATTGGTTCAACAACTGCTTTCTTTGTGCAATGTTGTGAGAGTCTTGAAGAAATAGAGCATAACTCCAAAGCACAACTGGATGTAACTTCGAATTGTTGCATCATTTTCAAGGTTACACAAACAATTATGCTATACCAGTGGCACCAGTTTTGGAAGAAGTTAGTCTAAGTCAAATCAAGAAACACTCAGGAAAACGTAGAGTTAACCACCCTGCCCCCTACTTTGTTAGAAATTTCCTTGGTTGATCTTCCATTGGGAGGGAGGCATAACCTCCCCCCAGAATTGGGGGTGCGAGACTATTCTTTGGGGGAATCTGATGAGCCATGGCAGGGGCTGACTCTGTTAGGGTGGATAGAACCAATGCCAGTCTTCCAAGTTCAGGAAGAGAATTGTCATGACACAGCAGAATGTTTTAAATCTGTTCTAATGCATTTATCTTTTAAAGCTCTCTTTGTCTGATAACAGAGTCTAATTCATGTTCTCATCATTGGACATTGGCACTGTGGGAAGAACCAAGCTCTGTAGTGGGGCAGGTGGGCTGGAATCACAGCTACCGACTTGACCATCTGGTTGAACCCAGGCAAGTCACAACCTTCCCCTATTGGATTCACAGGCTTGTTGTGGAGGTTAATACTGTAGAAGCCAATGCCTGATACTCTGTAGCCACTCAGTACCATCAGTAATTTTACTATTTAAAGCCTGTCCCTTACTTACTGTAGAGGCCATTGACCTCAGACCTAAGGAAAATTAAATCCTCTCTTGGGGGGCTTCCCTGAATGGTTACTACATGTATTGTGTCAACAACTTCCCCCCACCCCATCCTGCCCAAGGCAGCTGGGCCCCTCTCAACTCTTTCCAGTTCAGCACCAATAAACAGCTGAACCTTGCTGGGAAATCTTGGCTAACAGGGCCCATTTTTGGTTTTGTTCTCCAAGCCTTTCAAGTGGTTGCAGCCTCTGTGACTTCTTTGTAATGCCCAGTTACAAAACGTGGCAGCTTTCCTGAACCACGGCCAGAGACTCATGACCTTCTGGAAAGAAACCCAGACCCCTGGGCCTGCAGGCTCAGCCTTGCCTTTGTCTCAGAGCCCCCAGGTCTCAGGCTCAGCCCTTTCACTGGGTTATTTATTTAACAGCTATAGAGATAATGGTGAAGGGACATGGCCAAGACACCTGTGACTTATCTTAACCTTCCTTCAATCAGCTAACAAATACGATGATCCCTGCTCTGGGCAAGTGGGGAGCAGAACGCTAGCCGGTGTTCTCAGGACGTTCACAGTCCAGCACCGTTCGTTTGCTAGGTCAGTGGTTAACAAAGGGTAGACAACCTTAGCTGAACCCCCGCCACCCTTCCTGCCAATGTTTAAACCAGGTCAATTCTTCCAACCTAGCGCACAATTTAACTCTTGTTGTAGCTAAACCATTTGATAGTTCTGGTAGCTCAGCTCTCTGGTACGGCTGAGAGAGCAGGAGGTTCTGAAAAGAAACCCAGGTCCCTGTGCCCCTGGGATCAGTCTTGTGTTTATCTCCAAACTCCAGTTCTGAGAACTAAATATACTGAGGCGAGGCAGGATAATAATATAACATATTATAATAATTTCAAGTTATTTTGAAATGTGACTTTAGCAGTTTAATAAAATTCTGCAGGGAGGAGAAGGGAGGAGTCAGCAACCTAAAAGGGCTAACTACTTTTTCTCAGTTTTTAACCCAGCATTTTGTGAATGCTCATTTATATAAAAGGGGACACCAAGGCTCTAAACAGACACCCCCGGCCCTCATACCCACTTCCAGAAATCATGTTGAGATTCACACAGGACGGAAGTCTTGTGTGTGCGTGTGTGTTTAGTTACTTCAGTTGTGTCTGTCTCTTTGGGACCCTGTGGACTGTAGCCTGCCAGGCTCCTCTGCCTGTGGGATTCTCCAGGAAAGAATACTGGAGTGGGCTGCCATTTCCTCCTCCAGGGAATCTTCTCAACCCAGGGACCAAACCTAGGTCTCCCACATTGCTGGCGGATTATTTACCACTGAACCACCAGGAAAGCTCTGGGAAGTCTTGTACTTATAAGTAAACAAACTTTTATTTGACATTTTAAAGACAAGTGTCAATAGATATTTTGAAATTAGGTGGAGTAATTCTAAATGAAACTAGGAGAATTTCAGTAAACAAGGTAAAGTGAAAGTGTTAGTCGCTCAGTTATGTCTGACTCTTTGCGACCCCATGGACCATAGCCCTCCAAGTTCCTCTGTCCATGGAATTCTCCAGGCAAGAATACTGGTGTGAGTAGCCATTCCCTTCTCCAGGGGATCTTCCTAACCCAGGGATTGAACCTGGGTCTCCCACATTGCAGGCAGATTCTTTACCATCTGAGCCACCAGGGAGCCCCAAAGAAGGTAAAGCAAACATCTAAAGAGTTAAGAGACACAAGGTTAAATTTAACTTTAAAAAAATGTGATCATACCCTACAGCATGTGGAACCTTAGTTCCCCCGCCAGGGATCAAACTCATGCCCCCTGCATCGGAAGGTAAAATCTTAACCCCTGGACTGCTGGGGAAGTCCTTATAAATTTAATTTTTAGAAGGGGTCATAATTAAATAAGCAAATTAAGCCAAGATACTACTACACATCTCTTCGAGTCCAAAGCACTGACAACACCAAATGTTGGTGAGGATGTAGAGCAACAAGAATTCTCATTCATGCTGATGAGAATGCAAAGCAATACAGCCACTTTGAAAGACAGCTCGGAGGTTTCTTGCAAAACTAAACATACTCTTACCACATGATCCAGCAATTGTGTTCCTTGATATTTACCCAAATTAGCTGATAATAAGATTTACACAAAAAGTGCACACAGATATTCATAGCACCTTTATTCATAATTGCCCAGTTGGAAGCAACCAAGGTGTCCTTCAGTAGGTGAAAGGTTAAAAAAAATTGTGGTACATCCAGTCAGTGGAATATTATTCAGCTCTAAAAAGAATTGTGCTAGCAAGCCATGAGAAGACATGAAGGAATCTTAAATGCATATTATTAAGTAAAAGAAGCCAATTGGAAAGTGCTACAGAGTGTAAGATTACAACTATATGACATTCTTAAAAAAGTAAAACTGGTTGCGAGGCATCAGGGGGAAGTGAGGGTGAATAGGAGGAGCAGAGAGGATTTTAGGGCAGCAAAACTACTCTGCTGTGTGTGATCCTATAATGGTGGATGCATGTTGTCACACATTGGTCAAAAGCATTTGGATGTACAGCCCCAAGACTGAATTGTAATGTCAGCTATGGACTCTGGGTGATAGTGATGTCAGTGTGTAACAAATGCATCGCTCTGTTGGGGAATGTTGATAGTGAAGGAGGCTATGCATGAGTGGGGGCAGGGAGCATATGGGAACTCTGTGTTTTCTGCTCAATTTTGCTATAAACCTAAAACCGCTCTAAAGTAAAGTCTGTTAAGAAAAGGAAGGAGTGGAGATCATGATATTCATTCAAAGTTCTTAACTTTTCTAACATCTGACATAAAGTTGTTTTCATTATGGTGGGGAGGCTTATTTTCATCATCACCATGTCTTGAAATACTCCTTTAAAATACTATTTCAGTGCCTGTGTAAAATGCTATAAATGTTCTATAATTTATTTGTTTTCCAAATGTGGAATATTTAATTTACTTCCTTTATGTGTGTATGTTGTTATCATAGATAACACTGCCTGCCTGCCTGCTAAGTCACTTCAGTCAGTCTGACTCTTTGTGATCCTGTGGACTGTAACCCACCAGGCTCCTCTGTTCATGGGATTCTCCAGACAAGAATCCCAGAGTGGGTTGCATAACACTGCATTTATAGCAATACGCAGCGCTCACTACGTGCCAGGCACTGTTGTAAGTGCTCTGCAAGTATTAACAAATATTTAATCTAGATAACAGCCCTGAAACGTCTTACAATCCCTGTGTAAACAGCTGGAGAAATTGAGGCCCAGAGACGTCAAACAGCAGAGCCAGAATTTGAACCAGGTAGTCTGGTTCTGGGGCTTCCCCAGTGGCTCAGCGGTAAAGAATCTGCCTGCAATGGAGGAGGTACAACAGACGTGGGTTCGATCCCTGGTTAGGGAAGATTCCCCTGGAGGAGGGTGTGGGAACCCACTCCAGTATTCTTGCCTGGAGAATCTCGTGGACAGAGAAGCCTGGCGGACCACAGTCTGTAGGGTCATAAAGAGTCAGACACAACTGACGGGACTGAGCCCACCCACACACAGTCTGGTTCTAGCTTCTGTGCTCCAATCAAGTGTGCAAGCTTAAATGCATTGTTAGTTATTCCCTCTTTTCTAGGAGAGGAATTTCCTGGATCCACAGGTCCTCGAAACCACACTAGACTAACCCGCATGCCTCCTCCAGAAGTTTCCATGGCAGCCTATGCTCTGGAGGCTCCCTTACAAGCCAGGTTTGTAAGCTGGGAGCTGCCGATGTTCTAGAAGCGTTTTAATAGGGACTGTTAAAACAAAAGTCATTCTCATCCTCCAAGGACCTGGACAGGCTTGAGCCTCAACCACCGTCCTCACTGTGAGAGAAACTGGAGGAGGCCATGTCCTCAGCGGTGGTCTTTGCATTCCTCCCAGTGGTCTTTGCCTCTACCTCATGTTGGATGGGATTTCCCAAAGCCGGGAAGGGAGTTCAGAGGCTGGGTGGCCAGAAATTCAACAAATGTCTCTTAGATTGGAAAGCCAGCCAATCAGTCTCTGGGGCTGTGCTCACTGAATGGAAGTGGAAGCTGTTCATGGGGCAACAGGGGGCTGCAATCCAGAGTCACAGGGGCTCCAGGAGGAGGTCAGGGGAGCTTTACCCTGCGATTCCTAATTGGAGACAATTCGGGCAATGTCTGAAGGTTGTCACAACCCGGGGGAGGGGGGCATCTAGTGGGAAGAGGCCAGAGATGCTACTAAACACCCTGCAACGCTAACGGCTCTGGGCGGCCCCCCCCCCCCCCCGACAAAGATTTATCTGAACTCAAATATCAACAGTGCTGAGATTGAGAAACCTGCTTTATCCAGAGGTCCTCAACCTTCACATCAGTTCACCAGGCACGTCTGCTCACAGGGACAACAGCCTGGGCACTGGGTCAGACTCACTCCACCCTGGTGGCTAGGACAGAGAAATGAACAGCGTCTGGAAACCAAAGTGTTGCAAAGTGCCCATCCTATGAGCCTGGAGCTCCCGGATGATTTATGATGACTGAGACTCAGGAACGAGACTGGGTAGGAATTTGCTTGCTAACTTAAAATACAGGATGCTGGTATATATAGACAGATGCTAGACATGGGATGGCTCAGTAGGTTAAGCATCCACCTGCAATACAGGAGACCCATGTTCAGTCCCTGGGTCAGGAAGATCCCCTGGAGAAGGAAATGGCAACCAATCCTGTATTCTTGCCTGGAAAATCCCAGGGACAGAGGAACCAGGCAGGTTATAGTCCATGGGGTCACAAGAGTCAGACATGACTGAGAGATGGGGCAGGATGGTCTAAGGGCTGCAATTGGCTAGGACTAGAGGTAGGGGCTGACACGTAAGCTCTGGGGAGGAAATGAGACAATGGGTAAGCACTCAAGTGGGGCTGCCAGTTTCTAGACAAACCTTAACACCAACCACAATTCAGTCCTTGAGTCCAGGCTCAGTTAGATTAGAATCTACTCAAACACATCAGAGGGCTAGGGCCAGGGAAATGGATTGAGATCTCCAGAGGGGCAGGAGTATGTATGATCGGTGAAACAAAACAAATATCTGTTTCTTTACATAATGCTACAGGCAGAAAATGAAGGCTCAGCCTTCTTGGTTTGTGGGATATTGTTTAAAAAGTATAGAGAAGCTTGATATTGACCTAATTTCTCCAAGTTCCCTCTGGTTTCTGATAGGTACACAAATGATGCTAATTTGTAAAATGTTTTTAAAAAAACACTTCCAAGGACTTCCCTAGTGGTCCACTGGCTAAGACTCTGCACTCCTAATACAGGGACCCAGGTTCAATGCCTGTTCAGGGACCTAGATCCCACATGCTGCAGCTAAAGATCTCACATGCCACAGCTAAAGATCTCACATGCCACAGCTAAGACCCTGCGCAGCCAGACACATACATATTTCTTTAAAACCACTTTCAGAGTTCTCGGCAATTTTGAGCATCTCGTCAACCCTGTGAGGTAGGTGCCAGCATCCCCATTTGATGGGCAAGGAAACCAAGGCCGGGAAGGGCCGTCCAGCTCACCCACACCACAGGGCAGGCCAGTGACTGCGCTCTCGGCCCCTCATTATTCCTCTATAGGAAACATTTGTATCAGTTCCCGGGGGCTTCTGAGGACATTCAGGCCTGGGCACGTTTCCCTTATGGTTGCCTCGCTCTGTGGTGATCGCTTGCTCCTCTCCTGACCGCCCTTTCCTAACCAGATTTGGCACACTTTCCCTGTTGGGGAAAAACAACCTCTTAGCAGCCATCTACTTACAATTTGTCTCACGAGGCCAAGAGCTCCTTAGCAGCTGCTGCTTTCTGTGAAAGGCTGAATTAAAGCAGAGGAGGAGTTTGCCTTAGAGGCAAAGATTCAAGAGTGGGAGGAAACCACAGGAAAATGGCTTCCATTCAAGGAGTCACAGCCTATCCTTATCTTCATTTTACTAAACTGACACTCATAGCTACTGTGAACGTTTGTTTCATTTTTTTTTCTTTCTGAGATGTATTTCTCTTAAAGTGAAATAAAAGTGTTAGTTGCTCAGTCATGTCCAACTCTGAGACCCCAAGGACTGTAGCCCACCGGGCTTCCCTGTCCATGGAATTCTCCAGGCAAGAATATTGGAGTAGGTTGCCATTCCCTTCTCCAGGGGATCTTTCCAAACCAGGGATTGAACCCCAGGTCTCCTGCATTGCAGGCTGATTCTTTACTGTCTGAGGCACCAGAGAATTTTATATTTCTCTTAATCTCAGGTTTATTGTCAAACTGTGGCTTCCCAGATGGCTCAGTGGTAAAGACTCTGCCTGCCAACGCAGAGATACAAGAGATGCAGGTTTGATCCCTGGGTCAGGAAGATCCCCTGGAGGAGGAAATGGCAATCCAGTATTCTTGCCTGGAAAATTCCATGGACAGAGGAACCTGGCAGGCTACAGTCCACGGTATCACAAAGAGTCGGGCACAACTGAGCACGCACTCACATTGTTAGACTAATGTATAATTATTGTTTAGAAATAAAATAATCCATTCAAGCCTGTTCAAAGGGCAAATATTTTAGCATTGCAAAATATGTATCTTAGGGGTTTATTCTGGATGCAATTATAAGATCAGAACTATTTTTCAAACAGTAATTCTACATTCTTATTGATTTTTGTCCGATCTCTTTATTTCACTTGTTTGGGATGTTTAAGCAACAAGGCAGCACTCATTTTACATCCAAAGCAGCCAGGTTTCCTTTGTGCAACTGATATTCCTAAAAGCTGAGACTCTTCATCTGCAAAAGTGAGTTTTTAATAGCTTTGTTAAGGTATAATTCTCACACAAAGTACATATCTTTAAAGTGTGCAATTTGACAAGTTTTGACAGATATATAGATGCATGAAACCACCACCACAATCAGGATAATGCATTCATCACCTTCAAAAGTTTTCTCAAGTCCAGTTGTAATTACTTACTCCTGTCCCTCTTCACCTCCCTCCATACTTACCAACAACCATTGACTTGTTTTCTGTCATTATAGGTTAGTTTGCATTTTCTATAATTTTGGACAAATGGAATTGTGCAGTATGTACTCTTCTAGCTTCTTTCACTCAGCATAATAATTTTGTGAATTATCCATATTGTTGTATCAGTAGTCTATTCTTTTTTATCGCTGAAGATTAGATTCGTAGCATGGATATACTCAAGTTGTTTGTGCATCCATGTCCCTTTTGAGGATCATTTGGGTTGTTTCCAGCTTTGGGTTATTACAGTTAAAGCTGCTCTAGTCATCTGTGTACACATCTTTGGATGGACACATGCTTCCTTTTCTCTTGTCTAAATACCTAGGAGGGAGTGGCTAGGTCTTATGGTAGATGTATGTTTAACATTTTAAGAAAATAGAAAATGTTTTTCTAAACATTTTACATTCCCACCAGCAGTGTATAAGAGATCTAATTCCTCCACATTCTTGCCCATTCTGGTAAGATCGGTTTTTAAACTTTTAGACATTCTAATATGTGTGTAGTGGAGACCATTGCAGTTTTAATTTGCATTTCTCTAATGACTAGTGATGTTGAGCAGCCTCTCACGAGCTTATTTCTACCTTACTTGACAAAAGGTCTGTTTAAGTCTTTGCAAAAGTAAATTTTGCACAGTGATTTCATGTCCTGTGACTGATTTGTTGAACACCACAGTGCTGTGACCTAGACTACTTGAGACAATGAGTCAATCCTCCTAAGGGTGAAGTCAAACGCCTTGTGTGAGTAAAAGCTAATACTCATGGGGGTACCTACCACATGCCAAGCACTGTGCTAAGCATTTTCTGCATGTTAATACAGAATCCTCACAACTGGCCCAGGGTCACGCAGCTATATCTGTGGTAGAGCAGCACTTGAAGAGTCACGTGGGGAAGTGGGAGAGAAGAACAGAAAGATGCACTGATGGGTGGCATTGAGCATTTATCCAAGGTCTATCTACAGCCTTTACGTAGAAGGGCGATAGATGCTGGAACTGATCCAGAGTCCAAAGTTTTGCCAAGGGCCGAGAACCAGAAGTATGACATGGACTGAGTTGGTTGGAGTGGTTGCTAGATAAAGAAGGAGGTGAAGACAGAAGGGAGAAAGAGGAGCAATGAAGAGATTGGAGCACTCTGAAAGAGCAAGAGAGTGCTGAAGATATGAATGGTTTTGATTAAAGTAGGATGTGGAAATTCAGGAATTCATCACCTGGTGATGAAGATATCCAGGGCACAGGGAAGCTGGATGGTAGCAGTCAAGAACTCGCATTTAATTTTTTTTTCCACAGAGAAACATTGAAAATTTAATGTATCTAGACTATTTCCTATCTTTTAGGTCATATGTTATTTTACTCAGTGAAATCTATCAGTCTTTTCCTTTACAGTTTCAGGTGTTCAACCATCCCAATTTCCCTGACTCTGTCCCGTTGTTGGCACTGCAAGTCCAACATCCCGGGAAATCCCTTGGTTCTGGGCAAATCAGGACCATGGGCACCCTAGAAGCCATGGAGTGTCTTGCTTAGATGATTACAAATGGCCTCCCAAACAGTTCTCTCTTTTCATTCTCATCTCTCTCCTTCACTGAATTCATTCTAAAACCCAACTTTGATTTTTCTACTCCTTGTTAACTGCACACAAAAGAGCAAACTTCACAGACTGGTTGGAGACTACATCTTCAATCTAATTCCCATTACTCCCTCAGGTACCCAGTGTTCCAGCCTATTTCCCTGAACACTCCTACCACAGGCTTGCCTGTCTCGGGCATCTGTTCAAGATCTTTTTTCTTGCCTGAATTGTCTCTCCCTTCCCACCATGTCTACAACCCATCTTCCTTTCAGATCTTTCTCTGATGTAACCTGGTCCAGGAAGGCTTTTAAGATCTGAAACCTTCCTCCCTGGATCTTCATAGCGCTTTGAGCCCCTCTGTTAATTACAGTAAGACAGCAAGTGACAGAAGGGCTTCCCTGGTGGCCCAGTGGTAAAAAATCTGCCTGCCAATGCAGGAGACACCAGTTCGATCCCTGGGTCAGGAAGATCCCGTGGAGAAGGTAATGGCTACCCACTCTAGTATTCTTGCCTGGGAAATCTCATGGACAGAGGAACCTGGGGGCTATCATCCAAGGGGTCGTAAAGAGTCAGACATGACTTAGTGACTAAACAGCAGCAGCAGAAGCACCAAGTAACAGAACAACTAACACTAACTGGCTCAAACAATTGAGCAGAAAGCAGGCCATGGGTGTAGATCTGTGTCCAGGTAGGGCTGCGTTATGGGGCCTGAACAAAGCCATCTATCTTCTGGATCTCTTCTTCCACCTCTGGCCTGCAGATGACCTCTCTGCTCAGGCAGACTCTCCCTCTGTGGCTATACCACAGCTTCTCGGGCTTCATTATTCCAGGGAGTGGGGAAAGTGTGGGAGTCAACGTGCCAGCATCCCCAGAAGTGCTGAGATACCCTCTGAATGGGCCACCTCACTCCATCACTGTGCCCAGGAGGATGTGAGGGCCGTGTGGCTGCACCAGTGATGGCTGTGCACTGCACAACTCTAGGAGGCGCTGTTTGCACAGGCTGTACTGCCAGCTCTGGGACCTTCACCTCTCTGGGTCTCAGTGTCTTCATGAGTCAGGTGAGAGTGACAGATTCTCTGCGGTCCCTTCCATTCCTGCCAATCTACCGTTCTGAGACTTGGTGGAAATAGTGTTTCATGGGCTTGGCTCTGTTTCTGCGAAGAATTCATGTGAAACCTCTTAATCTCTTTTTTGGTCTCTGGTCATCCTCTTCTAGATAAACAAGTGGGTGTGAGGCCCTTTTTAAAAGAGGAAGCGGAGAAACCCAAAGAAATTGAGATGTGAAAATAATACTCTGTAAAAATTCTCAGTTCCACCGGGTCACTGGCTGTATTCTATGTTGGGCATAAGTTCTGATGTGGCTTCCACTGCCTACGTACGCCTTACGTGTCTGGTACCAGTGTTCCATGTGCATTATCTGATCTGGCTTCCCCTGGTGACCCCTGTGGAATAGGTAGTACTGTACTTGATGTTCCTACTTTAGAAATGAAGAAAAAAAAAAAAAATCTGAGGCCACACATTTATTGAACGGCAGCACCTGGATTCAAACTTAATGTTTGTTGGGCTCCAACTTTTCTCTCTGAATCAATATGCCAAATCACCTATTTGTCAAAGTCTATGCTGGAGTGCCCAGATTCTCAGGGTTTCTGTCCTTAGCGGGGAATACTTCGAACGCATGCAAAAACATGGGCATTTTTAAAAGGAATATTCAAGTTTACAGCATAATTTTTTAATCTTTTTTTTTTTTTTTCCCGCTGCTTTGCGAGGGCTTTCTCCTGGTGTGGTGAGCAGGGGTTACTTTCTAGTGGCAGTGCGCAGCCTTTTCTTTGCGGTGGCTTATCTTGTTGTAGAGCACAGGCTCTAGGCATATATGCTTCAGTAGTTCCAGCATGGGCTCAGTAGTTGCAGTGCATGGGCTCATTCACCCCATGGCATGTGAGATCTTCCTGGACCAGGGATCAAACCTGTGTCCCCTGCATTGGCAGGCAGATTGTTGACCACTGCACTACCAGGGGAGCACATAATATGATTTCATATTTGGGAAATTTATCTTCAAAAGAATAGAAAATGAAATTCAATAAAATATTCTTGCAAAGTGGAAACACAGATGACCGGTTCTCCTGAATGTATCAGAATCTTAGGTGCAGAGTGGCCTTGAGGTTTTTATGTTGATCTAAAGAAGACATAGTTTTTTAAAATATAGGCAACACAGATCTATACAATTATTGCCAAGTTTTATTTCTATCACTGTATGTATTTCTCTTTAGTCTCCAAATGCTGCCCAGGGCTGTGTGTGCTCTATTGACCTTTCACAGAGAAGCCTGGTCAAGCAGGAGAGCCAGCTGGAGATGACAAGGGAGCCCGGCCTCCAGAGGGGGCCGTCCATGGGCTGTGACACACACAGCCTCTTCTCCCAGCCTGGCTTTCTGGGTGTTTATTCAACCCTGATGTGACAGGAAGCACACAAGACAAAGTAATCAAAGAGATATGCCCCTGATTGCTACAGGAAACAGGAGCTTTTTCACCTGAAAGTAACATGTTAAGGAAGGAACATTGCCACTTAAAAGAATGACCGTTTCAGTGGCAAAGAGGAAGCAAGTGCGTCCATGTCCCCCGAATGGGACACCATCTCTTGGTGGTGATAAAATCATGAATAGGATTCTTGTATTCCAACTCAAGTGGCTGGTTCACAGACCTGTTGATCTGTGGGCCGAGATTTTTCTGTGTAAAATGGAGACTTTAATCTGGCCTTGGTTTCAGACCTGCTGCTGCTGCTGCTGCTGAGTCACTTCAGTCGTGTCCGACTCTGTGCGACCCCATAGATGGCAGCCCACTAGGCTCCGCCGTCCCTGGGATTCTCCAGGCAAGAGTACTGGAGTGGGTTGCCATTGCCTTCTCCGCTCCTATATTGCTAAGCGAATATAAAATTGTGCCGTAATTTTGGCAAACAGTTGGGCAGTTTCTCATTAAGTTAAACATAGGGTTACCATGAGACTCAGCAATTCCACTCATAGGTATGTTGATAGTAGAATTAGTCATAATAGCCAAGAAGCAGAAGCAACTGAAATATCCATCACCTGATGAATGGATAAATTAAATGTCATATATATCCATTCAATGGGTCATTATTTGGCCATAAAATGTTCCAATACATGCTACAACATGGATAAACTTTGGAACATTATGCTAAGTGAAAGAAGCAAGGCACAAAAGACTGCATATTATATGATTTCATTGAAAAGATATGTCCAGGACAGGCAGATGCATGGAGACAGAAAGTCGATTGCCAGAGGCTGGGGGATAAATGGGATTTCTTTATGGGGTGATGAAAATGTTCTGTGAATTAGTGGTGATGGTTACAGAACTCTATAAATATATTAAAAGCTATTAGACAGTATACTTTAAAAGGGTGAACTGTGATATATAAATTTTATCTCAATTTAAAAAATATCCTCACCCTCAAAAGCACAGATGGGCACATCCGTGTGGAAGGCTTTTCTAGCTACAGGACCTTTAGGTTTTCATGTGTCATGTATCACTAGAAGCTGGCAATGAAAGGAAGCAATGAATCTGTAGACATGAGTGATAGGGAACACAGCCCTTCTCCAGAAGAACTGCCCCCTCACCCATCCCCCCACCCCTCCCCCCTCCCCCCCACCCTCATCCAAAGGGCCCCTTGGAGCCTTTGGGAAGGTCTGCAGGGAGCAGCCCAGTCCTGGCCCTCCAGGCACCCAGGAGCTGGATTCAGAGGCTTTTCACCTGAAAGTCTTTGCAAACATACTCAGGCTTGGCCAGAAGGCTCTGAAGGCATTTTCCTGTGTGGGTTGAAGAGGAAGGCAGGTGGGCTGCTAGCAATGGGAGGGTGGCAGGAAGCTCAAAGCCACACCAGCTGGCAAGCTAGTCACATTGAGGTTGTCCAGGAAAATCAATGGCTTTACCACTCCGAGGCTAAGCCAGTCGGTGTTCCGTGTGAACTCACTCTGCTCTGTGGATTTCACAGTGCTATGCCCCTAGGTGCCGGAAGTTCTCAAAGGACATTCCCTGGTCATCAGCATCAACTGGGGAGCTGGTGGGGGAGGAGGGGACGGACAAAAGTCTGGATTTTAACAAGCCCTCCAGGTGACCCTGAGACACACTCAAGTTTGAAAATCACCAGCTCACACACCATCTGCTCTGATCTTCCTCTTGACGGAACCCTGGTTTTGTCTGGAGTGACAGGTGCATGGACTCCCTTGCACCTGGGGTGACCACGTGACATAGTTCTGTCTAGTGAGATGCAAACTCAAGTCACTGAGTGGCGTTTCTGGGAAACCTCTGCTGGCCTGTGGCTTTGATCCATTACCCTTCTCCCCCTTCTTCCCTGGACCATGGACAAATGCTGGAGGGCATGCAGCCATCATGGGAGACAGGGCCACACACTCAGGGCAGGAGAAGAGAAAGACAGAGGAACCAGGGTCACTGAGAACATGAGGGTTGTGGCACCTGCCCTGACCTGCATACCTCTCTCTAGCCTAGACTTGTGATAGTTGGAAACTTTAACCTTTAATTTGTGTAAGTCACTTTTGTCCATGTTAGCAACCGAATCCAAGCTCTAACTGGTGTACCTAGGGACTATGGTTTGTCCTGGTTGAAGGAGTGTTTCTTTTTCTTAAACCAAGCATAAGGGTCATCATAGAGGTTAGGTGCCAAGGTGAAGAGCTACATTCTCAGTTTCAGTTTCCCTATGGGGGCTGGGGCTGGCTGGTCACGCCAGGTCATGGTGAAGTGGGCAAGCTTTGCCCTGGCGCTCAGTGCCCTGTCCCTTCTGCCTCAGTCTTGGCTACTTTCTCCTGCATCCTGGCAGTTGGCAACTCTCTTGTGTGATGAGAAGTATGGGCATGCGTGGCTTCAGAATCAGTGCAGTGGCTCAATAATAACCACCAAGGATCTTAGCTTTTTCTTTTAATTCATTCAATAAAGATTGAATGAACAACCAGGAGTCAGGCACTGTTCTAGGTGCTGGGGAATTGAACAGGGGCCTGGTCTCAGAAAGGTCACATTCGTGTGTGTGTGCATGAGTGAATAAAATTGAACAAACAAGTCCATAAAATGTGGGGTACCAACATGCGCTCCAAAGAACAATAAAGCAGAAGAAGAGAATAGAGTGATGAAGGTGGGTAGATTTAGAAAGAAGGTGCCCAGAAACTATCTCTCTGATGAGGAAACATCTAAAGAGAGCTAAAGGAAGAGAAGGAACAAGCCAGGCATCTGAGCTAAGAGATTCCCAGGAAAAGCAGATGAGCCAGGGCAAAGGCTCAGACTGGAATGTGCTGGAAAGATTAAAAAATCAGCAAGGATGCCAAAGGATGGCATGGAGGGAGGGAGGGAGCTAGTGGAAGGATGAAGTCAGAGAGGCAGCAGGAAGCCAGATCATGTGGGGCTTTATGGACTAAGGTAAAACCTTGGAATACACTGGAGGATACAGTCAACCTTTGCTCCCCAGTCCTCAGTGTGTGGACTTAGCACTTAAATTAGTGTCCTCCTGCTCACAGTCTGGCTGCCATAGATGTAGGGGTTACACTCAAGCACCACTCATGTCCAGGTTGCTGAGATGTGCAGATAAAACTAGATAACACTGTAGATCAATGTCACTATGAATTCACTGACCCCAGCCTTACCTGGTCCCTCAAGATTGCCTGGAAAACCCCCTCTTTTTCCCTAGGAAGATTTTCCCCCTTTCTCCATAGCAGCTCTTTTCAATCATCTTTATTCTCTTTA
Organism: Oryx dammah; assembly: GCF_014754425.2. Lineage (NCBI taxonomy): Eukaryota > Metazoa > Chordata > Mammalia > Artiodactyla > Bovidae > Oryx > Oryx dammah. Next base: position 62,515,659 of record NW_024070209.1, read on the forward strand.
AACCTTACAATTTCTCCTCTGCCTCTCAGTAGCTGGCCAACATCTGACCTCACAGAGAAAATAGAAACCATTAGATGGGTTTCATCCCCTTCACAGCCACCAAACCTACAATTATGATCATGTGTGCCTCTTTTCTACACCTTTCCCCCTCCTTCCCTGAGAGAGTTGCCCCCCCACCAGTGTAGAAGGCAGTTCACCCTGGGCTCCTTGCATCCCACCCCTCCAGCACCTTCTCAGGGTCACTTTCTCTTGGTTGGGTCCTCTTTCTCTCCTGTATTATCAACATCTCCTATCTTAGCTGGGCCCTTTGCATCATCTCCTCAGTCTTAAAAAGAAACAAACAGATATTAAACAAAAGAAACCAAACACAAAAGGTCACATAAAGTAAGATTCCTTATATATGAAATATTCAAGATAGGTGAATCCACAGAAACAGAAAGTTGGTTAATGGATGCCAGGACCTGACGGGAGAGGGGGATAGGAGGTGACTACTTCTGTGGGTGATGAAAATGTTTGGAACGAGGTAGTGGTGATGGTTGCACAACATTGGTTTTTTTATGTTATCTTTTTAAATTGAAGTATAGTTAATTTACAATGTCATGTTAGTTTCCAGAGTACAGCAGTGATTCAGTTTTACATATGTATATGTGTGTGTGTGTTTATATTCTTTTTCATTATTTGTTATTGCAAGATATTGAATATAGTTCCTGTGCTATATAGTATGTTCTTATTGTTTATTTTATATATAATAGTGTATATCTGTTAATTTCAAGCTCCTAATTTATCCCTCCTTTCTCCTTTGGTAACCATAAGTTCATTTTCTATATCTGTGAGTCTGTTTCTGTTGTGCAAATAAGTCCCTTTGTATTATATTTTAGATTCCACATAAAAGTGATATTGTATAGTGTTTGTCTTTGTCTGACTTCACTTAGTATGATAATCTCAGGGTCCATCTGTGTTGCTACAAAGGGCATTATTTCATTTTTATGGCTGAGTAATATTCAATTATATATTGATACTATATCTTCTTTATCCATTTGTCTATTGATAAATACTTACATTGCTTTCATGCCATGGTTATTGTGAATAGTGCTGCTACAAACACTGGGGTACATGTATCTCTTCAAATTAGAATTTTCTCCAGATATATGCCCAGGAATGGGATTGCTGGATCATGTGGTAAGTCCATTTTTAGTGTTTTTAAGGACCTTCCATACTGTTTTCCACAGTGGATGTTTCAATTTACATTCCCATCAGGAGTGTAGAAGGGTTCACTTTTCTCCACACCCTCTCCAGCATTTATGGTTTGTGGGCTTTTTGATGATGGCCACTCTGACTGGAGTGAGATGATACCCTATTGTCATTTTGATTTGCATTTAATTTGCATTAATGATGTTGAGCATCTTTTCATGTGCTTTATGGCCATCTGTATGTCTTCTTTGGCGAAATGTCTATTTAGATCTTCTGCCCATTTTTTGATTGAGTTTTTTGGTTGTTATTGGGTTCTATGAGTTGCTTATGTATTTTGGAAATTAAGTCCTTGTCAGTCACATCATTGTTAGAACAACATTGTGAATGTACTCAATGTCACTGAATTATACACTTTAAAAGGGTTAATTCTATGATATGTGAGTTGCTTTTTTAGTCCCCCCAAAAATAAAGAAACAAAAAAGACTCTCAATCTCACTTTACCTTCAGACATTTCAAAAGCAACATATTTAAAAATCATCACATCGGCTGGCCTCTCTGTCCCCTATTTCAGTCAACGGTGTCCAGATGACTGTGTGTGGCTGTGCAGGTTTTGCTGTGCTCCCAGCCAGGAGGGAGTGTGGGAGATGGACCCAGATGTTCCGCTCACAGGCCTTTACCTTGACAATGACTGCATCTGCCCAGAGCACTCTTTTTCCGGTTCTCAAAGATACTTGTTTGAGTCAGTGTCTCCAGAGAAACAGATCCGATAGGATGTACATGTATACACAGAAAGAAAGTTATCATAAGGAATTGGGAGGGTGGGAAATCTCAGGAGGTGCAGTTAACAGGCTGGAGACCCAGGAGAGCTGATGGTGTAAGTTCTAGTCTCAAAGTCAGCGGCCTGGAGACCGAAGGAGAGCTGATGTTTCAGCTGGAGCCCAAAGGCAGGAGAAGATCCATGTCTCAGCTCAATCAGTCAGGCAGGAGTTCCCTCTTACTCAAGGGCAGGTCAGGCTTTTTGTTTACTCAGGTCTTCAGCTGATTGGGCGAGGCCCACTCCTATTAGGTAGGGCAATCTGCCCTACTCAGTCAACTGGTTCAAATGTCAGTCTCAGCCAAAAACACCCTCATAAACACACCCAGAATAATGTCTGATCAAACAGCTGGGCACACCATAGCCCATCTGAGCACAGTCAAGTTGACACATGAAATTAATTATCACAATAAGTTATGGGCTGGTAGAGAACTGGAAGTGAAACTCAATGGCCCCACCATTCTCCCACCCATTAAAAACCTGGGTCGCACCCTTGACCTCTCTGTGAACACCCAGGGTCAGCACGCAGACACACCACCCCTGCAGTCCACCCAGCTACTTAGTCCTGACCCTTCTCTCTGTCCTCCTGTCTCCAACTCCAACACCACTACCCTGGGCCAGGCCACTGCTTGTGACCATGGGGAAAACTGATTTCCCACCCTCATGCTTCTAAGACTAAAATCCATGGTCCTACCCCCACCCTTGGGTGCCAGATATCTGTTTCTCCATTGGGTCAGGCTACATAGTGAAAAGACTACAGTGAGTGCTGGGAGTTCAGCTGCTTCTTTCCCTCCACACCAAGGACCACAGTGAGGCAGTAGAGGAAACCCAAACGGACGCCTGAGTGGGCTGTCTTAAGGCTGACACTGGAGGACAACTGGGCAGCAAGTGCTAGGAAAACTGTTTGACCCATATCACCAAGGCACATTCACTAACAGCTTCACCAGGAATCAAGATGTTGTCTGACCCCTGCTAGTTGGCCTCCACTGTCTGTTTCTCAAAGTACTTCAGAACAAGGATGGAGGGGGAAAAAGTCACTATGCTGTGATCCCCTAAAGCCCAACAGCTTGGACTACTGCTCTAAACAAGTAACAGGTTGTAGTTTTCATCTTCTTCTCTGTGACCGAGGTGATCCTTCTGACATGCAAATCTAGTCATTCTATACTCGCTGCCCGTGAAAAATCACACTATGGCATCCTGCTGCCCTCGGGATGAAGCCCAACCTCCTGAGAGATTCTGGAGGACCCTCTAGGATCTGGCCCCTGCTTGATCCCCTAGACTCACCTCTCCCCCCCTCCTCCCCTGCCCTCTCTGCTTGTTGGGCAGTCGTGTAACTGTGCCACAGAGATCTGTTGTGGCTGTGTGCAGTGTGTGCGTGTTCAGTCATACCTGGTTCTCCGCAGCCCCATGGGCTGTGGCCCGCCAGGTTCCTCTGTCCATGGGCTTCTCCAAGCAAGAATACTGGAGTGAGTTACCATTTCCTTCTCCATGGGACCTTCCTGACCCAGGGATCGAACCCATGTCTCCTGAATCTGCTGCATTGGTGAGCAGGTTCTTGACCACTGAGCCACCAGCTACGAATTTACTCAACTGAGCTGCAGTCTGAGACTCTCCCCTCCAATCCGCCTTCTTTTCCCAGATCCTTTTACAGGTGCAGGCCTGCATCGTGGTTTGAAAACTCACCCTGTCTCCTGTTCCTTCCCCTTTATCTTTGACAGGAATTTTCTCCCAATAAACCTCTTGCATGCCTAATCCCATCTTGGCCTCTGCTTCTCAGAGGACCTGAAGTAACAGACCTGCCATTTTGAATTACTTGCCACAATGTCCTGCTCTCCTCCCCAGCCTTTGCACGTGCTGTTCCCTCCAACTGAAAGATCTTCTCTTTCCTCCTTGACCCTTTCTTGGCCAACTCCTATTTGTCCTTCAGGATCAAGCTGAGAGATCCCCTCATTCATCAGAGACGTTTACGAATGGTTCACTGTGGCCCAGGCATTGTTCCACACACTGGGGATACAGCTGGGAAGGAGAGGGCAGGCCAAGTCTCTGCGCTCATCAATCTCACTTTATAATAAGTAAATGGTCAATAAACACATTTTTTGAAACAGATCCAGGGTATAGCAGTAGAGAGTGTATTATAAAGAAAGCAGGATAAGGGTATAGGATAATGAAGGGGCAAGGTGCACTGGCTTATTTTAGACAGAAAGATCAGGGAAGGCTCCTTGGGTGGGGGGAGGTGACATTTGAACAGAGTAATGACTAGCAGGGGCTTCCCAGGTGGCACTAGTGGTAAAGAACCCACCTGCCAACACAGGCAGATGTAAGAGTCATGGGTTCAATCCCTGGTCGGGAAGATCCCCTGGAGGAGGGCATGTCAACCCACTCCAGCATTCTTGCCTGGAGAATCCCATGGACGGAGGAGACTGGTGGGCTATAGTCCATAGGGTCACAGAGACAGACACAACTGAAGTGACTTGGCAAGCATGCACTAACTAGTGGAGAGAGTGAGCCATGTGACATGGAGGGGGCGGGGGTACGGATCTTTCGGCCAGGGGACAGCATTCCAGACAGCAGGAGGGAGGCTGCTGGGGACTGGGAATCCAAACTCTGGGGCTGGTGCCATTCATATGAGCTCCTGAAGCACTCCCCTGCATTCCTAGCAGAATGCACCCTAATAGTTAAAGCATGCAGGTTAACCTGTCTGCCTCCCCTCCAGACAGCAGCTCTGAGGATGGGGCCCAGCTTGCCAGCCTATGTTAGCACTATGTCCCCTGGCAGTCCATGGGGTTGCAAAGACTCGGACACGACTGAGCAACTGAACTGAAATGAACTGATGTCCCCCGGGGCTTCCCTGGTGGCTCAGTTGGTAAAGAATCTGTCTGCAATGCAGGAGATCCGGGTTCAATCCAGGGGTCAGGAAGATCCCCTGGAGAAGGGAATGGCAACCCACTCCAGTATTCTTGCTTGGAGAATCCCCATGGACAGAGGAGCCTGGTGAGCTACAGTCCATGGGGTCACAAAGAATTGGAAACTACTGAGTGACTAACACTTTCACTTTCTTCATGTCCCCCAAGCCTGGTACAGTGTTGAGTGCTCAGGAGGTACTGACAGTCAAAGCGTACTTATGGTCATAGCTATTAGTAACGGCAAACTGAAGCAAGCCTGGCTCTGTGTTAAAGGTTCACTAATATTAATATTCCTAAGAGCAAAGTAGGTAGCATTATCATCCCCAGTGGAGAAGACTACTGTGGGCCCCATCAAGTTTTCTCTGCAGGCACAAGGAAACTGAGGCACAGCAAGTTTAAGGCACTTTCCATGGCCACACAGCTGGAAATAGGTAAAATGTGTATTGCCAGGCAGAGTGTTTATCCATCAGCCCAGACAGCCTCTCTCATTTCTGACATGAGGCAGCATCTGGAAAAGCACAAGACTCTCAGCTCAGAGAATGGGAGCGCCCTGCTCTCCACCCCCATCCTCAGCTCAGAGTGATTTCCAAGTCAGGGTCCTAAGCAGAGGTTCCTAGAACTGCAGGGTCAAGAGGGACTTTGAGAAGATCCACTCCACCCTTGACTCACTCCAAGAGACTGCCAGAGGGCTGGGAAGATTTTGAGGCCACCTTGCTGCGTGCTCTTTCCTGCTCCCTAGACCAGACTCAGACAGTCAGTAATTGCCAAAGCCATTCAATCAGACGCCTGGCACCACCCGACTGAGAAAACAAGTTGTTGTGAAGGCAGTTATGTAAAGAGAGGATGCAGTTCAAGGCCCAGCCCTGTGCATGCCTGGCTGGAGCCCTACCATGATGACTTCGGTGTCCTGGTCACATGGGCCAGCCTGGCAGTGCTTGTTCACCCTTTGCCTCAGCATTGCCATTCTGCTTGCCAGGATGCCAACTGGCTCCTTGGAACCCACCACTCCCTGCTGCCTTGGCAGTTTCTCTGGCACTCCTGTTGGTGCCAGGCACTAGGACCCAGAAGCATTGCAGTGGAAGGGGCTGCTTCTCCCCAACATTTTACAGAAGTGGAAACTGAATCCCAAAAGGGATGCTGTGACTTGTGCAAAGTCCTAAGGCTAGTTGGTGGCTGATTCAAGCAAGAGCCCCTGCCTGTGATTTCCTCCTCCTTGTCTGACTGCTGCCTCCTACCAGCTCCTTTCTCCTGCACTCCTCCACGCTGCCCAGCCATCCCTCTTTGCCAAGGTCTCCACACTAGTCCTCCCCACCTTTGCTCATACCCAGTCAAAGCAGTGACCTCACAGTTGCCTCTTGGACTCCACTCCTGCCCTTTCAATTCATCCTCTACCCTGAAGCCACAGAACTTTTCCTAAAACCAAGCCAGGTTTGGCCACTGTCCTATTGAAAGCCCTGGATAGCTTCCGCTCACTTGGAGGATGGATCCTTAGCAAGATGTCTGGTCCCTTCTGGCCCAGTCCCCACCTCCCTCAGCAGGGTCATGCCCAATGGGTTGCTTGTGCACACCTGACCTGCCAGCCACAGAGCTCACCTAACTCAGAGCTGCTGCGAACAGTAAGCATCAGCTGATGTGCATGGCACCTGGAATGTAGGAACTGCTCAGCAAACTTTGACTGTCCTGGTGGGCTGGGCACTTCCTCTCCAGGAAGGCTGCTAGAGACTGGTGGTGCTCTGGTCTCTGAGCCAGGGGACATGCTCTTAACTGTGACCCCAGTCAGGCCCTCAACTCCCTAGATCCAGGTTACACCATCTAAGAAAAGGGCAAAATGAAAAACACTTGCCCTATAACTATTTCTCAGAAATTTTTTTTTTTTGGCGGGGTGGGGATGGGGAGGGGGGGATAAAAACCAAGGTAGTGCATTTGGATGGCCACACAGATCATTATTATTTCCTGTCTCTGAGAGCAGGGGAGCCACCGTCTCCTTGGGTCCCTACAGCCACAGCTGCAGGTCCTTATTCAGGACAGGGGAAAGACACGAGGAATGTTCAACCCCTGTCACCCCTGCAACCCTGGCACAAGGGGGGAAATCAGTAGCAAGAGCTCTTTGTCTTCTAACTACTTATTATACATGTAGGTTCTTGTGGCCTGACAGGCAAAAGCATAAGGGTACCAATTTCATGAATGCATTGTATTAGAGCCAGAGGTGAGCAGTGAGCAGTTCCACAGCCTCGGGAGACCGCCTCTGCAAGCCTTCGTGAGGAAGGCAGATTCCAACTTGTACAGACAACCTGGCAGCTGTTGGTTTATTAGTTGTCCACCCATCCATCTGTACATTCATCCATTTAGCCAGAGGACATTAAATTTGCCTTTCTCCCTTGTTTGCTGCCAAATAAGGCACTGTACAAGAACCGTTTGGACTGAATAGTTGTGTCCCCAAAGTCATATGTTGAAGCCCCAGTCCTCAGTGTGATGGTATCAGAGGTGGGCCTTAAGGGAAGTAATTAGGTTTAGATGGGATCATAAGGGTGGAGCCCCCATGATGGGATTAGTGCCCTTATAAGAAGAGCTTACAGTAAGTTGGTGGCCATCTGAAAACCAGGAGGAGGACCCTTACCAGACACAGATCCTTCTTGGACTTCCCAGAACTGTGAGAAAATAATATTCGTTGTTTATGCCCCACCCAACCCCTCCCAGTCTACAGTACTTCATTACAGCAGCTTGAACTAAGAGAAAGGATAAGGAAAATCAGAAAAGCAATCTAGCTCTCCCAGACTCATGATCCTTCCTTCCTCCTTCTTTTGGCTCTTTTTATATCTGGGGAATGCATAGCAAGTTGCTAAGATGATAAGTTATAAATAAAGACAGTAAAAATAAATTTTAACCTTTATTGTGGTTAAAATTTTAGCTCATGAAGTATTTCAAACATATGGAAAATTATGAAGAATACTATAACAGTTTCCCAAGTACCCATTCCCTACCCCAGTGAACATTAACTTTCTGCTATATTCCCTTTGAGGGCTTCCCTGGTGGTTCAGAGGTAAAGAATCTGCCTGCCAATGCAGGAGACATGGATTCAGCCCCTGGGTTGGGAAGATTCCCTGGGGAAGGGAATGACAACCCACGCCAGGATTCCATGGACAGAAAGCCTGACAGGCTACAGCCCATGGGTCGCAAAGAGTCAGATAAGACAGAGACTCAACTACAACAAATGTTTGCTTTGAGATCTTTTTCATTTTTTTAAGGAAACAAGCTGTCACAGATCCAGCTGAACTGTTTGGGCAGGTTTGGGGCTTTTACTACCAAGGCATAGCTCCATAAGCAATGCACAGTTTTCATTATTTGGGATTTTCCATAGATGATATCATATGACATGCAGCCTTTTGCAACTTGCTTTTTAATTTTATTGGATTTTTAAAAAAATTGTATGTGTAATAGATGCTGGTTGTAACAAGTTGAGCCACACGGGCATGGATAAGGAAAAGTTTAATCATTTCCACCTGCCCCCTTCAATTGCACTGCCCAAGAGGACCTCTGATGACAGGTGATAACCATCTTCCTGCATCTTTGCTTCTGCTCACAACACACACAATGGCTCTGATGCTGAGGGAAGAGCCAGGGGGAGTCTGGGATAGGCTGGAGCAGTCAGGGGTGCCACACAAACAGATCCTGGTGCTGTTGGGCCAGGGGAATGCAGGCAGAGGCTGTGGAGGGAGATGTGCAACTTCCCTGACCGTTAGCCCACAGCCTGCTGGTTTCACCACTCACTCCCTCTCCTGACAGGCCCTGTGGTCTGCAGGGCAGCCAGAGTCAGTTAACAAGCCGTGTCTTGAGCTGCAATATGGGGAGGGTCTCCCCTTATCAGACTGGGTGACTATGGTGAGCCATGTGACGAAGGGACCATAAGACCTCTGCATCCCTTTCGGATTGGTGATTGTCACTCAGATTGTTCTAGCGAAGAGCTGACATGCTGTGAGTCCCAGATGTTGGAGAAACCTATGAGAGGTCAAGCTGGCTTTAGCTGTGACCCAGAAGGCATTCACAGATATGTGTTTTTAGTTCTTGTGACCTCTCCATGAACCTGGGGAGAAGACATAGAATGCCAAGAAAATTTCCAATTTTTTTTTCTTTAAGAGTGAATAGAACCAGACATGTCATGCTTAGCGCTGGATTGGAATTTTTTTTCCCTTGCCAAAAAGAAAGCTAATAATTAGAGCTTAAGTTATTTTTGTTTTGTTTTTCAAAGCGAGTTTCATGTTACAGCAAAGCAGACAGAGAACCTGAACGTGAGACTTAATCATTCTCATCGTGAAGGCCTGCTCAACTTTTCCACCCTTGAGATTGCAATAGTCTGAAAAGAAGCATAAACCTCACTGGGACTTGTAAACCAAGATTTGAGATTGACCCAAGGAATCCCTCCAGCTGTTAAACTCTAGAGTTTCATGCTTTCCACTTTTTTCCCATTTATTTATTCAACACAATTTTTTGAGTTCCTGCTGCGTTCAGCCATTATTCTGAGTTGGGTCATTATAGAGTCATTATACACTAGACAAACCTTTGCCCTCTTGAGGAGCTAAGAACTCAAAGGGTCTCAAAATGCAGACTCCCATTCTGTATCAATATTCAAATCATTCATTTATTCTTCAGAGTGAATCGATTCCCACAACATCCTCCTGCCAGTCGGTAGGACAGGTCTTTCTAGTCTCCTTTTCCAAGTGGGCAGACCCAACAATAATAAACAGAATTCAGGAACATCAGCATGAATACTGTGGCCTTTAAGGAAACACAGAGGTGGAAACGCCTGCATCTTACTTCCCAGAATCTCTATCTAGCTCTTCTCACAGGCTGGGAAAGCTTGAGCGTGCACATCTTCTGAATTAATACCAAGAAGAAACCTCAATTTCCAGACATGATGCAAGAAGCAGGTGATGAATTCTAGAAAATGATACTTGGATAAGAGAGGAGAGAATTCCTGAAACTCCTTGAGAAAATAAATGCTCCCTACCCTGCTCCATTCTCCAACATGTTTGAATCCCCATTTGGCATCCTACAAGCTGAAAATGACAATCTCTCTCTTTATCTTTTTTTCTCTCCTATTCCCTGGTCTGGTGTTGGCCCCAATGACATCAACTTGCATCCAGGCTGGGACCTGATGCCTCCTCAGGCCCCATGGTTGCATCTGATAGCCAAGCTAGGGACTCTCTCAATTGCCCAGTGGGGCCTTTATAAGGTACTTAGTAACTTACCCATGGCTCTAGTTCCCCCAGCTCCAGGCTCCTGGCCAAGTTCTCCAAATTGTTTTCATTAGCAATGAAAGGCCTTCTCAGCCTTGTAGCAGAATGCAGGGCTTTTTTCTCTTTTCCTTGCAGGGCTGTGAAGTCTCTTTCAGGCTGTTCTCTCCCAGCAAGGATCACTCAGAAGAAGGTGTTCAGCCCCAAATGTGGGCCTGCTGAGTGAGAAGGTGGCTCCCAACAAATTCCCCTAGAAGCTGCAAGTTGGCAGCACAGGTGTGTTGGATGACCTGAACGTATTCTGCCCCTAAGAATACCCTGGAGATTTAAAAGTAGCAGGTGTCTATATTTTGTGACTCAGGTAAATCCTTTATCAGATTCTTTTCTATAATGGAATGATTTTTGACTCACATAGTGAATTTTGAGTAAAAATGTTGCTAAATCTTTACAGCAAACACTTGGAGAGTGAGAGTTCACTCCCTCTGGCTGCAGAGAAATGATGGGTCTTCCTGTTTGAGGAAACCATCTCTGTCGGCTAGATGGATACTGGCCTCAGTTCTGGACCTGCCTGTGTCCAGTGGGCTCATTTCAGGAGCTAACTCCATAGTCCCTGAAGGATTACAGACACTCCCCACCCATTTGTTCACAGAATTCCCCTAGCAGTTGTTTCCCTCATCCTCAATTCAGACACAAACATCACAAGTCCTTCCTCCCCACAGGTCCACAGGGAAATGGTGGGGAAGGTTTTCATTCTTTTATCTCCCCTTGGGCACTTAAATGAAAGAAGTCCACTCACTGAGTCATTATGGAGTCCTGTAGTGTCTGAGCATGGGACGACGGAGGCGATTAAGACTGGAGTCAGTGACTTTTGTGGGCTTACAATTTAGAGGAGCTGGAATAGAAAATTTGAAAACTCAAGTCTTTCATCTTCTGGGGAAGGCTGTATGCATCATGTAATGCCTCTCATTTATTATGAGTTAGAGCAAATGCTATGATTTAATACTAAATCATCATAGATAATCATTATAAAGAAAGCATTGCATTTTTAGGACACTTATACTTTGTCAAAAAAAGCCCTCCTGTGCTTACCACTTCTGGTAGGAAGCTGCACGGTTCAGGGGTTCCTCACCCTGACAGTGCTGCTGTCCAGTGACTGCTGCTAGTGAGGTACCCTTCGGGGATCTCCCCGTTCCCTTCTGTGGTGTGTGATCTGGGTGGACACTCTTCTCTCCTTCCTAGGGCAGGGAAACTGTGAGGGGCTGTGCAAATGAGTGGGCATATTTCTCTGCAGCTTCTCTTGATGAAGAAATCAACAGTGTCCAGTTTCCAAGACTCACAAAAGAATAAATGGTACCCACCTTTCTGCTTGTCCAAAATAAATGGTACCCACATTTCTGCCTGTTCATCTGCCACCCCCTGCCTATATCCTGAAAGCAGAAGCTTTTCTTGTCTTTCTAAAGCTCAGGTTCAGGTTACAGGGGTGTGAGGTGAGGCCATAAAGCTTGAAGGGTGGATTTGACCTGAATAGAGGAGAGATGTGTGCTCTGGAGTTGGAGGACCCAGGAGATGGAGGGACACCACAGTCTTGAGGCTGGCATACACCCGCTACAAAGCCCTGGGAGCCTTGAGACCTGCGGGAGTCCTTCTGACTCCACAAGTCAGGAAGGATTTCTCTGAACCCACTCAGGGCAGCAGGGTTGGGACCCGCTCAGCACTGCCTCCTGCAGCAAAGTGGGTAACTACACCGCCAACCACTCCCCTGGACCCAGGATCAGGGTCCTCACAGCTTCCTGGCATCACATAACCTCCAGGATCCCAGTTGGTCCCATGGAGATGCAGGCCAACTCCAGTAATAGCCACATCAGACTTTCTCATCAGCTGACAGGTAGGTCTCACAGCTGGATGAATTGGTTGAATTTTTTTAAAAAGAAGAAATACAATGTTTTTACACTTGAGTGTTGTTAAGAAAATTTATACTTATGAGACTTGACTATGGACAAAAGTGACCCTGTAACTTCCTGGCAACTCAGATGCATTGCAGGAAAGAGACCCATAGAGGCTCAAAGAACAAAGCCCTCTGAAGAGGTGAAGAGACTTATGCCTTGGCCAGAAACAAAGAGAAACACACCCAGGAAATAGGCAAAATGGAAAGGATGCCCTTTAGCAGAAGAAGGTCTGTTAGTACTGTGTGGGGTCTGTGAGTTCAGAGAAAGCAGGGCAACAGGTCAGGACTGTGGACTCACGACTTAGCGTGTGAGGGTCGAACCTGGAGCATCCGCTGTGCTCCCTCAGGGCTGGAGCACAACAGCTGGAAACAGAACACTCACCCCCGCGCCCCCAGAAAACCCACCCACGGCTTCAGGGCTCTCCCAAGATGAAGAATTTGGCTCCAGAGGAGGAGGAAGTGACCCTGACTCATCTATTAACTACATAACTCGTACTACTGTATATTCTTCCATTTTAACTAAACTGAATGCAACTGTGCTGAGAACTGGAGGGAAGAACGTTGCTTGGGTTAGTGGGGTGGATATTTCCAAATATTAAGGTACTATTTGAGATATGTGCTCAGTCACGGGTCTCTCAGAACTAGCCATGTTTATATTACTCTGTGACCAGGGCTGATTGGACCAGGGAAGGTCACCTGACCCAGGATGTGCCAATCAGCTTCACTTTCACGTTAAAAATGTTAGTCGCTCAGTTGTGTCCAACTCTTTGCAACCCAATGGACTGGGGCTCACCAGGCTCTTCTGTCCGTGGGATTCTCCAGGCAAAAATACTGGAGTGGATTGCCATTTCCTTCTCCATGGTATCTTCCTGACCCAGGGTTCGAACCTGGGTCTCCTGCATTGCAGGCAGACTCTTTAACATCTGAGCCACCAGGGAAGTTTCCCTTTCATGGGTATGTGGAATTAGGAGCAAGAGACAGCCAGTTATTCTCAACACAAGAATACAACAGGCCAAGTAAAGTTGGGAGTCATGAAGAGAGGAAGGCAGTGGGTACATTCCACCCTGTGAGCCAGACAGACAGAGAAACCAGATAGTTGAGAGAATGAAGATGAAGAAGAATCACAGAGAAAAGCAGAGACAAGGAAGAGTCCCAGTGGCCTTACAGTTCCTGACTCTAGTCCTCTGAGGTCTTTTAGTATTCCTGCCCTTGATTTCTGAGATATGCCGTTGCATCCTTGCAAGTCCCTTTTTTTGGCTCAAGCTAGCTACTATTGGTTCTATAGCAACCAAAGGGACTTAACTAACCATCAGGAATAATACATACCAAGCCAAGAAAGTCAGTGACTCACCATATTCTTTTTTTATTGTGGTCAAACATCTGTAACATAAAATTTATCACTTCAGCCATTTTAAGTATACAATTCTATGACATTAAGTGATCCCCACTATTCTACGGTCATAACCACCAAGAATCTCTAGAACTTCTTGCCATTTTCTTAATTGGTGTCCTTATGATGTAAGTTTAGATCCTCAATATGATGTAAGTGTAGTTGACGAGCATGGGCCGAAGTGGTGACCTATGCCAGTACTATGAGTTGGTTTTGGGGTTCATTCATTTTAGTTATATTCCTAATTGGGTTTACTGTCAGATGACTTGCTTTTCCCCCATAATTTTAGAGTTAAGAAAATCATGTTTACTTGAAGGTCCCAGCTAACCCAGTGTTCATTCAAAAAACTTTGTTGTTTGATAAAATTAATTGACAGTCACTTTGTTTGCTGAGAGTTGAACAAGTCCATAGTTTTCTCATATGTGACATGAGGATCATAAAGGTGTCTATCATACAGAATTCTGCGAAAATTAAGTCATGTAAAGCTTGGTCCTTTGTACAATATAAGGACCTGGTGAAAACTAGTTATCATTATTCATAGCTTTGATATGTAGGCCATATTGAAAAAATGGTTAAGGGTTCAAGGATTTGCTATTTTAGGCAGCACCATGTCAATATGAAATAATGAAGGTGGTAAGAAAAATAGGTTAAGATGGACCTTTAATAAAATCTTAAATTATGATGGATAATAACTGGATAATAGTTGAAAAATATTTAAGAAATGGCTCAGTAGAGGTTCCTCAGGGACCAACAACCAAAATATCAAAAGTGGAAGGAAATATAAGTAAGGGCCTGATCAACATAACACTCCACTTGGAATCTCATCCCCTCATCAGAGAGTCTGACATGATAACGCTTTATTTGAAACAAAACAGGAAGGTTTCTCTCCATTCCTGCACAAAGCCGCCGTCACTGGGCAGGCTTCATTTGCCTGAACCAGGAAGCCACACAAGCATCTAGAAGGCTCACAAAGTACAGAGCACCGGGGCTGAAGCAAAAACTTGATAAGCCTTGAACCCCAAACGAGACTGAACTCACTGTTGTGCTGAGCCAACTCTCCTGCCAACACCACCATTCCTAATTTGCCTCTCATTTGGGGAGGGGATATGATGTGAGATGTAATTTGGGTGATCAAGTTTACTCCCTGCAAAGTCCTAAAGCTTAAAAAGAAAATATAATCATTTTGGATGAATTTTCCCCCTCGACTATGTTGCCTATTTCCTTGCCATCTTAAACACACCACAAAGATCTCATGCAGTTTCTCATTGATGCGCATGCGGCGTTACCTTGAATGCCCGTGCCATCAATACAAGAAATGAGATTATTCAACTATTTCCCATGCATGAAATGGCCCCATTTCATGGTTCTGACATCCTTTTCCTTTGCTTCTGCTTCTTGCCATTTTACTGTGTCCTCCTTTGTTGCCACCCACCAGTTATTATTTTCTAATTTAACCAATACCCTGGCTTTCACTCCATCTTATTTCATATTTCAATAAAATGGCAATGTCTTGTTTTATTCTTCTTCACTGAAGATGCATTGTTGGGATCACAATAGGCTCCTGGACCCTGGTGTAGAAGTGAGATTTGATTTTGAATGCCATCTCATGATAACAACTCTGTGACATGTGTTAGCTGTTTAGTGTTTGCCTTTTTGTTTGTCAAGGTTTGACTCGAAAGAGTATCTGAGGCTCCCAAATGTCCTTTTTTGCCTGAGTTGAAATGACATTCTTTCCCTGTATGTTTCCTGTTGCTGATGTCACAAATTACCAGAAAGTTAGTGACTTGAAAAACACAAATATGTTACTCAACAGTTCCGGAGGTCAGAAATCTGAAATGAATCTCTGTGGACTAAAATCAAGGTTTCGGCAGGGCCATTATCCTTTATGGAAGATTAAGGGGAGAATCCGTTTGTCTTTCGCAGCTTCTAAGAGGCACCTGCATTTCTTGCCTTATGATCCCTGTCCAGCTTCACAGCCAGCAATGACCAGTCAAGTCCTCACAGGGCGTCACTATGACACTGTCTTCTGCCTCCCTCTTCCCTGTGGCAGAATGTTGTGATTACACTGGGCACACCTGGATAAGGGCTTCTCTGGTGGCTCAGACAGTAAAGAATCTGCCTGCAACTCGAGAAACCTGGGTTCAGTTCCTGGGTTAGGAAGATCCCCTGGATGAGGGAATGGGCTACCCACTCCAGTATTCTTGCCTGGAGAATCCCATGGAAAGAGGAGCCTGGTGGACAACACTCCTTGAGATTGCAGAGTCGGACGTGACTGAGCAACCAACACTTTCACCTGGATAATCTAGGCTAATCTCCCTATTTTAAGGTGATCTGATTAGCAGCCTCATTCCATCGGCTACAATTCCCCTTTGTCTTGTAATATAACATATTCACAGGTTCTGAGGATTTGGATTCAGACATATTTGGGGGCCATTATTCAGCCTGCTACAGTCTCTATATTTTATGGTAAACATCCTAAGGTGAATCTCTTATTAAAAAAAAAAAAAAAAAAAAAAACGAGAAAATATAGTGATGGCCAAGCGGAGGGAAACAATGGTACAACCCACATCACACTCCAGAAGCACTCATTCTTTGTGGCATCTGTGAAATAGATTTGATTTCCATGAGGCCCGTTTGCCCACCATCTTTCAGAAGGAACTTGAAAACAATAATATGCCTGTAAGTGCTTGCATAATTTCTAATTTTCTATTTTTATGATTTTGTGCAGTTTTGGAAACCAGATAATTTATTTTGGAATCGTATCAAAAATGGAATAACAAATATTTATACAATGCTCACTAAGTGCCAGGAGTTATTCTAAGTGCTTTTAGGCATCATTTCCAGTCCTTCCAACACCTTTAGAGGATAGGTTTGTTTGGCCCATTTCACAGACAAAGGAACCAAGGCTTTGGAGCCATGCATCTTGATTGAAAGGCTTGAATAATAACTTGAATTTTTTCAACAAAATAGAGTTGTTTAACAAAGAACAAGAGTGAATGTGGCGTAAACAGTCAACAGTATCTTCTATCGTATATTTTTACATATTAAAAATTAACATGCATTCAAAAACTCTGCAAGAATATAAATAATGTTAACAGCTATCTATGAGAGGGAACTTTGTGCCAGCTAAGACATACACATTTGTGATTTTTTTTGCAATGAGCTTGTATTATTTAAAAATAGTAAAAAGCATTATTTTTTACATTTAAAAATGAAGTGATGCCATTGTAAATCAACTATACTTCAATCAAGAAAAGAAATGTTTTAAATGAAGTCATTCAGAATTGAGTGCAGGAAAGAAGGATTCATTTCACTCAGGAAGTGAACCAGTGTCAGTAAAAAGAGCAAAAGAAGACTTTGTAACAGTGGCAGGGAGTAGGGACCAAATCACTGAAGCAGGTACTAAACAGATTCAGATTAACAAGTGAGCATAATTGTTTCTAGAAATGTTAACCAGGAAGTGTACAGTGTGTTCCTATTTATCCATTTGGAATTTGGAAATGAAAATTTGTAGACCGAGGTAGTCTAGGATGTTTTATGCTGAGATATATATACATCAATTTTAAAATTTTAATTACATTAAGAATTTTTTTAACTAAGAGAAAATATGATTGAAAGAAATCTTAAAGTATTGGGTTTTCTTAATGTATCTGTCATTTGGAATGGGTTATTTCTATGACTTGGGCCAGAATTTCCTAAACTGTGCTCTGAAGAAATAGAATATGTGTTCCATGAAAATAAGTGATGCTGATGTTATTTTTTTCTACAAAAGTTTCTTCTAGAAAAACGTGTGTGGGGACTTCCCTGGTGGTCCAGGGGCTAAGACTCCATGCTCCCAATGCAGGGGGCCCGGGTTTGATCCTGAGTTCGATCCCACTAAGGGAAAGTAAGAGTTCACGTGCTGCAATGAACATCAAAGATCCCGTGTGCTGCAACTAAGACCCAGCAGAGCCAAATAAATAAATAAAAATAAATATTTTTTTAAAAGAAAGAAAAAAATAAAAATAAAATAAAAAAATAAAAGAAAGAAAAATATGAAAGTATATATGTAAAAAATCAACTAAATAAATATTATTTTAATTCTGTAGTAAGCTGTCTTTAGCAGAAATAGGTAGAGTAGTCCCTGGAGGATATTTGCTCTGTGCTTTGATGTATGGGCAGCAATTACCACCAACTGACTTTCAAGCTTCTGGTGGCCAGCCCCAAAAGTGCCTACATGATATCCACTCTCCTCACCTTCCTTACCTGTAGAAACCTGATTTTGTTCAGGATGCCCAAGGCCAGGTACAGACTTGATTTTTCTCAGCTTCTTCACAGCTAGTAGTGACCATGAGATGTAAGGGTATGTCTGCTAAATTGACTTCCAGAAAGATGTTTTCCTGGTGAAAGGGAAAGACGCAGCTGCCTAGTACCTTTTGCTGTTTGTCTTTGTCCTCCTTTCCCCTGCATGAGATACAGATTTGACATCTGGAGCTGCAGCAACCAACTTGTGACCTAGAGGACAAAAGTCACAAGCTAAATGTAGTGACCCAAGGAGCTAGCCAAACTTGGAGTCCTTGATGACATCACAGAGTTACTGTACCAGTTTAGAGGTGTATTGCTCACCTCTAAGGTCCATCTAGTCAAGGCTATGGTTTTTCCAGTAGTCATGTATGGATGTGAGAGTTGGACTGTGAAGAAGGCTGAGCGCCGAAGAACTGATGCTTTTGAACGGTGGTGTTGGAGAAGACTCTTGAGAGTCCCTTGGATTGCAAGGAGATCCAACCAATCCATTCTGAAGATCAGCCCTGGGATTTCTTTGGAAGGAATGATGCTAAAACTGAAACTCCAGTACTTTGGCCACCTCATGCGAAGAGTTGACTCATTGGAAAAGACTTTGATGCTGGGAGGGATTGGGGACAGGAGGAGAAGGGGATGACAGAGGATGAGATGGCTGGATGGCATCACTGACTCCTGCGATTCATGGGGTCGCAAAGAGTCAGACATGACTGAGCGAATGAACTGAACTGAACTGAAATTTCCTGATATAAAGGGGGAAAAGCTATTTAGTTAAGCCATTGTTGTCAGATTCCTACTATACATAGCCAAATATAATTCCTGTTACATGCAGCCAAATGCACCTGGGTTTGTACACCCATGTGCATCATCTTTTGATTGATTGCCAAAATGTCCCAAACCTAGTCACATAATTTCAGCAGATGTCCATGATGTTAAGCAATATTTGGTGAAACGGGAGAGTGAAAAACTGGCTTAAAACTCAACATTCAAAAAAACTAAGATCATGGCATTCAGTCCCATCACTTCATGACAAATAGATGGGGGAAAAATGGAAATAGTGACAATTTCTTTTCTTGAGCTCCAAAATCACTGCAGACTGTGACTGCAGCCATGAAATTAAAAGATGCTTGTTCCTTGGAAGAAAAGCTATCACAAACCTAGACAGCATATTAAAAAGCAGAGACACCACTTTGCTGACAAAAGTCTGGATTGTCAAAGCTATGGTTTTTCCAGTAGTCATGTACGGATGTGAGAGTTCGACCATAAAGGAAGCTGAGCACCGAAGAATTGATGGTTTCAACTGTGGTGCTAGAGAAGACTCTTGAGAATCCCTTGGACTGCAAGGAGATCAAACCACTCAATCCTAAAGGAAACCAACTCTGAATATCTCTTGGAAGGACTGATGCTAAAGCTGAAGATCCAATACTTTGGCCACCTGATGTGAAGAGCTGACTCATTAGAAAAGACCCTGATGCTGGGAAAGATTGAGGGGAAGAAAAGAAGGAGGCAACAGAGGATGAGAGGGTTGGATCATCAACTCAATGGACACGAATTTGAGCCAACTCCAGGAGACAGTGAAGGACAGGGAAGCCTGGCAAGCTGCAGACCATGTGGCCACAAAGAGTTGGCATGACTGAGTGACTGAATCACAACATTCAATATTAAATAATTATCCAATACTAACATGTTCTCTCTGGAGAAGGCAATGGCACCCCACTCCAGTACTCTTGCCTGGAAAATCCCATGGACAGAGGAGCCTGGTAGGCTGCAGTCCGTGGGGTCACTAAGAGTTGGACACGACTGAGTGACTTCACTTTCACTTTTCACTTTCATGCATTGGAGAAGGAAATGGCAACCCACTCCAGTGTTCTTGCCTGGAGAATCCCAAGGACGGTGGAGCCTGATGGGATGCCGTCTATGGGGTTGCACAGAGTCGGACATGACTGAAGCCACTTAGCAGCAGCAGCAGCAGCAGCAGCAATGTGTTCTCTCTAGATCTATGGCTAAAGTGATAAGGATTTAAATGATAAGAAGTTCTTGGGGTTCTAAATGATACCTGAACCAACACAAATTTAGAATACTTTAAAGTGAAGATGAATAATCTGAGCTTTAACTTTCAAAAAGGAAAAAAAAAATCTAGGGGACTTTCCCAGCAATCCAGTGTTTAAGAATCCATGCTTCCACTGCAGGGATCATGAGTTTGATTCCTGGTGGGGAACTAAGATCCTGCATGCTTCCTCGTGGCATGGCCAAAAAACCAAAAACCCTAGATGTGTGTTGCCCAAGAAGAAACAATGACCACTCTATGGAGTAGCCTAAACTAAGAGGACACAAGTATCACACAGCGTATAACTCACATCATTTGCCTCTTTGCTCCAGTGTATATATATAGGAAGTGGGACTTTTCATTACACACAGCACTGAATGAAAATGCAGTGCTGTCTCTGATGTCTCACGCAAATACCTCTCAGCCAGAAGACTGTTTCCAATAGAGAGACAGGGGATTTTAAAAGGACAAAAATATTCAAAACACAAATATCTGAAAGACCAAAAACACACAAACATTTAAAAACACAGATATACAAAAGACATGAAATATGTACAAACGACTTTAAAAGTTTCATAAGAACATGTAAAATAAAAAGATGTTTTGCTTTCACATTTTTCCTTAAGGAAATACACCTGTGAGACCCTTTACTTTTGCCTTCTTTCAAACAAGTTTTCATTGTAGTGAATACATGTCTGCTAGTGTTCTGTCAGTACACTATCATTTTTAATGTATACCTCGGTCAAGGTTAAGTAAGTTTGGGAAACACCATCCTAAACTGATAGATCTCTAATCTCACCAAAAAAAATTTAAAAAATCATAGTCCAGGAATAGGAGTTGGCTTGGCCTAGGAAATCCAGGTTAACATTCTTAAGGAGAGCCTACTAATTATTACTTTTGTTCAGCGTCTTGTTGTATTAATTCATAAGAAATCAGATTATGAAAGTATGTCACATCCATTGAGAGAAATTCCAACAGTGGGGAAATGCACAAAGTCCCTCCCTGCTGGACTGTAGACTTTGGAAGACGAGCCATGCCTGTTTCATTGACCTCTGTCTCTCCAATCCCTTGCACACAGCAGGGCTTACCTTGCACACAGCAGGGCTTCAACATCCCTTTCTATGGTTAACGGGCTAAGGTGTTGCTCTGTAGACCTCTCCTACACAAAGTTTTAAAAATAAATTTTCATTTTAAAAAAGCCTCAGATTTACAGAAAAATCATGAAGTTAATACAGAGAGTTTCTATAGACACATACCCACTTTCCCCTGTTTTTAACAACTTACTATAGAATAGTACATTTGTCACAATGAATGAACAAATACTGACACTTTATTTATTCAGATTTCCTAATGTCCTGTTCTGGTCAGGATCCCATCCAGGACACCACACATGTTATCATCATGTTTCTTTAAGTCCCTCTCAGCTGTGACGATTTCTCAGACTCTCCTTGTCTTTTGATGACCTTAGCAGTTTTGCAGAATACAGATTCAGTATTTTGTAGACTACCCCCCTATTGGAATTTGTCTGGCATTCTATTCATGACTAAAGAGGGTAGTGAGTTTTTGAATGGAAAACCATAGAAGTAAAATGCCCACCCTCTTTACATCATGTTCAATTCAGTTCAGTTCAGTTCAGTCGCTCAGTCATGTCCGACTCTTTGCGACCCCATGAACTGCAGCACGCCAGGCCTCCCAGTCCATCACCAACTCCCGGAGTTCACTCAAACTCACGTCCATCAAGTTGGTGATGCCATCATGTTAAGGGTGAAAAAAGACTGAAAGTGTTAGTTGCTCAGTCATGTCGGACTCTGTGACCCCATGGATGGTAGCCTGCCAGGTTCCTCTGTCCATGGAATTCTCCAGGCAAGAATACTGGAGTGGGTAGCTGTTCTGTTATCCAGTAGAACAGACTCAGGGATGGAACCCAAGAATCCTGCGTCTCCTGCATCGGCACGTGGATTCTTTACCGTCGAAGCCACCAGGGGTGAATTATCAGTATGACTTACCACTGTTGATGTTAACCTTGGCTCCTAGTTAGACTTCACCATCCCTCACATACCGCTAAATGGAATCCCACTGCCTTTCATGTCCAGATGGGGATCTGATTCCAATTCATAATAGTCAGTATCCCCAGTTAGCTTGGACTTGGGCAGCCTGCACACTGAAATGATTCACAAGACAAATGTGTGACCTTCACACTGGCCCTGAGCGTGGGAGGCGGGTGGAGAAGAGTCAGGTTGACCTGCCCACTTTGACAACATGCCAAACCTACCTGGGAGGCTTGCCAAGGGCCAAGGTCAGCAGCCAAGTAGGGCCAAGTGCCCAGTCTTCTTCCTATCCACGGGTGCTGACCTTTCACGGGGCAGCTTGGAATTTTCAACTCAGTCTCTTCTGCAAATGCCTTCTGTGGGTGGTGACTCATTCCCCAGTACTCTCGGAGGCAGCAAGAGTCCAGAAAAGCTGGGCAAGAATACTAAGGGAAGAGAAAAGAATACAACAAAATAGATCTGACAAGTTCACCAGTCTAACCTGCTTCTCTCTTACACTGTGAGGTTTTTGCTGGACTCTTCCTTACTTCATTCAAACATATGAACAAGAATTCAGATTCTTTTATAGTCACTTTATAAAGTCTTTACAATTTTTTTATGGAAGTATAGTTGATTTACAATGTGTCAATTTTTGCTGCACAGCAAAGTGACTTAGTTATATATATATTCTTTGGGGGAGCTTCCCAGGTAGCACAGTGGTAAAGAATCCACCTGCCAATGCAGGAAGTACAAGAGTTGTGGGTCAATCCCTGGGTCAGAAAGATTCCCTGGAGTAGGAAATGGCAACCTCCTCCAGTATTCTTGCCTGGAAAACTCCATGGACAGAGAAGCCTGGTGGGCTACATTCCATGGGGTTGCAAAGAGTTGGACACAACTGAGCACACATGCACACACACACTCTTTTTCATATTGTTTCCCATTATGGTTTATCACAGAATATTGCATATAGTTCCCTGTGTTACACAGTAGGATCTTCTTGTTTATCTGTTCTTTATATAACAGTATGCATCTGCTAATCCCAGACTCCTAATTCTTCCCTACCCACCCTGGCAAACACAAGTCTGTCCTCTATGTCCATGAGACAGTTTCTACTTCATAGATACGTTCATGTCGTATTTTAGATGCCACGTTTAAGTGGTATTGTATGATATTTGTCTTTCTCTTTCTTACTTGCTTTGCTTAGTATGAGAATGTCTAGGTCCATCCATGTGGCTGCAAATGGCATTCTTTCGTTATTTTTTATGGCTGAGTAATATTCCACTGTATATAGATACCATATCTTCTTCATCCACACATCTGTCAATGCACATTTAGGCTGTTTCCATGTCTTGGCTAATGTGAATAATACTGCCATGAACATTGCATGAACATAGGGGTGCATGTATTTTTTCAAATAATAATTTTGTCTGGATATATGTCTAGGAGTGGGATTGCAGGATCACACAACAACTCTTAAAATTTTTAATTTTTTTGAGGAAACTCCATATCGTTTTCCATAGTGGCTATATCAATTTACAACAAAGTAGTATGATTCCCTTTTCTCTACATCCTCTCCAGTATTTGTTATTTGTATATTTTTTAGTGACAGCTATTCTGACCAGTGTGAGGTGGTACTTCATTGCAGGTGTGATTTGCATTTCTCTGATAATTAGCAATGTTGAGCATCTTTTCACTTGCCTGTTGTCCATTTGTATGTCTTGTCTGGAGAAATGTCTGTTTAGGTCTTCTGCCCATTTTTTGACTGGGTTGTTGGTTTTTTGTTATTGAGTTGTATGATCTGTATATTTTGGAAATGAATCCCTTGTCATTCACATCCTTTGCAAATATTTTCTTTCAGCCCAGAGGCTATGTTTTTGTTTATGGTTTCCTTTGCTATGCAAAAGCTTGTAAGTCCAATTGGGTCCCATTTGTGTATCTTTGCTTTTATTCCCTAACGATGTTGCCTTAGGAGACTGACCTAAGAAAACATTGGTATGATTTATATCAGAGAATTATTTGCCTGCATTCTCTTCTAGGAGTTTTACTGTGCCATGTCTTGTGTTTAAATCCTTATGCCATTTTGAGTTTATTTTTGTGTTTGGGAAGAGGGTGTGTTCTAACTTCATTGATTTACATGTGGCTGTCTAACTTTTCCAAAACTACTTGCTGAAGAGACTGTCTTTCCTCCGTTGTATATTCTTGCCTCTTTTGTTGAAGACTAAAGACTCTTGAGAGTCCCTTGGACTGCAAGGAGATCCAGCCAGTCCATTCTAAAAGAGATCGGTCCTGGGTGTTCTTTGGAAAGACTGATGCTAAAGCTGAGACTTCAATACTTTGGCCACCTCATGCGAAGAGTTGACTCATTGGAAAAGACTCTGATGCTGGGAGAGATTGGGGGCGGGAGGAGAAGGGGACGACAGAGGATGAGATGGCTGGATGGCATTTCCAACTCGATGGACGTGAGTTTGAGTGAACTCCAGGAGTTGGTGATGGACAGGGAGGCCTGGCGTGCTGCGATTCATGGGGTCACAAAGAGTCAGACACGACTGAGCGACTGAACTGAACTGACCATAAGAATATGGGTTTACTTTTGGGCTCTCTATTCTTTTCCGTTGATCCATATGTCTGTTTTTGTGCCAATACTATACTATTTTGATTACTGTAGTTTTGTGGTATTGTCTGAAGTCTGGGACGGTTATACCTCTTGCCTTGTTCTTTTTCCTCAGGATTGCTTTGGTGATTCTAAGTCTTTAATGGTTCCATATAAATTTTAGGATCATTTGTTCTAGTTCTGTGAAAAATGTCATGGGTAATTTCATAGGAATCACATTAAATAAATCACATTAAATGTAGAATGCTTTGGGTAGCATGGCCATTTTAACTATATTAATTCTTCCAAACCAAGAGCATGGGATATCTTTCCACTTCTTTGAATCATCTACAATTTCCTTTGTTAATGTTTTGTGAAAAGTGAAAGTGTAGTCCCTCAGTTATGTCTGACTCTTTGTGACCCCCTGCCAGGCTCCTCTGCCCATGGAATTCTCCAGGCAAGAACCCTGGGGTGGATAGTCATTACCTTCTCCAGGGGATCTTCCATGTCCAGAGACTGAACCTGTGTCTCCTGCCCTGCAGGCAGATTCTTTACCATCTGAGCCACTAGGGAAGCCCTAACATCTTGTAGTTCTCAGCATACAATTCTTTCACCTCCTTGGTGACGGTTATTCCTAAGTACTTTTTTATGTGATTTTAAAAGGAATGCTTTGCTTACATTCCCTTTCTGATGTTTTATTATTAGTGTAAAGAAATGCAGCCAATTTCTATATGTTAATCTTGTTTACTGCTACCTTGCTGAATTCCTTCCTCAGTTCTAGTAGTTCTTGTGTGGAGTCTCTAGTGTTTTCTGTATATAATATCATCAAATTCTTTTTCATTGGGTACAGTTAGGGTTTGGAACATTGTTTTTCTTCCCTCTCTTTATTCTGACACACTGACTAGTTCAAGTAACTGAATTAGATCACACAAAATAATAATAAAAGTATGTTATATAACATTATTTCAGTTAACATTTATTCACATTGTACAATGCATCCGGAATTGTGCTAATTATTTTAGGTACATACCTCATTTAATTCTCAACAACTTGATGAGTTTGTTAGCCCCATATTCTAGAGGATAAAGTGAGCCATAGAAAAGTTAAGTAACTTGCCCAAGATCACATACCTAGTAACTGGCCAAGAAGGCTATAAACACAGTCTGACTTCTCACTCCATACTGCTACACAGTTGATCAGATCACTACACCACATTTCTATACTATTCAAAAACAACTACACCACTCCTCCAGTGTTCAGCTAACCACCCACCATACTGCTACCCCACGCAGCAAGCCCATATGCCATACAATAGTGTCTTCAATACTCCCAGCAACTTGCAAGGTGCCAAGAGTAGAAAGATGAATAAAATGGAGTCCTGGCCAAAAGGATCTCACTGTTGGTTAACTTATCCCCAGAAGTGCTGGGGATTCCCCAGAAATGCTGGGGATTCCCCAGAAATTCCCACATGTCCATGTCCAGATTCAGTGGTACTGAGAGAGCTGGCTATCTAGAGGAGATCTTGATTCAGGATATAGAATTTCAGCATGTAATGACTTTGAGACCAAACAAACAAACAAAAAAAAGGCATGGAACATGAACATAATCTCAAATAACTAACAATGTTCAAAATGTTGAAAATTAGTTCAGTTTCAGCCCATCAGAAAAGTCATCCATCTATCATGATGGAGGACAGGTCAGTCAGAATAGTGTCAGTTGTGGAGGAGTTGGGATGGGCTGGACATTATTAGCCTTGAGAAATCCATAGAGATGGAACAACAGGGCCCCTTCACAGAAGATATCCACTTTTGTTGAGTTGACCCAGTGAGAGTTTGTGGTTTTTGTTACTGCAGCCTAGCTTTGCCCATTCTAATATTTATCAGCCCACATCTTTCTCCTGAACACCAGATGCAGATTCCAGATACTAACTCAATGGCATTGGGATGTCAAGACAGCGATTTCAAACCCCAGAGGCCCACAGCTGAATTTCTTAACTCCCCCTAAAAGCTGTGTCCATTCAGCCTTCCCCACCTCAGTGGGATGTCAATTCTATCCTAATTACTTAGGCCAGAAACCTCAGAGCCATCATGTCTCTTCTCTTTCTCTCACGTCCTATGTGCAATCCATGAGAAAATACTTTTGCCCTACTTTCAAAGTATATTCAGAATTGAACCATTTCTCACCATGTCCTGTGCCACCCCGTTGGCCTAAGTCACCATCATATCTCACTGGGATAAATACAATAGCCTCCCAACAGGTCTCATGTCTTTTATTCAAGAACCTCCTCAGAGTCTTATTCTTAATGCAGCAGATCATATTAAACCATTCAAATTCCATCCCAAATCCTGCAGCAGCCCCCCCATTTTACTCCTGACAAAAGCCAAAGTCTTTTTACTTGTTTTAACTTTTATTTATTTATTTGGCTATATCCGGTCTTAGTTGCAGCATGTGGGATCTTTCTAGTTGTGGTGTGCGAACTCTTGGTTGTGGCATGTGGGATCTAAGTCCCTGACCAGGGATTGAATCTGGGCCCCTGTACTGGGAGCGTGGAGTCTTAGCCACTGAACCATCAGGGAAGTCTCTTTTTATTCCTTTTGAGTATCGTTACTTACTCATGTTTTATACAGAATTTTTTTTTTCCTCTTCAGTGCTCAGGTCCTCACAATCTGGCCAGTGGGAGTCCCGGAGATCCTTGCAAGCATTTTTGCTTTTTCAAATTAGTAAGATTTTCTAACATTTCTGCTTTCTCTGCTCTGAACATAGAATAATAGTCACTCTCCACAGAGCCCTGGTTCCTTTTATTAGAAAGTAATAATAGAGACCAAAAACTGGCTGCTTTAGGGATGGATACCAGATTGTTCCTTAGGAACACAGATGGAGATAGCATCACTACTAGACACTATTGACAGGTAGATGTGTGTCTTTAAAAGATTTCATTAGTCAAGATCCAGTCAAGAAAACAGAAATCACACCAGCATTAGGAATTTCCAATAAGAAAGATATAAAATAGACAATTAATAACAAAAGTGTTAGGTAGTTGGGGGAAAAGCAAACAAGGAATGTTGAGGTAAACCAGAGATTAATAGCTGAGGACACAGCTGCCACTGGTCTGAGGAGCAGAAGCGAAGAGGAGGTATTACTAGAAACCAGAATTCCAGAGGAAGCTGGGCAGGCCTGACACCCAGACCTGTCCTCACCTGTGTGCACTGAGTCCCGGATGAAAGCTCAGAGGACGGGACTCTGGATAATGAGGAAGTCTGTGGCTCCACTGATGGGGCCCCTCCAAGGGGCTGCTGGAGGCCAGCGCTGGGGCTGCAGAAAGAAGTTAGAAGCTGAGCTAGAGCTGTCCAGGGCTCCCGACAGGAGAAAGAAACAAGAAAACAGCCTTCTCTTCCCTACTTCCACCCTCCCAGTTTCCACCAGTGCCTCCAGACCTATAGGAAGCCAGCTGGCAAGGGAAAGTAGGAAGTATGGCTCAGCCCCAAGATCACAGACAGGGATGCCTGGCGGGGGTGATAATAGAGGATAACCAGCACAGAGTTCATGAGGTCACCCAGACCTTCCAGGGAAACTCCAATTCTTTTTCTTAATTGAATTGTAGTTGATCTACAATGTTGTGTTAGTTTCTGGCATACAGCAAAGCAATTCAGATATATTCTTCTTCATGTTCTTTTCCATTATGGCTTATCAAAGATACTGAATATAGTTCCCTGTGCTATACAGTAGGAACTTATTATTTATTGACTTTATAAGTGGCAGTCTGTATCTGTTAATTTCAAGCTCCTAATTTATTTGTCCCCTTCATTCCTTTCCCCTTTGGTAACCATAAGTTTGTTTTCTGTGTCTGTATAAACTCCAACTTCTTTAAGTCCTCTTAAAAAAAAAAAAAATCCTGTTTTGGTATAAACTGTATATACTGAGTTACTAGTTTCTCCAAATGTCATATCATTTCTTATCAATTTTATATATTAAATAAGTATGTACCCACATTCATACAAACCTATATACTTAAATATCAATATAACATTAATGGACACTATTACTTACTAGTATCCATATATATTTTACTCAGAGTCTGACCTAGGCTGGAATTACATTCCCTTCTACTCTCTTTCTCTATTATTGTGGTAAAATATACATAATATAAAATTTACCATCATAACCATTTTTAAGCATACACTTCAACAGTGTTAGGTATATTCACACTGTTGTACAACCAAACTCCAGAAATCTTTTCATCTTGCAAAACCAAAACTCTACTCACCAAACAATAATTCACAATCCTCCTCTGGCCCCAGGCCCTGGCAGCCACCCTCCTACTTTCTGTCTCTCCAAATTTGCCACTCTAGCTACTTCATGTAGGTGGAAGCATACAGGATTTGTCCTTTCGTGACTGGCTTATTTCACTTAGCAGAATGTCTACAGTGTTCATCCATGTTGTAACACAGATCAGATTCTGTCATATATGTAAATGTACATACTCACACACCACATTTTGTTTATCCATTCCTTTGTCATTGGACATGGGTCACTTCCAAAGATGGCTATTGTGTGCAATCCTGCTGCGAACACAGTTATGTTTCCCTTCTGTCTCATAATCCTTCTGTACACTTTCCTTCTATAAGAGTGATTCTTAACCATGTCTGACCTAGCACTTTCTCTCATTCTAAAATGAAGTTCATAAGCAATTTAGCCTGTCTACTGTACAGTTTCAGGAAAATCAGTACAATAAAATATTTCATTGAGTAAATACCTGAGAACAATCATACAGGGCACAGAACAAAATCATCAAATGTTTTTGCATGTTGCTCACGGTGACCACAGCCACAAATGTACAATGTGTCAGGAGCATTGTATAGGTGATTTGAATAGCACAAATAGTGTTGCTTGGTGGCATGACTTCCTAATGTGAGTAACCAACACAGTAAAGTTTGAAGCAAAGCAGTCGGTTTTCAATGTCATGGCAATTGTAACCTTAGAAATACAGTGCATATTTGTGCTGGGCAAAATATACTTTTTTAAAAACCATTTTTATTTGGCTGCTCTTGGTCTTAGTTGTGGGATCTTCCATTTTTGTTGCAGCATGCAGCATCTTTCGCTGTGGCATAGGAATTCTTGGTTGCGGCATGTGGGATCTAGTTCCCTGACCAGGGACTGAATCCGAGCCCTCTGCATCAGGAGTGTGGAGTTTTAGCCACCGAACCACCAGGGAAGTCCCCTAATACTTGATGTTTCTGTGTAAAACAGAATTAGGTTCTTGGCTCAGATCATTTTAAACAGATTATTCCCCCATAGGGCATCGAAAATTAGTGAACACGTGGGACGCTTTGTCATGCAGGATGGTCCAGGGATTTGCAAGACATCTAGCTTCTTTGGCTTGTGCCCACTAAATGCCAGTAGTACCTCCTCAGTCATGACACCAGTCAAGCAATGCCCCCAGATATTTCCAAAATGCCCTCTGGGATGCAGTACCTCCCACATTAAGAACTGCTGTTCGTAAGTCAGTAGTCTCCCTGCCTCTGTCGCTTAAGTCCTAACCAACAAAGCTGTGTAACCATGGCAAGCATGAGGAAAAAACCCTGCAGACTTATTAATCTAATTGGCTAACTAGTGTGCTCTGAAACCCACTGCCAAGTGTATGCCAAGGCCATGCATCCCGAAGGTTGCTCCAGCCAATGGCTGAGTACAGTGGGATATGAAGGCCAACTTGTTCCTAGAAAGCTTGAGATGCCTCTGACTGCACCTTGAGGTTCCCCAGGAGCTTCGCTGACTTTTCTTGGCTGCACAACAGGCTAGGATGTTTCCATCCAACCTGCTCCCCTCTTTCCTTCACTTGGGGTCAGCCTCTCATCACCCTCTGACAGCTCTGCTCCTTCTGCTCCTTCTCTATTTTCTTTCCTAAATGTCACCCTAGTAAAATCTTTGTACATTTTGTCCTATCTTGGCATGTGCTTCTTAGTGGACTTGGAGCCACATAGTAACAAAAAACCATAAGCCTCCATGACACACAACACTAGGTGCTTATGGCTCCTGTTTCTGGGGGCTGCTGACTAGACAGCTCATTGACCTTGGCTGGGTTTGTTCCTGTATCAGGGTTGACTGGCCAGTAGCTGATCAAGGGTCACTCCCTCTATGATGACTGGGGACTCAGCTGGACTCCACGTATCTCTCACCCTCCAGTAGGCTAGGCCCAGTGTGTTCTGATGGCAATGGCGCAAGCACAAGGGAAAAGCCCAACATATAAGCCTATTTCAAATTGGTGCTTACCTAGGATCAGCTATGGGTTTCCCAGGTGGCTCAGTGGTAAAGAATCTATTGCCCAATGCAGGAGACTTGGGTTTGACCCCTGGGTCAAGAAGAGGCCCTGAAGCAGGAAATAGCAACCCATTCCAGTATTCTTGCCCAGAAAATCCCATGGACAGAACCTGGTGGCCTACAGTCCATAGGGTCGCAAAGAGTTGGACATGACTTAGCAACTTAACAAAAAACAAAAGCAAAGGATAAGTTATACCCACCCACTGGCTAAAGAAAATCATATAGTTGACCCCAGATGGAATCAGAGGACCCTGAAAAGCAACATGACAAACGGTCGGGATTCAAGGAAAGGTGAAGAATGGGACTGTTTTTAATAATCTACCACAGTGTCCATGCATTTTCGTTATTAGTGAACTACCGCTCGAGTTTTTAAAAAATTATAACCGCATCATTGTAGAACCACTTATTGATAGAGAGGAAGTCTAAGTATTTACCAAAAGACTCTGAATTATCCACACAAGGTTATTTAAACTAGAAAATATTTCCTGTACATTCATTGTCGAGTTGAAATCATTTTCTCCTCCCTGCAATGACCCAGGGCTGTGACTGCCCGTGACAAAGATTAGATCAGATATAGATAGCAAATAACCGACATTTTTTTGTAATTCAGAGTGCTTTATTAAATTTTCAAACCTCTTCCACACAAAAGTAGAGATGGTTAGACAGTATTATTTTAAAAATAAATTTGAATAATTCAAAATTATATCTATGGTAATATCACTTACTTGTATTTTTTCTTGAGTAGGAAAACCTGTTGTGTTACAGGTCAGTAGCCAGGAATTACCTCTAAGCCTAGGTGCACCTGTGGCTGTGGGCATTGTGTATAAGCATCATTTTTCATGTGTGTTGTAGCAGAGAATGAGTGGAGAACCAGAGTGACTTCTCTGCCCTGAGCTCCTGTAGCCCATACCTTCCTACTAAGGTTGCTCAATCTGTGTACAAGAAAATCAAGAATGGAGCCTTCGCTTTCCATCATTTATTCTCTCTTGTAAAAAAAACCAAACAAATTAATGTTTTGTAATTTTGAAAAAATTACCTCCTATACTACAGTGCTCTCTTACTATTTACACGTTTCCCCTTTACCAAGCCATTCAAGCATGGTGTGCAGGCACCATGGCACTTCACCCCTAAACAATTCTCCATCTTTTCCCAAGAATGAGGTCATTGTCCTGTTACTGAGGACACCGTTGTCACACCTGGGAAACTCAACATTAAGTCCAACATTCCATTCACATGAATTTTGCCTAATTGTATCAAAATTATGCTTTAGTTTTCTTTTAATCCAGATCCCATTGCATTTAGTTATTTTTGTTTTTTATTTTGTTTGCATTTAGTTGTTATATATCATTAATCTGTTAACAGGAAGAATAAAAAATAGATGTCTGGGTCATACCCTAAGGCTACAGAAACAAAATTTCCAGGGTTAGATCCCAGGAATCTTAAAAAAAAAAAAAAAAAAAAACTTTTTCTAAAGAAAAAAAAAAAAAAAGAAAATTCTCTCTGGATGACTGATGAGAATCAAGCTTGGGAATCCCTGAGTTCTATTTGGAAAGTTAATTATCTTTTCAGCTGTCCGTGGCTGTTTTCCCAAACAGACTTCAGTGAATTCTTGTTCCAGGGGTAATAAACTGTTGGGAGAACTATACCCCATTATTATTGATATCCATCTCTTCTCTTCCCTAACCATTGCCCCTCTCCTCAAATCCCACCTGTTTCTCACCTCTTAACGTTTTACTCACAACTTGAGTGGCAGGTTTTGAAAGCCTAGCCCTAGACTTTATCTTAGACTTCTCTTTAATTCCAAATTCTGTTAATTCATTGCCTTTATAAGTACTTTTAATCGAATAATCTAGCATGGGAGTAAAGGGGTGTGGAAGGGAAGGATTGGCTTGTTGCAAGGCAGATTCCTAGGTCTTCCTCTGGACACAGGAGTATGCATTTTAATCAGCTCCCTAGATAGTCCGTACTCCCTTTTTTGTGCTTCACCATATGGGCCGGTTAGAGTGATTTACTCTTGGTAAGCAACTTTGTAAACCTCTGCTTATGTTGCTGAATTAAACCTCCATTCTTAGAACCCTTGTCCACAAAACACAGACACCAAATGAATTTACCTTCCCATCTTTTAACTCCTCTTTCAATGCTCCTATTTCATCAGATCTATTCACAGAGTCTTAGCATTTCTCTAAAACCATAGAAACAAGCATCTTATTTCTGCTCTCTCTGCCTTTTACTCCCACTCTGACCAAATTCCCTTTTAGTGTTGACTCAAATTGTTTATCTGAGTCTGTGCCTGACCTTTTGGTTCTAGGGACATGTTTATGGCCCCCTTCCCCTCACGCCCCCCCTTTTTTTCCTTTTTGGTGGGTAGAGATCATGTAGAGGGGAGCCCAGAGGAATGATTACAGGTTGAGAAGTGACCCGCACTTTGATTCCAGTATGCCACTTTGAACTAAGTTGTTCATCATGGGAGAAAAATAAATTATTTATTATTTTGTTTTTTCAACTTGCTTGCTCTCTTTGTTAGGTAATCTGATCTATTTGAAAAGCAAATATTCTATTTTTGAAAATCACATTAGATTTTCCACAAAGCTATATTTTGCTACCATAGAAAGAATTACACAGAAATTTAACCTTTTCAATGTTTGTTAAAATATCTGGTGTCTCTTAGTAAATGAAAAGGAGCCCTCTAGAACCCAAGTTTGCCTGTGATGAAGGATACAACTTTTTCATTCCATCCAGTAGAAAATAATTCTTGCCAGATGATGTGATTCTAATGATCCACTAGCAATTTTAGTGAAACAATGTGGAAAATATGATGCTGTTATCAGATACAAAGTAAATATTTCTATTTATCAATTTCTATCAATTTATAATAAGTGTTCATTTATTTAAAATATTTATGATTAGTTATTTTTATTTGGTTGCATCAGGTCTTAGCTGCGGCATGCACAATCTTCATCGTGCAATATGGGGTCTTTAGTTGCAGCATGTGAAACCAAGTTCGAGGGAAACCAAGTTTGAGGGAAACCAAGTTCGAGCCCTGGTTGGGGAGCTAGATCCCATATGCCGTAACTAAGGATTCAGCATGCTGCAACTAAGACCCAGCACAGCCAAATGAATAAATAAAATAAATTTTAAAAAACTATGAAGAGACAAAATAAATGTAATAGGTGAACAAATGGAGGGGATTTAAAAAAGAAGTAAGGAGAGAAAAAGAAGGCAGAAAGTGAAACCCTTTATCAGCTGTTGGGGGACATGAGTGGACACCTGTTTCTCGGTTTACTTCATTTGTAGGCAGTACTACTGCTAGGCAGCCAGTCTTTGTAGGAAGTCCCAACAGACCAGTTCCTCTTTAAAGGGAGCTTTTGCTAGTTAAATGACAGATGCATGTGGCACAGCATAAGGCACCCACAAACACTGCTCTCTCACTCAGCATCACAGTTATACTCAATGAAAGTGCTAACAGTGCAGGGAGCTCCCCATTCCCAATGGAGGGTTAACTATTAACACAGCTGTGAAGTGCATGGGAATAGCCCCCAAAGCTATGGGCAGCAGGCAGACTTAGAGCAACAGGCATTAGGAAAGGCTTTGGGAGAGAAGTGGTATCTGAACTGGGACTGGGTACAGAAGCCAGAAAATGTGGAAGCAGCACAGTCTGATTTTGTTGCATGTACAGAGAGCACAGCAGTAAAGAATCCGCTTGCCAATGTAGGAGACGTGGGTTCAGTCCCTGGGTTGGGAAGATCCACTGGAGAAGGAAATGGCTAACCACTCCAGTGTTCTTGCCTGGGAAATTGTATGCACAGAGGAACCTGGCAGGCTACAATTCATGGGGGTGCAAAGAGTTGGACATGACTGAGCAACTGAGCACGCACTCATAGAGGGCACAAGACTGGAGAGTGAGCTGAGTCCTGATCATGGTAAGTTTTGAATGTAGGATGGAAAGCATCTTCTTACTTCAGTGGGAGCTCTGAGCTTTTGAACAAGAAGTGATCTGAAGGAGTTGCCCTCCAAGATCATTCTTGCCTACTTCTTTGGTAACAGAAACCCCAGTTTTTAACCAGGTTTATGCAAATTAAGATTGCTTTCCTAACTTCTCTCGAAACTAGGTGTGGTCATGTAACTAGATTCTGGTGAATGAAACAGAAATGAAATAGTGTGTGCAACTTTTAGGAAGTGTTTCAGAGGGAGAAGGCTTTGCTCCTTCTTATTTTTTCTTTCTGGATGGAAGCCCAACCAGATCCTAATATGCATATTATTTATTAGGAAGATTGGCCTGGGGCAAGACAAAACACCTGATGGCTGGAACAGAGTAGCATTGGAGGTGGGAAGACTAATTAGGAGAACACAACAGTGAAGTTAAGAACTGTGGAAATAAGAACTGAGCCAGAATGGCAGCTTTGGGAACAGATGGGAAAGGTAGATGGGCTAAATATTGCGAAAGGAGAGTCTGTGGGACTTGGCAATAGGTCAGGTGAGAGGAGACACCAGGAAGAATCAAAGGTCATTCTGAGGTTTCAAGCAGAGGTGACTGGGAAGTCAAAGATATTGGTAACAGAAATAGGGGAATCAGCAGGATAAGGAGGCATCCTTGAGGAAGGCAACTAGGAGTTCAGTCCTGAGCATATTGAGCTGAGATGCCTGCAAGATATCCAGAGGGAGATGTAAAGCAGGCCATTGGAAATTCATTTCTGCAGCTTGATTTGAGAGCCCTTTGCATAAAAGTGGTAGTCAAAATGAAGGGAGGGGCTGGTTGGCAAAATAAAGAGTGTGTCTATAGTGATTCCTCTTTCTTCAGTGCACATAGAGAAATAAACTCTGCTCTGCAAAACCAGATAAAAATATGTAAGCTCTTCACTTGATTTATACCCCCTCCCTCAAAAGACCCTACAAGCTGTCTTGCTTCAAGCAATGAAATCCTCGCTGTCTGAAAATGTGGACAGCTCCTTAAAGTTCTTTACTAAGGCATTATGATTGGCACAGATAGCAGTGCTCACATGTTCAAAGATGACTCCTTTTCACCAAGAGATCTATCTTCCTCCTTAATTCAGATTAGCCACACCTAAGACTTCCCTTCCACAGATGTCTTAAAAGGACAATTCCTTTCAAAAGCAGAATGAGAGAATATGAAAATCTAATTAATAAATGTGACAGTAAGATGCCTCTGCATAGACTTCTCTCATATCTGCCATGACCAGAGCAGTTGTTAAATAAAACTTGAAATAAAAAGGATCATGTTTGGGAACGCATGTACACCTGTGGTGGATTCATGTCAATCTATGCCAAAACCAATACAGAATTGTAAAGTAAAAATTAAAAATAAATAAATAAATAAAAAGGAAACGAATCTAACGTGAACCTTAAGGAAACATCTCAGCAGGCTGGCTAATCTTTGTGTGCACTACTTTCATGGGATGGCTGGGGATCAGGGGATGGAAAAGGTTAAAAGCCAGTGGCTTGTTTCAGCTGAAAGTACAAGGCAGAAACAAACGCAACTGGAAGTGGTGGTGAGAGCTCTGTTTCTTCTCCAAGTTTTGGTCCTCAGCTCACATAATGGAAGACAGCTGCAGGGCGACCCAGGGCCTATCCCGGTGTCCTCAGGCCAAGCGCTTAGGAGCACGCGAGTGCGCGAGGTGGCGGGGTGTAGGGGCTCAATTAAGGACCCCGTTTCACTTATGAATAAAGCTTTGTCAGACCCTTTATTGTGAGGGTGATAAGGCTTTTGCATTTGCCTATCCATCCATCCATTCTTTGTCTCAACGTCAAGGCCTGCGCCCAGGCAAGGCTTTATCGCACGCACAGGACGTCAGGGGCTACTTAACGCAGGAGTAAGATGTGGTGGGAGGACCGCCCAGGATCCGCCCCACCGCGCGAGGCCCCTTCGCAGGAGGGGCGGGTGGCACTGGAGCGACAGTACCACGGTGCCGGCAGCCCCTCCCCCAATCCCCAGGACAAGGAACGCGTCGGCGTTCCACGTTCTCCCCGACCCTCTGGCCGCGAGGGCCCAGACCCCGGCCGGCCCGAGAGGCCCCGGCAGGTGCCAACGAGCCCGGGCCGTCCCTCAGGCCGCGGCCTGCCCCGCGGTCGCCGGGAGCCCGCCTCGGTTAGCGGGGCCTCGGAGGCTGTGGGCGCCGGGACTCGCCGGCTCGCCCCGCGCCCCAGCGGCTTCAGGCGGCGGCCCAGGCGCGGCCGCCCCTCCCCCCGCGCCGGTGGCCTGGAGCCCCGAGCGAGGCGCGCGGCGGCGCCTCTCGGATGCTGATTGGCCGGAGCCGCAGGGGGCGGGGCGGTGGGTGTGAAGGGGGCGGGCCCAAGCTGCTCTGCACTCAGGTTTTTCTCGGCTTCTGCGAGTTCCCTCATTGCATCATCTTGAGCCAGTGGCCGCAGTGAAGGGCTGGGCGCGGCGCGATCCACTGAGGCCGGGGCTCTAGTTCGGTCTCCCGCGTCTGTCCTGGCCCTTCCCGCACCTGCTCCAGCGCCAAGGCCGGAGGACCCCAGCGGGCCGACTCCGACAACCCGCTAGGGATATCTAGCGGATCTCGCCTCCTCCACGGGATCCATTCATTGAGAGCCGAGTGTTTTCCCGGAGCTCGAGTCCCCCGCCTCCTCCAGCTCGAAGCGGCGGACAGCGCCATGGAGAAAAGCAGCGAGACCAACGGCTACCTAGACAGCGCCCAGGAGGGGCCTGCAGCGGGGCCTGGCGAGCCTGGAACCACTGCTAGACGCGCGGGGCGCTGCGCCGGCTTCCTGCGGCGCCACGGGCTCGTGCTGCTCACGGTGTCTGGGGTGGTGGCGGGTGCTGGCCTGGGCGCGGCGCTGCGTGGACTCAAGCTGAATCGCACACAGGTCACCTACCTGGCCTTTCCGGGCGAGATGCTGCTCCGCATGCTGCGTATGATCATCCTGCCGCTGGTGGTCTGCAGCTTGGTGTCGGGCGCCGCCTCCCTCGACGCCAGCTCTCTCGGGCGCCTGGGCGGCATAGCCATCGCCTACTTCGGCCTCACCACGCTAGGAGCCTCGGCTCTCGCGGTCGCTTTGGCGTTCATCATCAAACCTGGATCTGGCTCGCAGACCCTTCAGTCCAGCGACCTGGGTCTGGAGGATTCGGGGCCCCCACCGGTCCCCAAAGAGACAGTGGACTCCTTCCTTGACCTGACCAGGTAATGTCCCCGCGACCTCCACCCCACCTTCCTGAGCCTCAGTGGGAGACGCCAGCTCATTAATGCACTATAGTTCATATACCCCCATATTCATTCTTAACTGGCTGCTGGTGGCCTTTAACAGTTTTAAATGTCAAAATAACGTCTACAGACTTTGCGTGTTGACCACACCTGTGCAAACGTCAGCCAGGTCTCACCGGGCATTTTCAAGGACCAGGGCTCCATCTTTTAGTAAGACCTGTCCTACCGTTAGATGGGAGTGTGCTAGAGAGAGGCAGAGGTCTCACCTGTACCTCGCTTATACACTTTGGCTGCCCTCTAGGGAAAAACATTCCAACCACACCCCTATAGTCTCACCTAATTTTCTCCCCAAGTGGTGCAAAGAAGCTTCCGAGAGCATTGGTTAAATTTTGCCTGTTGGGCCATTCTCCCCAGTAATCTATGGCGTCTGTTTCAGCCCTTTGGCTGGGAAGAAGCTGGCAGTTTTTTGAAGGGCTGTCAGTGGACCCAAGAATAACAAGGCTGGAGCGAGTTATGCAGGGCTCATTCCCCAGAAACATGCCTCTCGGGGGGCTTGGGACAGGTTGCTCTCCACCTGCATAGTCAGGACCACTGTAGAGTATTGTGAGTTTCAAGGGGCTTTATTTGTGGGAAGATGTGAATTCTAGAGAGGGAGGAGAAAGAAGAATCTTCAGTTAACTTTGCCTGCTTTTGGGGACTCTAAAGTTGCATTTCATCCCTAGAAATGTAGTGTAGTTTTTGTGGATTCGCCAAAGCCTCAGCTTCTTTTGGTTTCTTTGTTAGCCCAGAGTTCACAGATGGGAAAACTGCAACCTAGAGGCATTTACTGATGTGGCCAGGTTCAGTTGAGTGGGGAGAGCCTGGCTGGCTCCCTCTCTAGGTTTTCAATAATTCTGGAATCAGAGCCTTGGACATATGTTTTGTCTTGAGTCACTGAAGCAAAGCTCCTCATTGCTGAGGCTGTGAAAAACAGCAAACACTGGGCAAAGTGACTTGACTTCCTGCTGTTTCCATTTCTCCTTCTGGAAAATGTGATGACTGCCACTTAAGAGAGAGTGTTCATTTAAAGTTATAACAACAAAAAAAAGTCAAAGGCATTTACTTCGGGGAAAAAAAACCAAAACCCATAACCTCTCTGATAAGGGGGACCAAAAAGTTCTTACCAAAAAGATAGGTGGAGGTGGCCTATTACAACTTTGATGAGATATAGCCATTGTCTAGAGTCTGGTAGCTTGTTATTTGGAGTCTTTAGAGATTGTTACGCTTTGAGGACTAACTTTTAGGTGGGTACTGAAAAAGTCTACTGAGGTTGAGAGTAGTGGTCACTTACACTGACCGCTAAGCATCATGGCTTAGCGGTCAATGTAAGTGCAGACTCTCAGTGGCTCAGGCTGAAAACACAGAAGGG
Source organism: Oryx dammah (assembly GCF_014754425.2). Classification (NCBI taxonomy): domain Eukaryota; kingdom Metazoa; phylum Chordata; class Mammalia; order Artiodactyla; family Bovidae; genus Oryx; species Oryx dammah. Next base: position 62,554,976 of record NW_024070209.1, read on the forward strand.
CCAAGTGAGACTTCATCACGGCTTATTGGAAGTAGGTAGTGTTTCATGTGCCTTTGACTTATTACCTTCAGTGTATCAGTGAGGGAGCACGATTGTGGGCTTAAAGGAGTCTTTTTTTACAGGGATTAGCCACGATCTTGAGATTGTGGTGAGGGTTGAATGAGTTGTGTTTGTAAAGCTCTAAGAATAGGACTGACCCAGTAATGCTTGCTCTTGTTATAAATGGAGCAAGATTATGAGTGATGATGTTTTTCCAGTTCACATGAGTTAATGGGGATGATTCTCTTTTTATGTGTATACTAAGTGGCTCAGTCATGTCTGACTCTGTGCAATCCCATGGACTGTAGCTCTCTAGGCTCTTCTGTCCATGAAATTCTCCAGGCAAAGATACTGAAGTGGGTTGCCATTTCCTCCTCCAGGGGATCTTCCCAACCCTGGGATCAAACCCATGTCTCTTAAGTCTCCTGCATTGGCAGGCACTTTCTTTACCACTAGCACCACCTGTGAAGCCCGGCTCTTTTCATACTCTGAAATAGAGAGTGGGTGGGAAGAAAAAGATGTTTGGAGCACTCAGAATGACTTGAAGTTAATAGAGCTTTTTGGGTCTATTGGGAACCACGTGGAGCCTGGAGAAAAATCCTGGTGATCAGTGGCTATTTTTGGACTAACAGAATCAACAATGTGGAACATTTGGGAAATGGAGAAAATCAAAACTAAACACAGAAGAGCCTTCCATTCTGAAATGGGGCAGAAATCCTCACATATTCTCCCCAACATCTGTTTTCTTTTTCCCCTGCATGACATGTGTCTGGTCTCCAAAGTTGACCTCAGGTTTCTTCACCTGTCAATGGAAAGGATTGAGGTAACCTTCCTCTGAGTGCTAATATTTGTGGTTTTCAAATGGAAAACTAGACACTGATGTGCCAAGGAGGCAGGGGTCTAAGGCACCGTCTGCACTGGCAGCCTGGAGAATGGCCCTGGGCCACTGTCTTGCAGAAGTGTACCCATGGCTGCTGTGTGCCTGGTAAAGACAACTGAGATTTTGCCTGTTGCCCAGTTTTCTAGGCTCTATTGCTTTCCTTGCACTCATTTTCTCAACAGTGGACAGTGTTAGGAGCCTTTCCTCTGCTGGAAGGAGGCTCTAGGTCCTTAGTTTTTTTCCGAAGAACTGGGTGACTATGAGGCCTCTCAGCCTGCAAAGAATGCATTTCTTCAGTAGATGTGAAGAAAATTGTCAGTGACTGAGATCTGATATGAGTCCCTAGATCACAGTCAAGGGAGTAAATGATAAATCTTTTATTTAAATGTTGACCATAGCAGGTTATCTGACCTACGTCTCTCCCTTCTGTAGGCTAGATGAAGACTCCTAGCAAATCAAACGTGGATCCAAACTAATGGAGATTTCTCAGCCTACCTAGTCACTGAAACTGGCAGCTTGTAATTTAAAACTAATTTCTTTAGCTCGACACCAGACCTAAAGAACATAAATCCAGGGAGAGAGTGTGGATAGTGATGAAGTACAGACACTGAGGTCAGCTACCCGAGTTTGAATACAGCTTTACCACCACAGGCTTTCCTAGTGGCTCAGACAGTAAAGAATTTCCTGCTATGTGGGAGACCTGGGTTTGACCCTTGGGTTGGGAAGATCCCCTGGAGAAGGGCATGGCAACCCACTCCAGTATTCTTGCTGGAGAATCCCATGGACAGAGAAGAGCAGGCTACAGTCAGGGGGCCTCAAAGAGTCAGACACGACTGAGCAACTGATACTTTCACTTCACTTTCACTACCACTTACTAGCTGTATGGACAGTCATTTAGCCTGTTTGTACCTCAGTTTCCTTATCTGTAAAATGGGGTTAATAATAGTGTAGCTACTACCCAGACTTGTTACAGGGATTGAAAGAGTTAGTATATGAGTGTCTCTCTAATATTCTAGCATGTCCCAACCTCTTGGGGACAGCTGAAGGCTGCTTGATACAGAGAATGAGTGGTCCTCTTAGCCTTGTTTCCTCCAACACCCCCCACCCCAGGAGCCCGGCATTAGCCTTTCCAGCAGGAATCTAAAACTGAATGTGGGCCTCAAAAAGAGGATAGGTTACTCCCCCACCCCCTACTGTCTCCACAGTGTGGGCCCCTCACCCCCAGCTCTCCCTCTGCTCCTGACCTTGTAGGGGACACCAAGATCTGAAGGTGCACACCCCTGTTAGCTAACTCTGTAACAATGCACACTACGGATGATAAATATTTATTAGGTGTACATACAGTGTCATATCCTGCTCTGAAGAGTCTTTGAAATGTTCATAAGTTCGCTAACGACTGTTTGAAGTTAAATGAAAGGAAATGCTGTTGGAACAAAAAAAAATATACCTAAGCAAAAATAAATTGCTTTACATTCTTCTCATATGGAACAGGGAAACGCATACCATCCTTGACAATAGGCTCAGAAGAACAAACAGGACCAGATGTATAAAGAAGGAACATTTGTGAAGTTTTCATGGTGCGAGGTGCTCGAGTGTGTTCAGTACCACTCACAGTATTCTGCTTTTGCCAGTTCGGCCTTGGCTTATACCAGTTTTTCTGTTTGCTTTAAACTATGTGTCCAAATGTTCCTAAAGCACTGGCAAGTCTCGTCCATTCATTCTCTCCCAGTTTGTTCTGACTCGGGTCTCTGGATGTAGTAATACAGTCTTGGCACTTTTGCAGATGTTTTTGACTTAGACACACTATGAGAAATACATTTTAGATGCTAGCATGTACATATAGACATCCCACCTCCACATAGATAACCTGAAACACAAGTTCCACAAAACCACATTTTGAGTACTGATGCACGCTGCTCTTTTATATTCTGTCTAATGTATTACATCTTTTATAGTGTGCTCCTTAGAGCTGGGAAATATAGCTGGTATTATGTAATTCCAGAACATTTCTCAGAATCAAATAACTGAAAAAAGGACATATTTGAGAATTTGAATAAAATGAAGAACTCAGTGTATAGAAGCATGCTAGTACCCAGTGAAATTGAGTGCTCTGCAGAGGTGAGCCTGAGGAGCATTTGCTCCTTCTGGTTTCCAGATGGTGGATCTTACAACATCAAATCTGTGCTGGAGTTGTGAGGTCCACAACTCACCAGCCACAAGTAACTATTTCAAGTTAACTAGTTTAAATGTAAATAAAATAAGAAATTCAGACTCTAAGTAGCACTCGCCATTGTTCAAGTGCTCAGTAGCCACACAGCTAGCATACTGGACAGCATAAATATAGAAAAGTGCTGTTGGATGGTGCTGATCTGTATGGAATGTGAATGGGGGATACAGCGAATTCCTATCTCTGGACGCTCAGTGAAGGGTTAAACTGATTACTCTAAGATCCTGTTCCTCATTTTGAAAGCACCCAAGGTTACTCTGTCAATGTGAGGAGCTGAGAAAAGTGCCTGGAGAGAGAGCTCTGGGGGAAAAACTGCTTGTGTGATGGAGCAGACGATCCCTCAATACAGGAGAGCTCAGCGGTAAGAAAAAGCCCAAATTCACTGCAGCATCTGTGTCTAAAAGCCAATGAAAGAGGGGAAAGAAGAGTGCAGAGAGAACAAAATCAAAGAACTGACACACCTGATGGTAAGACTTACTACAAAGAAAGCTACAGTGAAAAAAAAAAAAAAAAAGAAAGCTACAGTGATCAAGACAGTGTGATATTGGCAAAAGAACAGACAAATACATCAGTGAAACAGGGTAGAGAGCCCAGAAATCAACCCACCTGGTGGCTCAGACGGTAAAGCGTCTGTCTATAATGCGGGAGACCCGGGTTCTATCCCTGGGTTGGGAAGATCCCCTGGAGAAGGAAATGGCAGTCCACTCCAGTATTGCCTGGAAAATCCCACGGACAGAGGAGCCTGGTAGGCTACAATCCATGGGGTCGCAGAGTCGGACACGACTGAGCAACTTCACTTCACTTCACTTCAAATATGATCAATGGGTCTTTGACAAAAGAGTAAAGGCAGTAGAATGGCACAAGAATCATCTTTTCAGCAAATGGTGTTGGAACACCTAGACATCCACATGCAAAAAAAGTGAATCTAAACACAGCCCCTGTGCCATTCACAAAAATCAGCTCAGAATGGATCACATATCTAAATGTAAAATGCACAACTATAAAACTCCTGGAAGATAACATAAGATGACCTCTGATATGGCAATGACTTTTTAGATACAACACCAAAGCAGAATCTATGAAGAGTAGAGAAAAATGTTTTGTCTTATTGCTGTGGCCAGAACAGCAGGTAGGGATTGAAAGTGGTCCACGCACAGTTTGGGAAAAAGAAACTGGAGACAGAATTAAAGTTTTAAAGATGGGACCAGGGGACTCAAGACCTCTTGGGTCAAGAGCCCTGTTCCTTGGAGCCACATAACTTTTATTTAGTGTCTTGGCAAGCAGAAAGTATCTGTTGTGTTACAATGAAATCAGCCTCCTATGTCTCTAGTCACATCTCCCATTTTATTGATTACTTTAAACTATATTGTTATTTTCTTGTACAAGGACTGTCACCTAGTGGGAGTTCACAGACCCGCATATGCCTTGGGAAAACATCTTAGTGTGTGCACAAGCAGTGTTCTGAACTTGCGCTGACCTAGCATTCCAAAGTCCATACTATGTTTTTCCTTAGCTAAGCAGGGCATGGCAATCCGAACTGATCAACCCAATATACTTTTATTTGGGTTATGTTGTATTGCTGTATTTTGCTTTTATTCTTTTCCCATAGTGACTTTCTCATTTAGCCAGAGCAACAGGCGGCTAACTATTAACCAATGCATCTTACTCCTGCAGCCTCACACCCTTGCCCCTTGGAGGGCAGGTGGGGCAGGGGGCACTCCTGCTCCTGGCCTGTGGCAACGAGGGGAACTAAAGGAGAGTGATTCGGTGGGTTCAACTTATTGCCCCCAGGCATTTCCTCCCAAGGGATTAATATTTGAGAGCTGAGTTGTGTAATCTAAAAAGTTCAGTCATCCGGTTGAATGTGCGTATGTTTTTTGGTTGTCAGATCTCCTTTGCAGTTAGCACGGTAATCTTTTGTCTTAACTTTTTAAGGAATTTTGAGATATGATTTACGTACAAAAGATGCACCCATTTCAGGGGTGCAGTTCAATGAGTTTTGACAGATAGATAAACCACTTAATCACTACCACAATCCAAACAGTGAACATTTGTTTCTCCCATGATCCTTCTCAGCAGTTCCCACACTTCATCCCTGGCCCTGGGCAGCTTTGGATAGAAAGTTTTGCTTTCTATCACTATGGATTAGTTTTGCTTTTTCTAGAGTTTCATGGCAATGGAATCACTCAGTATGTACTTTTCTTTGTCTGACTTCTTTTGCTCAGCACAGTATTGTTGAGATTCTCCATGTTGTGTGTATTAGTGATTGGTTCCTTTTTATTTTCAAGTAGAGTTCCTTTGTATGGATTTATCGTAATGCTATTTGTCCATTCATCAGTTAATGGACATTGCCGTCTCGAGCGATTTTGAATAATGCTGTTATTCATATAGCTTATATCTAGGAGTAGAAATGCTGGCTCATATGGTAAGTATATGTTTAACTTTATAAGAAACTGCCAGAACATATCATGTTCTTCTTAGGAATTTGATTCTTTTGGCTGGAGTTGCCGCTTTGACTCTAGTATTAAATGTACCCCTCTATTCCCATTGGATTTTGTAGACTATCTGAAAACAGATTGGTCTAGAAGTTGTGGGTTAGAATCCATTCTGGGTGAGGCAGTATTGGGTTATTGCTTTTGCCAAAGACACCAGGCTGGCCAGGTAGTAGGGTTTCAACAAGTGGTCTGTGACCCTTGGAAGACAGTGTGTTTCAAGGCGATGGGAGAGGCTGTGCTTGCACCGAGTGGGGAAACAGCTCATTTCTGAAGGATGTGAACTATTTGTGGGGGGAATTATCCCCCATGGAGAAGATAGAGGGCTTCTATCCCAGCTCTCTCCTTAACTTCTCTGTCCTTTTAGGGAGAGTAGCAGGTGGCCAGCTCAGTCTGAGAACTACTGTGGTAGATGTAGAATGGATGAAACCTTGGCTCAGGGCCTGTTTTTGCTTTTAACTAGTATAGCAAATGGAAATGAGATACCAAACAAGACTGAGAAATGTGCTTTGTAACGAAAATCATAGGCAAAAGTAAGTTGCTATTCATCTGTACATTAACAAATAACCAATACCAATGCCTAGTCTGTTTCTACCTTCCTTTTAAAATAAATAATGCTTGTAATAGGAATCAAATTTCAGACCACCATTTTGCAATGGTTAATTCATAGATCACATTTTGTCTGTTTAAATACAGCCATGTACTTTCGGGTATTCTTTAAGTACGTTGAAAGCAACTCAGGTTTCATAGACAAGCAAGTGAGGAAATGCTGAGCTGCCGTCTCTAGCTGTTGGCTGTCTTTTGGAAGGCTGAGTGTTCTAACAAAGTCGTTTTTGTGTCTTGTTAACCCTGTTGGTGGGTGTATTATCTCTTGTACAACAAGTTGCCACCATTTAACAGCTTAAAGTCACACATTTATTATCCCACAGAATCTGTAGTGTCAGGAATCCTAGCATGGCTTAGCTGGGTTTTCTGCTTCAGAGTCTCTTACAAGGCTGCAGTCAGTGTCAGCCACAGCTGGGGTTTCATCTGAAGGCTAAACTGAGGAAGGATTCCCCTCTGAGGACACATGGTTGCTGGCAGAATTCAGTTCCTCGAGGTTCACACTGGGAGCCTCTGTTCCTAGCTGGCTATTGGCCAGAGACCGTCCTCCATGTCTTGTCATATGGGTCTTTCTAACATGGCGGCTTGTTTCATCAATACGGAAGCCCAGAAAGCAATAAAGAGTGTCTTCTAGCAAGATAGCATCCACAAGTTTATGTAGCATATCACAAGAGGGATATCCCATTACCCTTACTGTATTTTGTTTGTGCTTGTATTCATGCTAAGTCACTTCATTCATGTCTGACTCTTTGCAACCCATGGACTGTAGCCCACCAGATTCCTCTGTCCTTGGGATTCTCCAGGCAAGAATACTGGAGAGGGTTGCCATGCCCTCCTCTAGGGGATCTTCCCAACGCAGGGACTGAACCCACAACTCTTGCGTTTCCTACATTTACAGGCAGGTTCTTTACTACTAGTGCCATTCTTTTGACTAGAAGCAAGTCATAGCCCCCACCCCCTCACTCCACCATGACGCACACACTCAAGGGGAGGGTATTACACAAAGGTGTGACTACCAGGAGGCCTCTTAGACTCTGCTTGCCAAGCTGGGCTACAGTCAGACCTGCTGACCTCTGAAACTGAGTACATGCTAATAGTTGCCTAGAGATTCTGACACTGTGAATAACTCATCCACAGAAGCAAGAATTTACGGATGTTTGGCACAGATTGTAAAGGATGAGCTTTTACTCTCCAGACTTACTATAGGAGGTCAGTAGAAAAATGGATTGTCAGTGGGATTTTCATATATCACAACTCAGTTCTCAGTTCAGTTGCTCAGTCGTGTCTGACTCTTTGCGACCCCATGATCCGCAGCATGCCAGGCCTCCCTGTCCATCACCAACTCCCGGAGTCCATCCAACCCCATGTCCATTGAGTCAGTGATGCCATCCAACCATCTTGTCCTCTGTCATCCCCTTCTCCTCCTGCCCTCAATTTTTCCCAGCATCAGGGTCTTTTCAAATGAGTCAGCTCTTCGCATCAGTCTAGCATCTGTACAAAATCTGACCCAAAGGAGGCTCAATAAAAACTATTTGCCTGCCAAGGTTTTGGTTTCAAAAATCTAGTGTAACTGGATTAGTTCTATTGCTCTCCTTTTATAACAAAATTCTATAATTTCCTTCATCCTGAAATGAAATCCATAAGTAGAACTTACCCTACACATAATCTCAGACATCAATATGACTTAACTGTAATATAAAAAAAATACCAGATTGGTGGTTGCCAGAGGTGATGGTGGAGGGTGGGATAAATAGGCAGAAGGGATTATTACATATTAAAAAAAAATAGAAATAAAAAAGTATACAATAAAGTCTTTAAAAGTTAAATACTGAAGGAGAGTAATTCATAGTAAAAATAATGTATTTCAAGATGTGAATGCTCTAAAACAAAATGGTTAGGTGCTTGCTTCTGAGTTTAGAGTCACCATTAATGAGAGAGCTTTAAATTCAGACTGATACTCAGTTACTAGCATGTGTGATTAAGGGCCCAGATCCTACAATTTTTCATTAGTGATGTGATTTCACAGATAGTGAATGATTCTTGAAAATATTCTGAACAAAGCAAAACGGAAAAATCATCCCACATTTTACACAGGAGTTTCAGTCCTAGAAAATTCAGTGTATATTCAAACTGCACAAAAAATACCTTGCTTTAAAGTTAGTTTCTAAGCTCAAATAACTTACGAATAAGATTTTCCTCTACAGTTTTGTGTCGTACAGGACATTGGGAAGTATGAGGGCCTTGAAACTATTTATTACACAGGACTTTGCCACACTTAGCAGAACAAATAGCTGGGACCTGGCACTTCTGCCCAAACATACTCCCCCAGTTCCAGGAATGCCCCCCAGTTATCGTAACAACAAAGCATTCCCTTGGATTTCACAAGTTGGCAGCACCACTTCCCACTGAAAACCACTGCCCTAGGGCCTAGCCACCAGGGGAAAGGAAAGTGATACAGTTACTCTGGTTTGCTTGGACACAGCTAAATATCAAGGGTACCACGAGGGAGATGAGGATAGAGATCAGTGCTTCAAAGTCTCTGCTGTGACTCTTCAGCCAAGGCACAGCTGAGTGCTTGAATCAAGCAGAAGATGGCAATAACTGCAGGATGTGGGGAGAGAGGGAACCCTGTGTGTTAGGCTGTCAGGTGTGGGCATCTTAAAGTGAACATGTTGAATGACAAATTTTAAGGATACTGACAAAGTGCTTTCTTTCCCAACAGAAACCTGTTTCCTTCAAATCTTGTGGTTGCAGCTTTCCGGACGGTAAGCTTGATGCTTTGCTAAAAATGGGAAACTTTGGGTGTTATATGTTTATAGCATATAAATTACTGCTATAGAGTTAGGTAAGGTGGAACAAGGAGGGTTTTGTGCACTTAGTATCATTGGCCTAAATTTTTATAGATGGGCCCCTGGAGTGAAAACAAACAAAACAATAAGAAATCAAAAAATTGTCCAAAATATCCCACTAGTTCCAGCATCTTTTCACATCACCTAGTACCCTCAAATCATGTTTTATGGAGCTCTTAAATATTTTAGAATTTTAATTTTTTTAAATCTTTTTTAAGTTTTTTGGTTGCATTGCACAGCCTGTGGGATCTTAGTTCCCAGACCAGGGATTGAACCTGGGCCATGGCAGTGGAAGTGCTAAATCTTAACCACTAGACTGCCAGGGGAATTCCCTAGAATTTTTTTTTAATGCATTTTCATATTTTTTTCTGATTATAAATATAATATATGCTCCTTGCAAAAAAAATTAAAGTACAAAAGAATGGAAGGAAATAAAAATCACCCATAATCACTACCTAGAGCTACCCATTAACATTTTGTTATACATCTTTCTGGTATCTTTTTTCTATACATGTACATATGCACCTGCACACAGAAACACGCACACAAGATTTTAAAATAATTATACTACATACATTGTTATTATGTATACACATATTTTTCAGTAACCAGCTCTTATTGTGAACATTTTCTCATGTCAGTAAATATCCTTCTGCATAAGTTATTGGCTGTAGTATGAACATGTCATAATTTTACTCAATCAGTCTCATGTGGATGGCTGTTTCTAGTTTTCCCCTAACTTTAGCAATCCTGAATGTAATGTTCCTACAGCCAAGCTTTACACAGAGAAGGAATATAAAGGTCTAGATTAGATGGACTAAACTGATTGCCTTTTTCACGTGCTGTCTTTTCAGCTTCCACTCAGTCTTGCTCTTTAAAAAAACACACAAAAAAACCCTGGGTATAAATACAACTGTGGCTTGTATGTATAATGTGAGATAGAAGATAAGAGAAAAATGAAAAGTGTCATGGCTTTCAATGCCTGCCACGGAAGGTGTGGGGTAGGTTTTGTATCCCCTGCCACCCTTAATCACTGGACAGCTGATCATCTCTGCCTGTCTGAAAGTTTGATAAGTCAGAGCTGAGAGAGACCAGAGCTCTTTAAAAGACAGGTTCAAAGCAGAGGTCTCTGGGCCTAATGGGCCCCTTTTTAACAGTTCATGTCCTTAGAAGGGTGAGGAGGGGTGTCATATAACAGAGTCCACTAAATGTCAGTGCACACTGCTGCAGGGAGACACCTGTGTGTGTCAGGCAGAAGTGTGTGAAGTCAACCACAGGACCAGAGTTGGAAAGATAGTTCCCCTCTGATGAGTGGGTCTCCCAGAAGACTCAGCCAAAAAATAGCATCTTGCCCCACATCCTTTGTTTTGAGGAGTAGAGGGCTGAAGGTGTATTAGATGCTAAAAAGCAGTCAAGCTCAAGTAAGTTTTGGAACAGAGTGGAGCATAAATAAATGAATGAAAATCAAATGGCACATCAAAAAAACGAACTTTAGTATTATTGAATGAAGACCAAGTTTCTCCAAATAATATGAATTCTCAGCTGTTTAAGATATTAGCTTGAAATTGTACAGACCTTCTCCAAGCCAGGGTCTGGGGACTGAGGAAATTCTCTCCATCCCCTTGAGTTCCTAAATAATCAGCGGTCTCCTAGAGTGCATGTTGCCCTGATCTTAAGTGACTTTGGTACAGTCCTCAGAGGCCCCTGTCCGGCCAAGCAAGTGAGGAATGCCAGCAGACCTAGAGGGAAGAACAACGAAGTAGCAAGAGGCCCAGCAGTCCTCTGGATTCCTCTTGGGAAAGGTCTTCAGCTGTGAACTGATGGGGTTTTCTTTCTCTTGCTCACAGTATGCCACTGACTACAGAGAAGTGACCCACAACACAAGCGCTGGAAACATGACCGTTGAAAAAGTAAGGGTTTTTGTGAGATCACTTACGACAAATCCTGTAACACAAATAATGCTTCTGAACTCAAGGAGCATACATGATGCTTAGTTTTTTCTCAGCAGGACTGAAGGCTGGGGTTTGAATCACACAGTTTAGGTTTGCTCTTTGGGCCGTTTACCATCTTTAGAATGTCCATTTCATTGAATTGAAACTAATGTTCCCTTTCTTAAAAAAAATTGTGTAACATCCCTTCTGTTTTTCTGAAATATAAATAATAGGTGATTTAACCTACCCTTGCACATAGAATTTGTCTTAGGGGTTTAACTCACTATAACCATCATTCATTCACAAGTATGTTTTGAGTACCTGTTGTTTCTTTTGTTGTTGTGTGTGTGTTGGTTTTTGGTTTGTTTTTTTTTTTTTTGGACACACCACAAGGCATGTATGTGGGAATCTTAGTTCCCTGACCAGGGATTGAACCTGAGTCCCTTGTAGCTGAAGCACAGAGTAACCGCTAGACCACCAAGGAAGTCCCTTGAGTACCTATTGTTTACCAGACACTGAGCTAAGTCCTAGCCTTTATGCTGGAGCTGAAAGGGACGAGGGACCTCAAGGATTATTTAGCCCAGCTATGAAGCTGCCATGGGAAGAAGGAGGAACTTTGCCCTTCCCCCATCCCCCATACACCTCCCCAGGGCTAAGTGGCTCTGAGTTCTACCAGCCTGTTTTTGATTGAAGGAAAAGTTCTACTTTTTTTTTTTTTTTTTTAAGTTGAAAGCTAATAGTTTAGTCCCTTTCACTTCATCTTGCAGATGAAGCACCTGAAGCTCAGAGAAGTTATTTTAATATCAAAGCTGGGACTAGGGCTCAGACTAGAATGATGGTAAACCTGCTCTTTCAGTTTTTACCACACTGACATGTTTCCTATTCAGAATTTCATAATGTGTTGTGATGGAATAAAATGTTTGTCTAACATATATGCTTACAGTAGTGAGATTCAGTACTGCTGGGAAAAAAATAAAGAACATATTATATTTATACATTTTAAGTTGGTGATTTCGGAAAGAATATCCTGAAAATATCCATGTTGTTTCTGAACATCATTTTTGAAATTTGTCAGTAAGGAGACTATGGTAAGAACCTAGCAACAAAGAATTAGTAGCCAAAGTTAGAATCACTGGCTTTTTTTTTTTGGTGAGGGGGCCACACCCTTGAGGCTTATGGGATCTTAGTTCCCTGACCAGGGATTGAACTGGGGCCTACAGCAGTGAAAGCAGTGAATCCTAATCACTAGGCCATCAGGGAATTCCTTACAATCATTGACTCTTGATCTGAAGGACCTTTCACCAATCAGCTTGTCTTTTAAAGTGAAGTGAAAGTCGCTCAGTCATGTCTGATTCTTTGCAACCCCATGGACTATACAGTCCATGGGATTCTCTAGGCCAGAATACTGGAGTGGGTAGCCTTTCCCTTCTCCAGGGGATCTTCCCAACCCAGGGATCGAACACAGGTCTCCCACATTGCAGGCAGATTCTTTACCAACTGAGCCACAAGGGAAGCCCTGTCTTTTAAAAGCAACCCTTTGAAATGATTGTCCAACCTGTACCTGAGCACTTCCAGTGAGGAGAGGCTCAGTACTTGCTGCTTCAACCTGTGCCCATTTCCAAAGCTTTCACAGTTAACAAGTAGGTGAAAATCCTGTTTGTTGACTTTCCAAATCCTGAGACTCCATCTCCCTCTGAGTTTCCGGCCCCTTGATCTGTGAAATCGCTGAGTGTTAGAGGAAATATGAGCCTTTCCTCTTTCTGGGTACACTGTTTCAGTCTGACGGAGACCTGAGCAAATGCATTCTTTAGTCCTCACTCATCTGCTGTAAACTTAGACGCTGTGTCCCCTCTGATCCTACAGATCCCCATTGGCACCGAAATTGAAGGGATGAACATTTTAGGATTGGTCCTTTTTGCCCTGGTATTAGGAGTGGCCCTGAAGAAACTCGGCTCTGAAGGAGAAGAGCTCATTCGTTTTTTCAATGCCTTCAATGAGGCGACCATGGTGCTGGTGTCATGGATTATGTGGTGAGTGTCACCCTGCCACCCACTCTATCTCTCATTTCTCCTGCTATCCAGAAAAGAACCTCACTTAGCTGTTCCAGGTCACCTCGTGGGGCCACCCGGCTCAGAACTGTCTGTGGATGATGTACCACAACCAGTCTTGGTAGAAGGGTTGAAGGATCTCAGAGAAATAAGCATGTTCCATGGTTACTAGTCACTTGCTTGTCACCCACAGTGACCCCTGGGGTTCTGTCATTGATGATTTATCGATGAGTCTCACCATCTTGTGGGGCAATGAATTCCATATAAAATAAGGCTTACTTCTCTTTAAAGAATAGATTAAAGCTTCAGAAGGGCCCCTTACTATAGTATTACAACATGGAGAACAAATCCATCTTTACCCCATATGTACAGGTAAACTTGGAATGGTCTTTACATGAATGTCTCTTTATGTGAAAGGGTACTTGTTTAATAAAAACCACCAGATTGATTTCTGGCTAACAAGGAAAAATTTGACAAGATCTCTCAAACTTCTCAAAAATCATACCAATTCCAGTGGTAATGCTTCAGTAAGCTTTATCCTGCTGTTTTACTGAAGCGAGACTTTGTGGGTTTTAGTTTCTACCTGCTCGTTGTTGAGAAACTAGTTTATCTTTTCATGCACAAAACTTGATCCTTATTGTCAACCCTTAAATATCCTAAGATGTCTCTCTCTCAGATGATACTGGGATGGCAGCTGGACTGAAGAGAGGAGCCTGGAATTTGGTAGGAAAGCTTGAGATTGGTTGGGAAGCCGAGTTCAGAGCCTCCACTAGTAGTGTTTATCCTGCTTAACCAGGGTTTCTTGCCCCGCCCCAAACTCCAGAGCCTGAGTCTGCATCAGAAACGTGACACTTCATATGACTCCTGTTGTTCTGGGGAGAAAAATATTTCCAGAAAGGAAAAAGCATTTTCATCCCGTCAGGTTCTTCCCCTGGCTTATTTTTTTTAGTCTGAAATCCTCCCAAAGGTTGGATTAAAGGAAACTGTGCAGGAAAGTGATGTTCCTGTGTGAAAACATGTGTTTTCAATCTGAAACCCATTTACAGTCATTCCTTCAACATGACGTGTTAGTTACAGAAGCAGACATTTGGAAAGGCAGACCAGCTGAGAGTCTTGACTGCAGTAGGATATCTGTTGCCCAGAAAGTGCATCCCACACGGAACTGGGGTTTAGGATGCCTTAACTGATTAAAGGGGCTTCCCTGGTGGTTCAGTGGTAAAAAATCTGCCTGCAATGCAGGAGACACAGGTTCGATCCCTGGGTCGGGAAGATCCCCTGGAGGAGGCCATGGCAACCCACTTCAGTATTCTTGCCTGGAAAATTCCATGGACAGAGGAGCTTGGCAGACTACAGTCCATGGGATCCTGAAAGAGTCTGACATGACTTATTAACTAGAACATATACAAGTACACACTCACAACTGGTTAAAGGATCTCCCCCAGGTGTGGGAGGGATCTTCAGTAGTAGCTCTTTCTTTCCTTCACTAATTACCTACTATAATATCAGGCACCTGCGTAGCCTGTACTGTTCACAGAAATACTTTCTCATTAGATGGTCAGCAAACCTTGCAGGCCATATGGTCTCTGTCATAGCTGCCAATGCTGCCATCACGGGACAAAAACAGTTGTAGACAATTTATAAATGAATGAACTTGGCTGTATTCCAGTAAAACTCATGGTGCCAACCCATGCATTAAACTGTCCAAGGAGGAAGGAGGGAAGGGAGTCCTCTGAAAGTATTAGAAGAAAATACAGGGGTAGAGAAAGTCCTCCTACACAAAATACAGAAAGGAAAAGCCATAAAAAGCTGCTAAATTTGATTCTACCAGAATATAAAAATGTTTGCATGCAAAGGATACCTTGGATGAAGTTATAAGACAAGATACTTATTGAAAAAAAGTGATATATATTTACATATAATCTATACACACACACACACATACACAAACACACTCACACTCAAAGCATTGAGATTGAAAGGACTGGTACAAGTTCACAAAAGGTTCATCTTTCTGCAGTGAAATTAATAGAGAACTGGAGAATCAGTGTTAAAAATCTTTTATAGCAGTTTCATATTCTTCAGCATGCAAGCCATGATCATTGTTCTATTGTGTGTGTGTGTGTTTTCTAAGAATGCTGGTCCATGACCAACTAGGTAGAAATGAACCAGTCTTTCACCAAAGATGGTTTGAGAAGAACTAATATAAAGAGCCCTGATTACTGAAAAAGAAAAAAAAGACTGAATAAACTCTTAGAAAATGAACAAAGGAAATGAACAGGCAATGCATAGAAGAGGAAACCTGAATGACCAATAAATGTTTTAAGGGATGGCCAGGTTATTAGAAATCAGGGAAATGAAAAGCTTGCTTCTATCAGGCACTGATAAGGGTAAAGTTAAGATTTCTCAACAACAGCACTATTTTTTTTTCCCTTTGGAATTTGAGGAATTTTTATTTTCATTTTTCTGCATTTTCCACTTTCAACAATAAAAACCTGTTTCTTTTTTATTGAGATATAGTTGATTCCCTGGTGGCTCAGCTGGTAAAGAATCCACCTGCAATGCAAGAGACCTGGGTTTGATCCCTGGGTTGGGAAGATCCCCTGGAGAAGGGAACAGCTACCCACTCCAGGATTCTAGTCTGAAGAATAGTCCATGGGGTTGCAAAGAGTTGGGCACGACTGAATGACTTTCACTTAATCACTCAGTTCAGTTCAGTCGCTCAGTCATGTCCAACTCTTTGCGACCCCATGAATTGCAGCACGCCAGGCCTCCCTGTCCATCAACAACTCCCAGAGTTCACTCAGACTCACGTCCATCGAGTCCGTGATGCCATCCAGCCATCTCATCCTCTGTCATCCCCTTCTCCTCCTGCCCCCAATCCCTCCCAGCATCAGAGTCTTTTCCAATCAGTCAACTCTTCGCATGAGGTGTCCAAAGTACTGGAGCTTCAGCTTTAGCATCATTCCTTCCAAAGAAATCCCAGGGCTGATCTCCTTCAGAATGGACTGGTTGGATCTCCTTGCAGTCCAAGGGACTCTCAAGAGTCTTCTCCAACACCACAGTTCAAATGCATCAATTCTTCGGCGCTCAGCCTTCTTCACAGTCCAACTCTCACATCCATACATGACCACAGGAAAAACCATAGCCTTGACTAGACGGACCTTAGTCAGCAAAGTAATGTTTCTGCTTTTGAATATACTATCTAGGTTGGTCATAACTTTTCTTCCAAGGAGTAAGCATCTTTTAATTTCATGGCTGCAGTCACCATCTGCAGTGATTTTGGAGCCCCCAAAAATAAAGTCTGACACTGTTTCAACTGTTTCCCCATCTATTTCCCATGAAGTGATGGGACCAGATGCCATGATCCTCATTTTCTGAATGTTGAGCTTTAAGGCAACTTTTTCACTCTCCTCTTTCACTTTCATCAAGAGGCTTTTTAGCTCCTCTTCACTTTCTGCCATAAGGGTGGTGTCATCTGCATATCTGAGGTTATTGATATTTCTCCTGGTAATCTTGATTCCAGCTTGTGTTTCTTCCAGCCCAGCGTTTCTCATGATATACTCTGCATAGAAGTTAAATAAGCAGGGTGACAATATACAGCCTTGACGTACTCCCTTTCCTATTTGGAACCAGTCTGTTGTTCCATGTCCAGTTCTAACTGTTGCTTCCTGACCTGCATACAGATTTCTCAAGAGGCAGGTCAGGTGGTCTGGTATTCCCATCTCTCAGAATTTTCCACAGTTTCTTGTGATCCACACAGTCAAAGGCTTTGGCATAGTCAATAAAGCAGAAATAGATGTTTTTCTGGAACTCTCTTGCTTTTTCCCTGATCCAGCGGATGTTGGCAATTTGATCTCTGGTTCCTCTGCCTTTTCTAAAACCAGCTTGAACATCTGGAAGTTCACGGTTCACGTATTACTGAAGTCTGGCTTAGAGAATTTTGAGCATTACTTTACTAGTGTGTGAGATGAGTGCAATTGTGTGGTAGTTTGAGCATTCTTTGGCATTGCCTTTCTTTGGGATTGGAATGAAAACTGACCTTTTCCAGTCCTGTGGCCACTGCTGAGTTTTCCAAACTTGCTGGCATATTGAGTGCAGCACTTTCACAGCATCATCTTTCAGGATTTGAAACAGCTCAACTGGAATTCCATCACCTCCACTAGCTTTGTTCGTAGTGATGCTCAAGTGAGGCCCACTTGACTTCACATTCCAAGATGTCTGGCTCTAGATGAGTGATCACATCATCATGATTATCTGGGTCGTGAACATCTTTTTTGTACAGTTCTTTCGTGTATTCTTGCCACCTCTTCTTAATATCTTCTGCTTCTGTTAGGTCCATACCATTTCTGTCCTTTATTGAGCCCATCTTTGCATGAAATGTTCCCTTGGTATCTCTAATTTTCTTAAAGAGATCTCTAGTCTTTCCCATTCTGTTGTTTTCCTCTATTTCTTTGCACTGATCGCTGAAGAAGGCTTTCTTATCTCTTCTTGCTATTCTTTGGAACTCTGTATTCAGATGCTTATATCTTTCCTTTTCTCCTTTGCTTTTTGCCTCTCTTCTTTTCACAGCTATTTGTAAGGCCTCCCCAGACAGCCATTTTGCTTTTTTGCATTTCTTTTCCATGGGGATGTTCTTGATCCCTGTCTCCTATACAATGTCATGAACCTCATTCCATAGTTCATCAGGCACTCTATCTATCAGATCTAGACCCTTAAATCTATTTCTCACTTCCACTGTATAATCATAAGGGATTTGATTTAGGTCATACCTGAATGGTCTAGCGGTTTTCCCTACTTTCTTCAATTTAAGTCTGAATTTGGTAATAAGGAGTTCATGATCTGAGCCACAGTCAGCTCCTGGTCTTGTTTTTGTTGACTGTATACAGCTTCTCCATCTTTGGCTGCAAAGAATATAATCAATCTGATTTTGGTGTTGACCATCTGGTGATGTCCATGTGTAAAGTCTTTTCTTGTGTTGATGGAAGAGGGTGTTTGCTATGACCAGTGCATTTTCTTGGCAAAACTCTATTAGTCTTTGCCCTGCTTCATTCCGCATTCCAAAGCCAAATTTGCCTGTTACTCCAGGTGTTTCTTGACTTCCTACTTTTGCATTCCAGTCCCATAGTTGATTTATGATGTTATATTAGTTTCAGGTATACAACGTGGTGATTCAAAGTCTTTATAGATTATATTCCATGTATGAAGTGAAGTGAAGTGAAGTTGTTCAGTCGTGTCCAACTCTTTGTGACCCCATGGACTGTAGTCTACCAGGCTCCTCTTGTCCATGGGATTTTCCAGGCAATAGTCCTGGAGTGGATTGCCGTTTCCTTCTCCAGGGGATCTTCCCAACCCAGGGATCAAACCTGGGTCTCCCGTATTGTAAACAGACGCTTTACCGTCTGAGCCACCAGGGAAGTATGTATGGTTACTATAAAATACTGGCTATCTTTACAGTATTTTGGCTATTGTGCTGTACAATGTACCTTTATTAACAGCACTATTGACGTTCTTTGTTTGTGGGAAGCTGTCTTGTGCACCATAGTTAGCATATTTAGGCATATCCTTGGTCTCTAGCCCCTAGACGCCAGTAGCACCCCCTGCCAAAGTTGTGACAACCAAAACTGTCTCCAGATATTACTTAATGTTCCCTGGGGACAAAATCATCATTGGATGAGAACCAGTGGTGCAGGGGGAGAAGGCAATGGCACCCCACTCCAGTACTCTTGCCTGGAAAATCCCATGGATGGAGGAGCCTGGTGGGCTGCAGTCCATGGGGTCACTAAGAGTTGGACACGACTGAAGCAACTTAGCAGCAGCAGTGGTGCAGGGAAAGGATTATTCTCCTAGAAGCCATTGGGAATATGAATTAGAACAGCCACATTGGAGAACGATTTGTCAGGATCTACTAAACTTTAAGATCCCCTGGAGAAGGAAATGCCAACCCACTCCAGTACTCTTGCCTGGAAAAGTCCATGGACAGAGGAGCCTTGTAGGCTACAGTCCATGGGGTCGCAAGGAGTTGGACACGACTGAGCAACTTCACTTCACTAAACTTTAAAACACACCCCATGACTCAGTAGCCCCACTTCATGGTGTCTCTACCTGGAGAACATAGGCATGTGGACACAAAGAGGCCTGTTTGCAGTGTTCTGTGTGGTGATGAAAACCTGGGAATAATTTAAATGCTCCTCAGCAGGGCAATGCAAATAATCTATAGTGTAGTTCCGAGGATGCTATTTTAAAAGAATGAGATAAAGGTGGAATCAACCCAAATGTCCATTGACAGACTGAAGGGATAAGGAAAATGTGGGATATGCATACAATGGAATATTATTCAGCCTTAAGAAGGAGTGAAATTCTGAAAAGTGCTCCAATAGAGAGAGGAACCTTAAAGACGTGAATGGGTTGACATGCTCTCTCTCAGGGGATCTTTCCAACCCAGGGATCAAACCCGGGTCTCTGCATTGCAGGCGGATTCTTACTGTCTGAGCCACCAGGGAAGCCACAAGTGAAATACGCCAGACACAAGGGGGCTAAAATTGTATTATTCCATGTATTAGGGCACCTTGAAGAGTCAAATTCGTAGAGACTGAAAGTAGAACAGTGGTCTCTGAAAGCAGCAGTGAGGGGGAACATGGGGTTATTATTTATTGAATACAGAGTTTCTGTTTGTGATGATGAGAAAGTTCTGGAGATGGACAGTGGTGATAGTTGCACAAGACTTTGAATATACTTAAAGTCACCAAATTGTATGCTTAAAAGGGTTAATATGGTCAGTTTTATGTTATGCATACTTTACCATGATTAAAAAACAAGACCAGAGTGAGGTAGATGTCTATGTATTGATATGAAAAGGTCTCAAAGACATAATAGGGAGTTTAAAAAAATATGCAGATTTAAACACATGTATCTAAAAGACTAGGAAGTGGGACTGGTTACCAGAGGAGGGGGCTGGCTTGAGGATAGGGCCTAAAGATTTTGGTCTTAGCTATCATGTTTTAATTTTTTGAAAGGAGAATGTATTCGTGTATTACTATGGGATTTAAAAATAATAATACTTCTTAGAGTACCTCTGGGAAGAAGTCTTAAAAAACCGGTGACATTGGCAATGTCTCCTTGGAAGGAAGCCTGGTACTTGGGAGGACAGAGGTGGCAGGTAGACTGCATCCTTTTGTACCCTTTGAAATTTGAACTGTGTGACATTATGATCTATATAATTAAAATTTATAAATAAAGTCAATAGTTATAAAATTCATCTTCAGCTCAGTCCAGTCGCTCAGTCCTGTCCAACTCTGCGACCCCATGGACTGCAGCATGCCATGATTTCCTGTCCATCACCAGCTCCCAGAGCTGACTCAAACTCATGTCCAGCGAGTCAGTGATGCCATCCAACCATCTCATCCTCTGTTGTCCCCTTCTTCTCCTGCCTTCAGTCTTTCCCAGCATCATTTTTTTCAGTTCAATGAGCCAGTTCAAACCAGCCAGTCCAATGAGTCAGTTCTTCACATCAGGTGGCCAAAGTATTGGAGCTTCAGCATCAGTCCCTCCAATGAATGTTCAGGACTGATTTCCTTCAGGATTGACTGGTTTCATCTCCTTGTAGTCCAAGGAGCTCTCAAGAGTCTTCTCTAACACCACAGTTCAAAAGCATCAATTTTTCGGCAATCAGCCTTCTTTATGGTCCAGCTCTCACATGACTACTGGAAAAACCGTAGCTTTGACTAGATGGACCTTTGTCAGCAATGTTTCTGCTTTTTAATATTTTTAAAATTCATCCTCAGTTAAGCTCAAAACAGCAGGCTTTTATCCTTTGTAGCTCCCCTAGTTCATTTCCTCCCTTCCTTCCTCCCACCTGCCCATTAAAAAAAATCTTCACGCTCCAAGAGTGTTCTCAGAAGGTCATTGTTAGTGACTTTTTCCCATGGAATCGTGTTTTCCAATCCACCAGGAATTTGAAACTTCACAAAAGTCCCAGCTTTGGCTCAATTCTGTATCACAGCAATTCTGCACAATGAAATAGGTGTTAGTCTTTCGTGTTTCTGAGTTCTCAGAGCAGGCCTGAGCAAAGCTGCAAGTCAAGCCCACAGTCGCAGAGGCTTTAATCTCAGAGTTCCTTCCACTTGGGAGCCCACGTGGTTGGCAGCATCCAGCTGTTAAGAACATACAATATCCAAGGGGAAAGAAGTCTGGGTCCTCGTCCTGACTCCACACCCATGATAAGTGATCCTGTTAATTTTACTCAGTTTCATGGCCTGTAAAATAGGCACGGCATACCCCCCATCCTTTTCTATTTCTCAGGGTCATCCCAGGGAGAGATGAAGACCACCTGGTTGAGAGTCCACAAGTCCCATGCCAGGAAGGGCCTGCATCTCTCAGCCCCAGCATCCTCACCCTTGCTTACCTGTGCCCTGTGCTCACATCCTAGGTATGTACCTGTGGGCATCATGTTCCTGGTTGGAAGCAAGATTGTAGAAATGAAGGACATCATCATGCTGGTGACCAGCCTGGGGAAATACATCTTCACGTCTATATTGGGCCATTTTATTCACGGAGGAATTGTTCTGCCTCTAATTTATTTTATCTTCACAAGAAAAAACCCATTCAGGTTCCTCCTGGGCCTCCTCACACCGTTTGCCACAGCGTTTGCCACCTGCTCCAGGTGAGTGGATTGCAGGTGCCCTTGGCTGCCCTTGAGCTTGGAACCAGATAAGCCCGCGGTGGATGCACAACTAGCATCTTGACAAATTTTAGTTTCTTGAAAGCTCTAAATTGGTTTCATCTGATTTTTTTTGCACTGCCAGCCCCATAGCTCTTAGGGAAGTAGATTTTTAGGATTGCCAGAATGAGAGATTGCCTCATTCCCTTCTCCTCCTTGCTTCTTAGAGGTCAGTTAGATCATAATTTTACCCAGCTGTGGGTCCTCACCCTAACTAGACCTCAGCCTGAGTAAAAGAAGACAACCACTTGACTCAAAATGCATTGCAGTAAAGTTTCTAGAATGATACCTCTTCAGTTCTCCCTTTGGATGGGTGAATTAGGAAATAAGACCAAGACATAAGGCATCCTGGTGAGGGGTGTATGCTCAGCTCTCTAGGAGTACACAATATTGTGGGATTATCTAATTTACCACAAAAGATGGACCTTGTCATGGCTGATATTCTTCCAGAAAAACACTGGGCTTTCCAAACACAAAGAAAACTTTGAAAGGATGGCGGCACATCGTTTGATTCACACATTTAGTTTCTGCCTCTCTGCTGCCTGTTTCCCACCATCCTGCCCTGCAGCGTCTATGACTGGGTTGTGGTGTGGGAGGAATGAAGGAGGTAAGTTTCTCCGGCTTTGGCAGAAACCAGCCTACTTCAGCTATGCCAGCCACATGTACAGAGTCTGCAGAACCCACTGTGGAGACCAGGTCTTATTCTTCATTATCTTGAGATG
Organism: Oryx dammah; assembly: GCF_014754425.2. Classification (NCBI taxonomy): domain Eukaryota; kingdom Metazoa; phylum Chordata; class Mammalia; order Artiodactyla; family Bovidae; genus Oryx; species Oryx dammah. The sequence continues at coordinate 62,577,483 of NW_024070209.1, forward strand.
CAGTTCCTCCTTCCAAACTCTCAGAGCCATTTTTTTTTTCTCTCTTTTTTTTGGCCACACTCTCACAGCATGCGGAACTTCCCTGACCAGGGATTGAACTCATGTCCCCTGCAGTGGAAGCACAGAGCCCTAACCACTCGACCACCAGGGAAATCCTGTCAGAACCATTTCTGCTTCTTGGCGTAGAAGAAAAAACATAGTTTGCCTTTTACTTTTTGGAGGGGAACATGTTCAAGAGAGGAGATGCATGTGTAGAGGAAATAGTTCTCTGTTCTCTTGAGAATACTTTGCACTGTGAGACAATGTGTGGTTCTTGGGAAATCTGGAACGGGTGTATCCAGGGGAAAAATAACTAAGTCTAGAAAGCCCAATTTTGAACACTTTGGGAAAGCAATTGACAAAACCCCATGTGTGACAGAAACTCTGCAAAAATTCTGATTTTTCTTTTCTTTCAAGGGGAGAGTGCCATAACCTAGGATGGTGCTAATTGCTCTGTTCCTGGGTCTGAGCTGAGTAATAGGTTAGCCTGGTCACAAAGGACTATTCTCTTATTTGGTGGTTTGCATTTCCCAGCTCGGCAACCCTTCCCTCTATGATGAAGTGCATTGAAGAAAACAATGGTGTAGACAAGAGGATCAGCCGGTTCATCCTCCCCATCGGGGCCACTGTGAACATGGATGGTGCAGCCATCTTCCAGTGCGTGGCCGCAGTGTTCATTGCCCAGCTCAACAACGTGGAGCTGAGAGCTGGACAGATTTTCACCATTCTGTAAGTTCCATATTCTTTCCTTCATCTCTAGGCCTGGTTTAAACTTTGAGGTTTTTTTTATTGCGATTTCCTTTGAAAAACTTCATGAATACAATCTTACCATGACTCGGGCGTCTCATTTGTAAATGAGGACAGCATGAATTCATTACTTGAAGAAAGTGGATCCTCTCTCGAGGGTGCAGTCGACAGACTAGGGTTGTGTGGTTTTCAGTTCCAAGCCGTGGCTGCCATGTTCTGCCTGTCTCTGTGTCCCCTCGGTGCTCCGGGCTCATGGCTGATCCTGCCGTCCCATCCCCTAGAGTGACCGCCACGGCGTCCAGTGTTGGAGCAGCAGGCGTGCCCGCTGGAGGGGTCCTCACCATCGCCATTATCCTAGAGGCCATCGGGCTGCCCACTCATGACCTCTCTCTGATCCTGGCTGTGGACTGGATTGTGTAAGTAGCAAGTCCTAAGGGCACTGAATAAAAGAAAGTCTGTATTGAGCTCCCTAGGAGCTTGGCACTGGCCCGGGGCATGCAGAGAAACTTAAAACATGCCATTACTGAGAACTTGCTTAGAACATTCAGAAAAGTCAGAGGCCCAAGTGTCTGTGGAGATTGTTGGCTGCATAGGGGTCATAACCATTGGAGGAGTGAATCTTCGGGAATGATTGTCCTTGGCCTGGAATGTCCAAGGAGTGATTTCTGTAAGTGGAGAAAAGATGAGTGCTGCTCATGCAAGTGCCTGGGCTTGGGCTCAGGGGCAGAGTTAGAAAGAAGCTGTGATCTGGGTAACCATCACCAGGGCTCCCGTAAAGATGGAGAACAGTTTCTAATTGTTGCTGCCTTGAGTCCCATGATACTTTTCTCAGATACAAACAATACCTGTAATCATAGGGAAGGTCATTGAGGGACTGATGTTGGATAATAGGTAGAGCATATGAATAAGAAATGAGCCCTGGGAAAAAAAAAAAGAAGCCCTGGAGCCTGGGTTCACGTCATTTACTAGTCGTGTGATATGAACTGTCTGTGATTTAGTCTGCCAGTCTGTGGAAAGAGGATAGGAACAGAGCCCTACAGCAGAGGTGTAGTGGAGACTAAGCGAGTTAGCACATGCACAGCACTCGGAAGAGCCTTCAGTCAGCCCTGGGGAACTCACTCCTGGCCAGGCTGGTCAGAGCCGGGCATGGGTACCCTGACCACTAGACCCTGGCCCCGGGCTGGTGGATCTGCCCATGCTGGTTAGGAGTGCTGGGTTCCAACTTTATTTTTAAGCCCTGGAAACTTGAAGGGACTTCTCAGAATTCCTTGAGCTCCTTGGGGATGAAAAGTGCTTTGGAGATGCAGTGTTCAGACAAGTAAGAGGGACCAGGGCAGTGTCAGAGGCCCCGCCTCCTTCCTCACCGGCTCCCCTCCATGGGGAAGGCAGGCGTTTAAGGGGTGATTGGTCAGGATGAGGGAGGTCAGGCACCAAGCGAGCTGCCCAAGTGAGACCCCCACCACCCACAACCTCTGATTCCACAACTCTCAGCTTCTCCAGCACCTCAGGCAAGTTCCTATTTTCCCTCCTTCTTCAGAATGAGCATGATACTTCCTCTGAGCCCCAGGGAGAGGTGCTGGTTGTTGGGCTCTGGGAAGACAAAGCTTCTGGAAACGGCAGTGCTGTTCTCTCTGAGATGGTATTTGCCAACAGCCATGGGAAGCACATGAAGCTTACACGAGATGCAGTGTGGACACGAGACTAGGAGGGAGGTTCCCACAGGGTAAGGGTGAGTGGGAGGGAAGCTGGAGCCAGGACCGAATCTGCACCACCCACCAGTCGTGTGTGGGTACTTAGTCGCTCAGTCGTGTTTGACTCTTTGCGACCCGTGGGCTGTAGCTTGCCAGGCTCCTCTGTCCGTGAGGATTCTCCAGGCAAGAACACTGGAGTGGATTGTCATTCCCTTCTCCAGGGAATCTTCCCAACCCAGGGATCAAATCCAGGTCTTCTGCACTGCAGGCAGATTCTTTACCATCTGAGCCACCAGGAAGCCCTTGTCATCCCAGTTACTTATAACTTTTACACGATGGTGTCTCACACATGAAGTGCACACATAGGAAGATTTCTGGAAGGAAACAGATCCAAATGTCACTACTGGTTCACTCAGGGATGCAGAGGATGTGGGGGAGTGACTTTTGTTTTTTCCTTTATACTTCTCTTCTCCCCAAGTTTTCTACAATGAGTGGGCCTGTTTCATAAGAATGAAACATATTTGGAGAAAATCAGTTTAGCATCAAGCAACACCCCATGGCCTTAGCTTGCTCTCCCTCAGGGTCACAGCCTCCTGGTACCTCAGCCCGTAGTGACATCCGCCCCCTGGTGGCTCCAGGCGGCATCGACTGTAACGCCTGCCTGTTCTCTCCTTGCAGGGACCGCACCACCACCGTGGTGAACGTGGAGGGTGATGCCCTGGGTGCGGGCATCCTCCACCACCTGAATCAGAAGGCGATGAAGAGAGGGGAGCAGGAGCTGAGCGAGGTCAAAGTGGAGGCCATCCCTAACTGCAAGTCGGAGGAGGAGACGTCGCCCTTGGTGACACACCCAAACCCCACCGGCCCAGCAGCCAGCACCCCAGAGTCCAAGGAGTCGGTTCTGTGATGGGGCTGGGCTTCCAGCTCACCCACTGGGGGTGCCCACCCCATCAGTCTGGCCACCTGGCCCTGGCACCGCCCTCACCAACTTTTTGCCTCCCGAGCAATGCCCTGGCCCAGCCACCAGTTTGAGGGTTACTTCTCGGCACAGGCATTGGGTTTCCCAGTGGGAACTGACTCTTGAGGACCAAGACACTCTGACATTTGACACTCGATCATGTCCAGGCCAACTGTGTGCACGCTGGCTCTGTCTGGAAACACACCGTCGAGCTGCCAGGGTGGGGAGTAACAGACTCATAGAGACCTGGCAGTTAAAGCTTGGAAGATGCACATGTTATTTCATTGCACCCAGGCAAGTTCAGCATTCGGATACTTCATGGACAGACCTGGGCGGGTGGCAGTCATCTGTCACCTTGTAAGCCAGAATAATTGGAAAAATTCCCAAATTCGTGTCCTTGGCTGGAATTCTCTGAGCTGGGACTCAGGTGTTAAGAGTCTCTGACTAGGCATGGCTGGCTTCTGGGTCACTGGGCTGGAGGCACTGCGTGCCCATCAAGTTAGAAATACTCCATGGTGTTAGCACTGCTGGTGTCTCTGGTTAGTGGCGTTAGGTAAATAATACATTCTGAGGTCAAAGAAAGGAGAGGGAGTGCAGCCTGCAGGGGAAAGGGGAGTAGCCCAACGGGTAAGGACACACACATACGCACACACACATATATTAATGTCCCCAGTCTGGCCCCAGCCCCAGAAAGTTTCTGCTTTCATGATCTGGACTTCTGCCAACACTGTAGCTTTATCCACCTCCACTCTGATTTGGCAAACAGGTCACAGAGGGGCCTGTGCCTCTGGGGAGGTGTGGTATGGTCATTGCATTCAGGACCCTGACTGGTCTAGCAATAGATTTTAATCCAACTAGACCCTCCCTTAAAGCAAATTAAAAAAAAAAAAAACCACAAACCCACCCTTCACTGGGATGAAGCCAGATGTCCTGGCTTTGGCTAATTTTGATAGGCTTGGTTTCCCTTTCCTGCAGCACATGAGTTTAAAATTATCAGCCAAATGGTCTACCTGATTCCTACTGACTCAGGTTGAACCTTGGAGAGGGGGCTTTATAGAGAGAACCAGTGTTGCCAGGGGCAGGGAAGGAATATCTAAAAGGCACAAGACTGCTGTTTCTATGTAGTTGTTGGTGTGTATGTGTGGGGTGACCTACAGCAAGTCCTGGGGCCTCACTCTACCCCATCAGTAAAATGGGGCTGACATCACCTGCCTTTTACCTACCTCAGAGGAATCTGGTGAGGCAAACTGAGTGAATCTGGAAAATGGTCATTTCTCATCTTGGCTATTAAGTGCTGACACTTAACCCCGTACCTTCCTCACTGTTACCTAAGCGATGCCTAAGTTCTCCGGGAGGCTCCTTCTCCTGGGGATGACGGCTGTTATGAGCAGGGCTTTGTTTTGTGTGCCGGAGCAACTGTTATCACATCACTTGTGCTCTTGGCAGTTTCTTGTGAGCATCAAATGCAGCCTCTTCCTATTGTCCTTCATCTTTTTGAGAATTAACCTCCCAGCCCACTTTTGGGTCCCTGGCCTCCCAGTGACTCGCAGACCCAGGCACGTTTCTGCCACCACACGCTGGCCATTATTCAAACTCCCAAACTTTCAGCCTTGCTCATTCCCGTTTTCTCTGTTGCTATCACCCAAGCCCTGCAGGAGGGGAGCACACCGTTATGGTACGTGTCCCATCACAGCTAAAATAGGGGGAGGGACAGAGACAGTGAAGCTCCCCTGTTTTAAAATTACGGGGCATGGGCCTGAGCAGAAGTGGTGGGGAAGAGCCAAGGGGCACAGGGAAGACCCAGCCAGTGGGCAGGCCCTCCTCCCTCTAGCCCTCTTTAAAACAAGCTAAGCCACTCCTGTGAAGCAGGAGTGACCAGGAGCTGGCCTCAGCGGTACATGGAAGCCTTTACCCTCTGGCTTGTTGTTGAGGCCTTCTATTTTTAAAGGAGAAATAATCACATGGCTGGATTCCAAACTGCAAGTGAACATTCATTATTTTTCAGCCTTCGCTAGATCTGATCTTTCCCTCTTCCACATCTGTGTAACTATGTGTGTACACACATATGTGTAGCATGTGGGGGGCATACATGTGTTTAGCATCTATATCTACATGTGTGTTTGTGTATTTTAGCTCCAGTCCAAACAAGTTTGAATTTGGGGGCAGAGGTGAATTAACTGCAAGTTGTGTGGCTTTGGCATCCTGATTTTCCTGTTTCTAAAGGTGAATTTCACCATGGACAGTCTGACCCAGGGGCTGTACACACTCTCTCCGGGACCTGGGAGTGCAGTGTGGGGAGCATGTGGCCTAGGGAAGGGTGCTTCCATGTAAAACCCCTGTGATGATCACTCCCCTCTCCCTGGCTTCTCCCTGTTTTTCTGTCCAAAAGAGGAATCAGACTGGGAGTGAGCCAGCTGGGGAGAAATGCCACCCTCTCACTGTCTGATGATGTGTCCCCTGCTCTAACATGTCATAATGCTGTTCATCTCTGTTTTCAATATGTGACACTTGCCTTAAAACATAGCAGTGTGCAAAACGAATACAAGATTTCTACTAGAATCCGATGTTCCTTTATTTTTTTTTCTTGTGTTTTGAAGTTGCATTGACTGGTGGAGTTCTTCTGGGGGGTGGCCTGTGGGTGACAAACTGAGGGGTTATTTTTCTAGCTGCATTTAGCCAGCATGACCCTCTGTAGCAGGGCAGGCCACTCAGGTGGCAGAGCTGCTGCAAAACCATCACTGATGTGGCTTGCCGTGGTGAGCTCCAGGCTCCTGGGCTCCTCCCACTCAACACTAGCAGAACCCTTGAAACAGTGAGTGGTTTGGCCACATACCTCCATTAAGCCAAGCCTTGTTAGGACAAGTAGGTTGACAGGTATTAATTGACCATCTAGTGTAAACCCAGAGCCAAGCTGGAAGAATGCTCCAGTCTGTAGAATCACTGAGAAAGTCCCTGCATAAAACAGTTGCCCGTGCCTACCATCCTCCTTAACACACCCAGAACCTTCTTTCATATCATCTCATGTTCAGTAGGGGCTTTCCAGGTGGTGTAGGGGTAAAGCACCTGGCTGCCAACGCAGGAAATGTAAAAGACTCGGGTTCAATCCCTGAGTCAGGAAGATCCCCTGGAGGAGGGCATGGCTCTCCCATAGACAGAGGAGACTGGCGGGCTACAGTCCATGGGGTTGCAAAGAGTCGGACACGACTAAAATGACCGAGCACACGTGTTCAGGGGCTTCCCTGGTGGCTCAGAGGTTAAAGCGTCTGCCTCCAATGCGGGAGACCCGGGTTCGATCCCTGGGCCAGGAAGATCCCCTGGAGAAGGAAATGACAACCCACTCCAGTATTCTTGCCTGGAGAATCCCATGGACGGAGGAGTCTAGTAAGTTACAGTCCACAGGGTCGCAAAGAGTCGGACATGACTGAGTGACTTCACCTTCACAATAGGATTATCCCACCAGCTCCCAATGACAGCCTTAGTTTCCAGACCCTGGGCCCTCAGAAGGAAGAGAACCCTGCTCTCACCTGGGCATATCCAGCCCTCCACATAATATGGAAGCCAGTTTTACTTTCTGGGCAAGGCCCAAAGGGATGAGGAGAGCCTGCACAGATCAAGTGCCTGATGGGGCTTGTTACTAATGACATATAGATTCCCACCTTGGAGTGTGGCTCCCTTGATTCTCTGGGTGCAGTATTTGGAGACTGGGGTGAGTACTCAGTGATTAAGCTTTTCATGACAAATCAAGAGTGGTAGTTCCATAAGCCACCTCTTCCCAGGGGAGAAGAGAGGGTGCTGATCTGCTGGGTCACCGAAGCCCGCACAGAGGAACATCTGGTGACACCATGAACACACGAATGAGGTGGAAAGGAGGAAGGCGCACTGTCTGGGTCCAGTCCCAGCTCTGCCACTTCTTGCTGTATGACCCTGGGCATGATAACGTCTCTGCGCCTCAGCCTATTCGTCTTTAAATTGGGGATAATAATCCTGCCAGTGGCATAGGCTCGTGAAGAGTAGAGGAGTTGATACATTTAAGAGGCTCAAAAGAGTGCCTGGCCCAGGAAAGTTCCTCTGTCATGCTGGCTCTCAGGTCAGATACACTGGCAGGAGAGCTTCCCAACCAGCCTGTGGCCCTTTGCATCAGGCCCAATGAGTGGCATTTCCTTGTCTGGCTTGGAAAGACAGAAAAGAAGATCTAGTTCAACTCGTGGGCCTTTCTGCAGATCTGTGCCTGTGTGGTATGAGAAATGCCCATTTTGAACATTTGTCCTAAAAATATTTGGATAACTACCTAAAAGAAACCAGGCTTTATAAATGATTGTCAGAATGCACGTGAATGTCCCTTATTCATAACAGAAGCCCACATCTGGAAAACTCAGGCTTTCCTTCCTTCAACTATTATCCTCCCAAGTTGCAACTCTGAATGCAGACAGCTGCATCCAGCAGGGTCCTGTCCTCTACACAGGAAGTTGCTCTCCTGGCCCAAGTTCAGCCCCTTTTCCTCACGTTCAGGGGACACAAAGGCAGGCTTCTGGTCTACCTCCCAATTGTAGGGCCATGGGCCCTGGGCCCCCTTCTTGAGGCTCTCAGGGAATGAGAATGAGGGAGCATATAACAAGAGGGAAATCTTGAGTCATTTGGAAGAAAACTTTCCTATCTCAAGGGAAGAAAGAGCACTATGATCCCCACTGTTTCCCATCTTTTGAAAGAGTTGGAACTGAGTATCCTAAATTTTCTCTTATCAGAGTCTCAAACCTACATTATTTTCTACAAACAATATACAGAAGAGTGTTGAGCTAGATTTTTAGCAGATTTAGGATTATTTGGAGTGACACACAAGACTGAGATGATAGTTTTGGGATTCTTAGTGGTCTTCATGACTGTCCCCTAGCTCTGCCTTTAGGGGAAAAAGAAAATCATGCATTAAGCTCAGACGTGGTCCTTCTTTGTTAAAAATAATAATAATCATAATAGTTTCAGCAAATGTCCTGAGGTCAATGAAGATTCAGTGTCTCTTCATTTTTTGGAAAAAAAAATAGAATTAAAAAAAATTTTTTTAATAATCCACACACCATAAAATTCACTTTAAAGATTTAGTAGTTTTTAGTACATTAGAGAGTTGTGCAGCCATCACCACAATCTGATTCCATAAGATTTTCATCAGCTCAAAAAGAAACCCAGAATCTCTGACAACTACTAATTTATTTTCTATCTCTATGGATTTGCCTATTCTGGATATTTTGTATTTGTAGATATAGATATTTTCTTTTATAGATACACCCCAGATTAAAAAGAACTGATGTTTAAAATCACTAGGATTTCCATGGTGGTCCAGTGATTAAGTCTCCACACTTCCGATGCAGGGGGCGTGTTCAATCCCTAGCCCGTAAACCAAGATCTCACATGCCGATGGGCATGGCAAAAAAAAAAAAAAAAAAAATTACCTTTGGAAAAAAAAAAGTGTAATCATTGCCCACCTTCCCACATACACCCACAGGAGAGCCTATAAGATATTTTCTCTCTCTCTTTTTTTTTTAATATTTATTTATCTGACTGCTTTGTTGGTCTTAGTTGTGGTGTGCAGGCTCAGTTACTCGGCAGCATGTGGGATCTTGGCTCCCCAATCAGGGGTTGAACCCACATACCCTGCATTGCAAGTCAGATTCTTAACCACTGGACTACCAGGGATGTCCCATGTAAGATCTTCTTTATCATCAGATACAGATTCAGTCATTTTAGCCTAATGGGGGCGGGGAAGAGGGGATTGAATTTCTAGGTTAATAGTGGATAACCAGAACACTTAACTAATTTGCAGAACTCTTCCCCACACAGGTGTAGCTGGGTGAAGGTTTAGGTGTCTAGACCACATGCTAAGTTACCGTGTGGCCTGGATCCAGGCAACCGAGTCTGCTAACATTCTGGTCTCTGCACTGTGCAGTTCCATGCCTGATATTGTGCACACTGTGTTCTGTGTGAGCGATGCTCCCTGGAGTTGTGCATTGTGCAGCCCTGACCTCAGAAGGTGGAAGAATGGATGCTTTTGAACTGTGGTGCTGGTGAAGACTGTCCCTTGAACAGCAAAGAGATTCAACCTGTCAATTCTACAGGAAATCAATGCTGAATATTCATTGGAAGGACTGATGGTGAAGCTGAAGATCCAATACTTTGGCCACCTGATGCAAAGAGCCGACTTATTGGAAAAGACCCTGATGCTGGGGAAGATTGAAGGAGGGAGGAGAAGGGGATGACAGAGGATGAGATGGTTGGATGGCATCACTGACTCAATGGGCATGAGTTTGAGCAAACTCCAGGAGATAGTGAAGGACAAGAAAGCCTGGCATGCTGCAGTCCATGGGATGGCAAAGAGTTGGACACAACTGAGCAGCTGAACAATAACAAATAAAAAACCTGTTGAAAATGTCTGCCCTGTAAAAATTTTTGTCTTTTTAGTAAATGGTGGCTAATGAGTCCCAGAGGCCTTAATTAACTTCCCTGGTCAGGTTGGTTTTCCTGTTGGTGTGTCTTTCACAGGGTCTGAGGCCAGGCACTTTGTGGCATCAATGTACCCTTTCTCTCTCTAGGCCACAGAGCACCCTGGGCTGCCTTTTTAGGTTGCTCCCAGATGCCCCTCACCTCCAGCTGTGTCCATGTAAGAGAAGCAATCTTACGACAAACACATCTTGTGAGTGGTGATCCACTCCATCCAGTCCTTCCAGAAACAAGAGCAACAATGGCCAGGACTGAAACCATCCAGACATTAAAGAGTGCAATGCTCTGTGTGGCATTATTCCATTTACATCAACAAAAGTGACCAGGGTTACAAGTCAGTTGAGTAGCCATGATCAGGTGGAAAGAGGGGTGATGATTGGAAGGGAACTAGAGGGGCCTCCAGAAATGCTGGCTATGTTCTGCTTCTTGATCTGAATGGGTGTTTACTTTGTGATAATGTACTAAGTTGACCGAATATGTTTTATACATTTTCCATTTGTCAGGAATACTTCATTAAGAAAAATAACAGGGTTGGTGGCATGACATGGCAGGAGATCCAGCTCTCTGTAGTGGTTCCCAGTCTCTCTGGGTGACCGTGTCTATTTTTAGTTGTCCTGTGGCCCATGGGAAATGCTCTCAGCTAATTGAATCTTGACCATCTAGAGCAGCGGGTCAGCCAACCGTGGCCCCCAGGTCAAAGCCAGCCTGCTTCTTGCTTTTGTATGGCCTCGGGCATTGCTCCAACAGACAAAGAGCAGCCAAGGAGACTAAGCATCGGTGGCCCCATCCACCCAGGTCAGGGCCAGCTCACCCATTAGTCTCAGAACACACAGGGCCTAGGGTCCACAGTACATTTAGGAGCCCACGAAAATATTTTAACTTATTTTGAAAACAGAAGGAAAGCATATAGTTCAGCCTGAATTCCATTTATCTTTATAAGACCACAGTTACAAACTGTAATCTTTAATATGGGTATCTGATACAGGGCCCCTGGTGGAAAGTCATACATGGCCCTGCCCCTGTTCCCTACTCCATTCCCAACACCAGCTTCTCTGGCTGGAGGCTACATCTTATCCCTGCACAGGGCCTACACTGTCACCACCTACATGTTGGGGACTTTACTGTTGGCACATGTGGGGGATCAGGGAGTAGAAGCCTAGTCCACGTGTTGACAATTTGGCAAATGTGGCCAGCGGCCCAAGTTGAGATGACTGCACTTATGCTCCAGGCTCTAGGTGACACTGGCAGCCAACCCTCCACTTATTGTCTATGAAGCCCCTCTCCAGACAGGCCAATGGCTGTCTGTCCTGAAAATATCTCTAAGCTGATGGCACCTGGGCATCAAGATGTCCACTCCTGGGAATGGCCCATCCCAGGCAAAGTGGGGGTAGGATGGGGCAGGAATTTTCTCTTCTGTTGTATTAATAGAAGAACCTACATGATATCCTCAATTTGGCCTTGTCCCAGAAAATCTAGATGGCCCAACTTACCAGCTGGCCCTTTATGGAAAAAGGTTGCCAACCCCTGCCGTAAAGAAAATATGTCTCATCTCTCCTGATCCATTTGCCACTGGTATGGTTTGCTGGAAACTGGAAAGCCAAGTAAACTAGGCTGTGGTGTTCAGCCCATGAAAGATAAAGATAGCACAGCCATCCCAACCCTAGGACAATGGCCTGAAGTTTGTGGGTTGACTGGCTGGCAGTTTATCAGTGGCAAGGAAAACTAAGGTACTATACCTCAGGCAGACTCTGAGGTGGCCCCCAGAGATCCTGGCCTGCGAGTGTTCATTCCCTCGTGGAGATGGGAGCTATAACACCAAGTAGACCTCATCTGTGTAAGAGTCTTACTGGAAGCTGGCCTCCAGCCACAGATGCTACTTACTAGAAAAATCTATGCTGTTATTTCATCTTAAATCCTCAGACACCCCAGAGAGAGAAGTAAAGCCACATTCATGAGAATAAATGAGGCAAAGTAGAAAGTCCCACCAGTGGTTCTCATTAGAATCACCTGAGCATAAAAATGCTTAAGCCCCACCCTCGAGAGTCTGATTCAATGGGTCTAGGTTTGGGCCTGGATAACTTATATTTTTTAAGTCCCAGGTGAGCCAAGGATATAAGCCAAGGATGAGAACTGTTGCGCTAGTGATTTGTTGTTGTTTAGTTGCTAAGTCGTGGCCAACTCTTTTGCAACACCATGGACTGTAGTCGGCCAGGCTCCTCTGTCCGTGGGATTTCCCAGGCAAGAATTCTGGAGTGGGTTGCCATTTTCTTCTTCAGGGGATCTTCCCGCAAACTCGTGTCTCCTGCATTGGCAGGGGGATTCTTTACTGCTGAGCCACCAGGGAAGCACAGCGATTTCTAAGAAATATATATCTGGTCATTCAGGTGGCCAAAATACACTTCTCATACACAGTTGGTCTTCATCCACAGTTTCTAGCCCACAGCTCCCCATGCGCTTGGAATTCCCTGAATGCTAGGAAGCAGCAGCATCTTTGATTATAATATGTGGTCTCTTGTGGTCAGTTCCTGAAATTGCTTCAGAGCCATAAAGGTGAAGTGAGTGTTCTGTTGTTCCTAAAAGCAGTCCCTTTCCACTGCAACTTGGTTTATGTTAATGAGGTGACTTTTGAAAGCACTTAAGGGTGGGAGCTGGTGTCCAGTGGAGCCGACCACATGATTAGAAGTTGGCACTTTCAGTCCTACTCCCTGACTTGAGGTAAGGGAGAGGAGCTGGAGGTTGAATGGATCACTAATGGCCAATGATTTAAACAACCAATGCTCAGGGCTGGTGCACTGGGATGACCCAGAGGAATGGTATGGAGAGGGAGGTGGGAGGGGGGTTCAGGATGGGGAACACATGTATACCCGTGGTGGATTCATGTTGATGTATGGCAAAACCAATACAATATTGTAAAGTAATTAGCCTCCAATTAAAATACATAAATTTATATTTAAAAAAGAAAAAAAAACCCATACCTATGTAATTAAACCTCTTTACATACCCAAAGGATAGGGTTCAGAGAGCTTCTGGATTGGGAAGCACATGAAGGTCTCGGGGGAGAAGGGCACACTCCAAGCACAAAGCTCCTCACCCCTTCCTACAGTATCTTGCTCTATGCATCTCTTCTATCTGGATGTTCTTGAATTATATCCTGTTATAATAAACCTGTAATCTAGTAAATATTTTCTGTGAGCCTTAGCAAATTCATCAAAACCAAGGAGGGGAAAATGGGAGCCCTTGATTTATAGTCCATCAGTCAGAAACACACATGATTACCTGGACTTGTGATTGCCATCTGAAGTGGGGGAAGTCTTGTGGGACCAAGGTCTTAACCTGCAGAATCTGATGTTCCCTCCTGGGGGACAGTGTCCAAATTGAGTTGAAGTTTAGGACACCCAGAGGATGTTGAAGAACTGATTAGCAGTGCGAGAAAACCAACTCCGTCCCACCCACACGTTGGGATCTGGTGTTAGTCGGAGCTAGCCACTTTTCTTTCTTAGCACAGGTGTCTTCTCTCAGTGTCTAGTCAGTGCTATTGACATGAAACATCTCTAGGCAGCTTTCAGTCCCTATATTCAATTTTCCTGCTGTGTGTCTTTATGTACAATAAAAGTATACTACATTTAGCATTGTTCTATGCAAAGATGATTAATGCCATTCATATGAGGAATTACACTATTATAATGGCACTCCACTCCAGTATTCTTGCCTGGCAAATCCCATGGACGGAGGAGCCTGGTGGGCTGCCGTCCATGGGGTCGCGAAGAGTTGGACTCGACTGAGTGACTTCACTTTCCCTTTTCACCTTCATGCATTGGAGAAGGAAATGGCAACCCACTCCAGTGTTCTTGCCTGGAGAATCCCAGGGGCGGGGGAGCCTGGTAGGCTGCCGTCTATGGGGTTGCACAGAGTTGCACACGACTGAAGTGACTTAGCAGCGGCAGCAGCAGAATAGGGTTAGCATAGATATTTCCTAACAACACCCATCAGCAAGTAGAAGGAGTATTAACACCCTCAGCTGAGAGCTCTGGTGGCATCTGTAAGCCCTGACCAATGAGCACTTGGGCTTTGTTTTCTCATTCTGAGTCACCAGAGTCAAGGCATTCACTTCTCCGTGGTGTTTAGGTTCTCATGGTACAAGCTGTCAAAAAAAAACATCCAAGTGACAGCACTGGAGGTGCCACAGAAGTGCCGAGGAAGAGTATCAGCTGGCTTTCAAAATGAACTGCTTCAAGAAACTGGATGAAACAGGGCAGAACAGGCAGCCCAATACGGAGTGCTAGAGCCGCGTCTGACTGATAAGCATCAGAGCGCTGGGAGGAAGAGATCAAAACTGACAACAGTAACTAGAAGAAAGGGTAGCAGCAGATTCATCACAACTTCAGGGGGTTTAGAGAACGCTGTCACAACACACCGCCTTGAGCCTAGTCTTAATAATAGCTTTGATTAGAGTAACCTATTGGTAAGAGTTCCAAGTTACACACAACAGAATCCATTCTAGATACGAAAAGCATAGATTACAGGGTATTAGTAAAAGTAGCACTTCTGAGAACTATAGGGGAAACATTGCTAAAAGCCAGTGGGCAGGAGCAATGCGGCTGAGAGTTCCGAGTTCTAGAACTGTTCTAACAGAAGTCCTATTGCTGGCACTGCCCACCACCCCACACCTGGGATACAAGGAACCAGGCAGCGGAACCCCGTCCCCAGCTACCGCATCTGACTTCCCAGTACAGCTCTACCCTGTATTCCTCGCTTGTACCTTCCCAGGCACACCCGCCAAGTTTCACACAAGCGCCTCTGCCTGGCAGAGCTTGGAAGAAGTCTGGAAAAGTGTTTTCTGTTTTTTCAGGCTTTACACCTGTCGGAGTTAGAACGAGCTTCGAGGGGCCAATGGGCAGGCTCCGCCACAGCTCCCACTTACGGGACACATCCCCCTACTCCAGACAAGGCCTGGATCCCCCTAAATGCCTGCATTATGATACATGCAGATTTTCCCAAATGAATAAATACTTCAAACCGTCTTGCAGCTCTGTTCCCTACTGGCTGGTGGATCTGATTCTGTGGTGTCACCATCTCTGTTCAGCAATACCTGTTTTACGTCTACTTGAAACTGTACTTCCCCTTGCTCTTTTTTTTCTCTCAAAGGAGTACAAAATAGAGGCATGAGACTTATTTGTGATGAGACATAGTTCTCATAAATTTAATAAAAATGAAAACAAAGGCTAAAAACTATTGCTGCTGCTGCTGCTAAGTCACTTCAGTCGTGTCCGACTCTGTGTGACCCCGTAGACGGCAGCCCACCAGGCTCCCCCGTCCCTGGGATTCTCCAGGCAAGAACATTGGAGTGGGTTGCCATTTCCTTCTCTAATGCATGAAAGTGAAAAGTGAAAGGGAAGTCGCTCAGTGGTGTCCGACTCTTCGCAATCCCATGGACCGCGGCCTACCAGGCTCTTCTGTCCATGGGATTTTCCAGGCAAGAGTACTTACTAGCAGTCCCCAGAGGTCAACCTATGGCCTCACTGAGACCCTTACTGGGACAAAAGATCAACTGGCTAATCGCACATAAAGAACTCATTTAAATCGCTGAAACTATATTACTGAAGACTAAGTCTGATGAACAAAGAACCCTTGGCAATTTTACCGTCTTGTTTACCTTTCTGGGAATGAAAACCACCTTGTCATGCGGAAGGCTGTTTTTAACTTTTGCACATTATCACTTGGCTGCATTTTCCAGACCCCATGAATATATGAAATGTATGTATATCTCAGTCTGCAGGGAGAAAGAAGCAAGAGAACAGGTGTGCAGGGGAGAAGAGGGAGGGGCGACTCGCGGAGCCTGCGCACGCGGCCCTGCCCAGCACGTGCCACACTTTGGCCCATCCGCTGCCAGCCCAGGCCCTGCGGAGGTATCCACGCCTCAACCGGAAAGACGCTGAGCTCCAGTTCTCAATGCTCAGTCATTTTTGCTCCGACTCTTGCGAGTCCTGGGCCCTTGGCTGGTCTGGACTGAGGTGAAGACGCCATGGAAGATCGCTGAAGGGAAGGCCCCCGCCGCAGCACAGTGAGGATGGGGTTGGGGAGTGATGGGGGCGTGTGAGAGCATGAGAGGCTGGTCAGCCTGGGTGGCGTCTGCTGTGTCCAGGGCGCCGTGGGCTACGCAGAGCTCGACGTCTGTGCTCTGCGTGCTCCCTTCCTTGTTGGCTACAACGAAATCTCCTTTCCTTTTCTGATAGCGAGTCTTCTCACACGTGCACACCTACTTCCCCTATCATTTCCGTGTGAAGGACAGTAGTCATTTCTAACAGCATAGACTCTCACATTGTTAAGGAAACCGCCAGTGTGTCCCATGAGACAGCCTTTTGTGAACGGCAAGCTACTCGTCCTATTGCTGAATTCACTTTTTTAAAAAAGAAATAGTTAGGAACTTTTCCAAAAAAACCAAAAGCTATTTTAAATGGGGGCCAATGGAGTCATGACTGGAACTAGGGCGCCACCGTGTGGTTAAGTGTCAAAAAGTGAGGTCCGGAGTTTTGTTTCCCCGCCCCCACATGTTTCTGCAATTAATCTTTTCATACAAAAAACAAGACCACCAGACAGGACACCAGAACAAAATTCGCCAAAATTCTCTTCAGAATGTTCAGTTGGCCTTCCACGCTGGAATATTTAAGCCAAAGTATACGCCTGCACCACTATCGTCAGAATTACCTGAGAATGTATCAAAAATGTAGGTTTTTAGACCCACCCTATATCTACTGATTCTGGAACTCTAAGGGTAGGGACAACCATCTGAGTTTTAACAAGCTCCCCAGGTGATTCTGTAACCAGGTAATGTCTGAGATCCACCAGTTTAGACCAGGTAGGTAGAAGAACATATCCTTGGGCTGTGCTGGAGGTCACAGCTAATTGTTTTATTGATTGCAGTTATTGTCGAATTCACTAATTCAGCAACTATTGTATTTCATTCATTTAACACAGATTTATTGCATATTTAAAGAGCAGCAAGAAAGGTCACGAGATTGAAGCAGAGCAACCAAGGGGAAGAATGAAAGGAATGAGCTCAGAGAGGCAGGCAGAGGCTGGCTGTGTAAACAGTAGACCATAAGGAGATGCAGTGTGTCATGGGAGCCACTGGAGAGTACAGAGCTGGGAAGAGAGATAGTAAGATTGTCTTCTTATCAACAGTAACTCCAGCTACAGATAAAGAACTGACAGTGGTGGAAGGAGGATACAGATAAGGAGCTAAGACAAAGCTCAGGAAAGGGAGAGTGGTGACTTGACTGGGGTGTGGTGGTGGAGATGTTGGCTCTGGATGGATTTTAAAGGTAGTGTCAACAGGATTTACAGATGAATTAGATATGAGATGAGACCAAGAAACATCTAGGATTACCTCAAGATTTTGTGCCTGAACAAAACTATATTTATTGAGAAATAATTAAGTGCCTATCACAGAGAGTTATTTGTGAGGTAAATGCATTAATATGTGAGAAGAACTTAGAAGAGTGCCTGGCACAGAATAAGCACTTTGTAAAAGCTCAACATTCAGAAAACGAAGATCATGGCATCTGGTCCCATCACTTCATGGGAAATAGATGGGGAAACAGTGGAAACAGTGTCAGACTTCGTTTTTTGAGGCTCCAAAATCGCTGCAGATGGTGATTGCAGCCATGAAATTAGAAGATGCTTACTCCTTGGAAGAAAAGTTATGACCAACCTAGACAGCATATTGAAAAGCAGAGACATTACTTTGCCAACAAAGGTCCGTCTAGTCAAGGCTATGGTTTTTCCAGTAGTCATGTATGGATGTGAGAGTTGGACTGTGAAGAAAGCTGAGCGCCGAAGAATTGATGCTATTGAACTGTGGTGTTGGAGAAGACTCTTGAGAGTCCCTTGGACTGCAAGGAGATCCAACCAGTCCATTCTGAAGGAGATCAGCCCTGGGTGTTCTTTGGATGGATTGATGCTAAAGCTGAAACTCCAATACTTTGGCCACCTGGTGCGAAGAGCTGACTCATTGGAAAAGACTCTGATGCTGGGAGGGATTGGGGGCAGGAAGAGAGGGGGACGACCAAGGATGAGATGGCTGGATGGCACCACTGACTCGATGGACATGGGTTTGAGTAAACTCTGGGAGTTGATGATGGACAGGGAGGCCTGGCATGCTGCAATTCATGGGGTCGCAAAGAGTCGGACACGACTGAGCGACTGAACTGAAAGATATACTTTGTCTTACAGTTAAAAGGATCGAATGTTTTAGTAGAAAAGACCAATTAAATGAAAATTATGGGTTGTTTCTCCTTCCACACAATTTACCTAATTCTTTGTTGGAGTCAAAATAGTTCATCATCTTTTATAAAAATGTGTTTTAATTTCAGCAAATAGCCTGGAATTTCAGGTAATACTTCTGTACACTGGTGTTTACAATGAAAGTAGGGATCCTACTTGGGTAATCAAGGGCTATTCTTTATATTAAAAGTAGAAGTAGAACTCCTTTATCAATTTGCTACTTTTGTTCTTCCTGCGGTACAAATTAGCAACAATTATGTGTGCCTGCAAACATACATTTTGATATATAATAGAGTCATCAGTTTAGTTGTTCAGTCCTGTCCGACTCTTTACGACCCCATGAACCGCAGCACACCAGGCCTCCCTGTCCATCACCAACTCCCAGAGTCCACCCAAACCCATGTGCATTGAGTCGGTGATGCCATCCAACCATCTCATCCTCTGTCATCCCCTTCTGCTCCTGCCCTCAATCTTTCCCAGCATCAGAGTCTTTTCCAATGAGTCAGCTCTTCGCATCAGGTGGCCAAAGTATTGGAGTTTCAGCTTCAGAATCAGTCCTTCCAAAGAACACCCAGGACTGATTTCCTTTAGGATGGACTGGTTGGATCTCCTTGCAATCCAAGGGACTCTCAAGAGTCTTCTCCAACACCACAGTTCAAAAGCATCAATTCTTCGGTGCTCAGCTTTCTTCACAGTCCAACTCTCACATCCATGCATGACCACAGGAAAAACCATAGCCTTGACTAGATGGACCTTTGTTGGCAAAGTAATGTCTCTGCTTTTTAATACGCTATCTAGGTTGGTCATAATTTTCCTTCAAGGAGTAAGCGTCTTTTAATTTCATGGCTGCAGTCACCATTTGCAGTGATTTTGGATCCAGAAAAATAAAGTCAGCCACTGTTTCCACTGTTTCCCCATCTATTTGCCATGAAGTGATGGGACCAGATGCCATGATCTTAGTTTTCTGAATGCTGAGCTTTAAGCCAGCTTTTTCACTCTCCTCTTTCACTTTCATCAAGAAGCTCTTTAGTTCTCTTTCTGCCATAAGTGTGGTGTCATATGCGTATCTGAGGTTATTGATATTTCTCCCGGCAATCTTGATTCCAGCTTGTGCTTCATCCAGTCCAGCATTTCTCATGATGTACTCTGCATATAAGTTAAATAAGCAGGGTGACAATATACAGCCTTGATGTACTCCTTTCCCTATTTGGAACCAGTCTGTTGCTCCATGTCCAGTTCTAACTATTGCTTCTTGACCTGCATACAGATTTTTCAGGAAGCAGGTTAGGTGGTCTGGTATTCCCATCTCTTGAAGAATTTTCCACAGTTTCTTGTGATCCACACAGTCAAAGGCTTTGGCATAGTCAATAAAGCAGAAGTAGAGGTTTTTCTAGAACTCTCTTGCTTTTTTGATGATCCAGCGGATGTTGGCAATTTGATCTCTGGTTCCTCTGCCTTTTCTAAAACCAGCTTGAACATCTGGAAGTTCACAGATCACAGACTGCTGAAGCCTGGCTTGGAGAATTTTGAGCATTACTTTGCTAGCGTGTGAGATGAGTGCAATTGTGTGGTAGTTTGAGCATTCTTTGGCATTGTCTTTCTTTGGAATTTGGATGAAAACTGACCTTTTCCAGTCCTGTGGCCACTGCTGAGTTTTCCAAATCTGCTGGCATATTGAGTTCAGCACTTTCACAGCATCATCTTTCAGCATTTGAAATACCTCAACTGGAATTCCATCACCTCCACTAGCTTTGTTCATAGTGGTGCTTCCTAAGGCCCACTTGACTTCACATTCCAGGATGTCTGGCTCTAGGTGGTTATCTGGGTTATGTAGATCTTTTTTGCATAGTTCTTCTGTGTATTTTTGCCACCTCTTGTTAACATCTTCTGCTTCTGTTGGGTCCAGACCATTTCCTATCTTTATCGAGCCCATCTTTGCATGAAATGTTCCCTTGGTATCTCTCATTTTTTTGAAGTTATCTCTAGTCTTTCCCGTTCTATTGTTTTCCTCTATTTCTTTTCATTGATCACTGAGGAAGGCTTTCTTATCTCTCCTTGCTATTCTTTGGATCTCTGCATTCAAATGGGTATATCTTTCCTTCTCTCCTTTGTCTTTCACTTCTCTTCTTTTCACAGCTATTTTTAAGGCCTCCTCAGACAGCCGTTTTGCCTTTTTGCATTTCTTTTTTCATGGGGATGGTGTTGATCACTGCCTCCTGTACAATGTCACAAACCTCTGTCCATAGTTTTCAGGCACCCTGTCTGTCAGATTTAATCCCTTGAATCTATTTCTCACTTCCACTGTATAATGTAAGGGGTTTGATTTAGGTCATACCCGAATGGTCTTGTGGTTTCCCCTACTTTCTTCAATTTAAGTCTGAATTTGACAATAAGAAGTTCATGATCTAAGCCACAGTCAGCTCCCAGTCTTGTTTTTGCTGACTGTATAGAGCTTTTCCATCTTTGGCTGCAAAGAATATAATCAATCTGATTTCTGTATTGACCATCTGGTGATGTCTATGTGTAGAGTCTTAACTCTTGTGTTGTTCAAAGAGGGTGTTTGCTATAACAGTGCGTTCTCTTGGCAAAACTCAGTTAGCCTTTGCCCTGCTTCATTCTGTACTCCAAGGCCAAATTTGCCTGTTATTCTAGGTATTTCTTGACTCCCTACTCTTGGATTCCAGTCCCCTATAATGAAAAGAACATCTTTTTTTGGGTGTTAGCTCTAGAAGGTCTTGTAGGTCTTCATAGAACCATTCAGCTTCAGCTTCTTCAGTGTTACTGGTTGGGGCGTAGACTTGGATTGCTGTGATATTGAACGGTTTGCCTTGGAAATGAACAGAGATCATTCTGTCGTTTTTGAGATTGCCTCCAAGTACTGCATTTCAGACTCTTGTTGACTGTGATGGCTACTCCATTTCTTCTAAGGGATTCTTGCCCACAGTAGTAGATATAATGGTCATCTGAGTTAAATTCACCCATTCCAGTCCATTTTAGTTCACTGATTCCTAAAATGTCAATGTTCAATCTTGCCATCTCCTGTTTGACCACTTCCAATTTGCCTTGATTCATGGACCTGACATTCCAGGTTCCTATGCAATATTGCTCTTTACAGCATCGGACTTTACTTCCATCACCAGTCACATCCACAACTGGTTGCTGTTTTTGCTTTGGCTCTGTCTCTTCATTCTTTCTAGAGTTATTTCTCCACTGATCTCCAGTAGCATATTGGGCACCTATCAACCTGGGGAGTTCATCTTTCAGTGTCCTATCTTTTTGCCTTTTCATTTTGTTCATGGGATTCTCAAGGCAAGAATACTGAAGTGGTTTGCCATTCCCTTCTCCAGTGGACTGCATTTTGTCAGAACTCTCCACCATGACCCGTCCATCTTGGGTGGCCCTACAGGGCATGGATCATAGTTTCACTGACTTAGACAAGGCTGTGGTTCATGTGATCAGATTGGTTAATTTTCTGTGATTGTGGTTTTCAGTCTGTCTGCCCTCTGGTGGAGAAGAATAGGATTATGGAACCTTCCTGATGGGATAGAATGAGGAGGATACTGAGCCTTGTTCTGATGGGCGGGGCCATGCTTCAGTTCAGTTCAGTTTAGTTCAGTCGCTCAGTAGTGTCCGACTCTTTGCAACCCCATGAATCGCAGCACGCCAGGCCTCCCTGTCCATCACCATCACCCGGAGTTCACTCAGACTCACATCCATCGAGTCAGTGATGCCATCCAGCCATCTCATCCTCTGTTATCCCCTTCTCCTCCTGCCCCCAGTCCCTCCCAGCATCAGAGTCTTTTCCAATGAGTCAACTCTTCGCATGAGGTGTCCAAAGTACTGGAGCTTCAGCTTTAGCATCATTCCTTCCAAAGAACACCCAGGGTTGATCTCCTTCAGAATGGACTGGTTGGATCTCCTTGCAGTCCAAGGGACTCTCAAGAGTCTTCTCCAACACCACAGTTCAAAAGCATCAATTCTTCGGCGTTCAGCCTTCTTCACAGTCCAACTCTCACATCCATACATGACTACTGGAAAAACCATAGCCTTGACTAGACGGACCTTAGTCGGCAAAGTAATGTCTCTGCTTTTGAATATACTATCTAGGTTGGTCATAACTTTTCTTCCAAGGAGTAAGCGTCTTTTAATTTCATGGCTGCAGTCACCATCTGCAGTGATTCTGGAGCCCAAAAAAATAAAGTCTGACACTGTTTCCACTGTTTCCCCATCTATTTCCCATGAAGTGATGGAACCAGATGCCATGATCTTCGTTTTCTGAATGTTGAGCTTTAAGCCAACTTTTTCGCTCTCCTCTTTCACTTTCATCAAGAGGCTTTTTAGCTCCTCTTCACTTTCTGCCATAAGGGTGGTGTCATCTGCATGTCTGAGGTTATTGATATTTCTCCCGGCAATCTTGATTCCAGCTTGTGTTTCTTCCAGCCCAGCGTTTCTCATAATGTACTCTGCATATAAGTTAAATAAGCAGGGTGACAATATACAGCCTTGACGTACTCCTTTCCCTATTTGGAACCAGTCTGTTGTTCCATGTCCAGTTCTAACTGTTGCTTCCTGACCTGCATACAGATTTCTCAAGAGGCAGGTCAGGTGGTCTGGTATTCCCATCTCTTTCAGAATTTTCCAGTTTCTTGTGATCCACACAGTCAAAGGCTTTGGCATAGTCAATAAAGCAGATATAGATGTTTTTCTGGAACTCTCTGGCTTTTTCCATGATCCAATGGATGTTGGCAATTTGATCTCTGGTTCCTCTGCCTTTTCTAAAACCAGCTTGAACATCAGGGAGTTCACGGTTCACGTATTGCTGAAGTGTGGCTTGGAGAATTTTGAGCATTACTTTACTAGCATGTGAGATGAGTGCAATTGTGCGGTAGTTTGACCATTCTTTGGCATTGCCTTTCTTTGGAATTGGAATGAAAACTGACCTTTTCCAGTCCTGTGGCCACTGCTGAGTTTTCCAAACTCGCTGGCATATTGAGTCTAGCACTTTCACAGCATCATCTTTCAGGATTTGAAATAGCTCAACTGGAATTCCATCACCTCCACTAGCTTTGTTCGTAGTGATGCTTTCTTAGGCCGACTTGACTTTACATTCCAAGATGTCTGGCTCTAGATTAGTGATCACATCATCATGATTATCTGGGTCATGAAGCTGTTTTTTGTACAGTTCTTCCGTGTATTCTTGCCACCTCTTCTTAATATCTCCTGCTTCTGTTAGGTCCATACCATTTCTGTCCTTTATCGAGCCCATCTTTGCATGAAATGTTCCCTTGGTATCTCTAATTTTCTTGAAGAGATCTCTAGTCTTTCCCAATCTGTTGTTTTCCTCTATTTCTTTGCATTGATTGCTGAAGAAGGCTTTCTTATCTCTTCTTGCTATTGTTTGGAACTCTTCATTCAGATGCTTATATCTTTCCTTTTCTCCTTTGCTTTTTGCCTCTCTTTTTTTCACAGCTATTTGTAAGGCCTCCCCAGACAGCCATTTTGCTTTTTTGCATTTCTTTTCCATGGGGATGGTCTTGATCCCTGTCTCCTGTGCAATGTCACGAACCTCATTCCATAGTTCATCAGGCACTCTATCTATCGGATCTAGACCCTTAAATCTATTTCTCACTTCCACTGTATAATCATAAGGGATTTGATTTATGTCATACCTGAATGGTCTAGCCCATGCTTAGTAATTCTTTAATCCAATTTTCTGTTGATGGGTGGGGCTGTATTCCCTCCCTGTTGTTTGAAAGTGAAAGTGAAGTCGATCAGTCTTGTCTAACTCTTTGCCACCCGTGGACTGTAGCCCACCAAGCTCCTCTGTCCATGGGATTCTCCAGGCAAGAATACTGGAGTGAGTTGCCATTTCCTTCTCCAGGGGATCTTCCCGACCCAGGGATCGAAGCCAGGTCTTGTTTGACCTGAAGCGAAACTATGGGGGAGGTAATGAAGATAATGGCGACCTCCTCCAGAAGGTCCCGTGCACAGACTGCTGCACTCAGTGCCCCCAGCCCTGCGGCAGGCCACCACTGACCCACGCCTCCAGCAGAGACTCCTGCACACACACAGCCAAGTCTGGGTCAGTTTCTTGTGGGGTCACTGCCCGTTTCTCCTGGGTCCTGGTGCACATGAGGTTTTCTTTGTGTCCTCCAAGAGTTGATTTGCCAGTCCTGTGTAAGTTCTGGTGGCTCTGTGGTGGGGTTAATGGCCACCTTCTCCAGGAGGGCTCGTGCCACACCTCGGTTTACTGCCCCCAGAGCCCCTGCCCCTGCAGCAGTCCACTGCTGACCCGCACCTCCACAGGAGACGCTCAAACACAGTTCTGTCCCAGAGCCAAGGTTTGAGAGACAACTAATACCTTCCCCCTTTTCTTTCTTCACCGTCTCCAGAAACCAAAACTCTTCCCCAAGAAGTGGCCTGGGGGTTCCTGCAGACCCGTTTCCTGGTTACTTCCCAGTGAAGACAAAGGCTGAACTGAAGGCTAGGAGCTCTGGAAGCAGACAGACCGGCCAAAGCCCAGCTTTACTTCACTGCTGTGTGACTCTGAGCAGGATTATCATCTCACCCAGGAGAGCAGCATTTCCAAATGGCAGGCCACCAGGAGATCCAGAGCCCCGCTTCCCACAGTGTTCATCCTCGGACGGACACATTCCCTACCATAAATGTTTCAGTATCTGTTTCTAACAGGTAAGGACTCTTTTTAAAAAAATCCCCCCATTTCCATTATTGGCGTGAAGGTGTGAAGTCTCTCAGTTGTGTCCGACTCTTTGCCACCCCATGGACTGTAGCCTACCAGGCTCCTCCCTCCATGGGATTCTCCAGGCAAGAGTACTAGAGTGGGTTGCCATATCTTAAAAAAAAACACAATAGTTTTAAAATATCTCTCTGACTTCTAATTAGAGTTTAAATTTCCAGTCACTTCATAAAAGTATAACTTTTATTTATTCATTTACTTATTTAGCCACTTGGCGTGCAAGATCCTTGATCCCCGTCAAGGCATCAAACCTGTGCCCCCTACAGTGGAAGCACAGAGTGAATCCCAACAACTGAGCCACCAGGGAATTCCCAAATTACAATGTTTCAAAGGTTTATTTGATTTAGGATCTATCTCAGGTCCAGACGAATACTGATTGATCTGTCCATAAGTGCCCCAGCCCCCTCACCTCTGCCCCATATAATACTTTTTCACCGAAATAAATTTGTTGAATACAACAGGGATTTTGGCCTGGAGAGTTTCCCGCAGTCTGGATTTTGCCAATTACAGCTCTGTGGTGGCATCATATATCGTATTTCTCTTGCCTCACCTTTGAATTTCTTATAAATTGTTTGTTGGAACTATAGGCATATTCAGATTCAGGTTCAATGTTTTTGCAAGATAACTTCCTAAGTACTGTAGTAGCAGGAGGCTCTTCATGTTTGTTATGACAAGGGATGTTGACACTCAATGCCTAGATCCTTTAATGTATAAAGTGAAAGTGAAAGTGAAGTCGCTCAGTCCTGTCTGACTCTTTGCGACCCTCCTCCGCCCATGGGATTCTCCAGGCAAGGGTACTGGAGTGGGTTGCCATTTCCTTCTTCAGGGGATCTTCCCAACTCAGGGATTGAACCCAGGTCTCCCGCATTGCAGGCAGGCGCTTTAACCTCTGAGCCACCAGGGAAGCCCTTAAGGGCTTATCAAATGGTGGTAGTCTAATTCCCCTGTTCCTTATACAGCACTGAAACACTTTTCATTTACTATGTAATTACCCAGTGGTACAGTTCAGATAAATGGGATAAACACTTGATTCCTTCTCTTTATGTACTAGTTTTCAAAACACAAAGTTGACTTCCGAGCATCCTCTAGTCAGGAACAATAAACTTCTTTTTAGTAACATTGTTAACCTGTCACTCAGTTCAGTTCAGTTCAGTTCAGTTCAGTTCAGTTCAGTTCAGTCGCTCAGTCTTGTCTGACTCTTTGCAACCCCATGAATCGCAGCACACCAGGCCTTCCTGTCCATCACCAGCTCTCGGAGTTCACTCAAACTCACGTCCATTGAGTCAGTGATGCCATCCAGCCATCTCATCCTCTGTCGTCCCCTTCTCCTCCTGCCCCCAATCCCTCCCAGCATCAGAGTCTTCTCTAATGAGTCAACTCTTTGCATGAGGTGGCCAAAGTACTGGAGTTTCAGCTTCAGCATCATTCCTTCCAAAGAACACCCAGGGCTGATCTCCTCTAGAATGGACTAGTTGGATCTCCTTGCAGTCCAAGGGACTCTCAAGAGTCTTCTCCAGCACCACAGTTCAAAAGCATCAATTCTTCGGTGCTCAGCTTTCTTCACAGTCCAACTCTCACATCCATACATGACTACTGGAAAAACCGTAGCCTTGACTAGACAGACCTTTGTTGGCAAAGTAATGTCTCTGCTTTTGAATATGCTATCTAGGTTGGTCATAACTTTTCTTCCAAGGAGTAAGCGTCTTTTAATTTCATGGCTGCAGTCACCATCTGCAGTGATTTTGGAGCCCCCCAAAAATAAAGTCTGACACTGTTTCCACTGTTTCCCCATCTATTTCCCATGAAGTGATGGGATTGGATGCCATGATCTTCGTTTTCTGAATGTTGAGCTTTAAGCCAACTTTTTCACTCTCCTCTTTCACGTTCATCAAGAGGCTTTTTAGTTCCTCTTCACTTTCTGCCATAAGGGTGGTATCATCTGCATATCTGAGGTTATTGATATTTCTCCTGGCAATATTGATTCCAGCTTGTGCTTCTTCCAGCCCAGCGTTTCTCATGATATACTCTGCATATAAGTTAAATAAGCAGAGTGACAATATACAGCCTTGACGTACTCCTTTTCCTATTTGGAACCGGTCTGTTGTTCCATGTCCAGTTCTAACTGTTGCTTCCTGACCTGCATATAGGTTTCTCAAGAGGCAGGTCAGGTGGTCTGGTATTCCCATCTCTTGAAGAATTTTCCACAGTTTATTGTGACCCACACAGTCAAAGGCTTTGGAATAGTCAATAATAACCTGTCACTAAATATATTTTAATCCATTGCAGTTTTTATCTTTATTGATGCTGAAATCATCCCATCTTTTGCCAGAGCGAGGCTTCTCAGGTTGGCTCTTGGGTCTTTTGGGGATGACCCAAGTCACCTTTGAAAAACCTCCGTACTCCCTGGAGAATTCCATGGACACAGGAGCCTGGTGGGCTACAGTCCATGGGTCACAAATAGTTGGACATGACTAAGCAACTAACCCTTTCACTTTACTCCCTGGTATGATAAGACCTTCCCAGCCCATCTTATATTTCCCAGAGCCAACAATTCCTCCCAGGACTACTGGTTCCTTTTAGTAGGAAATGGTATTTTAAGATGTATTAATCATGCTTGAATTTTATGATATCTTGACATCTTGCGGAGCCTTGGTAACTGGGAGAAAACCGCCTCTCCCAGGGCTAGCTAATTCCAAAGATAACAGACAGTTGCCCTGTAAGTGTACCTTTCACACACAAACCAAGCAACCCTAAGTCCAAAGCCCCAACCACCTCCTTTATCTGTCACACATCTGGCCAGTATTTCCCCTGCCCAAAATCAACCCAGGGCCAGAACCACACAACTAGAGACCATCTTAGAACCCAGAGACCACCAACGTTGTTCAGACTATTCAATCCTAAACTGCTTATCCTTCTCTGCCTTGCCTTTCCCACAGAAAACACAACAAAGGCTCTGAACCACGCTCTCTCCTCACTCCTTATGCCTTCTGACGAAACCTGGTGTTTCCCCACGTGGCCCAGCATGGTGTGGCATGCCCTGCTCCTGGAAAATGTGAGTAATAAATTCTTTTAATGGCGTTACCTCTCTGTGTCATCACGCAGTTACCTCCATAAATTAATATCCTATGGGTATGTTTTAACACAAGGCCACAATCTGGAGGCTAGGAATGCTCATTACTGGTACAGGGTTGGTCATTATTTCTAGGTCTTTTCCATGGACAGAGCTAAGACACATATTCTGAATTCATCCCAATAGTTCCTGTTCAAAATCAGGACCTTAGGGATTTTACTTGACCCCTTCTGTCTTATATCCATATCCTCTTTCTCCCACGCTGAGAATCTGTCTCCCATTTACACTGGGAGTGACAGAATTCCAATTTCACATATTGTAGTGATTTATTATACTACAACAAATGTACAGCAATCTCAGAATAACACTTGTGCTAGCAAAAATACGATCATACAGCTTAATATTTATTTATTTATTTATTTTTGGCTCCACTAGGTCTTTGCTGTTGCACGCAGGTTTTCTCTAGCTGTGGCAAGTGGGAGCTACTGTCTAGTTGCAGGGCATGGGCTTGCTTCTCATTACAGTGACTTGTTGCACAGCATGGGCTTAGTAATTGTGGTGCACGGGTTCAGTTGCTCCATGGCATGTGGAATCTCCCCAGACCAGGGATCAAATCCATGTCCCCTGCATTGGCAAGTGAATTCTCATCCACTGGACTACCAGGAACGTCCACACAGCTTAATAATTTTATTTTGGCCATTCTTTTTTGTCCTGAGAGTATATCCAATCAGGAATGTACCCTTAAATTACTGTTTTTCAGTCATTTAGAAGAGTTCCTCCTCTGGGGAAGTTATCCAGTTTGAGTTATCCCCAAAACTGATCTGTTTTACTGCATTTTTCTATTTTATGGTTGACTTTAAAATTTTGGATTCTTTGGGATTGCAAAGAATCGGACACGACTGAGCAACTAAAACACACACACACACACTTCTTAATTACGCATATTATTCACATGGCTCCAAAGTCAAATCTAGATATGAAGTTATGTTCAGAGTCCAACTTTGCTGTCTGTCTTCCTCCTCCCAGAGGACCCTGTTCCCTCTGTCCCATAGGTGCGTGCATGCTCAGTCACTCAGTCATGTCTGACTCTTTGAGACCTCATGGAGCCCACCAGGCTCCTTTGTCCATGGGATTTTCCAGGCAAGAATACTGGACTGGGTTACATGCCCTCCTCCATGGGATCTTCCCAACCCAGGGATCAAACCCATACCTCCTGCATCAGCAGACGGATTCTTTACTGCTAAGCCACTGGGAAGCCCCATCCCCATAGGTAACTATTTTTAAATTTTATTGATTATTTTTCCATCACTTGGCTTTTAAATATGTAATCTATACATTTATGTATTTAATATTTTATACATTTTTTATGGTTGCACACCTTTCTCTACCTTGCTTTTTTCTCACTTCACCATACATGCTGGAGACCACACCATGGTAGCATTTAGACGTATTCTTTATTTCTTTCAGGTGGATAGCTGCCAACTGTTATTGAGTATTTGGTTTACCATGTGCCAGGCACTGTGCTGAGTAGCTTACACAGATTATCCCATTTAATCCTCAGAACAACCCAGTGAGGCTGGCACTATTACAATTGCGATTTTACAAATGAGAAAGGCTAAGAGATTGGTCACCCAGCCAAAAATAATTTTTTAGGATAGAAACCAGAAATGGGTAAACTTTAGGCCAACATTACCCATGTATTTCTTTCTCTCTTGTGCTGAGTCGCTCAGTCATGTTTGACTCTTTGCGACCCCATGGACTGTAGCCCACCAGGCTCCCCTGTCCATGGGGATTCTCCAGACAAGAATACTGGGGTGGATTGCCATACTCTCCTCCAGGGGATCTTTCCAATCCACAGATCGAACCCAGGTCTCCTGCATTGCGGGCAGCTTCTTTACTGTCTGAGCCACCAGGGAAGCCTGTCTTTCTCTCCAGTTAGATAAAAAAATAGAGAAGTTAGGCATAAAGATAGAGAGACCATTTATACAGTGACTTTGTAGACATCAGTGCCCCAAAATACTCAGAGGTCCTGAATGACTTGTAAACAAGAATTCATGGAGAAGTTTCCATGGATTCAGAGGGCCTATCAGGCAGGCACAAAATTTAGATAGACATAGATCCATAAAGTAACTTGAAAACCATTTTTAAATCTTTTCTGTGAAAAAAAGTGACCAATCTATTGTGTAGATTAATTATGTAGATAAATGAGGTAACTTGGAATCAGTGAGAAATCAAAGTAGACAAAAGTCATTGTGGAATTGTCAGATCTTCAGACACAAAATGCGAGGTGTGTCTACGGACATGCTCCACCTTGTTCTCCACTGAATTGTTGTTCTTTGTTTTCTCATAGGAGAGTCTCTTTTTGCCATCAGCTGTAGCTAGCCCCCACCCCAGGGCAGGTGGGCCAACTGCAGAGAAAGGGGGCAGAGAACAGCTGGTGGGGCTGAGAAGATACCACCAAATGGTATATGTCCCAGGCCTTGTGATGCTTTGTCTCCTAGCTATTTGTATGGTTATTCCCACCTTAAAAGATTGTTGGGAAATTTAGGCAAGCCCTCATACACTTGCTTCTGTATACCTTCCCCCATCTCTGCGTAGCTAGTGGATCAGGGCTGGCACTTGACCCAAAGGAAGCCAATTACTCTTGTTGGAATTTGCAGTTAGGACCTGAGATGTGTTGAGGCCTCTGCTGGATACTCCAGATTCCGACCTCCATCAGCACAACTCTGTTCAGGCCAGCCGCTGAGGAGTTCCTCTACTTTCTTCTTTCACCTCCTACCCATCCATTAGTAAGTCACTCCTGCTGACTTTACCTCTAAACTAGATCTCACATTCACTTGGTTCCTCCACCACTGTTGGCACCTATCTCTCTGCCATCTCTCACCTGGACAGTTGCAGCAGGTTCCAGATTCACGTCCCCTTTTTCTTGCGTGATCTTCAGATGTGAATTGGAGTATGCTCACTTCTGCTGAAAGTCCTTCATTGGCTCCTCTCTGCACCCAGAACAGAATCCACACCCTTATCCAGGAACTCTCACCACCTCTCCTGCCTCATCCCTGCGGCTGTGCCCCTTGCCCACCTCACTCCAGCCACGGGCCTTGTATAGGTTCCCCATGCACCTGGTGCTTACCCACTCACAGCCTGTGCCCATCTGGATGCCTGGAGCTCATGTTCTCCCTGTCCTTGTTAGCTCCTCATCTCTCTAGCCTCACCTAATGTCACCTCCTCCGAGGAGCTTTCCTTGACCACACAATCTGAAGTAGGCCATCAGCATTTTTCTTCTCTCAACACCTCATTTGTCTCTTTTCTGGCACTTAGCAGAATGTTTAATTATTTTTTGTGTATTTAATTGCCTCCCTGGCTCAGTGGTAAAGAATCTGCCTGCTGATGCAGGAGACTTGAGTTTCATCCCTGGGTCAGGAAGATCCCCTGGAAATGAAAGTGTTAACCCACTCCACTGTTCTTGCCTGGGGACCAAGGAGCCAGGCGGGCTACAGTCCACAGGGTCTCAAAAAGTCAGACACGACTTAACAACAACCACTTTTGAAAGGGATAATGGGATTTAAAACTAAAGTTGCTGTTTGGATTATAACTCATAAATCCATCTTTTTTCAACTTACAGTTAGATTAATAATAACGGTTTCAGTTCAGTTCAGTTGCTCAGTCGTGTCTGACTCTTTGTGACCCCATGAATCGCAGCACGCCAGGCCTCCCTGTCCATCACCATCTCCCGGAGTTTGCCCAAACCCACATCCATCTAGTCAGTGATGCCATCCAGCTATCTCATCCTCTGTTGTCCCCTTCTACTCCTGCCCTCAATCCCTCCCAGCATCAGAGTCTTTTCCAATGAGTCAACTCTTCACATCAGGTGGCCAAAGTACTGGAGTTTCAGCTTTAGCATCATTCCTTCCAAAGAACACCCAGGACTGATCTCCTTCAGAATGGACTGGTTGGATCTCCTTGCAGTCCAAGGGACTCTCAGGAGTCTTCTCCAACACCACAGTTCAAAAGCATCAATTCTTCGGTGCTCAGCTTTCTTCACAGTCCAACTCTCACATCCATACACGACTACTGGAAAAACCATAGCCTTGACTAGATGGACCTTTGTTGGCAAAGTAATGTCTCTGCTTTTTAATATGCTATCTAGGTTGGTCATAACTTTCCTTCCAAGGAATAAGCGTCTTTTAATTTCATGGCTGCAGTCACCATCTGCAGTGATTTTGGAGCCAAAAAAAAAATAAAGTCTGACATGATAACAGTTTACTTCCTATTAATAAGGCATTTTCTTTTCTCCAGATAATAGAGGTTTACTGTCCATCAACACTTTATAGGGAAGATTTGTGCCTTCAGTCAGATTTGCCCTTTTCAAATGAGTCAGTGTTCTCATTTTTTTGGTTTTGGTTTTGTTTATTTGTTTTGTTTTAAAGAAATGAAAGGTAGGGAAGAGCTTTGGTAGAAAGCTCCAGGAAATCACTTGAGTTCTGTTAAATATTCTGTTTTCTAAGTACATTTTCAGAAACAAAAAGTACTTCAAGCCCTTAGGCAACTGAGTTTTGCAGCTGACTTTGCACCTGGTCAGATATATCAGTCACCATCCTGGAAGGAAAACTTCCCTTGATTAGGTCAAGGCCTAAACCCCTACAGTGGTACCCCTGTATCCTCCCACCACGCTGAATCCCCCACTATACACGTCAGGATGCTTCTAAAAGGCAGAGTCCAGCACAGGGAAGATGCTCCATAGATGTTTGGCAGATCAGTACTATACTCCCACCCGATTAATATGGGCTTCCCTGGTGACTCAGTGGTAAAGAATCCACCTTTAATGTAGGAGATGTGAGTTGGAGCCCTGAGTTGGGAAGATCCCCTGGAGAAGGAAATGGCAACCCACTCCAGTATTCTTGCCTGGAAAATCCCATGGACAGAAGAGCCTGGCGGGCTACGGTCCATGGGGTCGCAAAAGAGTCCCACACTACTGAGAAACTTCACTCACTTGGGAACCTCTTTGCACTGAACATTTGAGAACTGCACCACTGCCCAAGGGCAGCAGAATCATCACCCCTTCTTTTGTAGTTCTCATACCTCTTGGGGTCGCTAAGAGTTGGACACGACTGAGCGACTTCACTTTCATTTTCACTTTCATGCATTGGAGAAGGAAATGGCAACTCAATCCAGTGTTCTTGCCTGGAGAATCCCAGGGACGGGGGAGCATGGTGGGCTGCCGTCTAAACAGAGTCGGACACGACTGAAGCGACTTAGCAGCAGCAGCAGCAGCAGCATACCTCTTGATGTTTTTAGTTGCTGAGTCCTGTCTGACTCTTTTGTGACGCCAGCTGTGAAGCTCCTCTGTCCATGGAATTTCCCAGGCAAGAAAACTGGAGGTGGGTTGCTATTTCCTTGTCTAGAGTATCTTTCCAACTCAGGGATTGAACTCACATCTACATTGCAGGCAGATCCTTTACTGATGAGCCATCAGGGAAGCCCTCACATATTTCTAGGTCTCTTTAAAAATCCCATGGGTGGAGGAGCCTGGTAGGCTACAGTCCATGGGGTCACAAAGAGTCAGACACGACTGAGCGACTTTGCTTTCACTTCACTTTAAAAAGTACATCAAGATAGGGACTTCTCTGGCAGTCCAGTGGATAAGATTCTGTGTGTGCTTCCACTGCAGGGGACCTGGGCTCCATCTCTGGTCAGGGAACTAAGATCCTATATTCTGCACAGCTCCTCCCCCACCTCCCCCAAAAGTACACCCAGTCTGCTGCATGGAATCTCATGCAGACATCTTAAACACAGTTTCTCTCAAACCACATATATTCTTTATTCTCCAAGTCTCTACGTCTTCTTCTATCTATATAATTGGTTTTCTTTAATTTCTTCAAAGCCACAATGGGACAGATGCTTTAAAAACACTTTCACATTTAATCCTTTCAGTAGTCCGGGAGACTGATGTATATTACTGTGACCATTTCACAAGTGAGGAAATCTAGGTATGTGGGCTCAGAGTTTCAGTAACTTGCCCAAGGCCACACAGCTAATTAGGGATGTGGTGGGGGGTGGAATTTGAACTAGGT
Source organism: Oryx dammah (assembly GCF_014754425.2). Lineage (NCBI taxonomy): Eukaryota > Metazoa > Chordata > Mammalia > Artiodactyla > Bovidae > Oryx > Oryx dammah. The sequence goes on from NW_024070209.1 coordinate 62,611,585, forward strand.
CAATTAAATACATAATCCAGACTTTCCAGCAAACCTCACTGCCCCCTGATTAATAGGATTTTCATCTACCCATGTTTTGAAATTGGAAAATAGTAAGATGCTCTTGGTTACTCTATCTCTCCTTCACAGATAGGCAGAGAAGGTTTACTGATATCACCTCCTAAATGATACTAGAATTTGTCTCTTCCTCTTTCCCCACTGCTATAATCTTACTTTGGCCCTTCCTCACCTCTCATGTAAAATACTGCAATAGCCTCCTAACAAGTTTCCATTCCCTGCCCCTCCATCCCAGCCCACTGAGGAAAGGTCCTAGTTGTTTTTTATTTTATTTTATTTTTTATTTATTTGGCTGCCCTGCGTCTTAGTTATGGCATGTGAACTCTTAGTTGCAACATTTGGGTCTAGTTTCCTGACCAGGAATTGAACCTGTGCCACTGTGGCTCAGATGATAAAGAATCTGCCTGCAATGCAGGAGACCCAGGGTCAGGAAGATCCCCTGGAGAAGGGAATGGCTACCCACTCCAGTATTCTTGGCTGGAGAATTCCATGGACAGAGGAGCCTGGCAGGCTGTAGTCCGTGGGGTTGCAAAAGAGTCGGACTCAACTGAGCAACTAACACTAACTAACCCCTGCACTGGGAACATGCAGTTTTAGCCACCGGATTGCCAGGGAAGTCCCGGTCCTAGTTTTAAACTCTAAATCTGAAAAGTCACAGACCATCCAGAGGACATTTAAGCCATATATACCTAAAAGTGACTGTACCCTTTCAGTCAGTAATTCTTCTACTTCTGTGAATATACCTTTCATAAAGAATCCTGTGGGTGGAGAAAGCTTAAGTTCACAAAGATGATCAGGGCAGTATTACTGAGGTAGTACATTCATCCCCTCCAAGTTTTTAAAAACTCCATTATGGAATAAATTATCAAGTTATATATCAAGTTATATCAAGTTACTTTCAACTCCCAACAATAAGAAAATCTGTCTCATGCCATCTTTGGGAGGTCGTTGGAAGACTGTGGTTCTGAGTCCTCCCTCGTCGCCCCCAGTCTCCATTTACCTGGTTCTCTCAGGTTTGTTGTTGTTTGTTAAGTCTCTCATTGTGTCCAACTCTTTGTGACCCCATGGACTACAGCCTGCCAAGGCTTCCCTGTCCTTCACCATCTCCCAGGGTTTGCTCAAACTCATGTCCATTGATTCGATGGTGCCATCCAACCGTCTCAACCTCTGACACCCCTTTCTCCTCCTGCTCTCAATCTTTTCCAGCATCAGGATCTTTTCCAATGAGTTGGCTCTTCTCATCAGGTGGCCAAAGTACTAGAGCTTCAGCATCAGTCCTTCCAAGGAATATTCAGCATTGATTTCCTTTAGGATTAACTGGTTGTATCTCCTTGCAGTCCAAGGGACTCTCAAGAGTCTTCTCCAGCACCACAGTTCAAAAGCATCAATTCTTCAGCGCTCAGCATTCTTTATATGGTGTAACTATCACATCTGTATGTGACTACTGGAAAAACCATAGCTTTTGACAATCTGGACCTTTGTCAGCAAAGTGACGTCTCTGTTTTTTAATATGTCTAGGCTTGTCATAGCTTTTCTTTCAAGGAGGAAGCGTCTTTTATTTTCACAGTCACTGTCCTCGGTGACTTTCAAGCCCAAGAAAATAAAGTCTGTCACTATCTCCACTTTTCCCCCATCTATTAGCCATGAAGTGATGGGACTGGATGCCGTGATCTTAGGTTTTTTGAGTGTTGAGTTTTAAGCCTGCTTTTTCACTCTCCTCTTTCACCCTCATCAAGAGGCTCTTTAGTTCTTCAGGTCTAACAGCCACTAGCTTCCATGTCACCCTCAGGGCATGTGGAGGTTTGGTGAGGTTGGAGACACCTCACTGTTCCCTCTGAGGTCTGACCAGCACCTGGCAGGAGCGGGTGGGCAGTTGTCAGGGAGGAGAGTGTAGGTCCTGGCTGTTGCAGGAGCCTGGACCCTTCCCCTGGCCAGAGGACATCTTTTATTTTGGAGAAAATCCACGAGTGCCTCTGCTCAGGTTTCCCTCAGAGCCATTTCCTGTCTCTTCTCCGGACTGTACACTCAATCACCTCAGTGGGGTAGACTTTGAAAACAAAGCCAGGAAGGGAATGTTTTTCAGCAGCTTCTTTCATGTCACCACAAACCTCCCCTGAGGAATGTAAACACAGGGCCTGCTACCTGCTTGAGGAAGGGGAAGAGGGGAAAATGGTTGAAAAAAATAGATACATCAATAACCTTCTGCTTTTCCAGTCTCTTCCATGCCTGTGGAAATCTCTTTCCTGTCTGTAGCTTTTGTTATTTCACATTTGTGATCTAAAACAAATAGACTGGGACTTCCTTGGCACTCCAGTCTAGTGCTTAGGACTTTGCCTTCCAGTGCAGGGTGTATGTGTTCAGTCCCTGGTGGGGGAGCTAAGATCCCACATGTCTCCTGGCCATAAAACCAAAACATAAAAAAGAAACAATATTGTAACAAATTAAATAAAGATTTTTCAAAACAGTCCACATTAAAAAAAAAAAAACTTTAAAAAATAGACTGCCAGATATTTCTCCAGTAAAGATGGGTTTATTTGGGATCAACTGAAATTTGCAAGGTGGGGGTCTTCAACTCTGTCGTGCAAGTTCCCCACATTAAGGGAAGGAGACTGCTTTTTCAGAGGGGCAGAGGCATGGGAGAGCGCTGTAGTAAACAGTGTCCTTGACTTTTCCTTGCCAGGAAAGAAGAGGTGTCGTTTCTTCTTTCTGTTGGGCTCTGCTATGGTTGCAGGGCATGAGTGAGCCCCCATTCTGGTCTCTAAACTCTATTTACTTGAGGTTTCTGCTTAACAATCTTAACATACCTCTACCTCATTTTCACCTCCAACTCTGACTTCTGAACTTCAGCTCTATATGCCTCCAACTAACCGCAAATCAGCACCACTAGACATCTCACTTTCACTTTATGTCCAAAGTTAACCATTACCCCCAAGTCAGCTTTCTCGGTGCATGTCTTCTTCCTGTCAGCGAGATGGAGTATACAGGCCAAGTGAAGTTCCTTCCCTGACGCTACACCCGCCTAGAAGCCTCAAGATGCCTGCTGGCACCCCCAGTTTAGCAGCTCTTTTGTAGAAGTTGTTCCATCTGGTACCACTTCAGAGGCTAATGAATGGACTGTTACCGCCAAATAAAAATTGTCAGTCATCCTCTGGTTCTACAAGAATGAAGTCACTGGCCGCTGCACTCTGACTTTCGGCACGTCCTTCAGGTTCAGGGTGGACCTGAGGAATGAGGCACTCTGTGCTCTGGGAAAAATTGGCAGGACAGGCCTTCAGTTAGTTAAATGTTTTCAGGAGGAGTTTCCATGAGCCCAGTTTCTGATATCTCATACCTGCTGCTGTTGCTGCTAAGTCGCTTCAGTCGTGTCCATCTCTGTGCGACCCCATAGACGGCAGCCCATCAGGCTCCCCCGTCCCTGGGATTCTCCAGGCAAGAACATTGGAGTGGGCTGCCATTTCCTTCTCCAATGCATGAAAGTGAAGAGTGAGAGTGAAGTCGCTCAGTCGTGTCCGACTCTTAGTGACCCCACGGACTGCAGCCCACCAGGCTCCTCCACTACCTAGAAAAGCACTAAAATCGTTACCAGAGACATCTGTCCCTCATGACTGAAGCAACCTTCTGCCAAAATGTGTGCTTAAGTGCAAGTGACCCCTTCACTAAACTCACATATGTCCTGACTTCCTCCCCGACCTCTTCAGAGCAGTGCCTCAGAGCTCTCTGAGAGGCTGTTTCCCAGGCTATCATCCTCATGTTGCCCTAAATAAAACTGAACTCACAATTCTCACATTGTGCAGGCTTCCCCAGTGGCAAAGAATCTGCCTGAAATGTAGGAGATATGGGTTCCATTCCTGGGTCAGGAAGATTCCCTGGAAAGGGAATGGCAACCCACTCCAGTAAGCTAGCCTGGGAAATCCTATGGACAGAGGAGCCTAGTGGGCTATAGTCAGTGGGGTTCAAAGAGTCAGACACAGCTGAGCATGCACACAAGCAAGCATATACCAGTTTAAAAAATGAGGAGTAAAAAAAAAAAAATGAGTATAGACTCTATTTGTATCTCCCTTCTTGCTGTATTTACAAATGTAAAGTTTTCAGTGATTTTTAAGTGATTTTCATCCTCTTTCTCTTCATTATTGCATTTAAAGTATATCAGTGATGGTTAACTCCAAAATTTAGTCTACATATTACATTGAGATAAGATACTGATGAAGATTTAGAAGATGAATGTGTTACCAGCCTAGACTCTAATCAATAGACCCTGATAAGAGGACAGAGGAAGAATTCAGGCAAGGCTCTGTGGGGACTAGTGCTGTAGCATGAGGGAGTAAAGTCAAGTAAAAAGTTCCCTTGGAGAAGGAAATGGCAACCCACTCCAGTATTCTTGCCTGGAGAATCCCATGGACGGAGGAGCCTGGCAAGCTACAGTCCACGGGTGGCAAAGAGTCGGACACGACTGAGCAACTTCACTTTCACTCCCCAAAGGGGGCGAGCTGGTTCCTTAAGTGGGGTGAGGGGAGGGGTGGATCTGTGGGGGCCAGAAGGGGTTTGAGTGGTCTGTCCACCCCTTTGTGGTGCTATGTGCAGGCATCATGCATGGCACCCTGCTTTTGCTCCGGGAACCTCAGAAGTGGCAGTTGGGTTTTGGCCTTTTTGTATTTTTTTGTTCATAGTTTGTGCCACCTGCTCACACATGCAGTTATTTTTAGTCTCTTATAGTTTCTTTGTATTTTGTTGCTCAAGGAGATATCCAGGTGCAAGCACTGCAGTAAAGGGTCCCAGGTCCCAGCCTGTCTCAAATGGACCATCACCTGCATACTTGGCCCTGGGACCAGATACAATGACCGCTGAGCCTTCGAACTGTTCTCCTTTGGGGTAGGCATGAGGACATTTTTTGTTGCTGTAGGAGACATGGTTGCATTGTGCAGCCTCAGAGAAGGACTATAGTGGAGGTCCTTTTGGCCACTAGGACCTGAATATCCTTCTGATTTGGAGTGAGCCCCCCTACTCTGAGTCTTAGATTGAGGTTGGGCCCCTCTCCCACACTAGAAGCCAACTGATCCAGTACAAACCACGACAGAAACCAGAACTCTCCTTGCCTAATGGTAGTTAGAACACAGGAATATGAGCTACAGTTAGACAAGTCAATGCTGCTGCTGCTGCTGCTAAGTCACTTCAGTCATGTCCGACTCTGTGCGACCCCATAGACGGCAGCCCACCAGGCTCCCCCATCCCTGGGATTCTCAATGCAAGAACACTGGAGTGGGTTGCCATTTCCTTCTCCAATGCATGAGAGTGAAAAGTGAAAGTGAAGTCGCTCAGTCGTGTCCAACTCTTAGCGACCCCATGGACTGTAGCCCACCAGGCTCCCACCAGGCAAGAGTACTGGAGTGGGGTGCCATTGCCTTCAGTCCTGCCCAAAACTTGAATCTTGAATGAATACCTAACATCACAGAAGAGTTGGAAAATAATTCATGGTGGCACTGAAAGTGCAGACATAAATCCTAACCAGAGCGGCTGGAGCAGTGTGGCTTGGGCTGAGTATCTTGCTCCCCAATCTTACTGGATTTTTACCATTTCCAGACCTGGTCTCCCAGCTTTTCTGATATAAGAAATATAACCATATACATTTCTAGATTTATTTAGCTTAAGCTTAGAAGCACCATAGGTAAGAAACTCTCTCATTCTTTAAAATCCCAGACAGGGATTCAGGCCATCTCAGGTTGGGTCACACCTTTGTGGAGAAGAGGAAGGAGATTATAGTTGGCCTGCCCTAGGCTCCATGCCTTCTTGTTCTCTATCCTTCCTGCCTTGGGAGGTAAGAAATGTGATGCCCCTAAAGACTCATCTGATCCAAGGGATTTCAGACAATTCCTCAAAGGAAAGATCACTTCTCAGGCAAAAGCAAAAGATGCTCACAACACATAATTACAGGAAGTCATAGCTAAAAGGTGGCACAGTGGTAAAGAATACACCTGCCAGTGCAGGAGATACATCCCTGGATGGGGAAGATCCTCTGGAGAAGGAAATGGCAACCCACTCCAGGATGCTTGCCTGGAAAATCGGAGGACCCTAGCTGGTTACAGTCCGTGGGGTTGCAAAGAGTCGGACACAACTGAGTGACTGAGCATGAATGTGAACATTGCTAAAAGGAACCTCAGGAGTCATCCATCCTACGCCCTCTTACAGACAAGGAAACTGTACAGGGTTGAAAATTATAAAGGCTAGGCACAAGGTACACACAGTGCTGCAGAGCTGAAAGGAGGAAGAGGGCACATCAGGTTGAGGAGATCAAGGTGGGATTTGATCTGGGACCTGACATACAACAGGGGTACTGGGCTGGTGTTTTGCTAACTTCAGAATTACTTTTGCACTCATAGTCTGCTTCTTTCAAATTCCACCTCCCATAACTTCCTTGGCTTTTTGAGAGCTTACTCATTTGCCCTTGATTTTGTTTTCAAATTCCCTTCACTTGTATTTGGTACCCTGATTCTATCCTCGACCTGGTTACCTGTTTGACTTGGTTCATTCTGTGTCCAGCTGGTTGTCTTGGCTAGGAAAGCCCCAAGTCTCAACCAGTGGGACTGGATGACAGCCCGAGGTCTTCTGTGTATTCAGAGAAGACCAAGGGCTACAAACAAAAACATCTTCCAGTGTCAGGCTGGCTGTTACTTAACACAGAAGTGGTGCTTACGGGATTTAAATTTCTTGCCTAAAAAGCAAAAGCAAATCAATGTGTTGCCCAAGTAAAACCAAGAAACCATGTGGGCTAGTTTCTTCTCTGTCAAAGTTTATGACTCTTGGATTAGACAGAACCCCCAGCTATCATTGCAGGTTCTGGAAAACCCAACAAGTTTCTATCTGGTAACCTGTCTGAGGCCAAAGAGCTTAATGGTAAAGAATGTGTGCTCTGGAATTCAAGTTGCCCACAGCGGGGGTTCAGACATTTACAGATCTGTTTGATGAACTGGTGAGAGACATTCAAGGTAAGCCAGATTGCTCAAGTGCTGCTGGGTAAACGTATCAGAACGCAGGACGGGTCTGACACAGATTACCAGGTGATCCCTTCCCCACTCCAGGCCGGTGGTAGTCCTTTTATATCCCAGGATTCGCTCAGCAGTACAAGCTGTGCATTTAAGCTCCCAGGCCTCATGCTAGCTGGAGGAGAGAAGGAGGTGGCGGAAGAGCATGTGCATCGTGGCCTCCCACGAGCTGGATCCCACTTCCCCTCAAATTCCATCACCGATTTCCCATCGGAACGGGCTGCTCGGACGGCCGCTAAGCAGCTCCTGGCTCATTTATTCATAAGCCTCCCATCCTTTCCGAGCCTGCCTAAGGTTCCACCTAAAGCTGTCCCCAACCACCAGGCCGGAGGGACCTCGCCGCCTTCCGGCGCTCGAGCGCTGTGGCACCTGTTCAGGCCTCGGTCACACGCCTAATTGTTTAGATGCGAATGTAAACAGACGCAAGAAAACTGGGTCCGCCTCTCTGGCAGCAGCGCGCCAGGAACACTGCCAGGCGCTTTGCCCAAAATGAATGGAAATGAACGGGTGCATGACTTGGGCTGCGGCCGACTACCTAAAACAAAGCCCGATGGCACCCACCGTTCCTCGCGGCCGGGGACTACGCGCCCTCTCACTACCCCTTTCTTCCAGGACACTAGAACGTGAGCCGCCAGCGCGGAAGGCGAGGAAGGACAGCCGACCGAAGAAGCGCCGGCTTCCCATAGGCCAAGGTGGTACCAGGGGTGGGCTGTTCTTGCAGGAGCGGGTCGTGCATTGGTCGACCCTCCGGCCTGAGGGCTGGGATTGGTCGCGCCTCTCCGAAGGCGCCCTGGCGCGGAGGCGGGGCAGCGGAGGGCGTGACCGGCGCTCGGTCCCGCCCCAGGCGTTCAGGACTCCGGCGGGAGGGCCTCGGTGTCCACCTGGGACTCCGTCTTCGGAGCTGCCGCATGCGACTGTTGACGCCGCCGGTTCGTTCGGGGAGTCTTAAGGGTTCCGGACGCGGTAGGTAGCGACCGGCTGGTGCACAGGAGCGGAGTTCGGGGGGCTGCGGCCCGGCCCCCTCGCCCTGCGGGGGCGGGCCGCGGGGCCTTGCGTCCCCTTCCTCTAAGGGCGCCGAGGCTTTAAGGGGCCGGGGGCGCCTCGTGCCTGAGCCTCCATTTTGCAGGCGGAACGGCTGGTGAGAGTAGCGGCCGGGAGTCGGCGCGGAGGCGGGAGGCCGTCGTAGGAAAAGCCTGAGCGCGGCGAAATCTGGCCGCGGGAGCGAGCGTGTCCGGGCATCATGTCCGAGCAGCTGCGCCGCGTTGCTGCCCGGGTTTCAGAGAACTCTCCTTCGCGGCCTCGCCTCGGGCGTGTCTTGTTTATTACCCTGCGCGCTCGCCCTGCCCAGGTGCTCCGGGAGTTAGGGGCTCGAGCTGCTCCTGCATCCGGGCTGCCTTAGAGACCCTCTCTCACCCGCTCAGGGTCATTCCGGCTATTAAGATGGAGACGAACGATGCCTTCTGGTCGCTTTGAATGCGGCAGCCCCCGCTGCCGAGGAGAAAATGCAATTCTTCTCACATGTTTTGCCTGGAAAGGCCACCCTTTCCAACTGTCATCACTAGAATGGTTCTCAGCCCAGGGGCACAAGTCCAAAACCTGTTTCAGGCCCTTTATAATAATTGGGTTGGGTTCGGTGTATTGTTTGTAATGAAAATGAGCGGAAACCAGCCAGTGCCACAGCAGATTTGGACCTCACTGGGAGTTTACTGGAGGGGGCTGGGGAGGGCGCACCCGAAGATAGATGACATTCATAAAAACCCTTACGTTCCTAGACCTAGGATGTGAAGGTTGTTGTTAAAATGCATGACACAGTGTTTTGGGTCAAGAAATCAACGGTACAAGGCTTGATTAAAAGACGGTGAGGTAACAAAATTATGTAAAGCAATTATCCTTCAATAAAAAAAAGAAAAAAAAAGGTAGAGGTCATCCCTTCTCATTTTTGTTCCTTCCACCACCTGGGTCAATCAGTTCTGGGTCTCCTGCTACAGAAAAGAGCAAATAACTCAGGTTTCACCTCTTCTGGAAAGCTTTTTAAAGGTCTTTCCCTACCCCTCACCTGATAATCACTCCTTACTCTGGTCTGCCTTCTGTAGCCTCTGTCTTTATACATCACACTTTATTGTGGTTTCCCCAGCCCCTAGGACAGTGCTTGGAACACAGAAGACACTCAGTGGTTGAAGGAAGCCAAAAGAAAGCAAAAAATCAGCAGTGTAGCCAAAAGTCGACAAAAAACTGTACTTCCGTTAACATGTTGGGCCAGTTATTCATACAGGTGAGGAAAGCAATTGAGCTGTGGCTCTCAGGTCAAATCCCTTAGCTCAACCTTGTTACTAACTTTGGATAAGTTAAGGTAACTTCTTCATGCCTCAGTTTCCTCAGTAAAATGGGAGTGACAATAGTACCTACTTCATGATTTCTGAGGATTAAATATTGACATAAAGTACTTGGCATAGTTCCCTGGCACAAGGAAAATGTTCCTTAGCTGTTAACACTTGTTAGGATAAAAATAAACATTTGAGCAGATTCACTAATACTGAACATCTGTATAGTATTTAACCCTCAGGTTCTGTCTGCCTTTTGGTCCTTATCTGTTCCTTGATTTTAAAAACATTCCTTAAGCCATTCCAGACTTTTCCCCCCACTGTAAAAGTATCCCATGGAAGATTACCTGGTTATGCATTTAAAGTACCGTCACCCACTGGAGATTGATGGAGTGCCAAATAACAATTTGGCCAAGTATTGCAGTAATATTTGATGCACTGTTCATGTGGTCTGTTACTGAAAATGGTCATGTAAAAGCAGAAGAGAGGGAAGCTGATGTGGCTGACAAAAAAGTTGGTTCAGATGGCAGTGGACTTGAGATGTGTCTCCTTTTAACTTAAATCTGTTTTCGTGAAAAAAACCGCCTCCTGTCTTTAAAGTTCACAAACATTGTGAACGCTGGAAGAAGTCTTCTAGTAGCTCTGAATCTATTTGCTAGACCTTGAGGTGGCAGATGCCCCCCCTAGGGGGAGGTTGCCTCACTTCCAGGTTTTCCTGTACCACTTTCTGGTCACAGGAAACAGGTTAAGTGGTCTGTTTCCTGCCAGCTGTAGGTCCCCTTGGCATGTCAGTGTTTCTTAAATTACTCGGAATCTCCGAAACAAAGACCCTGTCTCCTCTCACTTGTACCTATCCCAGGAGGGTTCTGGTCTCTGATTGTGCTTCTAGTGAAGCTGTATGAATCTGGAATCCTTTTAAGGAAATACTGTTCTTTCTGAAGATGCCCTCCGGTTGTGACATGCTGTCATTAACCATAAGAAACCTGCCACAAGGTCTGAGCTTTTCCTAGTGTCCTGTCGGAAGGACCTTAAGGACTGCTGCTGCTGCTGCTAAGTCGCTTCAGTCGTGTCTGACTCTGTGCGACCCCATAGACCACCAAGGCTCCCCCGTCCCGGGGATTCTCCAGGCAAGAACACTGGAGTGGGTTGCCGTTTCCTTCTCCAATGCATGAAAGTGAAAAGTGAAAGTGAAGTCCCTCAGTCGTGTCCAAGTCTTAGCAACCCCATGGACTGCAGCCTACCAGGCTTCTCTGTCCATGGGATTTTCCAGGCAAGAGTACTGGAGTGGGGTGCCATTGCCTTCTCCGGACCTTAAGGACAAGGACCATAAATTTCCTACTTTTGTTTGCCTTGCATAAGGTGGGTGCTTGATGAAAGGTTGGAAAGCCATTGTATTTCCCTTTCAGGATGCTGAAACAGGCTTACTAACTTGGTGGTTCTGAACCATTACTGTGCCTGCCGACCACCTGGAGAGCTTGCTAAGATGCAGATTCTGATCCCAGAGCTCTGGGGTGGTGCCTGAGAATCTGCATTCCCAGCAACCCTGAGGTGATGCAGGTGCTGCTTTTCCGTGGACAACACTTGGAGTAGAAAGATACTAACATAAGGATCAGGCTTCGTTTTCTTCTGGCATTTGATGAAATGTTGGATTTAGAGCTTTTTTAAAAAAAAATTCTGTTTTTAACACTTCCTCTATTTTGTTCCAAAAATTGTTTGAGTAACCTTTCCAAAATCATTTCAGTGTAACAAGATTTTTAATAAAAGTGAGACAGATCAGGTGAAAAATACCAAAGGTGAATGCCTCTGCATTTTACTTCCGTGAGACTACTGATTTGGTTCTGAGCTTCCAAGCAGCAAGAGCAAAGAGGAGAATTTTTTAAAAATCAGTTTTGCCAGTACCTATATAAAGTAAAGAGTAAACTGGCTACTCAGTGAAATCGCAGTGTCTGTTACAGAGACCTGAGAATTCTTCTCCAAAGAGAAATATTCTTAATGGCACCTCCCGAATATCAGTAAGTTTCTTATCAGTCTTCACATCATGTGGCCTGATGGACTTATAGAAAACTGTCAGTACGGTAAAAGCAGTGGCCTGTGGAGCTGCAGCGATGTGGTCCAGGGCCAGCTTCTTTAGACAGTAGGAATGATTTGTGTTACAGGGCAGATGTTTTTTTGACCTTGCTCTTTGGTGGGAACAGAGTAGTGTTAGTTACTCATTGATGTCCAGCTCTTTGCAAACCCCATGGACTATATCCACCAGGCTCCTCTGTCCATGGGATTCTCCTGGTAAGAATACTCTAGTGGGTTACCATTCCCTTCTCCAGAGGATCTTCCTGACCCTGGGAATGAACCCAGGTCTCTGGCGTTGCAGGCAGATTCTTTACCGTTTGAGCTACAGGGAAGACCTAGGTGGGAACAGAGGGTCCACTTAATGGACATGTTCAGTCCCCATCATCCTCACACTCTGAGCTTCGTTGGTTGGCAATAATCCACTGCCAAGGAGGCCAGAGAGCTTGGGGTGGGGGGAGGGGTGGCTGGAAGCTCAGTTAAGATCCCTGTAGATGCGGCAGTGCACCTCCTTAAAGGCCATCTAAAGAGCTCTCGTAACAAGTAAAAGATTGGCCTTGCTGTGAGGTTCTCTGTGGCCCCAGTCACAGAGAACACAGTTTTGGTTGATTTTTTTTTAACTTCTTGATTAAGCTGATTGCATAAAAGATATTATAAATTCTCATGTTAACAGTTCTTGTCATGAACAAAAGCAACAAAAATAGTGCAGTAGTAAGATGTGCTTCACGTACAATCACACAGTAATAGGAGCTCCGGCCCCGAAGGGGCTGTAGGGCTTGCGCAGCCAGGGAAGGAGCAGGTGGAAGGGGGTGGCTTTGAGCCACCCAGTGGCTTTGGGCCTCCCAGTCTCAAACCTCCCGCACAGCGTTCCTGGCAGCCACCCCACTCTGAGGCCGGCCTGGGCCTCTTGTGACTGCCCCTCTTGTTGGCCTCCCCACATACGTCGTCACCTGCTTTCATACTGCCTCCCATGCCTGGACTGGCTTCTGCCTTTGAGCCCCTTTCTGCCATCCATCTAGTTCCCCCAGAAGCCTTCCAGCAAAACTGACAGTTCTGGGTCCACTCCACTGCCCCCGCCTTTCTTCCTTGTGTGAAGATTCATGTTGCTAGAGAAAGGGCAGAAAGGAGAGCCTCTTTGTCTGCCTCCGCGGCCTGATTCTGCCACTGTGTGTGCATGGCATTCATTGACTGCTTACACCTATGGCCTCCTACGAAAACAGGTCAGAGCTTGAGGGCTTCAGCCCCTGAACTGGTAGGGCTGGCTCAGGTAGCACCTGGCCTCCATGGCTGGCACAGGTGCCCTCTGCGCACCCAGGTACAGAGATGGGTCCCAGGCAGAACCTGGCTTCCTGGGCAGAGTTGCTGTAAATCAGATGGTTTGTGAGCTTGTGATTTAGGAATTCCTGATCAGAGGAGGATTGCCCCCTAAGTTGAACATTTGTACATTTGAATGGTTTAGTTAAGAGAAGAACATAGCCAGCCCCCCTCAACATCCCCCCCCTTTCCACCCACATACAGACTTCCAAGTTCTCTGTTCTCCATCCTGGACAGGAGTGAGTGGGAGGAAGTCCTAGCAACTGTGACAGGCCTGCACAAGGAGTGTGTGGCCAGTACTAGGAAGGGTCAGATGTCCAGACTTAACCAGTTAGTGTGACCCCATACATGATATATGAGCATATCTTTACTGTAGGGCAACAGTAAGCCAAGCCTCCATCATGCCTAATTTCTTCTGGTAGGTCATACAGTCTCTGTGGGTCCTAGAAACTGACAGAATTCTAATACCAAACTCCAAGTGGTCCCTCTCCTGGAGTTTGCCCAAACTCATGTCTGTTGAGTTAGTTGATGCTATCTAACCATCTCATCCTTTGCCACCTGCTTCTCCTTTTGCCTTCAGTCTTTCCCAGCATCAGAGTCTTTTCCAAAGAGTCAGCTCCTCGCATCAGGTGGCCAAAGTATTGGAGCTTCAGCATCAGTCCTTCCAATGAATATTCAGGGTTGATTTCCTTTAGGATGACTGATTTGATCTCCCTGCAGTCCACAGGACTCTCAAGAGTCTTCTTCAACACCACAGTTGGAAAGCATCAATTCTTTGGTGCTCAGCCTTCTTTATGGTCTATCACATTCATACATGACTCTTGGAAACCATTAGCTTTGATTATACAGAGCTTTGTCGGCAGAGTGATGTCTCTGATGTTTAATATGCTGTCTAGGTTTGTCTTAGCTTTCCTTCCAAGGAGCAAGCATATTTTAATTTAATGACTGCAGTCACTGTCTGCAGTGATTTTGGAGCCCTGGGAAATATAGTCTGTCACTGCTTCGACTTTTTCCCCTTCTATTTGCCATGAAGTGATGGGACTGGATGCCATGATCTTAGTTTTTTGAATGTTGAGTTTTAAACCAGATTTTTCATTGTCTTCTTTGACTTTCATCAAGAGGCTCTTTATTCTACTTCAGTTTCTGCCATTATGGTGGTATCGTCTGCATATCTGAAGTTATTGATATTTCTCCCGGCAATCTTGATTCCAGTCTGTGATTTATCCAGCCTGGCATTTCACATGATGTACTCTGCATATAAGTTAAATAAACAGGGTGACAATCTACAGTCTTGTCATACTCCTTTCCCAATTTTGAACTGGTCTGTTGTTCCATGTGTGATTGTAACTGTTGTTTCTTGACCTGCATACAGGTATCTCAGGCGACAGGTAAGTGGTCTAGTATTCTCATCTCTTAAAGAATTTTCCACAGTTCGTTGTGATCCACACAGTCAAAGGCTTTTTTGTAGTCAGTGAAGTGGAAGTAGATGTTTTTCTGGAATTCCTTTGCTCTCTCCATGATCTACTGAATGTTAGCGATTTGCTCTCTCATCCTGCAGCTCAAGTGGCTTGTCTCTTGACTTGGCCAAGCACAGGGCTGAACTGGTGTGTGGAAATCTTCCTCAGATGGGAGGCTTGAATTCATTGTTTCATTGTCTGTGCTCAGAGCCCTCCAGTCACTCAGTCCAATTTCTTGTCACTTTCTTATTAGAAAGGCAGCTGACTGGGGCCTCTGCCCACCTAGGAGCTGCTGACCTCCAAAAACACTGTAAAGTGTGTGATCAGAGAGCAGGGACGACCCACAAAGAGTAGCAGATTGTTTAACGCTACTGACAGCATAGCACATTTTCATCTGAGCAGTCCATTTGGTGTTCTGGAAAGGAGGAAGCTTGTCTCACTGGGAGGATTCAAGCAGAATCCCCTTCTCCACCCTCACCCTCAGAGGGGTGAGAAGAAACGGGGCTGTGTAAAATCTAGAATCTGTGTGGAAACGAGAGCTGGACTGTCATGCACTGTTAAAATGCCCACCTGACACTTTCCCACAGAGTTGAGCCCTTTATCCGTTTGCTTGGCTGATGATTGATGTTTTCAGTAGTCATTCCTTCAAGGAGTTTTCCCTATCCCAGTTGATTTCTCCCTTTTCTGTTTTCTGTAATACTTATGTACAATTTGGATTGAACACTCATGGTAGACTTTTTTCGTTTCACATGAGTCTGTTTTAATTCTCATTAAAAAAAAAAAGCTTGTGTGGCACAGGGAAAATGCACCTTGATTTGTTAGGCAGATTAATAAGTGAGATTATGAACAGACTATGTATCCAGACTGAGAAAATAACCACCTATAATCTGTCTTTTCAGAAGTACCATTTCCATGAAAATCACTGAATTTCAGACCTCTCCTGGGTGCTAAAGGACTTCTGGCGACACTGTTCACTTAGTTCAGGTTTGTATTTATACTTGGAAGTTACCTAGCAATATCTCCAGAGGAGCTTTTAATTCTAGCCCACCATTCATCCCCAGGATGAAGAGATAACCTTTTTTTTGAATAGTGAAATCCAGACAAGACAGATCAAAACCACATTGTTAAAAGACAGAGATCGTTTCTTTGTGCCCCTCTGTTGCCCCATAATCATCTTATTCCAGTCCCCTGTCATTAAGACAACATGCTTTAGTGAAGGGGGACCAGGAGAGTAAATATGGATTAGCCACCCATCATGGCCTGACTCTGGCCATTGAAAGAATGTCTAGAAATGGAGCAAGAAATTGGGGCTTCTGATTAGGTTCAGCCTTCACCCTAATTTTTCAGCTGGTGGGCTCAGCTTGTTCCTATAATTGTGGAAACAGTTTGCCGGTCGTCGTCTTCATGTGCCGTTTCTTAAGTAGCCACTAGGTGAGGACGTGGCTCCATGAAGGTCTTTCCCTGTGGGACTTGGTCCCTTACCAGTCTCTCTCACCCTCTTCTGCTTTGTGTGTCTGTTTTGTACCTTGTTCCCCAGTTGGTTCGTAAAGAGCTTGGGTTCTGGAGTCACTCAGGCCTGGATTTGACTCTGCAAGGTTTCCCCACTCTGTGAAATTAGGATAAGAAGACCCACCTCTTGTGGGAAACTAGCATGCTCTCAGGCCACAGGTGGGAGTGTACCAGATGCCTGAAGCACCCGTGTGAGTCCCCTTCACCTCAGCAGTTTTCTCTGACCCTTGACACTGTGGGTGTGCTAGTACGTGTGCAGTGGTGTGTGTGCGCGCGCGTGCTTGGTCATCTCAGCATTAGTGGCAAAAGGTTGGAAATCACAGAAATATCCACCAGTAGGTGGAATAAGCTGGCGTGCATCCTTACAGTGGAGTACAGTGCAGGGTGGGGCCAGAAAACAGGAGGCGCTGGCCATGCACTGCTAAGGAAAGACCTCCCAGGTATTCCATTTAAAAAAAGACGCAAGATCCCGAACAGCGCGTCCTGTACGGTTAACTACTTCCGTGTTAAAAGGGGCAGTGGGGGAAGGTGAAACAAATTTTTGTGTTTGTCTACATATACATCAAGAGATGAGAAACACACACAGCGTTAATTAGACCTGCTGTTTTTTGTGGGAGTATCTAGTGGTAAATATTTTTGCTTGACTTACATGAAGAATCGGCGGCTTCGTCTTCCTCTGTTGGACTCCTTTGCTCCTTGTGAGGTGCCCTGCTTCACTAGTTCTGTCTCCGTGCGGCGACCCCGCCCCGCCCCGCCCCGCCCCGCCCCGCCCCGCCCCATCCCTGTGCGCAGCGCTGTGCGCGTGCCCTGTGTCCTCTGAGGGGAGGGGAGGGAGACTTGCCTGTGCGCGTATTCTGTATCTGAACCATGTAGCCGGTTCAAGGCGGTCGTTCTTCTGATGAGTCCCTGTGCACGCGATGGCCATGAGAAGGTGGTAAGCGTGCACATGACCTGTGTTCTGCTCTTGGCTCGCTGCTGACTGGAGCCTCGCCAGTCGGCCAGGCCGGGTAGGACACTTGTTTTTCGGGCGCGCTGTCCCCACCAGTGGTGTTTCCGGTGTGAGGGCCGAGCAGGATGAGCCCCCTCCGTGGCCGCCTCCACCTGCTCAGGCTTCCCTGCTGCCCCAGCACCTCCTGTTGCCATCAGTGCCTTCTTGTCTCTGAGGAAACGAGGCTGTTTCTGGCCAGGTTTTAGCTTTGAGGTTGGCAGTGCATTCCAGGCAGCTGCCCAGAGCCTGGGCGCTTGCGCTCCCTTGCCTCCCTGTTCAGTCCTCCTGGAGTGCTCCTGCCCGCCTTCATCCCAGCCTCCTCCGGCCCTGGCTCCCAGCAGAGCCCTCGCCTGCGCCCTCAGGCTCAGGGGCCCCCTCTGCGGTCCCTGAAGCTCCTGTTGCAGTGGCTCTGTTCTCAGACCCAGCTCCCAGGCCGTTCCTTCCCTCGCCCCCAGGGCTCCCCCTGGTTGCCTGCTGCTGGGCTGTGGTGACGGCAGCTGCTGCAGGGCCGGCGCAGGGAGGGCCCCAGCCAGGCCCCTGGCCCCGTGCGGCTGGGCCAAAGGGACAGGTGGCTGTGTGTTCAGTCACCCAGTCGTGTCCGACTCTTTGCAACCCCAAGGACTGCAGCACACCAGGCCTCCCTGCCCCTCCGCATCTCTCGGATTTGGCCCAAGTTCATATCCATTGAATCAGTGAAGCCATCCAGCCATCTCATCCTCTGTCACCCTGTTCTTCGGCCTTCAGTCTTTCTCAGCATCATGGTGTTTTCCAGTGAGTCGGCTGTTCGCATCAGCTGGCCAAAGTATTGGAGCTTCAGCATCAGTCCTTCCAATGAATATTCACGGTTGATTTCCTTTAGGATTAACTAGTTTGATCTCCTTGCTCTCCAAGGGACTCTCAAGAGTCTTCTCCAGCACCATAGTTCGAAAGCATCAATTCTTAATTGCTCTGCCTTCTTTATGGTCCAGCTCTCACATTCCATACATGACTGCTGGAAAGACTGTAGCCTTGACTATGTAGACCTTCATCAGCAAAGTGATGTCTTTGCCTTTTTACACACCGTCTAGGTTTGTCATAGCTTTCTTGCCAAAAAGCAATTGTCTTCTAATTTCATGGCTACAGTCACCATCAGCACTGATTTTAGAGCCCAAGAAGAGAAAATCTGTCCCTGCTTCCACATTTTCCCCTTCTGTTTGCCATGAAGTGATGGGACCGAATGTCATGCTCTTAGGTTTTTTTTTTAATATTATGGCTCAGACAGCAAGGGTGACTTTAGGCAGGACCAAACCTTGACTCAGGCTTCCCAGTGCTAGTGGTAAAGAACCCACCTGCCAGTGCAGGTAGACATAATAGACGTGGGTTCGATTCCTGGGTGGGGAAGATCCCCTGGAGGAGGGGATGGCAACCCACCTCAGTATTCTTGCTTGGAGAATCCCATGGACTAGAGGAGCCTGGTGGACTGTGGTGTAGGGGGTTGAAAAGAGTCAGACATGACTGAAGCGACTTAGCACACAGCACAAAGCTTGACTCTGGTTTGGACTTGGGTTGACCCTCCTGGGCATCTGTTGGGTCTCGGTGCATCTCGGGGTGCAGGTGTTTACAGTTGGCCTTGCCCTTGCTGGGGGCAGGTATGATAGGATGGGCTCCGGCCATATAACAGCAAAGGACAGGATAACAGCTCCTGCACCCCCTTTGGAAGGGTCTGGAGCTGAGGAAAAGCCAGACCTCTGTTTTTCTTTGAAGAAGTAGCCATCATTTGTTCTTTTGGCCAAAAGAAATTTGTCTTAACCATTAAGAAATAAAAGGTTTCCTGGTCATGGAAGCAGGAAGTTTATCTTTCTCTCTCCCTTTCCCATCTTGTAGGGAGCTGAAGCTTCAGCAGAACCCTGACCCAGGGACATCTCAATGGCCCTGGGAGCAGAAAAGGCAGAGGGGGAGGCATCCTCAGACACGAAGGCCCCTTCCTGTGGGAGCTGGAGCCACGGGGAGCAGGAGCTGAGCCCCGCAGGGCCTGTGCTCGGGGAGCAGCCGCCACGCCTGGAAGCTGAGGGAGGACCCGCCTCTCCTGTTGGGGGCACCGAGGGGCTCCCCGGCCCTGCCTGCTATGGTGGGGTTGGCCCTGGCCCCTCCAGAGCCTGCCAGCCACCAGCGAGCGGGGCCAGCAGGAAGCCAGCAGCTGGTGGGTCTAAGCCCACTTTCGGTTGCGTGCCTTCTCCTGCTGGCCTGGAGACTGGTGATCTGCCCTCTGCGGGAAACCAGGTAGGCACCAGGGTAGTGGGGCTGTCCTTTGAGAGTGCACTCCAGCACTGTCTCACCATCTTACAGCTTCCCCGGCGCCCATGTGAGGTGGGGAGGTAGGAGAGCTCGGGTAGCTTGGGTGTGCTGATTTCTGTTCTGCAGGTTCACATAGACAGGTGGGCCCAGCAGATAGCTCTGTCCACAGCACCTCCTCTTCCTCAGGAGTGTGACTGGTGACCTGTTGAGGATTAGGGATGCTGTGACCAAGACATCCTGCCCAGAGGGCAGGCAGGGGAGCCGCGGTGGGGGAGCCATGTCCTGTGTTTGACTTGGTGACGTGGAGGCTTTCCAGGGCCCTTGGGGAGATGGGAAGAAGGGTCCAGGGACATGGGCTCCTGGGGGCTGTACCCCACTGGGCCCTTGGGGGCCTGGCAGCACTGTCTCTGGGCAAAGAGGATTTCAGGGGCCTCCTGAATACAGGCAGCCTCGCTTAGTGGGTGTCATGTGGAGCAGGAGTCCTGCCTGTTTCTGACCTCGGGCAAACCACTGGATCTTGCAGGCCCTCAGGACAGTTGGGGAGGTTGCCTGATCGACCTGTCCCTCCCAGCTCCGACAGCCTGTGGTGGTCTGCCTACCAAGACCTTTCACGGTGGCGGCTCTGATCTGTGCCGTGTCATCGTGGCACTGGCTGCCACGTGCTGATGCCGGGAGCCCTGTGACATGAGGAGGTTCTGAGCGTGACTGCCTGGGAGAAGACAGAGGCTAGGCCCACCTGCTGGGGGCCAGGGCACTGTGAGGCTCAGGGCACCTGAGTCAAACTCGGTGAGGTGGGCGGCAGGGAGCAAACAGAGATGGGCTATTTGTGTCAGTCTGTTGCTTGCTGCAGCGCTGCTGTTTGTTGAGCTCTCATTGTTCACCCTGGAGCTCATTTAATCCGCATAGCCTGAAGAGGCAGTCACCAAGCCTGCTTTGCAGGTGAGGGAAGTGAGGCTCAGAAGTGAGAGAAGTGAGTCTGGGAGCTGGCAGCTAGGGGGTGGCCTCGGGGCTGTCTGGTTCCAAAGCCCACACCCTAACCTCTAGTGCTAGCCTGCCTCCCTGAGGGTGGTCTCTTCATGGAGCTGATTAAAAGTCTGAGTGAGGAGGCTGGGGTGAATGACTCATTTTGCCACTGTTGAGTCACCGCTGGCTGTGAGCCGAGCCGGGTGGGGCCTGGTGGGCCGCCTGACTGCCAGGTTCGGATGTGTGTCCTGTCAGCAGCAGAATTACTGAGTCCTGCTTGCCCAGGGTGCGCTTCTCAGAGGTTAGGCAGTGTGTTCCAGCCCAGCACGACAGAGCTATTTGAGTTCTGCTCGCTCACGAAGGAGGCATCTGTGCAGGAAGAACTGGGGAAGAACAGCGGTGGGGGTTGGGGATCAGCTCCGGAAGGACTGTCTGCTCCCCTCGTCTCCATCTCCAGCCGCACCCTCGCTGTGTCTGACTCTCGCACAGGTAGCAGGCTCTTTTCAAGAACTTTCCTCCGGGTCATCTGGGTCCCCAAAACCACCCCAGAGTTGTCCCCGCCTGTTTGACCTTTTCCTTCCCTCCTGTCACTGTAGATGGAGGAGACCAGGCTTCCTGCCCCGGAGGCGCTGCCTCGGGCTTGCGCCATTCCCAGAGCTGCTGCTGTTTACTCGGGACATGATGCTGACACCGAAGATGACCCGTCCCCTGTGGAGTCGCCGCAGGTGCCAGACCTCTGCCCACAGTCTCCCATCTCGGGCTTCCCGTGCCCGTCGAGGTGGAGGTCGGCCGTGAGCCCAGGGACGCCTGCGCCACCGTCTTCCAGTTGCAGCGTGTCCGCCTCCTCCCCAGGCAGCAGTCTCCAGTGTCACCAGGAAAAGGCGGAGCCTCAGAGTGGCTGCCTCGCCAAAGTCTCCTCCTCCCTGGAGCTGGCTGTCCCGCCGTCAGCGCCCTCAGTGGTAGGCCCTGGGCCTCAGCTCCAGTGGTTGCCCCAGCCTGTGTCCTCAGCGGGGGATGCCCCCGGGCTGGGCAGGAGACGCCTCTCCTTCCAGGCCGAGTACTGGGCCTGTGTGCTGCCCGATTCCCTGCCTCCCTCCCCAGACCGCCGCTCCCCACTTTGGAACCCGAACAAAGAGTACGAAGACCTGCTGGACTACACCTATCCCCTCAGGCCCGGGCCCCGGCTCCCGAAGCAGCTCGATAGCCACGTGCTGGCTGAGCCCGTCCTGCAGGACTCGGGCATAGACCTGGATAGCTTCTCTGTCTCCCCAGCAAGCACTCTCAAGTCACCCACTAACGTCTCCCACAGTTGCCCACCAGCCGAGGCCACTGCCCTCCCGTTCTCTGGGCCCAGAGAGCCAAGCCTTGAGCGGGGGCCCTCTGGAGCACCCCAGAAGCAGGGTGGTGTGGGGTTAGCATCTTGCAGCCCCTCTGCCTCTACCCCCAGAGCCCCAGGCGGTAGGGCCACTCCTTGGGTGAGCAGAGAGCCAGCCCGGAGGAACCTGAGGGGCTGGCCACCTGTGGGCAGGCACCTTGAGCTGGGTTCTCCACACCTGAGGACAAGGGACAGAGGGTGGTCCTCACCCAGGCTGGAGAGGGAGAAGGGGCCCAGCCAGGGCCTCGGGCGCCTCACCTGCACGGAGTCTGGATGGAAACCCCAAGAGGAGGTGGAAAGTGACGACGAGTATCTGGCCCTGCCCACTCGGCTGACACAGGTTTCTAGCTTGGTTTCGTATCTGGGCTCCATTCCCACCTTGGTGCCCCTGTCCACGGATGCTGCCGAAGGGCAGAGCTCCCTGGACGTGTCGGACAGTGATGGGCCAGCTTCCCTCCCGTCAGACTCCAGCCAAAGCCAGCTTCCCTCCGGGGCTACCCTCAGAGGGTCCTGGAGCACTGAGGACCAGAAGCACTGTTTGCTGCGCTCTGTCATCCATGCAAGGCGCTCTGCCGGGGAGGGCAGCCTGGTGAGCGGCCAGGCCCTGGGGGTCTCCTCTGGACCAGTGAGAACCTGCGCCTCCTGGTCAGCAGTGTTGGATCCAGATGCTGAAGGGCAGCCTCCCAGGAAGGGCGGAGAGCAGAGAAAAGAGTCCCTCGTGCAGTGCGTGCAGGTAAACTCGGCGTCTCAGCACTGTTGTCTTCTTCCCCCTGTCCACTGACCTCGTAGTGAAGCTTGGTAACACTGAGCACTTAGGTGCCAGGTACCACACTGCACCTTCTGTCCCGTCCTGATGACTACTGGCATGCTCTTGTCACTGCTGGAGGAAAAGGCAATGAGATGTTAGGTAACCTGCGCCTTCACGGTCAGTGAGAGTAGAGCCTGTGCTGCTAACCACTCCCCAGGCTGCTTGACCTTGAGGATCAAGAGGCCCTCCGCACAAGAGGGCTCTGTGCTCAGATGCCTTCAGGAAGTAGGGGCTCAATAAAAGTGTTTCCTTGGCCAAAAGACTTCCCAGAGCTTTAATTTGATAAAGTGCTGTACCTGCAGATTTAAGAGTGTGCAGTACACTATTGCCTAGACTTGTTAGACTCTTGTGGACCGTGTGAGAATATCAGCAGGTGGAGCTAATACTGCATGGACTAGGGCTGTGTCAACTCTCCTGGCGCCATCTCTTTAGTTTGCTTGTTGGTAGGATGTGGAGCTTTGCCTCTTTGGTCTTTGTGTGGGTTAAATGAAATATTTCAAGTCACGGACCTTGCAGTCCCTCACATAAGGATGTTCAGGTGCCCAGCTGTCCACTCACTGGGAGAACCCAGGGCCTGCCTCCCGCCTGAGCGCCCAGAAATGTGTCCACAGGGCAGCAGGGCAGCCAGCCGAGGGCTGTGTCCCCAGGAGCGACATCACAGACGTTTTCTAGCGCTCAAGGAGGGCTTTAACCTGCCCCGTGGTGTCCTGTGGACTTTATTTGTACCGTGGAGCAGGTGGTACGGGTGTTAGCATGTGGAAGAGCAAAACTGTGGCGTACAGGCCTAGGCTCACAGCCCCTGGTCAGTGGCTGGCAGGAGTCTGGGGCCCGGCTCCCTGGGCGCGTAGGAGCAGCACAGGGACAAGCAGCTTCAGTTCAGTTGTTTTCAGGTGTAGGATCAGGTCAGTCTTGGCCACGGTCCCATATCCTATGTCCACATCTTCCCCAGGAGCAGTTCTATAGCCAGTACAGTGCTGACTGAGGAACTGATCTCTGTGTCAGGCAGGTCCCTTCTGGGCTGCTCTTTCCCCACCACCCTTTCCCTTCGCGTGCCCTCCTCTGTCCCTGCACACAGGGCTGGCCCTTCACAGACTGAGGGGACACAGAGCCAAGGTGGGCCCTCCATGTTGCCCTGGCAGAAGTCTGGAGTCATGGGGTGGGGACAGACCGGGAACAGAGAGGAGACAACGCCTTGGCGGGGAATGCTCTGGAAAGGTGCAACCTGTAGCCTGGGATCCCCCAGATATTTTTCGCCTGTGAAAATGTAGCCTGCAGTTCCATGGGTGACACACGCTTTATTTGTCTACACAGACATTTTGTCGTCAGCTGGAAGAGCTGATCCACTGGCTGTGTAACGTTGCAGACACTGCTGACCACCTCACTGCACCCAGATCCAGCCTTACAGGCCTCAAGTCTTCTCTGCAGCTTTACCGGGTAAGAAGTGGTCCTGGTTTCTGACTGTTCACTCACTAGAGTGGTAGTAAATTACTTGGTTAGAAGGTAAAAGTTGAAATGACTGATGCACAGTATGTCATGATCCACTGACTTTTACCTGAAATCTAATCAGAGAGCTTACTGGAAATCTAATTTTTTTCAAATCCTTAATGCTGAAAAACTAACATGTATGAGTTACTTCCCAGACCAAGTAGAGCTTGAAGAAAGTGCATTTTATCTATCTTCAATCCAGAATACTTCAGGATTGTTTGCAGTGTGATTTTCCAAATGTCTCAGGCTTCCCTGATAGCTCAGTTGGTAAAGAATCTGCCTGCAGTGTAGGAGACTCCGGTTCAATTCCTGGGTCGGGGAGATTCCTTGGAGAAGGGCTAGGCTACCCACTGCAGTATTCTTGGGCTTCCCTTATGGCTCAGCTGGTAAAGAATCCGCCTGCAATGTGGAAGACCTGGGTTTGATCCCTGGGTTGGGAAGATCCCCTGGAGAAGGGAAAGGCTACCCACTCCAGTATTCTGACCTGGAGAATTTCATGAACTACAGTCCATGGGGTCACAAAGAGTTGGACACAACTGACTTTCACTTTCCAAATTCTCAGGGATTGATAGGCAGACATCTGCATTGTTAGGAAATCACAAGACTATTGAAATTAAGTAAAATTAAAAGGTTAAGTTTTTCAGTTCTGGCCACATTCTGAGTGTGTGGTCATCACATTTGTCTGGTGGCTCCCATATTGAATAGAGCCTTTAGAACATTTCCATCATCACAGACTGTTGGACAGCCCTGACTGGTATTTTTAGGATTTGAGCTGAATTGCACTGACTCCAGAATATACACAAGGCATTTTGATGGTATTTAAACCAAAATATGACCCAGTTTGCTTCTCAAGGTATTGGGGGGTGGTGGTGTAGGGGTTACCTCTTTTTAGATTTTGTTATTTTAACCATCTGTTTGTGGGTCTTGGTTAACTTTGTAATGGGTGTATTTTGTGACATTTTGTGCTGTTCTGGCATAATTATCAGTAGGCCCTCTTCATTCTGGCCCTCTTCATTCTCAGAAGTGTTCTGAATTGGATGATAAATTATCAGTTGATACTGATACTCACATCAACTGAGCCACCTGCTGGCTTACAGCGCATCTGTCTGGTTGACCAAGTCTTCCTGTCGCCTCTTCTGGAGGAGCAGGGGTAGTGTTTGTGGTCTGAACTTGTGCTTTAGTCCAGTTTTCTGGGACAGTTCTTTGAATAGGAGTGTGATTTACTTATGACCAAGCCAGGGCCACACCACCCAACTCAGAGCTCCTTCCACACCCAGGCAAGGGGGGAGCCTTTGTTTTCCAACTTGGAGCCAACTAAAATTGAGGGGCAAAGCCTTGCCTGGGTGGGCCAGCTGCTCTACCCTCATGGGAATGCTGCTTCCTGCTGAGTGGAGGGTGGTTGCCAGAGTTCCTTTCCCAGAGCACGCTTGAGAGAGGAGAGAAAGGCTGAGTGTGAGGGCCCGCCCCCAAGAGGCCCAGGGCAGCACCACCGTGGAGAGAGGGCACTGCTTGGAGTTTGGACCTACTGGGGTGGCCGTTCCAGAGGGCCCCCGCCCCACTCCCCTCAGAGCAGGTGTCTCATAGCAGCTCTGTTCCCGTCACTTTATCCCTCCTCTTGTCCTCTGCGTGTCTCCGCTGCCAGGCCGGTCACATGCACCTGCCTTGCTTTGTGGGTAGAGCTGAGAGCTGAGCTGGGAGTCACTGCCGGTTAGCGAAGCCTAGCCCGCTTGTGTCATCCACACAGCTGTGTCACCAAGTGGGGCCTCACTCTCAGCGCTGCTGCACACAGAATGGTGCTTGGCTCACGCCCACATGTGAGCTACCTGGAGCCTACTTAGATACCAGACATAAGCACGTGTACGTTGGTTCACACGTTTCACTTGTGACCCTGTCTTGTGTATTTTGTCTTAACACAGTGGGTTTGTGGCAGCATATAAACTGCAGAGTACTAAAGAAGAGAATAATAAATACAGGTAATTAGGGCAAACGAAAACAAGACAGGAATATAGTAAATCCAGAAGTAACACTGCAGCTTCAGAATGTGAACTGCACCCTGTGCTGAAGCTGGTCATGGATGTGACTTTACATCTTAGCAGCTGAAGGAAAAACCAGAAATGGCTACAAGGCTTGGTACTGTAAGGGGAAAAGAAATCAACTGCTCAAGAGCCTCGCAGCTTCCCTGACGCCGTCCCACGGCCTCCAGTCCACAGAGAGCAGGACAGGGAGGACGTGGGGCAGGCCGCAGCTGCCTGTGGCCACACTGAAGGTGCATCTCTGGCTCTGCGGGTCCACTAGAATGGAAGACCATCTCAACAGGCCTGTGAGCTTAAAGGGGACCCTGTGAGGTGTAGCCCACACAGGAATCCCTGCCTCCAGGCTGTTCAGGAGCCAGGTTATGCCAGGGAAAAGAAAACTCTGCTTTTGTCAAATTGTAAACAGAAAAAAAGGATTGACTCTGGGTTTGCTTTGGGCTCAAAGAAGATGAGGTTAAACTGCTGCACAGTTTACTTGGGGAATCCTGAAGACTGGGTGGGTTAAAGGGGAGTCCAACTACCAAACAAAAGATCCTTGTTAATGACTTTCGTGAAATGGTAGTAATGAAGCTTTTTCCTGTTTTTTTCTGTTATGCTCTAAGCAATTTAAGAAAGATATAGATGAACACCAGTCCCTGACGGAGAGTGTCTTACAGAAAGGGGAGATCCTGCTTCAGAGCCTGCTGGATAATACCCCAGGTGAGATGCTTGGGTTTTGAATTAAGCCGGTGCTTAATACCTCTCAGTGCAAGTCCGGGACCCACTATGTCACCAGGCGGAGCCTGTAGTACAAGAATCCCTCGTGTCCACACCCATTGCCTTTGATTCCCACAGTCGACTGCCAGCTTCTCGCATCTTAACGGCCCCACAAACACGTGATGAGGCAGTCACAGCCCTGCGGGTGTGAGAAGTCAGGCACTGAGCCTGCAAGAAAGATGCACTTGTTTTTCTTTAATATGTATTTGGCTGTGCTCGGTCTTAGCAGCATGCAGGAGCTTTAGCTGCAGCGTGTGAACCTTGCTGCTGCATGTGGGATCTAGTCCCCTGACAGGGATCAAGCCAAGGCCCCCGTATTGAGAACACGGAGTCCCCGCCACTGGACCACCAGGGAAGTCCCAGGAACAGTGCTCTTTAAGCTTCTGCCTTTCCTTGGTGGAGTCCTTGGTGGGAATACTGGCTTTAGACCAGCCCCCCTTAGCTTAGGGGAGCCAAGGACACAGTGGGGAGCCTGCAGGGCTCCCTTCCTTTTGCCCTGCAGGCTGAACCCCTCTCTGGTTATCTGCTTTGGGGGAGGATTTGTTCCAGGACCTGAGAGCAGTCAATCTGTTCTATGGGAAGAGACTGAAGGA
The DNA here is from genome assembly GCF_014754425.2 of Oryx dammah. Lineage (NCBI taxonomy): Eukaryota > Metazoa > Chordata > Mammalia > Artiodactyla > Bovidae > Oryx > Oryx dammah. Next base: position 62,638,619 of record NW_024070209.1, read on the forward strand.
AGAAGTGAACTGATGAGGAGGGGACAGGTGGACGGTGGTACACAAACTAAGCTTGAGCCCCTTTTGCAGGATGGATTCCCAGATTAGAAAGGTGTGAAAATCAGACTCTGAGAGTGCATCTCAGGGTGCAGGTGTTTACAGTTGGCCTTGCCCTTGCTGGGGGCAGGTATGATAGGATGAATATGACAGGAGAATGCTAAGGTGAAGCAAGGAATTGATGGACCCCTCAAAGCAGTCCCTATGTTTCTGTAAGACTGAGCAAGCAAGTGCTGAAAAAGCCCATCTGTGTTTTGCCTCAGTTTTGGAGTGAAGTGGGATTTCCACTGGAAGCAACAGTGTAAGCAAAAGTGGGCAGGATCCACTGGCTTGAAAAGGGAAGAGGTGGCGCTTTTCTGACCAGCAGTGGTGGGTGGTGTGTGGTAGGGAGGTGGTGCAGTGTCCCAGCCTGAGCACCGCTGACACGCTGGGCCATGTGATGCTTTGCCGTGAGGACAGCTGTCCTGTTGCTGCACCATGTTTATCAGCATCCCCGGCCTCTGCCCATTAAACGCCAGTAGTAAACCACCTCAGTTTTGACAACCCCAGACATCTCCAGACACTGCCAGATATCCCCTGGGAAAGAAGAAACCACCAGGACTGAAAACTGAGCGTGGCAGAGGGGTTTTGCTCGGGGGAGCCACTGAAGGGTTTCAGCAGGCATGACTTAACCCGTTGTCAGTCACGTGAGCCCACAGCAGTCCCTTGCCCTTGGGACACCTTTGCTTTGGCTCATCCACTGTGCTCTTGCATTAAGAGTTTTTAAATTTTTACTGGGGCAGAAATTTGGTATGCCAAGCTCCTTTGCCACTTGTTATACCAGCACTGTCTTGAGCACTACCATGCCAAAGCCGCTGACGTTTTTTTCATTTAATCACAGCCCCGTGAGGTGGATAGTTAATACTCACTTCACAGAGCTGTGGATCTGCATGGGGCCGCCTGGCCCCAGTCCCTGTGCACTAATACCCGACTCAGGCGCCTGCACCTCCACACACACACCAGCATGAAGACCTCGGTACCAGGAAATGCCCTGGAGGCCACATGTAACAGTGGGCTTCTTAAAAGCTACAGGTTGTTCTTGGACCTTCATTTAAAAATCGACTCAGTAATACTTCTCAGTACTTAATCAGTAATGATGTCTCACTTTGCTCTTCTCTCCAAAGGAGTCTAGAGGTATTTTACTGCCTAAATAAGAGACTTTTTTTTAGGGAATTCTCTGGTGGTCCAGAGGGGAAGAGGTGGCGCGCTCAGTGCTGTAGGCCCAGGTTCAGTCTCTGATTGGGGAACTAACATCCCACAAGCTGTGCATGGCCAAAAAAAAAAAAAAAAAGATGCTTTGGGATATTTTGTGGTTTTCAGATCTGTATCCAGACTCATTCAGATGGACACCATGCCCCTCCCAGTTCTCTGCTTGGACTAATCAGGAACTTGGCTGTTCTGTGAAAATCACAGGTTCCCCTAGACATCCACAGGGTCTTCAGCTAGGCGCACAACTCTTCCCTCCAGATCACGCTGTCAGAGTCAGTGGAGCCCAAGCATGGACACCCCAGTCCCCACAAACTTCTCAGAGCCCGCTTTCATCCTCAGCCACAGGCAAAACCTGAGGGACAGGTCAAGTTAATTCCTTCCAAATGTGTTCATCTCAGCCTCCAGCTAACGGGTTTTCCTTTGGTCATCTGGCAAGTTTTCACTACATTTTGACCCGGTCACCTTGGTGCATGAAGTAACAGTCCTGCCTTATGCCCTAACTCCTCATTATCCTAGATCAGACGACTAGAACCTATTGACATCGAGCTGAACCAGGCCCCTGTATGCATGTATTCAATGAAAACATCGAAGTCTCAACTGGGAAAGAGAATTTCATCACTGTTCCAGCTCTCCTTTTGTTTGGCCCCAACCAAATGTTCTAACATTTTACAATAAAAGTTCAAAAAACAAAAGCCCCCTGAATTCCACTGACCCCACACAGGACTGTTCACATGACTGGTGAACTTGGAGGAGACCACCTGACCCACTCACCCTTACAGGTGAGCTGTGCCCTGGCTGTGCTCCTCAGCCTGCCCTGCTGGCTGTTCTAAGTTGTCAGGTCGGCACTTTGCCCTGATGCTGCTGTGCCGCTGTGGCTTCCCTAGGGGCTAACCTCCACAGCCTGTTCCTCCTTCCACCCATCCATCAGCATCCTCTGCAGAGAACACAGCTTCCCCTTTCCCTTCCTCTGCTCACAGATGTTGCAGCTGTGGCAGGAAATTAGGGAGAGGGTGAACACAGCTGATAAAAGGCACAGGAAGCAAAAGCAGCCTTTGTGTTTAACAAAGGAAGTTGAAGTTTTTAAAAGAAAAACAAGCCGGCTGTGTGTGATGCACTCTGAACCTGGCCCCTCCCTTCCTCAAATACTTGGGCTATAGAGGTTGGAATCTTGGCCTCATGAACCATCTTGTCTTAGCCTGTTTTGAGGTAATTTTCTCTTGAAGTCTATTTAGGACCCACCAAAAAGGGTTCACAAGCAATCCCATGTTACATTACCACATCACCCATATATGTGCTAAATGACAGTCCCACAGCCAACAGAAGCTGACAGGATCTGGCAGCAGGACCCAGAGTCCTCATGGTGGCCTGCTGTTTTCATTTCAGGCTTCAGCCCCACAGAATCTGGGTGTGAGCCAGGGGTCTTATCTCTAAAAGTCAGATAATACCAGTCATCAGACAACCATGTCTCTTGTGCATTTTTGTGAATTGTGTAACTCCACAGAGTGGAGCCAGCGAAACAATTCAGCATCAATCACAAGTTAACATAGATTCCTCAGTGCAGTTCAGTCTGCAGTGCAGTTCAGTCCAAGGGAGTATTTTTTTTTTTAAGTGGACACTGTGAAACTGTGGCCATGTTCCTGCTTTCTGCTACACCCTGGTATGTTCCTTGAAGGTACATTTGTGTTGTCTCTTTGGCCTTACTGCTTTAAAACTCATTTGTTAGTGTTAAAGGATGTCCTGGGCAGGATCTCTAGGCAGCCCAGCGCGCTGGAGAGCCACGCGGATCACCTGTATGACACCATCTTGGCCTCCCTAGACACACTAGCCGGCTGCACCCTCACCCCTGACAGCACGCCAACAGCACACAGGAGCGCCGGTGTGAAGGGGATTAGCCTGGTAAGTAGAGCAACCCCAGAGGAGAAAATTTGTCCTCAGACGCCAGTGCCTGATTCTGGAACAGAGTTTCTGCTATAATAGTTGGCTATTTCTTAGACGCTTCTTCAACTAGAAAAGCTACTGAAACAAATGAGAGGCTGGGAGAGAAGCCCCTGGAACTGAGAAGGAGAGATGCTGCCATTGCCAGGAAGTGGGGCGGGGGGTGCTTTCTGTGATGAAAGCGGCACGTTCCATTGCTCACTTTCAGCCTTGTGCCTGCTGAGGACTAGGGTGCTCTGTGCTTCCATCTTAAATGGCCGACGTGTCACCCCTCCCCACCCATGGAAACGACTGGAATTTACCTGTACCAACTTTTTTATGTCTGCACATGTGCTTCTCTGGTACAGGCTGCCTCTATCCTGTAGGCTCTTCCCACCCAGCTCGTGTGGTGCTCCATCTGTAAGCAGCTCCTGACAGTGCCAGGTAGCCACAGGGATCCTGAGTTACAACTCCCCACACCTTCTTTTCCTGAAAATGCTCTCTGTAAGCGTTACACACCACTCCCCTCCAAAAAAGGGCCCCGGGGATGGATAGATGGAGCACCAGGCCTTGGAGATGTCACAGATAGGAACAGAAGCTGGGAGCCAAGAGGGACTGCTGCCCACTGTGGGGCTACCACATGCTGCCACAACGAGCACGCTTCTTCTGAAACTTCTACAGCCGAAATCTGGCGTTTAACTCAGATTTCCTGGGAGAGAATTCACTGTAGATAAAAGAAGGTAAGGGGTAAATCCAGGTATGTCAGGAGCCAGGGAGTCCCTGTATTTGCATCAAATAAATGTAGTCATTTTTTAATTCTAAGATGAATGCAGATGATTGCCATGTCACTTCTTCCTCTGCAGCATTCTGCCTGTAACAGATGCTTCTCTTTCTCTTTAGGCATCTTCTCTGGATGAGATGTAATAATCTGTCAGTCAAAATGTGGCTATTGGGAAACTTTTGGAAGTCCTTGTGAGAGCCATTTAATATTGAAACCAAGGGGGAAATGTGACTCTAATGTACTAGCTTTAAAATGCCTTTCTCTTCCCTGAAAGTAAGGGCTGTTGAGTTAGTTTTTATTTAAATGAGTTCTTTCCAGTTAAGGTTTTCCTTTGGTGCTTCTCTACAAAGAGCATGTAGCTTTGCAGTTGTTGATAAAATAATGCGAATGAGGCTTACAGGATTTCCTCTCCCTCCGTCCAGTTAAAAAGAGGAGACGGAACTCCTAAACTAGTCCATGTACTGAGATCATTTAAAGAAAGCTGGTATGAGAAAGAAGGTACCCAGTACTTGGTATTCTCAGGCATACAAGAGGATCATCCAAGAGACAAAAAGTGACTAAGCTTATAAACTACTCTTTGAAGAATGTAGAAGACACTCAAACTCTCCAAATTAATAGAAAGTTTTGAACAAATAGAACCTCTGCAAATTATTTTGAGCTGCTAAGATACCTTTTATCATCTTAAGTGCTCAGGGCTCCATCTGCCTGCCTAACATTTTAAAGGAGAATGTGATAGGGGCTTAAGAAGCTGCCATTGAGCCCACTAATGACCTGCCTTCAGGGTACCTCCAGGAGGAGGCATCCTCCACTCCTCCCTGTGAAGAGTCAGAAGGGCATGGATAGGCTCACACAGCCTGGTTAAATAGCTATAGAAGTTAAGGCTGTTCATGGTGAGGGGAAAAGGGAATTCTTTGTTGCTTCGGGAGCTGACATGTGAATACCTTGGGTGGGGGGACCAAGGAGCAACCATTTAAAGCCAACTCTAGCTTTTTAAAGTAAAATGATTGGCCATTGCTGGTAACTACACATTCTGCAAAAACAAGTGCTTAAAAAATGTTTTATTGGGCTGTGAATGTACATGGAAGGAGGAAAGCACTTTCCCTGTTTACTTGTATTCCAGTAAGCTACCACCTGAGGAAAGCGTTCTCCACAGTTAAATATGTGGTAAACACTTCAAGAAAGTCAAAATCCCTTCTCAAACTCTAGGTTCTCACTTGATGGAGGGTGCTTAAGAAAGGAAGATAACTTTCATTTACAAAGAAATGGACAAATCACTTGAACCCATAGCAGGTAACATTGGAACAGTTACTCTCATAAAGCAGTCTTCTGATATCCCTCAGAATAAAATACTAAATAGAAATTACCCTCTTTAAGAGAAGTTTAGAACTTAAAGCCGAGCAACTTAACACCATCTCATCTGAACCAAAATCCTCAAAGAGTTTAAACTGGAAAATAAGCTGTTAATAAGTTTTAATGTTTAAAGATTTTAATTCTAAAGGGAAACTATAAAATTCAGTAACAGTTATATAAAGTGGAGTATTTCAAATGCCTCTGCCATTCTAGTATTTATCAAAATGCTTAAAGGCATAATTTTGATTCTGCTGTCTCAGTTTTAATCTTGGTTCTGGACATAGATTTAAAAAGACAAAACACCTTCCTAGCAGATTATTATATATGTAAAATAGTCTTAAAGGCCTTAATTGGTAAAGAAGGCATATCTAAAAGCCTCTGTTCTTATTTCACCTTCTCTTGATGTGACTATAAATTGGTACATGCCTTTCCAATGAGTGTATTACAGGATAAGCCCTTGGGAGTTAAACCCATTTATTTACTGACATTTTGCTAGGCATGAAAATGCCTTAATTAGTTGGCAAAAAAATTGTTTCTATAGGGTTGTCATCTCAAAGTGAACAATGGTATTTTACAGTTGTTGAATGCTGGAAGTGCCATTCGATCTAATAATTACCTTCAGCTGACAGAAATTTTCACAGACTATTTTAAAGTACCCTTATGATCAAAGATATTTTTGTTCACTTCCTTTGCCTATTCTGCACCTACTCATGAATATCACTGAAGAGTATCAGCACAGCTATTAATGGTATCTTCGGCAGTGCTATAGGTTTAAGACCTCCCTTAAAACTCAAGCGGAAATCGTTTCTGACTAGGCAGATGCTGCCAGCAGCATTTCATGAGCAAACGGCCAGGTTAGTTTCTAGCGGCCCAGCTGGCCAGTGCTCTGTGGTACACATTAGCCTTAGGGACAGCAGTGGCTCACAGTGACTCATCATGTAGTTACAAAACCCCAAGTTTACCTGTAGTGTAATTCCCTAGTAGTCCCCTTAAAGTAGTAGAACTTAAGTCCACAGGAAAGTGGCAGTACTGGGAGCTAGACTGGCAGTTTCAAAACCTGGGTTCTTGTTGCAGTTTCTTGGCTTAAGCTCATCTGCAAATAGACAATGTCAGTACAATGCTATTTTGAAGCTTAAATGGGAACACAAAGAAGGGCAGATGTAAAATATGCTGCAATGACAACATACATGCTAAAGGTAATTTTGGTCCAAAGTCAAAAAAAGTCATTGCTTAGACCAGAACGGCTATCATTCTGCAACGATTTCCAGAGACTGACTGCTTAGGTTTAGAACATGTGAGCTAATTCATAGCAACCACTTACAAAATACAGCAAGTAATAATTCCCTTTACTGAGTGAATGGATTATTAAAAGCCCGTAATGTAGCTTGAGATATTTGTACTTGAAAATGGGGGTGGGAATGGGAGTATTTCCCCCCAAGACTGCATTTATTAAGCGAGTAGTGAAGCATGCTGAAACATCTTGTCCCAGGTCTTGACTACCACAAGGAAAAGAACACTAGAATTTTCAAAAATAAACATGTAAATATGCTTACACCTCAAATTCACATAATTTTTTTGCTAACTCACCAAGAAAAAGCTGACAGTTTGAACAACTTGCTGTATAAAACAAAAGTGCATTACATTGTCTGAAATTTGTATCATCTACTTTAAAAATGTTTCTAAATTATTTGTTTGTACTGTATTGATAAGGCAAAAAAACAACCTTTTGAAACATTTAAAAAAATTTTTCACCCAAATTAACTATTGGTAGCTTGAGGAGTTTTTCAGTTGCCTTATGTGAAGATGAATAGACCCAACAAGCACATCTATAATACAAAGTAAACTGTGATTTTATTGTGAAATTCTCATAGATGGAAAATTAAATTGAATATTTATTCTGTCCATTTCATTTTACAATATTCTTACCACTTATTTTTGTACCATGTATTTCAATTGCCTGTTTAGTGAAAATAAAGAAACCTATAATTTTTGGCTTGTTTTTAGTTTAAATTTTATCACTGAATTAAAGACCCCACCATAAAATGTGTAGCCAACAGCCACATCCCATGCCCCTAAGTAAAGAATATTTTGGTTACTATTTCAACCCGAAGGAAACAATCTTTGACTTCTATCACTGTAAAATGCCAGAGCTGGCAAAAGATTTTTGTTCCCCCACAATAAAAACAAACCCTAGGATCTTTAACCAAGTTAACAAAATTTTCACATGTGCAAAATTCAACTGAAATAAATATTTCTCATTTATTACTCCCACCCAGCATTCATGTTTTCAGCTAATTTTAAGGGACATATTTTCTAAAATTAGGGTAAATAGTAAATTTCCTGCTTCCTACTTCAATGCTTTCACTCATCTCCAACCTAAGGTATACAATTGTGGAGGATAAAACAGCTGACATCTGACTCCAAACATGGAAGAAACAATATAAGCACACGTGTTAGTCTGCCAATTAAGGAAAGGTGTTTTCCACCTCTACCACAGAAGAATCAAATGTTGATCAATGAAGCCATTTCAAATGGTTCTAGAGAAGGATCAGAGATAATAGGCTAGGTAGCATACATTCTAAAACTTATTTTCATACAGTTTAATCTCCCTGAACCACTAAGCTTGGTTAAATCCCTGTGCAGCACACAAGCCTCCCTAGGTCATTTACTGGGTATATTATCTGGAAAGCATATTGGATGCTGCTCTAAGATAGGTCTACAATGCCCTGGTTGCACACACAAATGGCTGTTTTGAGTATAATGCAAGGCTCTATTTCCCTTTAGCCATAAGAATTAAAACAATACTTATCACCATACAGTTTGATATTACTTCCAATAAGTACAATATTTATTAAACATATCTTCAGTTTTGTTACATAGTGTGCAACAAATTACAATATTCTGCAGCCACAAATTATATGCAGAGTATGAAGAAACTATTAATCAGATAGTGTAATCTTTCTGTTTATAACTCTACAAGGAAGAACTAGCAAATCAGATCTTACATATAACATCTCACTAAACTTTATGCATGGAAAGTGACAGACACTGGTTGTGCTGTTTGATACAAAATGGCTGAACTTCATCTTCAGAAGACTAAACCTGACATCTAAACATGCCAATATAAACATCAAAACAAAATATATTCTAACCAACCACGGGAAACAGTCTGATATCAGGAAAGCAACAAGGATTACACACATTATTTTATAAACCAGCACACAAAGGTTTAAAACAGTTCTGAAAATGAAGTTAGCTGTCTTGAGTCAAGGGAATAAAAAAAAAGTCAGTATTGACCATTTACAATCTCTGACCTTTGTGGAGACGGTAAGAATCTGTTGTAGTGCAGCTACATACAGTACAATTCAGGCAATTTTGTTTTTTTCACTTGGGTTCAGATTGCAAATTCATTGCTGTGAGAAAAGGACGGAGGCAAATTTTAGCAGCAACCTCCACCTGACTGCTTGACCGGAGTGCTCTGAATTTTAACATTGGACTTCTCGGCACCACCAGCTGTTGCTCCAGGACCCATTCGCTTTTTAATCTCAGCTGCCATCGTCATGAAAGACTGTTCTACATTCGTTGCATTCTTAGCACTGGTTTCCAAAAATGGAATTCCAAGGGAATCAGCAAATTCCTAAGAGAATATGTAAGGCAAAATTAATTGAAAAATCTTTTTCACCATCTGAAATAAGGAATGATGAATGAATAAGTTTACTGAACTCAGATAAGACAATGCACGAATTATCATTGTCAAAGTTTCTAGTGCATGTATTTTAAAAGTTAAGGTGGGACTTCCCTGGCAGTCCAGTGGTGAAGACTCTGTGCTTCCAATATATGGAGGCATGGGTTCAATCCTTTGTTGGGAAACTAACAATGAAAGCTAAGGTGGTTGCAGCCACTGTGTGACTCCATACCCATATATAATTCAAATTCAGCACCTTCCAATTCAGTCTGAAAGTCAAACTTTAAACATACCTTTGCTGTGGTGTAGTCTACTACTTTCTTTGTGGTCAGATCACATTTGTTCCCTACCAACAACTTGTTGACATTTTCACTGGCATAACGATCTATTTCCTGCAGCCACTGTTTAACATTATTGAAGGACTCCTAAAAAGACAATTTAAAGAGTGATAATATAGTTCTGAACATAACTATTCTAATGAAGCAAGTGATAAACAGAAGTGTCTCACCTAAGAAGAGCTAGTGAGACGATAATAGCTATTAAAAAAGAACCCTTAATGCTGGGAAAGATGTGAACTGACATTTCGATACATACTTATATGAATAAGAATACAGAATTTGAAAACTTGAGGATGACAATGCCTTATTTGAGAAGTAAATACAGCTCAAACTATAGCTCAGGCAAATCCCATTGTTTTGGAATATGCTATTTATATGCACAAAAGTAGTTTTTGAAATGTGTCAAAATTCTGGCTTATGAATAAGGTAGCCTAACTGTTAACTACTAGAGATGTCAAATGTTATAAATGGGTCCAATGTAAAGATACTTGTTTTCCACAGTCATATTTAAGGGAGGAAATTTTCCATTTTAAATATTACAAGGAAATGACTTGAGATTTATTAACCAGCAATGATTTCTTCATGTTTTATCAAACAGTACTCCTAATGGTGCTGAATCTAAAGTTTACAATTCTAGTTATCTCCTAATTAGCTCTGATTTCATATCTGACTGGAGATTGAACATTTACTGCAAGAATTACACACTGTAATTTTCAAAGTTCATCTTTCAATCCTTGGCAGGCAAAAGGACCCTGAAATTTTCTAACTTTCTGATCAAAAAAACAATTACTGCCTTTGAACCACATTCTTACACTATTCTTCAAATCCCCCTACCTTCTTTCAACAAGCTTATCTTTAGATTTTCACTGTCCTCTTAAAATGTTCCTCAAAGCTCATCCCTGTTTCTGAATCACACACTCCACAGGCAGAGATCCTTAATCTTACTCTTGGCAAGTCCAACAGGTCAATTTACCAGGCAAATTTCTGTTAACACCTATCACCAAGGACACAATATGAGCCAAACAATCCCAGTTCCCTACAAACCCTTGACAAAATGATTTAACTGATAATAAATATAATTTGGGTCCCTTGAAAGCAAATGTAAATCCAATTACTAAATTTTCTGTTTACTACAGGAAAATAGGAAATTTTGGTTGACCAGTTTATTAGTTATTCAAATGATGTAGGGGAGAAAAAATAACACTGTACCTATTCTTAAAAGATAACTGGTTTAAGATATGTGTTTTTGTATCATTCACTTCATTTGGGGTGGATAAAGTCTGCTATATAAATAATACTCATTGCTTGTATGCAAAGTAAAAATAGTGTGATATTTAATCAAATAATAACTTACTACATTGTTAGTGTAACACAATTTTCTCCTGGAACTTACCTGATCTGTCACATCATACACAACTATGATGCCATGGGCTCCTCTGTAATAACTGGAGGTGATTGTTCGAAATCTTTCTTGGCCTGCTGTGTCCCACTATCACAAAACAATCAAGAAATCCAAACAATTCCATTAAAACAAGAGTTGGGGAAAAGGCAGCAAGGAGGGAGAACAGTTTAGTTTACACAGTTGTGGATTACCAGGACTTGCTATGGGAACATTAGCTCTCTGTGCTCACAAAGAAACTGCCAAATATCTGAAGGTTCAAAAAAGAAGGCAGTGTCTAATTTAGCTTGCAGTTAATGCTACCAATATTGTAATTATAAGCTGATCAGCAACTATGTCATACTTTTCATATACTCAATAGCCTTTAGCACTGTGCCAGGCTTACACTATCAATGCAAAGATGGGCTGACTGGATACTAGCAAATCTACCTTTCTAGTGCCCCTGTTAACACGTTACAACTTTCATCAAACGTAAGACAAAATCTCTTGCTAGCACATTTTATCATGATGGAAAACACTGAAAGGACCGAATTCAGATAACTACCAATCAAGACAGCACTTTAGCCATCTAAGGAACAATTATTTTAATCCTAGGGCAAACAATTTAAGGAAGATGATTCCAAATACTTTTATAAAATTCATTTTAAGAGCAATTTACCACACTTCAACCATTTAGGCTCCAACACTGGAAACAAATACACTGCCACATTAAAGTTTGCAGTTAAAACTATTGAAAAATATCAGGTAAACTCCTTTTAAAAACCATGATTTTAACAAGGGCAATGAGAATTTTGTTTCAATTGCTCGTAAATAATGACCTTTTTCTTAAAAAAGCATTTTTTTTTAGAAAAGCTACCTACCCCACTAACGGGCTTCCCAGCTGGCACTAGTGGCAAAGAGATATAAGAGACGCAGGTTAGATCCCTCAGTCCTGTCCCCTGGAGGAGGAAATGTCAACCCACGCCAGTATTCTTGCCTGAGAATCCCATGGACAAAGAAGCCTGGCAGGCTCTAGTCCATAGGGTCACACAGAGTCAGACAAGATGGAAGCAACTTAGCACACCCTCCACTAAAACTAATACTTGATTGATGGGGAAATAACCGAACGGTTACTTAATAGTTAACAATTAAAAAAAACAAAAAATAGACTTGTAGCCTAATACAAGTGGAGATTATGATGAAACAGCCTTTCATGGGAAGAAGTGAAGTTCTGGAATATATATGTGAACTTGACATTGCTCCCCACTAGTGTCCTAAATGGCAAAAAAAAAAAAAAAAATTCAGGAGCACTGAGTGAAATCACTTCCTTTTCTAAGACCCAGTCAACAGAGCTGTTAAAAATAAGCTGCAATTTTGGGGAAATTTAAATACAGACTAAATATTAGGTAACATTAAGGCATTAGTATCATTGCCGTATTTAAAATGGATAACCAGTAAGGACCTACTGTATAGCACATGGAACTCTGCTCAGTGCTATGTGGCAGCCTGAATGGGAGGGGAGTCTGGCAGAGAATGGGTACATATGTATGTATGGCTGACTCCTTTTGCTGTCCACTTGAAACTACCACAACACTGTTCATTGGCTATACTCCAAAACAAAAAGTTCAAAAAAATTTTTTTAAAGGCATTAGTGTCAGTTTTGTTAGAAGTGGTAATGGTGGTTACATAGTAAAATAGATGCAGAATTAGTAAAATGGATGCATAATTAGTAAAATAGATGCATGGTTAGTATTTTTGTAGTGAAATATCATGTCAATAACCACTTTAACATACTCCAAGGGGGAATAATGAAGTAATAAAGTAATATGTTAACAATTGTTCCTCTAAAACAAGCAAAAGCTACCTTTTTAAGTACTAGCTTATTAGAGTCAGAAAACCAACAGTAAGGAGCCTCAAGTCTTTCAGGATACCCTTGGTGAAGCAGGATCTCTGGAGTAAAGTCAATTTGACTTCAAAACATTAAATTTAGTTCCTGGTTATGACAGTTTCTTCATCCATAAATTCCAGATATCACTACTTTATAAAACTGCTAAGTTTAAATGAAAGAATATTTATAAAATGCCTAGCACAATAATGGCAACCCACTCCAGTACTCTTGCCTGGAAAATCCCATGGACGGAGGAGCCTGGTAGGCTGCAGTCCAGGGCGTCGCTAGGAGCTGGACATGACTGAGTGACTTCACTTTCACTTTTCACTTTCATGCACTGAGAAGGAAATGGCAACCCACTCCAGTGTTCTTGCCTGGAGAATCCCAGGGACGGCGGAGCCTGGTGGGCTGCCGTCTCTGGGGTGGCACAGAGTCGGACACAACTGAAGCGACTTAGTAGCAGCAGCAGCACAATACCTCATTATAGTAGCTACTCAATAAAATGTTAGTTCCCTTCTCTTCACCACCACTAACCACTTTCACAAGGATAGGACAAGAACAGGACGAACCTATTTCTGAATACATGTTTTTTTTTTTTTTTTCTTTTTTTTTTTTTTTCTGAATACATGTTAAAAAATTGTAGCTAAGCAACGGCATCCAAAGAGTGACATTTCTGCTATCTTCTCGCCACTCTGAACACCCTCCTGACTCTACATCCTAACAGTACCTTCCCTCTGTAACTGATCACCCTTTATGTACATAATCCTCATTACCCCTCATAATCACAAGGTAAACCGATTTTCCCTGCTGTGTCTCTCCCACTGTGTCTCTCCTATGGGGCTGTTTCATCCCTCCCTGCAACCTTGAATGTAACTAAATGCCTGTGTAATGTGAGCATTTCCATCAAGCTTTGTGAATGAATCAAGTCACAGAAAGAGGCCTTTCATGGCACTAGACTCCATACATGCCCTGCAGTGCTGAATGTTTTGTAATCACCAACTGTGATAAAGACCCTGATGGCACACTTGAACAGGAAAAGCAGAAAAAATAATTAAAATATAGATAAGCCCAATCTTTTTAAAAGACCTGGAAAACATGAATGGGTAATTCAAGCCAGGCAAGGTGAAATGTAGCAGGGTTAAAAGTAAAATCTTGCGTTTAGATTTTTAATGCCCTAGTCACAAAATATAAGACTTAAACAAAAAACAAACCAAAACCGTAAGACCCCAACTAGTAGGTAAAATAGTTATTGAGATAGCAAATGTAGTAAACTCAGGCTTTCTATGTCCTTGTATGGGCCAATGATGAGAAAATGGCAAGAGTCCCTAAAGTCTGAGAAGAAAAAAAAGAAAGAGACCAAATCAATAGAGAATTTACCCCATGTAGTCCACACTGGCTAGATATATCTTGTATTTGATTTTAGGAATCATATTTTAGTAAGTGGCACTTATACAGGAGTAACCCAAATTATAAACGGTTCTGAAAACATGCTTCCAGAAAGGAATGACAGGTTGTGATGAGACCAATCTAAACGGCAGGCTACCAACAGAAATTAATTTTGATTAGGCAACTGCAAATGTAGGACTTCCCTGGTGGCTCAGACGCTAAAGCATCTGCCTACAATGCGGGAGACCTGGGTTTGATCCCTAGGTTGGAAAGATCTCCTGGAGAAGGAAATGGCAACCCACTCCAGTATTCTTGCCTGGAAAATCCCATGGACGGAGGAACCTGGTAGGCTACAGTCCATGGGGTCGCAAAGAGTTGGACACGACTGAGTGGCATTTACTTTACTAGGCAACTGCAAAGGGTTTTTACACAGATTAACATATATACATACACAGAACTATAGATCTGGTTCTCACAACTACCTATTAGTAAGTCAACTATCATCACACTCATTTTAGAGGTAAGAAACTGAGTCTCAGGAAAAAGGCTGAAGTTAAGTTAAACCCATGACTCTCCAACTAATAAACAGCAGAATGAACACAAAAAATCCAAGTTTTCTGACTCCAAATTCAGAACTCCTTCCAGTTCAGAGTGTTATCAATTCCATAAAAAAGATCAGTCACTTGTTTTCTACGTTACCTCATACTAAGAGCCCCTAAAAGATAACCGAGATTTTTTTTTTTAAGACCAAAGGTATGTCTGTCCTGGTAGTACCCAGACCTATATTAAGTTTCTACTACAACTGCCTATTTTTAATTCAGGGTTGGGGTTTTAAGGATGGTTGGTAAGGGAATGAGGATGCCACAGGAACACAATATACCGAAAACAGAGAGCTATGGGTCACGTGGTTCTGCCAGTAATGGTAGGCAAGTCATTAAATCGCTCAGCATCCATTTTCTGAGCTGTAAAATACGTAAGAAAAGCTAAATTCCCTTCCAATAAAATTCTACATTTCTACAGAGTTGGAACATACTATCTAATAAATACTCAACTAAAACAAATATGAAGAACCTCTCCTAGGTTTTTCCTGGATCCAGAGTATTCAGCACAATAAAAGACATGAAAACTGCTTAATATACTTCTTCTATACGACGAAGTCAACAAACATCAACTTAGACCCCTTAGACCTCACTGATAAAAGCGCAAGAAAAAGAACTGGGACCAGGTTTGACTTAAAACATGTATTTCTCAACTCTATGAACAGAAAACTCAATGAAGGAGGTAATCTTAAATCACTTTCACTCTAAACAATTATTACCCTACCATTCTGTCACAGATGAATGATTCCTAAGATACTTTCATTTTAACATATTACAAATAACAAAGACATTCTAAATTTACCAAAATAATTTCCAAAAAATTTCTAGTCCAAAAATTACTTACTATTTGAAGTTTGATTGTTTTCCCATCTAACTCTATAGTTCTTATTTTGAAATCCACACCAATTGTGCTGATGTAGCTTTCTGTATATGTATCATCCTAAAGGGAAAAAAGTTAACAATTAAAATGAATGTTCAATAGAGTAAGAAATATGTTAACTTTTATCTAGAAAGCTGATAAAATCTGTAAGACATAACAGTCTGAGACCAGCCACTCCATCCTGTTCCTGCACTCAGTTCACATTCTGAAGACAAAGTGCTACTTAAAGATGGCTTTTTTCCAATAGCTATTCTTCAGTTTTCCAATCATATCTTGGCAAATTCTTTATATGTATCATACAGAGAAGGTTTTATATTTTGAATGATTACGAATGATTTTTCTAATTTGCTAATCAGCAGAATTCTTGTTCCTCCAGCCCCACTGGTTATTCAGTTTATTCAACACAAACCTATGATCATGTCCCTCTCCTGAAATTCTTTCAGAAGTCAATTTTATTTCTTAGATATGACTTTTAAAATTGAGATATAATTCATTTACATAAAATTCACCCCTTCAAAATATATAATTCAGTGGTTTTTAGTATATTCAGAAGGCTGTGCAACCATCACAACTATTTTAATTCCAAAACATTTTCTTCACTCCAAAAGAAAACCCTATACCCAGCAGCAGTCAGATTTCTTCCTCTCCCCCTAGACTCTGGAAACTACTAATCTACTTTATGTTTCCACAGATTTGTCTGTTTTGGTCACCTCACATGAATGGAATCATACAATGTGACCTTCTGTGTTTGGCTTCTTTCACTCAGCATAAACTTTTCAAGGTTCAGCCTTTTTTGTTTTATACATACACACACACACACACACACACACACACACACAATTAATCTATTTTATTTTTGGCTGTGCTGGGTCTGGTTTTTCTCTGGTTGTGGTGAGTGGAGGCTATTCTCTAGTTGAAGTGCATGAGGGTATTCTCTTTGCAGAGGCTTCTCTTGTTGCAGAACACAGGCTCAGTACTTGTGGTGCATGGGCTTAGTTGCTCCACAGCATGTGGGATCTTCCTGGACCAGGGATTGAACCTGTCTCTCCTGCACTGGCAGATTCTTTACCACTGAGCCACCAGGGAAGCCCCAGCCATGTTACAGCATGAATCAGTACCTCATTCCTTTTCACGGCTGAAAAACAGCACACTGTATGGATATCCTACATTTTGTTTATCAGTTCATGGACATTTGGGTGGTTTCTACATTTTAGCTATTTTATCAATAGTGCTGCTATGGACATTTGTGTACAAGTTTTTGTGTGAACAATGTTTAACCCAAGGCTAAACTTTTTTAAATTACACCTGTTTTTTCCCTCAAGTACCTACTACAATTATTTTACTCATAATGAAAACAAAATTCAGTTTTTTTTAAGTGAAAATATATGTAAACGGAGAGATCACACTTTCACCACGTAACCCCACTGTACAATCATCAGGCATAAAGCACCACCCAGGAAGTATTCTGCTAACAAAGATGGATTTAGGCTCAATCAAGCCTAAATCTATTAAGAGTAGCACTGTTAAAAAGAACTTTCTTTGATTGTCAATACAGTAGCCAGTAGCTCCATGTGGCTAGTGAGAACAAGGAACTGAATTTTTTATTCCATTCAATTTTATTTAAATTTAAATAATCACAAGGGCCTAGTAACTACCATGATGATATATAAAGCACTGCTCTGGGGCTTACTTCCAATTACAGAAAACAGGAAACCAGGAGCGACAAGTTTAAAGACACCACAGAGAAGCAAATTGACAAACCTAAAATGCTGGACAATTTATAGGACAACTGCCCCAGTTTCTGCAAAAAGAAACTGACATGAAAAATACATAAATAAAAAAGGAGGAGGTGGGAAGTGGGAAGTTGGAAAAACTCAGCAAAACAACGAAATGAAAGTATGAACCATGGGTTTTTTAAAAAATTGAAGGATGGTTGCTTTACAATGTTGTTAATTTCTGCTATAGAGCAAAGTGATTCAGTTATACATATACAGACGTTTTTTCATATTCTTTGCCATTATGGTTTATCACAGGAAACTCAACAGTTCCCTGTGCTATACAGCAGGACCTTGTTTTTCCATTCTATATATAAAAGTTTGCATTTGCTAACCCCAAACTCCCACTCCCATCCCTCTCCATCCTCCCCTCCCCACCGCTGGCAACCCCAAGTCTGTTCCCTACGTCAATAAGTCTGTGTGAACCATGTTTTGAATTGTGATTCAAACTAACACCACACTTCTTAAGATAACCAAGAACATTTATTTTGTAAGTCAACAAATGTTTTTCATATGATAGTGTATGAGTGTCACTCAGTCGTGTCTGACTCTGCAATGCCAAGGACTGTAGCCTGCCAGACTCCTCTGTCCATGGGATTCTCCAGGCAAGAATACTGGAGTGGGTTGCCATTTCCTTCTTCAGGGGATCTTCCCAACCTAGGGATCGAACTCAGATCCCCTGCACTGCAGGCAGATTCTTTACCATGTGAGATCAGGGAAACCCTATATTCAATACAGTATGCAAGGGGAAATGACACATTTGGGATTTTTATTTGTAGCACTCCAACAAAAGGAGAAAAAGGACTACATGAAACGAGTGTGGCCAAGTCTTGATAATGCTGAATCAGATGTGTACATGACACTGAGACAAAGATGGCTAAAGACAACTGTAAAGTGTGATCAGAGTTCCAAGTGGCGAGAGACAGCTATGTTGACTTATCCTCCACATATATTCACATTTCGGTATAAACAGAATCACTGGCTAAAAGGATATTTTTGAAGCATTGAATACAATTTGACAAAATACTCATCATTATTAGATAGTCATTTCTTAAATTTAAATTGTCAAGTAAGTATCACGTACTATAGAAAATGGATAGAGAACAACATTCAGCACTAGAACATGCCAGGTGCTTTGTTAGAAAAACTTATAAATCTTGTTATTAACAGTATTCTTATATACCCCTAAATAACCCTTACTTGCATGCCTCTGAGCCACTGAACCTGCCATTTCAACTGTCCAAATTTTCAGTATCTCTTTCTCCCCACTCCCAAGCTTTATCCCCCTAGCTCCCTAGCCCGTGGGCAAGTTGCCAATTTTTATCCATTTTTCAAATTTGAGCTCAGGCAACAGTGATTGTCCAAACATTCCCCAATTCCTTGGCCAGTAGTTAAAGAGATTCTTCCCTCTGTGCTCTCAAAGCTTATTATACATTTCTTAATCATACTTTTTACAGCTTGAATCTATTTTAGGGATCTGAGAATCAGTATTTTAAAAATGCTTCCTGGCTGATTCTGTGTAGGTAATACTGAAAACCTATGACTTAGGTCTATAGGAACCTGGAAAGGATTTTCTTTGAAACACAAATACCTCAGGCTACAGCCATCTTCCTCAAGAAATGCTAGCTTCTTCCCACCTGCCCAGATTACTGATTTAATACTAGGAATTAATTTTAATACTTGTCACTTTAATAAATACTAATTTTGGCAGTAAAGAATCAGCCTGTAATGCAGGAGACCTGGCTCGATCCCTGGTTAGATTCTCTGGAAAAGGGTATGGCAACCCGCTCCAGTATTCTGGACTGGAGAATTCCATGGACAGAGGAGCCTGGTGGGCTACAGTCCATGGGGTCACAAAGAGTTGGACACGGCTGAGCAGCTAAACAAAAAAAATTTTTAAGCCCTTTAATTACAAATAAAACTGAACATTTTTTCATATTTACGGGCAATTTGTATTTCTCCTTTTGTAAACTGCCAACTCATGCATTCATTCTTATTTCCATTCGGACAAATACCCTTTCCTCATTAGTGTATAAGTGTGCTTTATATACTGAGACTATCACCTCTTCCTCCAAATACTTTTTGCTAGGACCTTTTGTTTTCTAACATTATGTGTCAACATTAATTTTAATGCAATCAAATTTAACAGTCCTTTCTTTCCTGATTTTTTTCCTGTTAGAAAATACTTTCACATATGATTAAAGAGCCACCTAGGTTTTATTCTGGTACTTACATGGTCTTATTTTCAAATTATTATATATAATGAATACACATGAGACTTATTAATATCTCATCAGAAAAGTAATGTTAAGTATTGAGATGCTGTCAAGCTTGCAGTGGTGGATTTTAAATTTTTTTAAATTCTAATTTTCCCTTGAAAAGCTTGAAGTTATTATAGGCAACAAATGGTATCAGGTATTTTCCTTGAAGTGACAAGTCTGTTCATCTGATAAAATGTATACCCAATACTTGGTTCTAGATAAATATAGCCTGTTAGTTGTTCTTTCAAGTTAAAAAAAAAAAGTTCAATGAAAAAAGCAGCTAGTTTAGCTCATAATGGAAACAACTATACAAATGCTTTTCTCTCCCTTAAGACAACCAACACATTCCAGTCTTCAGTAAAACTGTTTTATGTGTACTCATTTTTTCACACAGAATATTTAAAAACACTCAACAAGGATAAAAATCTTTAAAAATTAATAAGTGTCCATCAACAGATGAATGGATAAAGGAGATATAGACATACATATATACATACCATGGAATACTAGTCAGGCATAAAAAATAAAAATTCGACATTTGCAACAACATGGATGGACTCGAGAGGGTATTATGATAACTAAGTCAGAGTGAGAAAGACAAATACTGTATGGTATCACTTATATCTGGATTCTAAAAAAAACCCACACACAAGCTAATGACTATAACAAAAAAAGAAACAGACTCACAGATTTGAGAACAAGCTAGTGGTTTTTGGCAGGGAGAGGGGAAGGAGGAGGAGAAAGAGAGGGGTAAGGGATTAAGAGGTACAAACTACTATGTATAATGCAGAAAGTCACAAGGGCACACTGTACAGCACAGGGGGTACAGCCAGCATCCTATAGTAATAAGTGGAATATAACCTTTAAAAATTGTGGCTCACTATATTGTACATCTAACAGCTATATAACACAGAACATCAAATACACCTCAATTTTTAAAAGTATGAAAAAAATTCATCATTTTTCCTGTTTCATCAAAGACACGCTTAAGTGATAATGGTGTTTTTTTCCTCCCCTATGAGCAAACAGAGGTAAACACCATGACTATGAGCATAATCTGGGGCTTAGCATTACTTCAGTTCAGTTCAGTTGCTCAGTCGTGTCCGACTCTTTGTGATCAACATAGGACTAATAAGGCACTTGCAGTTTTACCTACCATTGCTTTTGCACCATCAGGGCAAAGATCAACAGAGTGAAAAAAGGCAAATGTCTTTTGTCTTAGTACAATTACTAGGTAATTATTTATTCAGTAAATACTAATGATTTCGTGTTATTAGGAAGTAGTTTTTGATCTCATGGACTCCAGGAGGGTCTTGATAATCCCCACTGGTTCACATCTTAAGAAGCAATGATCAAGACAGTGAGAAGGAAAACATGTTAAATTTGAAGGCAGTTCATAAACACTATGAACAAGTCCGTGCATTTTATTTATTAAGCTGAAAGTTATTATTATTTATCAGTCTGTAAATTTAAATGACAACGACGCCACTGTCAAAAAAATAAATAGTCTGTACCAGGCCCTGCTTTTTCTTTTTATTCTACTAAAGTTTTACTTGAAGATTTGTCTTCCATCAAGTCACTTTCAACACAAACCTACCATTTTTTCCCTTACTCATTATTTATGTTGGAATGAAACATTGTTTGACCTCCAAGGAGAGTATCAGACACTTTGAGTTTATATCCACAGCTTTCCTGAATTTCTTTTAGGAACAACAGTATTTCCTCTATTTAAAGAGTATAGATATCACTGGGAATGTGTATTTGGAGGCTTCACATATAAAATTCTGGAAGAATATCCTGAATAAAACAGTTTTATCTTTTGTCTACCCAGAAAATATACACAGCATTAATTCCTTTAAAATCATTTTTGATTTCAACTTACTGCAAACCTAAGAAGAAGGCAAGACTTTCCAACCCCAGAGTCGCCAATCAGAAGTAACTTGAATAAATAATCACTGCAAAGAGAAAAAGAAAATCACATTAATAAAAAGCATATTGTATTGTAAGTTCTACAACAACAAAAATATAGCCAAGACTAATAGCTCACTGAGGAAGACTACAGCTTGTGAAAAGCCCATGGACACCCCAACAGAAGCCCAAACTCCAAGAAACAGCAGTTTGGGGCCCTTTTGATCAATCACTGAACATGACAGAATTATGTAAAAGTAAGATAGACAATGCCACCCATATCTCTAACATCACTGAACTTCCACGTCCAAGCAACGAATGAAAGGAAACATAAGTGATATGCATTCTTGGAAGAGTCCAACAGACTTTCGCTAGAAAAATCCCACTCTTCTGCAATATTAGAATATAGGGAGTTAAAGTTTCATTTGTTTTTGCCAGTGAAACAAACAAATCTCTCCTTCAACTTCAAATCTCAAATCCTTATTTCATAGCAATCCTCCAACAAAGGGCTTTTATGATCCTTCCCTAGCATCCACCTGGAATTCTCCTCTTTTATTTTAAACTAGAGATACAATAAAAACAAGGAGGCTGTTTGTGTAAATGCACAACTTTGCCAACATTCTAAGCTTGTATTAAAGCATACTTCAGAATACACTGGGGAAAAAAAAAAAAAACCACTGAAAGCTAGGCTATGTTTATGTACATTTACCATCACTGAGACTATCTCAAAAATTATCTCCAGGGAGCCTTTCATAAATCTCAAGACAACAGTCAGCCCATGGTCAAAGGAACCACTCATAGATTCTATTCTTCCCAACTCTGACCAGTTCTGTAAGTTCTTTTAAAGAAATTTCAAAATGACAAAAAATCCAGAATTTACAGATTTTTTTCAGAAGACATACAGGATTCTTAAATTTCTTCCCTGTGACTTAAGTTTTTATAAAATGCTATCCACTTGAAATGAAACCCAAATATCACTTGCAAATGAAATGTAGATTACAAGTGTATTTACATGTAAGCAAGATGTTTGGGCATGATTATCTCTGGGATTATTAATCAACTGTTTACCGAGATCTATAACTCCAGGGGGGCTTTCCTAGTAAAGAATCTGCCTGCAATGCAGGAGACCTCAGGTCAATCCCTGGGTTTAGATCCCCTGGAGATGGGAACAGCAACCCACTCCAGTCTTCCTGCCTGGTAGGCTGCAGTCCATGGGATCAAAACAGTGGGACATGACTGAGAGACTCACACTTCCACTTTCACCGACGTTTATACAGTGATAAGTATTAAAACTTTTAGATTTCTGGGACTTCTCGGGTGATCCAGTATTTAAGAGTCCACCTTGCAATGGGGGGACATAGGTTTGATTCCTGGTTGGGGAACTAAGATCCCACATGCTGCAGAGCAACGAAGTCAGAGTGCCGCAACTACCCAAGTGCACATACCATAACTAGAGACTGAGCCACAAGGACCAGTCCCGCAGGCCGCCAACTAAGGCCCAATGCAGCCGACTAAATTTAAGAAATATTTAAAACAAACAAAAACACATAGCTTTCTAGTTCACCAAGTTACTGTAGTACACTTATTGTCCCTAATTATACCAAAAAGGAGAAAAATTTTTTTAAATCCTGCCCTAGTAAATGGCAAAATAAAGGGCACAGAAGGTAATAAGCTTTTAAAATAAGTGATTAAGAAGGGCTGATTGAAACACAGGATGAACTTAATAACACCCTTTCCCATTTGAGAGCCTAAAGAATAAAAGGGGATAGTAGGGATAGGTATTATAAAAATTTACCCTTAATAAATTATTAATACCTAATACCAAACAACTTCTATTAGTCAGTACATTTGCTGACTGGCTTCAGTACTATTGATACCTTTCTCTTTAATTAGACCAAATGAATTCTTAAGAATGATGAACACTGAACATTAGCAATGAGTATCTTACAAGTTTACATTTCAGTTAGCAAGAGAAATCACAGCACCAACACAACTACAGTTACTTTGTTTTTAACAGAAATTATGACACAGCAAATGCCCTGAATTTACCAATTTTCCTGAGCACAGTGCCAGGTATCCAGTAAACACTCAATAAACATGCCCTGAATCAGTGGTACTGGTAAAGGACAGCAATGGGCTATAGATGTTGCCTGTGATGTCACTAATTACCATAAAGATCAATTTTTCTCTTCCAGAATAACCATAAGGTTGGAGAAAAACATGAATGCTTCCTAACTGTGTTACAAGTTACATTATGGTTTCAAAGAAATTAGTAGTCAATTTTTTAAAACTACCTTTTTCAATTATCACATTCTTTTTAAATTTCACAAACAGCATTATTTTGAAACATCATTTATGTGTTTCTGATAATTTAAAGCCCAGAGCCATTATAAATAATATAAAGAGTTGAGCACTGTGCTTCACAATGAGTCTTGCTAAAGAAGCCTATTTTTTTCTCTCCCAAACCATCAGTTCCACTAACGTGACAAGACACATGGAAAGGAACAGCAAACAAAATCAACCAACAAATTTCTTGCCTTATCGAATTTAGACACCAAGAGACTATGATCAACAGCACATTACCTGCATAGGAACGTTTTAAATTACCTACTCCTGTAGTAGCTTATTTCTAAACTATTAATAAACACGAAGTATGATAACTCAGACTTGAGATCACTTAAAGAGATTTCTGTAACTATAATTTACAGAACAGAACAAGTAATAATGTTGATAGGAAATATGCGAATCTAAAGTTAGAAAGCTCAAGATCAGTTCTGGTACAGAGCCAAGGATAATTTAACAAAATGTATCTTTCTTTTATTCTCAAGAATTTGAATTAAGTTTTCAGTCTGCAATACCATTCTGACTTATGTGAAAAACCGAATTCTATCAGTTGAGAAATTTTTGTACAAGAAATCTTTACATATTACAGTACAACTATAATCGCCACTTTCCTAAACTAGATTGTTTCAGTGAATTCTATCTACTGTTTTCAATCAAAACTTCCTCTAGTCTTTTTCATGTCTAATTTACAATGACAATGATACTTCATACCTTCTCCCCATAGTAGTCTGGAGTCTGTTTTTCCTCACTCTGATGTTTAACATATCTGTCTGTGTGATGGTAAACTGACTTACTCATCCAAAATATAATATTGTGCCTTTAACAAAGCACTGTATCAAGAGTTCAGAGAACATTTTCATTTTGTGTTTTTAATCAGGTCTCTCTCATTGTGAGTAACAGCTAAGGAATAGTCATTCTTGAGTAACATTTTGGGCAAAATGCCAGAGAAAAAAATCTACAGGAACATGGCATGTTAAAAGGACTGATAGCAAACCTCAAAGGCCAAGGCAAGAATTTGAGCCACAGAGTAAACAATCATGTACTGGATTATAACCCCCAAAATGAAACAAATATCCATGAGTCCCTAAGGGTACAAGGATTAAGAGGAGAGAAGGGACAACTCTTCCTTACATGAGGATTCCAAATAATACATGTAGAAGGAACAAGAGAAGTAGAAAATCACTAGTAGATTCACTGCTGCAGACAAGATCCACTGCTGAATGCTAAAATTAGTGGGTGAAACTTCAAGGAGAGTTAAGATATCTGCATGACCTCAAAATACGCCCCCCACCTCAAACGTTTATTACTGCAGTGGTTTTAACACAGGCCCACAAATCCGCTGCACACTCCTCCCTCCAGGAGATGGGGCCTCTTTAGCTCCCTTCCCCTGAGGGTGTATTGGTTCTTAATGACTGGGGGGGTGGGTTGGGGGG
The DNA here is from genome assembly GCF_014754425.2 of Oryx dammah. Taxonomy (NCBI): domain Eukaryota; kingdom Metazoa; phylum Chordata; class Mammalia; order Artiodactyla; family Bovidae; genus Oryx; species Oryx dammah. The sequence goes on from NW_024070209.1 coordinate 62,663,822, forward strand.
GGGTGTTTGTGTGGGATGTCCGACTCTTTGCGACCCCACGGACTGTGTGTGTGTGTGTGTGTCTGTGTGTGATGTCCGACTCTTTGCGACCCCACGGACTATAGCCCACCAGGCTTCTCTGTCCATGGAATTCTCCAGTCCAGAATACTGGAGTGGGTTGCCAGTCCCCTTCCTAACCCTCAGGAATAGAGCCCTGGTCTTCTGCATGGCAGGCAGATTCTTTACCGTTTACAGGGAAGTCTCACCTCTATGGCACCTCTTCCCAAATCTATAACCCCATCTAATCAAAAGAAAACATCAGACAAATGCAAATTGAGGGAAATTTACAAAATACCTAAGCTCTTCAAAACTGTCAAGATAATTAAAAACTACACTAAGAAACTCAGATGAAGGAGGCTAATATGATATAATAATTAAATACAACATGGTCTCTTGGATTAGGTTCTGGAACAGAAAATGACATTACTGCAAAAACTGGAGAAACTAAAATAAAAGTCTATAGTTTAGTTCAGTTTACCCATGTTAATTTCTTAATTCTGATAAATGTACCATGGTATATAAGATGCTAACATTAGGGGAAGTTGGACAAAGGGCATACAGGAATTCTCTGTACTACTTTTACAATTCTTCTGTGAATCTAAATTTACTTCAAAATAAAAAGATTTTAGAAAAACAAACTATGAGAACATTAATGAAACAGGTATAATCTCATTGAAAAAAGCTAGCTCCTGATATTTTTTAAATGTGAGAGATATACTTTGTGTTTTCTTGAGTTAAATCAACAATCATAAATCATGGTAGAATCTGTAAAATAAAAACTTTGCTTTTGAGGCACAAGTATTTTTTCAGAAAATTACTGCAAAGTGGAGATAATTCAGTGAGAAAGTAAGACAGTTAAGACTGACAAAGATTAAGACTGCATGGAAGAGGGGCAGATTCAGCCTTTTAACAATTGGATGGTGGGATGCCAAAGGCAACAGCAAGTGAAAAATTATTTTTGTTATCAGTTTCTCCTTAGGTCAACTCATGGTCTACTTTTTCAATACTGCAGACCCTTTATTTCCATTATTTATGATCTGAACATAATCTTAATACCCATGCCATTTTTGCATGTAAGCATTAATACTTTCCATACCTTAAAAAAAAAATCACTATTGTGAGAGCATGAAAACAATATTTTTAAAAAGTAACTTAAACCCATTTCTATTAAAAATTCTATTTAGATAAAATGTTTTCCTTTTTATGAGGTTACCAAACTGCATACATAAAAGAGGAAGCAGGAGATGAAACTGCTTGTTGCTCAATCTAAAATACCACTCAGAATTCCATTATATCAAGAGACTATTACATGATATACTATTACGTAAAAAGATTATAGAACATCTTTGTCCAGTATAACCCATTATTGTTAAAAAACAATTTGTACACACATAAAAAGATTTGGGGAAAGAAGCAGACACTTCTAAACTGTATGATTATACTTGTCTTCTCTTTCTATTTTTTAAAATGTCTGCAATCACAGTTATTACTTTTCTAACCAGAAAAAAAAAATGCTATTTGAGAAGAGGAAAAAATTTTAATCAATGGCTTATTCAGTGACTACACAATCTAATGAGTTCTTTCAGCATACCTGCCCTAACACAAATGACACCTAAGTAGGCAGAGTAGGTCAAGGCTGGAAGCAGGTAGCATTGGCACACTCCCAATATAAGCAACAAAGATATGAATCAACTTTTTGGATTAAATAAAAATAAACATTTTTTATCTTCTTTATGAAATAAAATTTGGATTATCACATACAGTTCACCTGTCAATGAAAATGTTACAAAAGAAAGTTGACTGACATTAACACAACTTTCAACATACACTTTGGAAACACACCAAGGAAGACAAGACAAAAGTAAACAGTGGAGAATTATATAATTGTTTTTATCCAAACAGTACACCCCAAAACACAAATTTCAAAATGTCAGCTCTAAGTATACCTTAGAAAAGACCAGCTATTTTACAAAGTTAAACGGAACCTGTAATTTCTTCTCTTTCACCTAGAACAAGTTCACCTGCATGACATGAAACATGTAGTTTTATCTTTTTATAAAATCATACTTGAAAACAGCCTAAAACTAAGCTCATATAACAAATTTAAAACAAGAGTCATGATTATGAGATTATGATATAGTGGGCCCAACAAATTTTAATTCTTCTTTAAACTACACACTAGCCTATTAGCGTTTGGAGTTTAAAACGATTAAGAAAACTTTGGAGCTGCAATAATTGTGCATGACATCAACTCTTCTTTACTCACTTTAACTATGCGCCACAGAACACAATTCAAAATTGATCATTAGGCTAGAGAAAAGAGGTAAGAACTTTTTCATATGCTTCAATTGTATTGTTTGAATTTTATAGAGCACATATTACTTTTCTGATTAAATTAATAAAAACTAAATAAACCTTCAGTAATAGCCAAAAGCAAACTGTTAGTAAAAATAAACAATTAAGATCTGAGAGGGCAACAGTCTTTCCTTCATATTTAAAAAAGTTGCCAAGCAATTAAAAAAAAAAAAAAAAACTCTCCCCACAATTGACCACTAAAACCACAATTAAATAAAATATATTTAGAGACAATAGATTGATTTTCAAGGTTCCATTTTAGGCTCTGTTTAAAGGTGTTCCAAAAACCCAAAGGTGGAATTCTGAAAATGAGAGAAACTTTGGTTGATTGGAAGTAGTAAGCCATACAAGAGGACAAAAGAGTAAATGGTCTTAAAATGCATTTAACGGCAAACATTTGCTGAAAAACACACCAAGTGTCCACTACCTCCTTACCTTTCAAAGCCTGCATGGGTTTTAGAGCTGGAAAGACCTGTATTTGAATTCAGGCTCCATCAAATACTAGCTACAAAATCTTAAGGCAAGGTACTCACCTATCACTATGTTGCTCTATTTCTTTATCTGTAAAAAGATTCAATTAGCACACTACCACCCAATTAGAGGGCTTCCCAGGTGGCTCAGTGATAAGAATCCACCTGCCAATGCAGGAGGCACTAAAGATAAGGGTTTGATCCCTGGGTTGGGAGGATCCCCTGGAGCAAGGAAATGGCAACCTACTCCAGTACTCTTGCCTGGAAAATTCCATGGACAGAGGAGCATGGAGAGCTACAGTATATGGGGTCGAAAAGAGTCGGATACCACTGAGCACACAGGCACACACTTGAACCACCTGATTAGGCTCTGGTCAAGATTATAAATACTGCTTCTAAAATATTTAGCACAGTGTCTGGTACATTACAGGAACACAGTAAGTGGCAATTATTATTGTCCCTTCCTCCCTCCAATCCAGGATGTAACCTGATGAAAAAATTCAAGAGCTACAGACAAAAACGTTGAAGCTGTTTGTTTATCCAAAGTTTCTGTACAGATGACGTGTGACAAATTATCACAGAAGTTTACCAGTTTAATTTATATAAAGTAAAAGTGCAAAAATTATCAGGTAACGGTTATAAGTACAATGATCACAACTAGCAACACATACAACCGTAAAATGGTCTGCAGCAAATAAGCCTGCCTCTCCAGTAAAAGAAAGGCATTTTGCTTTACCTGCTTTTCTCATAGAAAAGGCTTGCATGACTTTAAGGCACCAAGTAGTCAAGAATAGTCATGAGGAAAAAAAAAAAATAGTCATGAGGGTAGAAAAACTGAAAACGGATACAATAATTAACTTCAAGTCCAGAGAAGCTCTAAAGATCAACCGAACACAAGATGTGAAGAAAGTCAAAGGCCTATTAACAATACATACCTCACAAACCCTTAACATTTTCTTAACTGAAGGATAACTGGTTTACAGAATTTTGTTGTTTTCTGTCAAAACTCAACATGAATCAGCCATAGAAGGGAGAGGATATATGTATACTTTCTTAACATTTTTAACAGACCTCTCCAATCAAGAATTTTAGACATAATTGGCCACAAAAATGCTAGTTGCCTAATTGGCTTAATTTCAAATTCCTAGAAGTTAACCACACATAGTAAACTGGAAACGGCATACCTGGACTGTAAAATCACAGGCCCTTGAGTTAAAATTCCAATTCTACTGCATTTAACTCTTCTCTGCCTCCGACTCCTGTAAAATTAGGACCCTATTTCTTCACTGGATTAGGGTAAATAATGGACGTACGTAAAATTTCTGACTAGAGGCGGGAATTCAAGTTGTTTTCTATTGATCTTAACTCAAGACTAGCTACAAGGGTTTCTGGAGCGTCCTCCTCAGTGCTGTGTTCTTCTCCAGCTAAATCAACATAACTGAAACTTTCTGTCAACAATTGAAATCCTAGGCCCCTTCTCCAATTTTTTTTGCACTATTATGCCATCCTAGTCTCTACCAAAAAAAAAAAAAATCACAAGATTTAATTTGTGCTAATACTGTTAAATTGATTATGCTTGCTTAAGTTTGAGTCATCTTAACTAACTGGTAAGCATCTGGGAGCAAAGTCTCTGTTGTATAATCAAAAATAGAAACCCCTCAACTCCTAGCATAGTGTGATGACAAAAGGCTGGCTGTTTTCTTTATCAAGCTTTTTCTCCAAGGAAATTAGATTTTTGCGTGTGTCTGCCCACATGCGTGTGCATGTGTACGCTCAGTGAAAGATTTTAAATATCTGTATTGAAAATTTTTTTCAAATAGACAGGTCAGTGATCCATGTTTGATGATTAAATGTGTTAGAAAAACTTTAACAAGCTCAAAAGGCATAAACGGACTGTATGAAATAAGTGGTAGTCTGAACTTAAACCTATGGTTTTCAACTCGAAATGCTGGCTTAGTTTTTTTTTCGCCGATTTCTCACCAATTCCCTTGATATATTTTACACTCTCAGATGATAATAAAGTCAGTATATAAGTCCCACTTTATATATAAAAAACCTATCAGAATGACTTCAAGCCATCTATGAACCAGCACACAGAACCTGAACACATATAAAGCGTAACTTACTGCTTAAACTAACTTACAACATTTGTTTTAGTAGAGAGTAAGCTCAGCTCAAAACAGCTTGGTAAATTTTGGAGTTCTGACTTCATTAGCTTTAGTAAGTGATGAACCCAATTGTGCTTTATGAGGACAAATGCCACCCACCAACCTATAAATTAAGCACTAAATAATAATTTGACAAAGTTGCTTAAACTATCCTTTTATAAATTTAACTATTTCTATAAATCCCATATAATTCAATTAAGAATATATTACATATTACTCTGATCTAGGCATTTACCCTAATTACATCCATATGAATTTTACGGCAATAAAGATAACTGCAGAGATGACATTGTTGTTCATGTGAACACTAATGCTGTTTGAACTTAGTGTGTCTTTGTTTCAAGAATCTTGGAAACACTTCATCTATCAGTAACTTAATGAGAAATAAACAGGTAAACATTTTAATAAAAGGAGAAGAAAAGAAAAGCACAGGCTAGGTCATCAAAATAAGCCATACCCCAACAAATCTCACATTTTGAAATTAGTTCAAGATCCCAGATTTAAAGATAAAATCTGTCCCCCTTGGGTTTCTACATTTCAAAAGAATGGCAGTGAAAATTCTCTTTTCTGTTTTCAATCTTCTACATCAGGCATTTATAACTTGAGGTTCATGAATACGCTCAGGGAATGTGAACAGCTTGCAACTTTATGCAGAAGGCTATGAGTATGTATATACATAGGCAACAGATCCATAGTGTTTATCAAATATTTCCAAGGGTACATGACCATAAATGGGTTAAGAATAACTGCCCTAAATGGGCAGAGCAGCAAGTACAAGTAGTAATTCCATTTAAGTACTATTGTTATTCAAAGAAAATACCGTCAGACACGTTAAATTCATCACTGTCCTGGAAAACTTCAATTATATAATTCAGTCAATCTCATTTGTAAAGCTCACTAGTCTGAGGTACAGAGTGCATGAAATGCCCTATGTGAAGACCCTAGCCAAGTAGCTGGCACAGAGAGTAAGTACTTGTCAATTAGTAGCTATTATTATCAAAATTAATGTTTCCAAAGAGTGGTTCTTATGAGCAAAAGTAATACTACCTGTCAAAATCTATAAACATGGAACAGAGCAAACTTAACTGGAACCTATATCAGCAACCTTGGATTTAATAAACTGACCCATCAGTCAAAAAAGTACCAAGGAAAATTTCATTTCCTACTTCTCCTTTGTACCCTATTTCTTCACATATTTAAGTAAATAAACCAACAAACATTTATTCTCTGGCTCCCTAAAGCCTCAGTATTATTTTCCCTTTAAGTATCATTACATCACTACCCTTTTATAATTTGAAACATCACAGGGTGGGTCCAAGGAATAGCCAAGTCTTCGGTTTTCTTCCCTGAATTCTATTCCTGATATCAAAGAAGCAATCTCTCCTCAGCCCCACCTTCTACAAGAAAACAGTGGAAAAGTCTGACTGTTCTGCTCTCCCAGAGCAGGGCGGGGAGGTGGTCATTTTGTCTAACTCTTACTAAAACTTCAAAATGCAGTTCAGACGAACAGTGGTAAAAAGCAGGAAAGTCAACACATCTAAGATATCCCAGGCACTGGCATCCTACACCCATTTCTAGTTTCTCTTCATCTTTTTATTTTGCAAATTAAAAAAAAAAATCTCAGAATCTTAAAAAGCATTTTATTTAACCCCATTTTCATACATTAGGAAAGAGACAAGAATAGGTAACAGCAAAAGGAAGCTCTTAACTATCAAAAATGAAACTATTACAACTACAAGTGGTAAAACCATCATATTTGTAGTCAGAAGTTGCCAAGGAGAGCAAAAAACACATACACAGCCAAAGGATTGCTGATAGGATATGAATATAACAAGAGGTTAAGCACTTGTTACATCACTTAAAGAAAAATCACTTATTGCTTCTAGAACAAAAATTGAAATACTAAAGAAATAAAATTACTCACAAAGCAAAATTCTCTTTAAAAGTCAACAGTTGGCAAGAGAACACCTGATTCTAAAGCTCTTCTATCTTAAAAAAAAAAAAAAAAAAAACTGAATATGTAAGACACTGTCAACATCCTATACTTTAACCTATTCATGATGAAAAGGAGAAGAAATTTTAAATATAAAATTTCAGTTTCTTTAAACGATCCTACAAGATCATCCACTCACACCAAACTCGTAAGATGCATTTTGTGGAAAGTCTACATAGCTACTGGCAATTTACACTATGCAGAGAAATTACATACACTGATTCTCTACAGACATTAAAGAGTCATATTCTGGACAGTGAGAATACTTCTTTAAACTTCTTTGAATTTCCCAAATCACTACTAACACCATCAAAAAGTCATCAAAACAACCAACAAAAATAAAACCTATTTTTAGTTGGTTTCTGCTTTTCTAATAAAAAAAATTTAACTAAAAATTATGTAAAAGGCAGTAATGATGTATTTATCAATGAAATTACACTGTTAGCCAGATAACAGAACTGATTAACTTGTTTTTACTTTCAAATCCTTAAATTAAAAGATAGACTTTTCAAAGCATAGCACTGGCAAAAAAAAAAAAAGTCAAATGTTCCTTGAATCCACCATGACACAAAACAAAGTTTAGGAGACTGATTAAAATAATGCCATAAATATGTTAAAATGTAAAAAAACAGGGTTTAAAATTTTTTTTTCTTTTACAAATTTTTCTGCAATGAACTAGTTGATCCAGGGACTACCCTGGTGGTTCAGTGGATAAGAATCCACCTGCCAATGCAGGAGACATGGGTTCCATCCCTGCTGCAGGAAGATTCCACATATGGTGGAGCAACTGAGCCCTCTGGACTGAAGCCTGCAGGCTCTAGGGCCCATGAGCCACAACGAATGAGTTCCTGTGCCACAGCTCTGCAACAAGAGAAGCCACCACAATGAGAAGCAAGGGCACCCAAACTAGAGCAGCCACCCCTCGCTGCAACTAGAGAAAGCCCTCGTGCAGCAACAAAGACTAAGAGCAGCCAAAAATATATAAATAAAGAAGTATATACATGTCCAAAAAAATGTGATCTTAAAAAAAAAAAAAACTAGCCAATCCAAAGACACTACCACATATAGGTCTTCTGACTGGAGTTAACTGGTTGAGATAGGTACACGTATTTCATTCTTAACATACTCCTTATAGATGAAGCAGCCAAAATGATTTTGACACTAAAAAGAAAAAAAATCCAACAGAAGCTAGTGGATTAGGAAAAATGCTTCTGGTATGAGAATAATGTTAAGCATTTCTTAACCAGTGTGCTGAAATAATCACTGCCTGCTTCACCTCCTAGCTCAGGAAAATTAAAATCTTTCTTCAAATCTCCAGAAGAAAAAGAAAAGAGCTTTGATGCTTTCCATCTACTTTTTCCACTGCTCAGACTCCACTCTAGTTGCATTTTGTTTTTGTTTGTAGTATTTGAAGTTCAAATGAGTCAGTCATTACCCTTAATTTCTGCTAATAAAGATAACCCAGGACCATTTCTCCCAAATCAGCCAAATAACATGGAAAGTAGTCAAAGAAAAAGCTTCAAATTTAATCATTAATGGACATATTTCTTATTCTCCTCACTCCCAAACCAAAAACTTACAACTTAAAGATTATAAAATAAAAGCATTTAGTAATAAAGCTACCAACAGGTAATCGTATCAACCTACACAAATCTAAAATCTTGTTCATTCTGAGAGAACCAAACTTTTGTCAAGAACACATTTTATTACCAAATTCAGCAGCACCCATACAGCAGATTTTAAAAGTTTCTATAAGAACATGACAAACCAAAACAAGGAACATCTGGGGTGCACCTGTAAATATTCCCTTGTATACTATTGTTTCAAATTAGCATATAAAGTGTACACTATAATACATGTGTATTATATAATGCACTATATTGTACCTGGCATATTATAAGTGGCCATAAATGTTAGCTATTAGGGTAACACTGTAGAATCATAAAAGGCACTCATCCATTAAAAGTTTTAACTTAATAAAAAAAAAAACCCTTGATTTTAAAGTTTAGAACATGGTTTTAAAGCAAATGGGCTTGTGTCTGCATGATTAAATTCTAAGAATTTCCTTCTTTTCTCTAGTTCCCAATTTTTCTCTAATTACTTTAATGATGCTAATAAACTTGATTAAAGACAAGAAGAAATTGCTCAAGTCAGATTCTAAAAATCTGCTTGCTGGTTGCCCTTGTGACCTTTCATAATAAAATACCACCTCTTCTCACCTTAAGTACTTTTCATTAGTGCTTTTCCAAAGGTTTTCCCAAGCTACTAGGTTATTTTACTTATGAGACAGCCTAGAATATAAATACAGTAGCCCAGGTACTGGCACACTCCATGCCATAAAAATATAAAAATGATTTCTGGGATTGATTCTGTTGAGGTCACTAATCTAGAACCGTCAAAATAAAGGACGGTTTGACACTCTACTTAAGAATTACTACCCCTGTCATTTATTAACCATTCTTCTTTCTTCTTCCCTCCTGAACAATTGTTCTCACTCCCTCTGCTTCTCCAAATCAAATGCTAATAACACCCTTACTGGTTTATTCTCTATAAGGTCTTCCTGAACCGTACCAGTCAACCACAACCCCACAACTTCTTTTAAAATCTTGTGGCTCCAATCCATGTCACACATCTGGAACTTGCCATATCTACTAGTATTTAACATATATAATATCTATTTTTTTATATTCCATTATAAATTCCTTGAGGATAAGGGTTATATTCCTAAATTTTACTATGACTGGAAAGCCTTATACAATGATGTACCCTGCTCTTACAAGTTTACCAAATTCTTTTACATATTCATATCCCCAATAGGAATAACCACTGTTGTCCTATTTTACAAAAGGAGAAATAAATTCAAAGTCTATACATGTAGCAAATTTAAGAAACTCCCTGAACAGAAGACAAATCTCCATAAAATGGAAAATCCATGTACTTTACTGTTGCCAGGACAACTTCTAAATTAGAGGCCTCAAGTTCAACTCTGTCCAACTATGCAAAACCAACTTTGTCCTTGGAGCTCTTGATAAAAAACTGCCAGCATAGCAAACAGGACACTATTAGAACACTATCTTCAACTTCTGAAAGTATATAAAATTTTAATAAAGTACTACAGCTTCTGTTTAGAACAGAAAGGGACATTTCAGCGTCAAACCACAGTATTACAAAAGTTGAAGTCAGAATACATTTTGCAAGAGCCATGTGACATACACATGACAGTCAGCTAAACCCATGGGTGTACCTTTTAGGGGAAATATTTAGCAGTAATTGACCAAAACAGCAAATAAACTCAACATTTAGGTCAAAGACTGATCTCTGCTTTAAAAAATTCCCCACCTCCCCCCAGATCCTTCTGACACCGAGGAGGAATACCAATTAAATCTCCTTCAATTATTCACTAATTTCAAAACACAAACTGTAGAAGGATGTTTTTAAGGGCCATTAAGGAGAACCCAACAAAGTCTTCCTAAGGAAAGAAACACCGGGTCCCAGGAAAGGTGACAGGTGTGTCCCATCTGCTGTGGTGACTTCTTGAGGAAGCAAGAAAAAGAAATGCATTAACTTTTCATGACACGTCACGAAACCTCATTCCCTATCTGCAAGCCTTCAAGTAGGTAATTCAAAACCTACAGATCTATCAAAGGGCCCATTCGTTTTTCTCGCAACTTGACGGCAAAGTCTTGCTTTTATTTGGTAAGACCACAAAGATGTCCCTAGGTTTCGTGCTAGTGTTTTCTTTTTCCCTTGACCTACACAAGGCAAAAGGACTTCGGTGTCCTCTAAAAAAAAATTTCTCACGAACGCCCAGGTTTTTCAGGAAGGCCATGGGCTCGCTGAGTTCGTAAAGAACTCCAGGAAATAACTAAAAAACAGAACTAAAATTTTTAAATCGATTCTCACCATCTACTCATTCCCCGTAATCCCACGCTGCCCTGAAAAGCATCCATATTACCTGCAACCTGGAGAGGAGGGTGGAAGAAACAGCCAACAAGCTCAAGATTTACAAGTAAAGCTGGTTTCCACCCCGAAGGTTCTGACAGCTCCGCAGAGCGCGGGCGTAGGGTCTGACAATGCCCTCTAAGAGAGTTGTCTCACCTCATCCCCACCCCTTAAAAAACTGGCCCTCCTTGAAAAGTCACTGCCTCCAAGAAAAGCTACCCCTTCCCACGGCTCCACCACCGACTCCCAGACGCCCCAACCCTCTCAGCGGACTGTCCCTACACACCGGCCCGGCACTCAGGCCAGTACTACAACCAAACCGGGTCCAGGCCCAGGCGGCTCACCCCTCCGGCCCGACCCCTCCCCTCGGGCGCCCCTCCTCCGTCAGACAATGGGCCCGACTCCCAGCCGCCAACCTCTCCTGACCCATCACCCTTACCTCACCGAGGCCGAGGCCCCTTTCTCCGCCCTCCTCGCCCCCTCTAAACCTTCCCAAGGTGGCCCACGGACCCAGCCGACGGTGCTCTCCTGCACTCACTATTCGGGATTCATGCTGGACATGTCACTGCAGCTGCCGCCGCCGCCACCGCCGCCCTTGCTGCTGCAGCCGCCGCCCTGACTCTCCGCGCCACGGGTAGTCGAAGGAGAGGAATGAGATACGCTGTTCCAGGAGAGCAAACGTCTTTACCCCACTCCGTCCCCTTAGAACACAATCAGCAGCAGCCACCACTCAGCTATCGCTTCCACCCAAAATGGCCGCCGGCGAACCAGGAAATAGGAAAGCCTTAGACCGAGGGGCCTTTACACAACCCAAAGGGCGGCCGCACCGCGTGGCATGCCGGGAAAGAGAGTTGCGAGCGCGGCTGCGGGCGCAGGGGAACCACGTGCAGGGCCAAGACCTGGACTCAGCTTCCCGCCAAGCTCCGCGCTTCTGGCGCACGCGTACTTGAGGGGCTGTCGCTCGCCCCATTCCCCCCTCTCTCAACCCCCCCTCGCTCCGCCCCTCCATGCTCCCCTCCCCGCTGACTCGCTGGCTAGGACTTCGCTCGGACTCCCCCTAGCGGATTGGCTAAGGCCGAGCGGCCCTGGTGATGTCATCAGTGAGACGTGGCAGCCGGGCGAGTCAGCGGCCCACGGGGGAGGGGGAGGGGGAGGGGGAGGGGAGGGGGCGGGGAGGGACAGAGGGCGGTGCCGGCAGCTGGCGGAAGAAGGGGGTGGGGATCCCGGGACCCTGCGGGCTGGGGAGAGAGGGGTCGGAAGCCGAGGGACCGCCTGAGAGCCTAGGTGGAGGAAAGGAGAACTAGGGGGTCTCGGCTCCTGTGTGCGTTTTGCAGGTCTGACCTGCTTCAGGCTTGAGCTTCCCCGCTGGTCCCAGGATGTCCGCTCTAAAGATGGAAGAAGACTCGAGGGGCCTCTGCGGAAAACTTTGGGTCTCTGGAAAACACGAGACCATTCTCTGTCTCACTCAACCAACGCCACTGGGCTGGTTATCCACCAGTGTTGGCACGACCATTTTATTTTTTGATTTCTTACTGTTCCCTTTCCAGCCCTGCTCTGATCACCTCAGCCTGGATATTGCAGCAGTCTCCGAGTGGGCTATCTGCCTCTGCCTCTACTCTGCCCCAAGCCATTTGCACTCCCACCCAGATTTATCTTCCTGAAACATTTCCATCTCTAACCCCACACCTTTCAGTGCCTCCGCATTGCGTGGACAGGACACAACCCTGAGCCAAACAAAAATTAGTAATCTTCCTGCCCTGGTTCCAGCCTTCGGGTTGAAATGTACTTCTTTTTAGTTGGAGCCATTCTACAAGATTGGGAAGTATAAGCGATCGTGCAGATCATTACTGTATAATGCCTGGAAACTCCAGAAGTAACATGAACACATTTAAAAAAAAAAAACATGTTAACAGCTCTTTTTAATCAGCTCAGGAATTTAAATCTCCACTGAACTTTAACATTTTATCTTGAGTTACTTAATTACAAAGGGCATGGTATAATACACTGGTCAAAGTTTATCTTCCAACTTGTTCTTAGAACCAAGAAAATTATCTCCAAAGACATTGCAAGATCACTTTAAGTTCCCATAACATCAAAATATGTTTTTGTTTCTACCTGTTTACCCACTGTACCCCTTTAGCACACAAATACAACACATGTGCTTTAGTTGACCACCCCATCAAACTGTACGCTAGAATTTCTCTTTATCATCTTGACTTCTGAAATGAATGTGATCAACACATCAGGAAAATACCCTGAATGGATCAATGATAGTCACCAAAGAGTGTATTTTATCCTAGACTCTCATCGCTTCCTGCTTATTGTGATTGCACAGAAGAAAAACTGAGAAAACCTCTGAAGAATTCATCTTGAGCCAAAGATAAAAAATTTAACCCGTTCCTGTCCTTGAAGGTATACCCATAATATTGTTGTTATTTAGTCTCTAAGTCATATCTGGCTCTTTGTGACCCTGTGGAACCCACCAAGCTCCTCTGTCCATGGGATTTCACAGGCAAAAATACTGGAGTGGGTTGCCGATTTCTATTCCAGGCGATCTTCCAGACCCAGGAATCAAACCCACATCTCCTGATTCTTTACCCCTGAGCCACCTGGCTATACTTTCTTTATTTATTTCCTTTCCCAACAAATAACCAATCACTTTTAACCTAAGTGAGAGACTAGTTGTGAGAATTAAACAAAACATTACAAAGCATATAGTACAGTGACTTTGAGGATACTTGGTAAATAGTAACTACCTTTCTCCCTGAAAGTTTTAAATATACCTGCTGTATACCAAAGACAGAACGCTTTATATCGTAGTTGTGATGTATTAATAGAATACAAGGAGCTTGGAGGCAGTGGTGCGTAGATGTTTCCCACCCCATGGTGGTGGTTTACTTGCTAAGTTGAGTCCGACTCTTGCAACCTCATGGACTATAGCCTTGCCAGGCTCCTCTGTCCATGGGATTCTCCAGGCAAGAATACTGAAGCAGGTTGCCATTTCCTCCTCCAAGGGATCTTCCAGGAGAAAGAACCAGGAATCAAACCTGGATCTCCTTCATTGTAGGCAGGTTCTTTACCAACTGAGCTACAAGGGAAACCCATACCACACCTTGTATGTCATTTACATTGACTTCCTTTCCCCAAAAGTGTCAGTTTTGCTGATTCAAACCTTAACATATTTTATTTTAATAGCTGATTGGTTTATTTTTGGCTGCATTGGATCTTATCCACGGCATGCAGGCTTCTCTAGCTGTGACACGTAGGCTCCAGAGCATGTGTGCTCAGTAGTTGCAGCACTGGGCTTAGTTACCCTGTGGCACATGGGATCATAGTTCCATGACTGGGTATTGAACCCACGTCCCCTGCATTGCAAAGCTGATTCTTAGCCACTGGACCACCAGCGGAGTCCCAATATATTTTATATGAAGTGGTTAAGAGTAGCTACTTTTATAGTTCAGATTAATAACTCAATAATTCATTAAACTAGCATGAGCTCTTTTGGTTGCCCTATTGTTAACTCTCCTAGGTCTGTATGTCCATTTGCTATTTGGCTCCTTCTTTTCTTTCTTCCTTTTTCCTTCCTTTCTTTCTTCTCCTTTTATTAAATATTTATCACCTGCTCTTGCCTGGAAAATCCCATGGACGGAGGAGCCTAGTAGGCTGCAGTCCATGGGGTCGCGAAGAGTCGGACATGACTGAGCGACCTCACTTTGACTTTTCACTTTCATGCACTGGAGAAGGAAATGGCAACCCACTCCAGTATTCTTGCCTGGAGAATCCCAGGGACGGGGGAGCCTGGTGGGCTGCCGTCTATGGGGTCACAGAGAGTCAGACATGACTGAAGCGACTTAGCAGCAGCAGCAGCCTTGTAATAGCAAACACCCTTTTCTATCAACACAAGAGAAGACTCTACACATGGACATCACCAGATGGTCAACACCGAAATCAGATTGATTATATTCTTTGCAGCCAAAGATGGAGAAACTCTATACAGTCAACAAAAACAAGATCAGGAGCTGACTGTGGCTCAGATCATGAACTCCTTATTGCCAAATTCAGACTTAAATTGAAGAAAGTAGGGGAAACCGCTAGACCATTCAGGTATGACCTAAATAAAATCCCTTATGATTATACAGTGGAAGTGAGAAATAGATTTAAGGGCCTAGATCTGATAGACAGAGTGCCTGATGAACTATGGAATGAGGTTCGTGACATTGTACAGGAGACAGGGATCAAGACCATCCCCATGGAAAAGAAATGCAAAAAAGCAAAATGGCTGTCTGGGGAGGCCTTACAAATAGCTGTGAAAAGAAGAGAGGCGAAAAGCAAAGGAGAAAAGGAAAGATATAAGCATCTGAATGCAGAGTTCCAAAGAATAGCAAGAAGAGATAAGAAAGCCTTCTTCAGCGATCAATGCAAAGAAATAGAGGAAAACAACAGAATGGGAAAGACTAGAGATCTCTTCAAGAAAATGAGAGATACCAAGGGACCATTTCATGCAAAGATGGGCTCGATAAAGGACAGAAATGGTATGGACCTAACAGAAGCAGGAGATATTAAGAAGAGGTGGCAAGAATACACAGAAACACTGTACAAAAAAGATCTTCATGACCCAGATAATCACGATGGTGTGATCACTCATCTAGAGCCAGACATCCTGCAATGTGAAGTCAAGTGGGCCTTAGAAAGCATTACTAGGAACAAAGCTAGTGGAGGTGATGGAATTCCAGTTGAGCTATTTCAAATCCTGAAAGATGATGCTGTGAAAGTGCTGCACTCAATATGCCAGCAAATTTGGAAAACTCAGCAGTGGCCACAGGACTGGAAAAGGTCAGTTTTCATTCTAATCCCAAAGAAAGGCAATGCCAAAGAATGGTCAAAGTACCGCACAATTGCACTCATCTCACATGCTAGTAAAGTAATGCTCAAAATTCTCCAAGCCAGGCTTCAGCAATACGTGAACCGTGAACTTCCAGAAGTTCAAGCTGGTTTTAGAAAAGGCAGAGGAACCAGAGATCAAATTGCAAACATCTGCTGGATCATGGAAAAAGCAAGAGAGTTCCAGAAAAACATCTATTTCTGCTTTATTGACTATGCCAAAGCCTTTGACTGTGTGGATCAAAAGAAACTGTGGAAAATTCTGACCTGCCTCTTGAGAAATCTATATGTAGGTCAGGAAGCAACAGTTAGAACTGCACATGGAACAACAGACTGGTTCCAAATAGGAAAAGGAGTACGTCAAGGCTGTATATTGTCACCCTGCTTATTTAACTTCTATGCAGAATACATCATGAGAAACGCTGGACTGGAAGAAACACAAGCTGGAATCAAGATTGCTGGGAGAAATATCAATAACCTCAGATATGCAGATGACACCACCCTTATGGCAGAAAGTGAAGAGGAACTAAAAAGCTTCTTGATGAACGTGAAAGAGGAGAGTGAAAAAGTTGGCTTAAAGCTCAACATTCAGAAAACGAAGATCATGGCATCTGGTTCCATTACTTCATGGGAAATAGATGGGGAAACAGTGGAAACAGTGTCAGACTTTATTTTGGGGGGCTCCAAAATCACTGCAGATGGTGACTGCAGCCATGAAGTTAAAAGACGCTTACTCCTTGGAAGAAAAGTTATGAGCAACCTAGATAGCATATTCAAAAGCAGAGACATTACTTTGCCGACTAAGGTCCGTCTAGTCAAGGCTATGGTTTTTCCAGTAGCCATCTGTGGATGTGAGAGTTGGCCTGTGAAGAAGGCTGAGCGCTGAAGAATTGATGCTTTTGAACTGTGGTGTTGG
This sequence comes from Oryx dammah, assembly GCF_014754425.2. Classification (NCBI taxonomy): domain Eukaryota; kingdom Metazoa; phylum Chordata; class Mammalia; order Artiodactyla; family Bovidae; genus Oryx; species Oryx dammah. Next base: position 62,680,586 of record NW_024070209.1, read on the forward strand.
AGAAGACTCTTGAGAGTCCCTTGGACTGCAAGGAGATCCAACCAGTCCATTCTGAAAGAGATCAACCCTGGGATTTCTTTGGAAGGAATGATGCTAAAGCTGAAGCTCCAGCACTTTGGCCACCTCATGCGAAGAGTTGACTCATTGGAAAAGACTCATACTGGGAGGGATTGGGGGCAGGAGGAGAAGGGGACGACAGAGGATGAGATGGCTGGATGGCATCCAAACTCGCTGGACATGAGTCTGAGTGAACTCCAGGAGTCGGTGATGGACAGGGAGGCCTGGCGTGCTGCAATTCATGGGGTTGCAAAGAGTCAGACATGACTGAACGACTGAACTGAACTGCCTTGTAATAAATATGCTTGGAACTATAAGGAACACAAAAGTGAATGATTACAGTTCTCTGTCTGTGAGATAACAACCTATTGAGAGAAAGATGTGTATACAAACAAGGCTTAGAGGGGGAAATGCAAAAATAAATTTAAACGATACAATGTGTATAGGGACAGAAATCAGATCAGTGACTACCAGGAACTGGGAATGGGATAAAGAAATTGTTCACAAGGAGACACAAAGGAACTTTGGGGTTTGATGGAAAGACTCTATTGCTTCATTGTGGTGATGGTTAGTTACTCAGCTATATATGCCTTGTCAAAACTCATAGAACTATACACCTAAAAGGGGTGAATTTGATAGTGTATAAATTATACCCAGATTACGAATCTGACCTTCAAAAATGATATGGGATGGAAGTACAGAGGAGGGAAATAATTTCAACTCAAACTGTTGGGGATGCTTTCACGAAGGAGGTGATATTTGAATTAAGTCTTGAAAAAAGAATAAAATTTTAATCAGGCAGAGATGGGAGTGAGGGAGCCATTTATACCAGAATGACAAAAGAAAGTGAGCACAAGCCTAGAAATGTGAAGAGACCCATGTGTTTAGGGAATGGTAGTCACAGGTTCCATGGGAGATGAGGTGGACGATATTTAGATTAAAGTGAGATGGTGGGGAGCTCCAAATACCTGCTAAAGAGTTTCAACCTTCTTCACTAGGCAGTGGGGAACCGAGAAAGTTTCCAAGGAGTAAAGTAAGGAGACTATCTCAGTATTCTAAAGGGAGCACTCTGGAGTTCCATGGAGACTGGAGGTAGGGAGATTAGTTGAAAGGTAGATTCATTTAGGCAAGAGATGTTGTGTTCTTTACAACAGAAACAGACTCAGACATACAGACTTGTGGTTGCCAACAAGGGTGGGGAGTAGGGGAGGATGGATTTGGGGACTTGGGATTAGCAGATGCAAACTATTGTATATAGAATAGTCCTACCATATAGCACAGGGAACTATATTCACTATCCTGTAACAAACCACCATGGAAAAGAAGATGAAAGATATATATGTATGTATATCTGAATTATTGTATATCTGAATTTTGCTATACAGCAGAAATTAACACAGCATTGTAAATCAACTATATTTCAATAAAATAAAAATTTAAAAGAGAGAGATGGTATGTTCTATAAAACGGAAGGGAGGGGCAATTTCAGAGAGGAGAAGATAGAATCTGAAGGTGTGAAGGGACGTGAGTGGCTTAAAGTGGTCCAGAGATATCCAGTTTAACTGACAGCTTGGGAACAAGGTCCCAGCCAAGTCAGAGAACAGGGGAAGAGGGGCTTGGAGTAGTGTAGAAAAGGAGGAAGACAGGCAGTGCTGTGTGATTTGAGGTCAGAGTTAACGTTGCCCTGGTGTGGAAGTACTAGAACTGCCAGGAACTGTCCCCCTTCTGAAAAGCGCGCACACACACAGCAGATGGTAAAGAATCTGCCGGCAATGCAGGAGACACAGGTTTGAGCCCTGGATCAGGAAGATTCCCTGGAGAAGGGACTGGCTACCCACTCCAGTATCCTTGTCTGATGGGCAGCAGACCACCAAACAGTGACTATGACCTTTTTGGTGTAAGTTTGGCTTTGGAAAGTGCTCTGAAGCTTTTTTTCAGTCCAACCACTTAGCTGGTCATCACTGGCTGTTGCGGAAAATCCACTTTTCATTGCATGTCACAATCCAATCAAGAAAAGGTTCATTGTTATTGTGTAGAATAAAAGAAGATGACACTTCAAAATGATGATTTTTTTTTTCTTAATTTGCGGTCAGTTCATGAGGCATCTACTTAATGAGTTTTTTCACCTTTCCAATTTGCTTCAAATGCCAAATGGCCGCAGAATGGTCGAACTTGAGTTCTTTAGCAACTTCTCCCTTCTCCTGTAGTTCTAAGAGGATCAGCTTCAGTGATTACTCTCAATTGGTTGTTGTCACCTTCCAATGGCCGGCTACTTTGCTTCTCATCTTCAAGACTCTTGTCTCCTTTGCAAAACTTCTTGAACCACCACTGCACTGAATATTCATTAGCAGTTCCTGGGCCAAATGTGTTGTTGATGTTGCGAGTTATTGCCACTGCTTTACAACCCATTTTCAACTCGAATAAAAAAAAATCACTCATATTTGTTTTTTGTCTAGCATTTCCACAGTGTAAAAAAATATATACAATAAACAGAAAGTAATACATCATTAGCAAAAAAAAAAAATAAAGTAAAAAATGCATGTTAAAATGATGTAACCACATTTATTTAAGAATGTAATCCAATATCACATAGCTAATTTCAACAATGCAAAAATCACAATTACTTTTGCACCAACCTAATAACTTCTTATTCTCGTATTGGAATTCTATGTATTCCTAGGACCCAACTATAACCACACCCCTCCTGGCAGCCTTTCCTGTCCACATCAACCTAAAGGGGGTTAACCTTTGCCCTCTTGTTTACCTCAGCTCCTTTTTTTAGTGCTTTCATGATGCCTTGTACAAAGCTGTCCAATTCAGAAGACATGATCCACATATGGTTATTTAAAATAATTAAAAGTACGTTGGAATTTCCTTGTTGATCGAGTATCTAAGACTCTGTGCTCCCAATGCAGGAGGACTCAGGTTCAATCTCTGCTCGGGGAACTAAATCCCACATGCCACAACTACAGATGCTGTACGCACCAACAAAGATCAAGGATCATGCCACTAAGACCCAGTGCAGCCAAATAAATAAATAAATATACTTTAAAAAAAAGTAAGCTAGGACTTCCCTGGTGGCACTGTGCTGTGTTGTGCTTAGTTGCTTAGTTGTGCCCAACCACATGGACTGTAACCTGCCAGGCCCCTCTGTCCATGGGGATTTTCCAGGCAAGAATACTGGAGTGGGTTGCCAAGCCCTTCTCCAGGGGATCTTCCCAACCCAGGGATCGAACCCAGATCTCCCACATTGCAGGAGGATTCTTTGCCATCTTAGCCACACAGGGAAGCCCAAGAGTACTGGAGTGGGTAGCCTATGCCTTCTCCAGGGGAACTTCCCAGCCTAGAAATCAAACCACGGTCTCCTGCCTGGAAGGTAGATTCTTTTCCAGCTGAGCCACCCAGGTGGCACAGTAGATGAGAATTTGCCTGCCAATACAGGGGACATGGGTTCAATCCCTGATCCAGAAGATTCCACATGCCACAGAGTGACTAAGCCTGTGCATCACAACTACTGAGCCCAAGCTGTAGAGCCCATGAGCAGCAACTACTGAATCCTCTCGCCTAGAGTCCGTGCTTGGCAAGAGAACCTTCTCACTGCAACTAGAGAAAGTCTGCACACAGCGATGAAGACCCAGTGCAACTAAAAATAAAATAAATTAATTTAATTTAATTTAATTTTAAAAGATTAAGTAAGTTAAAAATTCAGTTCAGTTGCCCTATCTACATTTAAGATGCTCAACAGCTGCATGTGACTAATGTCTACTTTATTAGACAATGCACATTGTAGAACATTTCCATCCTCATGGAAAGTTCTATTGCACAGCAATACACATCATTAGTTATAATTTTTGTATAATTATATAATATAATGTATATGTTTTGTTTTCCCAGCTAGACTATGAGCTCCATGAGAGGAGGGACCACGCCTTGTCAAACTCTGTATCCCTTCCCACCAGCACATAGCATAGTACTTTATACCTAATAAATGTCCAACATATTCATTGATTGGGTCCTCAGGAAAGCGTTGCCTTATTAGTAAGTAAGTGCTGCTGCGGCTGTTTAGTTGCTCAGCCATGTTTGACTCTTTGCAACCCCATGAACCGTAGCCCGCCAGGCTCCTCTGTCCATGGAACTTCCCAGACAAGAACGCTGGAGTGGGTTGCTATTTTCTTTTCTAAGGGATCTTCCTGCCCCAGGGATAGAACCCATGTCTCCTGCTTGGCAGGCAGATTCTTTACCACTGAGCCATTAGGGAAGCCCTTAGAATCATCTAGGATTACATAAATCTTTTTTGCTTTTTTATTCAGCCAAAAATAAAGTTCAGTCCCTCTTCCCAGACAGAGGTACAATGCCCTGAAACATAACAGATAAGAAACTCTTATCTACCCAGGCATGGTCAGCAGGAAGAAAGGGCAAAGGAAGAGATTGGCTACAGTGTACTATGGCTGCCATGGATATCAAACTCCAGGCCTTTGACCCTCTCAAAAGAACTCTCTCTGAATGCCTAGTTCCTTGACTTCTACCTCCTGTGATGTTGTCTCCAATTTGCAATATTTCTGTGCTGCCAAGGCCACCACAGCGTTCAGCAATCAGTAGGGCAAGCCAGAGGTGTGTTGAATAAAATCAGACTGAAAGTTCCCTAAATAGTTCTCAGAATAATACCAGATACCCAGGGTGCAGGATGACAAAGGGCTCTCAGCTAGTCAACCTGGACCTCCAATAGAGCATACCTCCAACAGCCTGACCTTCCCCAGTTCTCAGGTACTGACCTGATCTCAATCAGGCCGGCTTCTGGACTCAGTTACTAAAACCAGAAAAGTGTTAGTGTTAGTCACTCATGTCCAACTCTTTGGGACCCCATGGACTGTAGTCCAGCAGGCTCCTCTGGCCATGGAATTCTTCAGGCAAGAATACCAGAGTGGGTAGCCATTCCCTTCTCCAGGGAATCTTCCTGATCCAGGGATCGAACCCGGGTCTCCTGCATTGCAGGCAGATTCTTCACCATCTGAGCCATCAGGGAAGCCTCAATCTATCCCAGAAATCCATTAACAAGAGCTGAACTACACTTGATTATATTCAGTCTAGTATTTTCTTCTCTGCTAGCTTCTATTGTTTTCTAATTGTTTTAAGCATAAAACTTGTACCCTTGAGAGCAGAGATCTCATTGCCATCACTGTCCACCACATTTTTTGAGGTGATTAAATGAAGGCAATGTTTGTGAAAGTGCCTGCCATGGAGGAGACCTCAAAAATGTCAACTCCCTCTGGAAGATTCCCTCTCTAGCATCTAGCCCAGAGGTACACCTCCTTTCCCCATTTCTCTAAGTCATACCCATTCTAATGATGCAATTTAAAGTCCCCTTTCTCTTCAGGAAGTCCCTCTTGATCATCCAGTGGGAAATGATCTCTCTCTCTTCTGAACTTCCATTATCAACAGCACTGAGCCCTTCACAATTCTGTTGGCCTGGGTATTTTGTTAGTTTCCCTTCCATGTATGCTTCTTGAGGATTGTAAAACTTCTTTGCATCTCCAAGGCTTAGCCTGTAACAGATTTTCTATAAATACCTAGTGTTTGACTTGTTTGTAAAATCAATAACTATATTTTAACAAATGGTTGATTATACTTAACACAGGTATTGCTCATCTTTCTCCATAAAAGAATGTATGTAGGACAAAGGTGTTTAATGTGTCCTTCAAAACATAGTCATATCTCTCAAAGCACTTTCCACAGTGCCCAAGATGTTTTAAAGTGAAAGTTGCTCATTCATGTCCAACTCTTTCCAACTCCATGGACTACAGTCCGTGGAATTCTCCAGGCCAGAATACTGGAGTAGGTAGCCTTTCCCTTCTCCAGGGAATCTTCCCAACCCAGGGATTAAACCCAGGTCTCCCGCAGTGCAGGTAGATTCTTTACCAGCTGAGCCACAAGGGAAGCCCAAGACGGTTTAATTGCTGAGTAAATGTACAGTGAGTGAAGTTTCTAGATCTACAGAAAAGCAAGTCATGGTCTTCTGGTCACTTACTCTCTAATATGTATATGACAGTGTTGGGCTTTTATCAACTACAACACTGGTTGACGAATCTCGACGATGGCTCATCTTATGGAACATGTCCCAGTGCTGCTGCCATGGCACCAACTATGGGCATAGCAGAATAACCTTCTGCACAGGATCAGTTGAGTTTCAGCTGATGCTCTTGTAGAGCAAAAAATATCTTTTTAGGTTCATTAGCCAGTGCCCCATAAATTAGACATATAAAAAATTAACAAGAGAGAAACAAACAGAAGTTTATTAACATGTTTATTGTACATACACATGGGTGTACTCAGAGATGGTAACTCAGAGTTGAGTAACTCACACAGTGTTAGCATTTTAACAAAAGAATAATAAACTTTTAGAGAAGTTTCAAGAGGAAGGGAAAGGACTTTGAGTTTCTACCAGTGACAAATTGTGGAAAGGTATATATATGGGGGGTATATATATGGGGGGTATATATATATATGTGGTGTATATATATAATATATTATATATAGCAAGAAAAGCGCTAATTAGCAATGTTTGTTATTTAGACTCCTCTGGTGCCATGTCTGGGCTGATAAGGGTCTAGAATTGTCTCTGATGATTAACTTCTGTCATTCCAGGTAGAGAGGAGAGAGTGGTACTGCTTCACAAATTTATGTTCTGCTTTCAGGCAACTATGAGAGGGTAAAGAACTGTTTTTTGTTTTGTTTTGTTTTGTTTTTTAATCTTCTTTTCTATTGCCTTCAGCTCAGAATAATCCTTATGCCAAGTGGCATATTTTGGGATGCCATATTCTGTTCCCAGTCATTCTTCAATTAGCCAAGCCACATGACATTATTATGTGCAAGGAACTCATTTTTATAACTCACTTTTCAAACAATGGCACCCTGAGTGGACAACTTCTGTTTCCTCTAATGGTAATATTACATAAGTAGCTGAGCAAATAAAAATGATGATCTAGCAGATAAGCAGCTGTTAAGACACTATGAGATCACCATCAGCACTTCAGGCGAAGTCTTGTGTGATTGCATGATGGTGCCTGGAATCGGGTTAGAGAGGAAGGAAGAGAAAGCGGAGTTACCTTTTCTGGGTCCCTTTGCCACAGGACTGTTAGCCAGAAAGTTTCATCAGTAAGAGCTGCCTTTGCCCTCTTGGTGTCTCATCTATTCTTCGATCCACTCATTTAATCAACAATTCCATGTTAAGCACCTATTTTTTAAACTTTTATTTTGTATTAGATTATTGTTGTTCAGTTGCTAAGTTGTGTCCAACTCTTTGTGACTCCATGGACTGCAGCATGTGAGGCCTCCCTGTCCCACACTATTTCTCAGAGTTTGCCTAAGTTTATGTCTATTGAGTTGGTGATGCTATCCAACCATCTCATCCTCTACCGCCCTCTTCTCCTTTTGCCTTCAATCTTTCCCAGCATCAGAGTCTTTATCAATGACTCAGTTCACATCAGGTGGCCAAAGTATTGGAGTTTCAGCATCAGCATCAGTCCTTCCAATGAATATTCAGGGTTGATTTCCTTTAGGATTGACTGGTTTGATCTCCTTGTTGTCCAAGTGACTCTCATGAATCTTCTCTATCAGCTATATTAGGGTATAGCCAATTAATAAACAATGTTGTGATAGTTTCAAGTGAACAGCGAAGGGACTCAGCCATACAAATACATGTATCCATCCTCCCCCCAACCCCCGTCCCATCCAGGCTGCCACATAACATTGAGCAGGGTTCCATGTGCTATATAGTAGGTCCTTGCTGGTTATCCACTTTAAATATAGCAGTGTGTACTTAAATATCTATTCTGCTCTGACACAGAGATAAACCAAAGAACAAAACTAACCAGGTCTATGCCCTTATAAAGAGTGTAAATTCTCATGAGAGATCTATAAGTCAATGACTGTATTTCCTCAAAGCTAAGGCATCATTGATTCCCATCATGGATTTAATAGCAGATTTTCAAGGGAAAAAAAGTGCTAAATATGTACATTGATTGGATGTTAGCATCAAAAATACCTCCCTGCAAACGTCACCAAGGCAACGAGTTGCTATGACAAAACTCAGTTTATTTCTTACTAAAGTAAAGGAGAACACTATCTAGATAGACTTTGTAGCATCTCAAAGAGGAGTAAGGGCAAATTGGGCTATCTATTGAGCTTTAAAAGTCTGGTTCAAGGTAGGTCTTTCACTGAGGGGCAAGGGAATTCATGGTTAGCACTGGATAACGATAAAATAGTCTGGACTGGTAGATACAGAAATTGAAGCAATAGGACTTTCCTGGTGGTCCAGGGGTAAAGAGTCCACCTGCCAGTGCAGGGCACAGGGGTTCGATCCCTGGTCTAGAAAGATTCCACGTGCCGTGGAGCAACTGAGCCCTTGTACCACAACTACTGAACCCACGCTCTGGTGCCTGGGAACCAAAATTACTGAGTCCAAGTACCTAGAGCCTGTGCTCCACAAGAGAAGCGATAGAAACTGACACACCACAACTAGAGAGTAGCCTCTGCTCACTGCAACTAGAGAAAACCCATGTGAAGCAACAAAGACCCAGCACAGCCAAAAATAACTAAATAAAGAAAGAAATTGAGGCAATGGGCTCCAAGAGTCTTGCAGTATAAATTGTCATTTGAGGCTTTATTTCAAAGAGCTTATGACGAGTCTTTCAAAAAAGCCGTGAACTCAACAATGACGTCCTTTGTAACTTTTATCTTCTTGGTCAAAAGTTTCCTAGAATAGTAAAATTATGTTGATGACAGCAGTAGAATAGTAAATTCATGTATAGAGTAAATTCATAATGTATAGAGTAAACTATGTAGATGGCCTTTTAAACATGTGAAAAATGTGCATCTTCAGAGAAATAAAGTGGTTACACAAATAATTATAAATTAATTATATAATTATAATTGCAAAACATGCTGGACAAACATAGGGTGCTAGGGGAACATGTAACTGAGGCTCCTCACTTACTCTGTTGAGGTCAGCAAAAGCATCTTTGAGGAACTTGTGTTTGAACTGATGCAAAATGATGAGTTTGGCTACAGGAAGAAATGGAGAGGCAGGGGTGGGAGGCTAAGATAGCATGTGCAAAGGTCCAGTGGCAGGAAGGAACATAGTGTATTTAAGGACTTATTGAGAGATCAGCAGGGCTGGAGCACCAGGTTAAGAGGACATTGGCACATAGTAAGCTAACTGGCTGGGGGGGTGGGGAGGAGATGGCTGCTCACTGCTATACTTCAGAGTGATTTCTTTTTTCTTAAAGAAAAAACACTTTATGCCTTTAGATCCAAAGACAGTATCCCCAGAACCTCAATCTAACTTTCTCAAAGCTTTAAAAGGGGTAATGAATGTGCCTTCATGCTAGCTTACTAGAACATCAGATTAAAATTGTTGCCCAACAATAGCAAAACCAGTTCTAGAACATCCTCCTACATGAACTCAAACTTGTGATCAAACAGGTTGTCTTGATACTGGTCTGGAGATCAGGCCATGCCCAGGAAGGCAGATAAATTTAAATTAAGGAAGAAGAGTAATTCCCGAGTGCTTGATTTGTAAATGAGCTAAAATCAACATTTCTTTTTTAATAAATCCAGGATTAAGACCTTTACAGTGGTTTTTGCCTTATATCCAATTATCCATTAATTCAGTATGAAAAATACTTTGATAATGTCTGCTAGATACCAGCTGCTCTGCTAGATCTTGAGTAAAACCTGCTTCCTGTTTTTAAAGATTCTAAGCAATTGAGGATGAGAACAATGGCAATGCTAGACCTACATGGTCAAATGACATTCTCTATTCGGGGGCCTCTTTGTTCCAGTTCTCTATGTCTGTGTAACAGGCTACCTCCAAACAATTTATTATTATCTTTTGTGGTCTTGTGGGTTGACTGAGTTCAGATCAGCACTTCTTGCTTGGTGTCTCTGAGTCAGTTGCTGCTGTAAGTCAACTGGGACCACAGTCATCTGAGGACTCGGCTAGGTTAGACAACTCAGATGGCTCATTTGCTTAGCTGGCAGTTGATGTTGAACTTTGGTCAGGAGCACAGCTGAGGCTGCCATCTGGAGTACCTACATGGGACTTCTCCATATGGTCTGGGCTTCTCACAAAACGAAAGCTGAGTTATGAGAGGAAGCAGCCCAGGAACAATGTTCCAAGAGACAGGAAAAGAACTGTCGAGCCAGGAAAGGAAATTGGGTGAAACTTCCCCAGCGTTACTTCTGCCATGTTCTATTGGTCAGAGAAGTAACAGGGCCTTCCTAGATTCTAGGAGATAGAGAAACAGGTTCCATTTCTTTCTTCTGTTTGTTTTTTTAAAACTTGTTATTTTATATTGGAGTATGATGATGAACAATGTTGTGATAGTCTCAGGTGGACAGCAAAGGGACTCTGCCATATATATACACGTAATCATTCTCCTCCAAGCTCCCCTTCCATCCAGGCTGCCCCATAACATTGAACAGAGTTCCCTGTGCTATACAGTAGGACCTTGTTGGTTATCCATTTTAAATATAGCAGTATGGACATCAGACTGCATCTCTCGATGAGGGAGGGACAAGGTCCCACTGCACAAGAGCAAGAGGATGGGGTAGGAGATATCACTGCAGCAATCTTTGGAAAGTCAATCTACCATATTGGAATAGTGATGATATTCCGACAGAAGCTTGCACCAAGCCTGATAAGAAGGAGGAGAGGGTGCAAAAGAATAACATGTATTGCTCTTGCCTCTGAGGTGGTTGTTGGCAATGCTAAACACTTGAGAGGATGAATTAAGATACTTCTAAAACCACATACCTGTCAGTACAGAGAAACACACAGGCAGCTCCCAGTTCATAACAGAAAAACTCTTCTGAAAAGTAGAAAATCTTTGTAAAAATCCCAACTAGGAGCCTGATTTAGACTATTTAAAGGGGGGGGAAGTATAATCAGTTATATATCAATCCCAAATTCCTGATCAATCTTCCAAAGTGAAAGTGAGTGTTAGTCCAACTCTTTACAACCCCATGGACTGTAGCCCACCAGGCTCTTCTGTCCCTGGGATTCTCCAGGCAAGAATACCGGAGTGGGTAGCCTTTCCCTTCTCCAGGGGATCAATCTTTAAGTCAAAACTAAAACACTGCTGGGACTCCCTGATGGCCCAAAGGTTAAGAATCCGAGCTTCCACTGCAGGGAGCATGAGTTAAATCCCTGGTTGGGGAACTAGGATCCTGCATGCTGTACAGTACAGCCAAAAAACCAAACAAACAAAAAACCACTGTAATATATCTATATACAAATGACAATCAATCATATTAGGATGTAAAATGCTTAAAACATTTCTTCTTGGTCATCAATTAATATGAATGTTTATAAGCAGCTGCTTGTGTTAAGAACTGTGACTAAGATTCTGTCCTACTTGCAAGTAAACAAGTTAGTCTGCTACAGTTTTGTGGAGGCTGACCAAAAACAAATCTCCTGGGTTAGTGACAAAGGCCAGTTTATCTCTCAGAGCAAGAGCAGTAGCCAGAGAACTATCATTTTCTTACATCAATTCTCTGACCCCAGTTCCTACAAGTGACATAGCAAGGGCCAAGTGACGCTTCAACATGCGGTGAGTTACATTCCAGGAGAGGAGCCTCAAGCTTTAGGAAACTCCAGTTTTGGATAATGGACAGCAAGCAAACCCATTGCCCAAGCTTTGCCCCAGAGGAAGATGTTGTCTTTATGATACTGCACAGCAAACAAAACTTTTGTTCCTATCTCCAGCTTCCCAGGCTACATTATGCTTGAAAATATAGTGTGGAACAAAAGCCTGTTGGTGCCTTTGCTCACAAGACATGAAGAAATATGAGCAACCCATGGAGAATTATCTCCTTGCATTTTGTGCACCATCAAACACTATTTCCTAGCTCAATCGCTGAATTGTGTGCCCCTTTCATTGACGTTTGGCATTTTCAAAATATCTATATGGAATTCTGATGTTCTAACACTTCACTTAGAATATGACAAGAGACTTTCCCTGAATATCACTTTATTATTCAGTTTCAAAAGAGAAATAGAATTGACAAGATCCATTTTTTTTCAGTTACCAATACACTGAAAGCTGAGGGGGGATGAAAGGGGATGGTGACATCATCTAAACACCTACATCTAAACATCTAAACATTCCTGAATTCACGGATTCATTTATTCAATAAATAATTACTGAGGCTATGAGGGTTTGGGAACTAGAAAAGATAATGTTCCCTGCTGTAATGGAGCTTATGTTCTGGTGGAAGAGACAGACATTAAACAAATAATTACACAATTAATTGTTTATTAGAATTGTGGTAAGTGCTCTCAAAGAGAGAAAACTGATCTTGCCTGAGGAGCTGGGGAAGGTTTACCGCAGAGCAGCAGGTTAAAAGATGAGTGGTACTTAATTAGGCAACGAAGACTGAGAGGAGTGAAAAGAGAGCTGAGGACAATCCCTGAAGAAAAGAACACCATTATTTAAGGAAAAACAGAGGAAGAGAATGGAGAAGGGAATGGCAATCTACTCCAGCATTCTTGCCTGGAGAGTCCCATGAACAGAGGAGCCTGGTAGGCTACAGTCCATGGGGTCGCAAAGAGTTGGACAGAAGTGAACGACTAAACTACCACCAGCGGAAGAGAAGTCCACAAAGAAGATTAAAAAGGAGGACTTAAAGAGGTTGGAGGAAAATTAATATCTTAAAAAAATTGTCCAAAACTTTGGAAGTAAGGTGAAGAGGGTGACTGTGTGTTCTTTCTCTATTTTTAACATTTTTAACACCACCCCCACCCCAGCCATGCCAGGCAGCATGTGGGATCTTAGTTCCCCAATCATGGATCAAACCTGTACCCCCTGAGCTGGAAACTTGAAGTTGTAAACATGGGACCGCCAGGGAAGTCCTCACATGTTCTATCAATGTTATGGTGAAGCACTAATTAACAGATCCACCCAAGAATTATTCAATTTTTGAGGAGATTGTACTCCTATGTTTGGCTTTGCTCTTTATTATTAATTAAGGAATGACTGAGACTTTGTTAAGTTACTTGCTAATATGTTGATTTATCTCTGGTAGAGATTTGAATAATTTCCTTCCAGTAGAAATGATACACTGGTAAACTGGCTCAGGGAAGAGGGATTGGCTTACAAAGTTCTTGAATATTTAACAATCAGCTGATATGACCCAGCTTCAGCACAACACTTGGCAATCTCAAAAGTTATGGTTTATTACTTTGTAGGGCATTGACATTAACCAATTTTGTCTTTAACCTAGCAATGTTATTCTAAAATTCTTTTTTTTTAAAAAAAAAAAAGGGTTATATAGACTCTGCTTTCTTAAAATACTCTTTGTGCCAACTCTGCCACCTTACTGGTTTCCTCATTAATTAATGAATTGATTCCTTTTCGATATATTTTCATTTTAGATCTGTGTAAGCCGTGTTTTTATCCTTTTTTGAAAATTATATTTTTATCCTAAGAGTGTAGCTTCGTGGAAGCCAAAGTAATTGTTTATATTCACAAATAATGGTGTGTCACAATGGAAACCACTTCACACCCACTAGGATGGCTAGATGAAAAAGTCAGATAATAGCAAGCATTGAGTTTTGATTGTCAAGAAATCAGAACTCTCATACAGTGTTGGTGGGAATGTAAAATGGTGTAGCTGCTTTGGAAAACAGCATGTCAGTTCTTCAAATGATTAAGCATGCAGTTACTATATGGTCCAAATGTTCTACTCCTAGATATATACCTGAGAGAAATGAAAACATATGCCCACATAAAAACTTGTACTGTACACAAATATTTCAGTTCAGTTCAGTTCAGTCGCTCAGTTGCATCTGACTCTTTGTGACCCCATGAACTGCAGCATTATTCATAATAGCTAATAGTACACAACCCAAATGCCCATCAAGTCAGGAATGGATAAACAAATGGGATATATCCATACAATGGAATATTCAGTTCAGTTCAGTTCAGTTCAGTTCAGTCACTCAGTCGTGTCAATATACAGCCTTGATGTACTCCTTTTCCTATTTGGAACCAGTCTGTTGTTCCATGTCCAGTTCTAACTGTTGCTGCAACTACTAAAGCCCACTCACTCTAGAGTCAGTGTTCTGCTACAAGAGAAGCCACCACAGCGAGAAGACCATGCACCTCAACTAGACAGTAGCCCCTGCTTGCTGCAAGTAAAGAAAAGCGTGTGCAGGAATGAAGACCCAACATAGTCAAAAATAAATAAATAAAATTTTTATTAAAAAGATTGAGGAGGAGAAACTATGTTTAAAGATATCAGTAGAGGGGGAAAAATTGGAAAGGGGTTTATTGATAGAAGAGGTCCTGGAAATGGCAGGAGTAGGAAAATCCAAGGTACAGGTGAAGGGCACAGTCTTGGGGAACACCTCTTTTGGTGGCATGGTAGGGATGGAGAGAGGCAGGTAGATGTCTAGCTTGAGTCATAGGAAGGTGAGGAAGTTCTCTGATGGCTTAGTAGATTGGACCATATACCCCCCCCCCAAATTGCTCCTAAAGCACTGTTGATTCATTGTTGATTCATTTAGATTTCACTGACGTTTTCATGGAGAGATGAAGCAAAACAAAAAGTTCCCATTAGACGTGTCTATTTTCTCTCCCAAACCATTCCTACCTCACTGACTATTTCTAATCTCCCTCCACAATCTGTCTCCTGCCCTGCTCTCCATCCCCTCTACTATCCCCATCAGTAAACACTCAGCATCTTCCACTAGTAAGTTCAGTTCAGTCACTCAGTCGTGTCCAACTCTTTGTGACCCCATGAATCGCAGCACACCAGGCCTCCCTGTCCATCACCAACTCCCAGAGTTCACTCAAACTCATGTCTATCGAGTTGGTGATGCCATCCAGCCATCTCATCCTCTGTCGTCCCCTTCTCCTCCTGCCCCCAATTCCTCCCAGCATCAGGGTCTTTTCCAATGAGTCAGCTCTTTGCATGAGGTGGCCAAAGTATTGGAGTTTCAGCTTCAGCATCAGTCCTTCCAATGAACATCCAGGACTGATCTCCTTAAGGATGGACTGGTTGGATCTCCTTGCAGTCCAAGGAACTCTCAAGAGTCTTCTCCAACACCACAGTTCAAAAGCATCAATTCTTTGGTGCTCAGCTTTCTTTATGGTCCACCTCTCACATCCATACATGACCACTGGAAAAACCATAGCCTTGACTAGATGGACCTTTGTTGGCAAGGTAATATCTCTGCTTTTCATTATGCTCTCTAGGTTGGTCATAACTTTTTTTCCAAGGAGTAAGCATCTTTTAATTTCATGGCTGCAATCACGACCTGCAGTGATTTTGGAGCCCCCCAAAATAAAGTCTGACACTGTTTCCACTGTTTCCCCATTTATTTGCCATAAAGTGATGGGACTAGATGCCATGATCTTCTTTTTTTGAATGTTGACCTTTAAGCCAACCTTTTCATTCTCCTCTTTCACTTTCATCAAGAAGCTCTTTCGCTTCTCTTTGCTTTCTGCCATAAGGGTGGTGTCATCTGCATATCTGAGGTTATTGATATTTCTCCTGGCAATCTTGATTCCAGCTTGTGCTTCTTCCAACCCAGCGTTTCTCATGATGTACTCTGCATAGAAGTTAAATAAGCAGGGTGACAATATACAGCCTTAACGTATTCCTTTTCCTGTTTGGAACCAGTCTGTTGTTCCATGTCCAGTTCTAACTGTTGCTTCCTGACCTGCATATAGGTTTCTCAAGAGGTAGGTCAGCTGTTCTGGTATTTCCATCTCTTTCAGAATTTTCCACAGTTTCTTGTGATCCACACAGTCAAAGGCTTTGGCATAGTCAATAAAGCAGAAATAGATGTTTTTCTGGAACTCTCTTGCTTTCTTTATGATCGAGAGGAGCCACCACTTGCCTGAGGTCAGGGGCGGTGGCCTAGAGGAGCAACCCCATGTCCAAGAAGCAGTGGCTGCGCTTTGCTGGAGCAGCCGTGAAGAGATACCCCATGTCCAAGGTAAGAGAAACCCAAGTAAGATGGTAGGTGTTGCAAGAGGGCATCAGAGGGCAGACACACTGAAACCATAATCACAGAAAAGTAGTCAAGTTGATCACACGGACCACAGCCTTGTCTAACTCAATGAAACTACGCTGTTCCGTGTGGGGTCACCCAAGATGGACGGGTCATGGTGGAGAGGTCTGACAGAATGTGGTCCACTGGAGAAGGGAATGGCAAACCACTTCAGCATTCTTGCCTTGAGAACCCCATGAACAGTATGAAAAGGCAAAAAGATAGAATACTGAAAGAGGAACTCCCCAGGTCGGTAGGTGCCCAATATGCTACTGGAGATCAGTGGAGAAATAACTCCAGAAAGAATGAATGGATGGAGCAAAAGCAAAAACAATACCCAGCTGTGGATGGGACTGGTGATAGAAGCAAGGTCCGATGCTGTAAAGAGCAATATTGCATAGGAACCTGGAGTGTTAGGTCCATGAATCAAGGCAGATCGGAAGTGGTCAAACAGGAGATGGCAAGAGTGAAAGTCGACATTCTAGGAATCAGCGAACTAAAATGGACTGGAATGGGTGAATTTAATTCAGATGACCATTATATCTACTACTGTGGGCAGGAATCCCTCAGAAGAAATGGAGTAGCCATCATGGTCAACAAGAGAGTCCGAAATGCAGTACTTGGATACATCTCAAAAACAACAGAACGATCTCTGTTCGTTTCCAAGGCAAACCACTAGTAAGACAAAACCCCAGAACTTGTTAGATGGTCCTTGGGGTGGATCTTAAGCCAGCTTATCTCATCCCAGCTTTTTGAGACTAAAAGCTAAGAACGCTGTTCCCAAAAAATGAGCAGCTTGACAACATCGCTAGGGGCATCACTGGACTCCCTGCCAGATTCCCAGGGCTCCTTGCAGTCCTGAAAGCTGGCCATTCACCTCTACTTGACCATATCTGGGAAATGGAGTCCTTAAGTAAATCTGTTCTCTGGAACGACAAATAACTCAAGATCCCTTCCATACCACTGCTTTCCCTATATTTGAGAACTATCGTCGTAACTCTTGGTTTTCTGATTTTTCTAAGTTTTTAAAAATATTTATTTATTTATTTGGCTGTGTCAGGTCTTAGTCACAGCACGTGATCTTTCTACAACACGCAGGATCTTTCACCGAGGCCCACGGACTCCTTAGTTGCAGTGCGTAGGCTTAGCTGCTCCAAGGCATGTAGGATTGTTGTTCTCCGACCAGGGATGGAACCCAGGTCCCCCGCATTGCAAAGGAGATTCTTAACCACTGGACCACCAGGAAAGTGTCTTCAGCTATTTCTTAACATGATTATTGTTTCACAATTTTCATCACCCTCCACACTTCTCACTGGATATAAGACCGGTTTTCAGAGGCTTTTTAAAATGTGATACCCCCAGTGAGATTCTACTTCACACCCATCTGACTGGGAAATCTGACAGTGCTAAGTGTGCAAATTGCTATTGGGTAAATCAGTTGAAGGATATATCCATTGAATGGAATACTACACAGGAGTAAAAGTCAATGAACCCGAGTTACATCTATTGATACAGATAAATCTCACAAATATAATGTTGAGCAAAGTGGCAGAAGGATACATATGGTATGATTTCATTTATATTAAAATATAAATACATGGAAAGCATCTTTATATATGTAGTTTAATTTTTATATAAATATAAAAATATGTGTGAATAACAAATACCAAATTTGGCATAGTGAGGCCCTCTGGAAACAGGAGGCGGTTAGAATGAGATCTACATACAAGAGGTTTTAACTGTTGGCACAGTTTTACTTAAGTAGGGGATTACATAGGTGTTTCTGGTATTGACTGTAATGTAAAAATAAACAAAAGTGTATCTAAGATCGGCAATATATATTGAAAGCCTCAAAATTGTTTATACTCTTTATCTGCTCATGCCTCTTATAAGACATTTTCCTAGGGAAACAATAAAAATGACACAAATATATAAATGGATGGTTTTGGTGGCTTTATAACAGGGAAAAAATTACAATCTAAAAGTTCAACTCTAATGGTGTAGTCCAAGATTATGTTCTATCCACATGGATGGATACAATGTAGCCATTAAAATGTTTGTGTTAGTGGAGTATTTGGTGGCCTGGGAAAGTGCTGACCACTTATTGCAGTTTTTAAAAGAAGGATGTCACAGGGACTTCCCTGGTGGTCCAGTGGCTAAGACTGTGCCCCCAATGGAGGGGGCCTGGGTTCCATGCCTGGTCAGAGAATGAGATCCCACATGCTGCAGCTAAGACCCAGTGCAGCCAAATAAGATAAATTAAAAATGGATGTCACAAAGTAATACATACTATATGATTTCAGTTAAAAAAATGAAGATATATGGGCATGAGGAATGCATAAATTGTGATATATTCCTACAATGCTATACAAAATAACAATTAAAAGAAATGAATTAGCCCTCATGTATCAGCTACATAGAGCTCAAAACTATAACGCTGAGCAAAAAGTTTACAAAAATGATGTATAACATATGCTGCCACTTATAAAAGGATTAAAAGCATACAAAATGGTATCACATCTTGACTGTAGATAGGTACTGTTTGTAAAACACTTAGAATAGTTCCTGGCATGTAGTAAGTACTTGCAGTGGGCTGTATTTTCCAAGATGGCCACAAGATTTCTCATCTTACACTGTGACATTTACACTCTTCCCATCAAGAAATGGGAGTGTCTGTGTTTTCTCTTCTTGAATCTGGATAGGCAGAAATAATACCATGTGCTTCCAAATACAGATCAAAAGAAGTGATACAACTTCAGCTTGGTCCTCTTGGAATCTAGCCACCATGCTATGAAGAAGCCGAGGCTACACGAAGAGGCCGCACGCAGGTGTTCCAGCTGATGGCCTTAGATGAGGTCTTAGCCAACGGTCAGCTCAGCCAGCAGATCTGTAAGTGAGAAAGCCTTCAAGATGACTCCAGTCCCAGCTGCCATCTGACTGCAACCTTATGAGAGAACTGCCCAGCGGAGTCCAGTCAACCCTCAGACTCGTGAGAGATAATAATATAATTATTGTTGCTATTTTACTCCAGTAAGTTTTGGGGTGACTTGTAATGCAGCAACAGATAAGGTGTATATAGGTTCTTATTAAAATAAATAAAATAGAAAATTATAAAAACAGAGACAGAAAGTGTCTCTGCCTTTCTGATAACCTGCCAACTTAATGATAATAAATACATCTCGGAAGGAAAGAAAGAAGATTTAGACTGCAGAGAAATTAATGTTAGTCTTTTAAATACAAACAAAAAAATATCTTGAAGAAAGATATAATTATCATTTGTTAATTCTAGGTTTGAAAGTTTTTATTCAAAAAATTATCCATTTTCCCCCTATCCCCCAATACACATATACCCCTCCAAAAAAGTAGATACAGGTCTACGAAGGGTCTCTAAAGCTATCAGTTTTGATCAGATGCTGTGTCACTAGTCAGAGGAGCCCTGGAGCCTTGAAAGACTTCTCAGGGTGGGGAACGGCATGTGGGCTGAAAGGATAACAAAGAGGCCAGGAGGAGGGCTAAATCAGTGCAGCCTCCTTTACAATCCATGACGGAATGTGAGAGGGTGATCTCATCTCTCATTACAGACTACCACACATCTCAGCTAAGCTCCCTCATCTCTGATACAAGAATGATAATAACATACAGCTCATCCTGGAATTCGACGAAGGGATGTGGAGGCACCAGAGAGAGGAGACATTCCTCAACACCCCTTAAACATAGGGACCCAGCCAGCGTATCACAGACACTTTACAAAGGGCACCTTTTTGTATTGCATCAGATATGAAATGAAGTGACTCCTACAGGGAAACAATTAAGGGGGCTAGAAAAGCAGAAGGAATGGAAACTCATTCTCCATCAAAGAGCTGGTCTTTGCAGGTGAAAATGTGCAACTTCACATTTTCAAGTAGAGCAGCTCAAAAGAACAGAACAGGATTATTCTGCAGCCTAAGAAAAACAGATGAATCTAATCATCCTTGGAGAAGATAGCCCAGTTGCTGAAAGAATCCCTACAACGGCATTCTCAAACTATCTTCACTGAAAAACCAGCTTTTTTTCATTTCCGATCCAACATCTATTGACACCATTGCCAAATGAAATGAAAATAAAGTACTAGAAAGAACAATCACATGCTTAGATTGCTGTGAAACTTCCTGGATGCTTACTCTCAATTCCCATGCTTATGTTGTCATGGACAAGTAACAGCCAACTGGTCTTGATCAGTGGATCCCGCCTTGAATAGCACTGCCCTACAAGGCTCTGTCTTAGACAGCAAATCTCCCACTGTCTGTTTTCACAATAAATGTTGTTTAGTCACTAAGTCATGTCCGACTCTTTTGTGACTGATGGACTGTAACCTTCCAGGCTCCTCTGTCCATGGGATTTTCCAGGCAAGAATACTGCAGTGGGTGGCCATTTCCTTCTCCAGGGGGTCTTTCCAACCTGGAGATTGAAACCACATCTCCTGAGTTTCCTGCATTGGTAGGTGGATTCTTTATCACTGAACCACTGGGAAAGCCCTTCACAATGAGTAGGTCTCTTGTAAATGAAGTACAGAAATGAACTACTATAAAAAAGTGGGAATTCAACATTATGTTTATTTTTCATTGCCATTCGGAGGAAATTGGCTCATTCTTAGCAAATATTTTTTAAATTGTTTTAGTGGAAGAAATTAGGGCAGGTTGGAATTTTGTAAAACTCTGTCTCAAGCCTTAAATATAGAATATGACTCTCCAGAATCTCAGGAGGCAAGCTACTTGTCCTACCTGGCAATTTCTATTAATTGATCCACCAGTTAAGGGAGTCGGACAGACAGAGGACCCTGAGAGTTAATTTAGAGCCTGGATTTTCAAAACTGATGAGCATAAAATTTCACTGCTCTTGACACAACTCACACCTGCCTAACTCTGGACCAGGTACACCTGTTTTCCAAGACAACCTCCAAGACAATGCATCTAGTCAAGGTGGTAAGGAAAGGAGTGAGTTTCATTCAAGGACCTGCATTTGGGGCTTGATGAGGCATACAGGATTATTGTTTATAACACAGTCACAATATGCAATTTACAAAGTGATTAAATCTTGCCCCAGAAGGGTGCACATGGATCCATGCCCCATGATGCCCCAATTATTTAGATTTTCTTCTTTTCTGTCATAATTTGTTCTCCAGTGACCAAAAAAAAAAAAAAAAGGATTTAAACTACTCTGAGTTCAAGGTCATAAAGGCCTTTGTTTTCTCCCACTTCAATGGTAGCAGAAACAAAGTCTCAGCTTACAAAGTGAAAAAAAAAAAAGAAAGAAAAGAACCTCCTCCTGAACCCCCAGATACGGCCATGCAGATTTTGATCTTTAGGTTGTCATCCTTGGTAACTTAGTATCCTTTCATTCCCTTAGACTTTACCTTTATATGATTGTTATTCTTTGAAGGTATTTTTAGTTACTGCACAGATTCTTTGCAGCCCTTTGGGGTGGGTGGTATTGTTATTATATCCACTTTCTGTAGCAGTAGTAACAATGTTTGGCTTAGGTGCCATGGGTCTAAATGAGGAATGAACCAATCAGACCGTGACACTGGCAGGGAACTCCCAGTGTAGCTGGAGCAGAGCCCAGGAGGAAAACTGGCCCAATCCATTTGTGAGAGGGGGAAATACATGGTTAGGAAGACTATGCCTCTTGGTCACACAGTCAATATTTTCCACTTCACTTCCAAGCCCTCCTCTTCTCTCCCATTTCCTACCACTTTAAAATAATGTCAGAAGTCCAGAATGAGCATAGAAGATGGTAGATAAGTTTCTTTCATGTCATGTAAAAAGAAGGGAGGAAAGGAAGGATGAAGGGGAAGAGAGAGAGACAGAAAGAAAAGGAAATATCAGAGCCCCATAGCATTCTTTATGAGAAGTGGAAATGTAACCTCATTGTGATCAACTGTTTTCAAACATCCTTTGTTCAGGTTGATTGTAATTTTTCAATCTATTTTGTCTGTGTAGTGCTAGGTTTTTCAACAGTGGTGCTATTGACATTTGACATTGTGAGCCATATAATTCTTTCTTGTGAGGGCCGTCCTGTGCATTGTAGGATGTTTAGGACTATCCTGACTTCTACCCATGACATATTAATAGCACCCCTGGAGTTGTGACAACCAACACTGTCTTCAGACACTGCCAAAGGTCTCAAACAGTTCTCCAGTTGAGAACCACTAGTATAGTGTGCTTGTTCTGAACGTGTTTTCAAACTCAATTTATTTTATGCCCAAGGATCAAAAGTTGCAGCCAAGAATAGAGAAGAAAACATAAGATTCTTTTTTTTTCTTGTCTTTTTTTTTTAATTGGAGGATAATTGCTTTAAATGTTGTGTTGGTTTCACAACATGAATCATCCCTAAGTATACATGTATCCCCTTCCTCTTGTGCCTCCCTTTCACCCTTGCCCAAGATTCTTGCATTAAGAGAATTCTATACAAAATGGATACTAAGTCGCTTTGCTATACAGCAGAAATTAACACAACATTTTAAATCAACTATACATCAATAAAATAAATTTTTAAAAAGAGAACTCTATAAGTTGATTAAAAATTTCCCCCAGGATCTTCTCTGACTGGATTTTGAATGCAAATTGAATCATTAAATCAGACAGGTAGCCAAGAGTGGAAACCTATTTTTGAACTGTATGTTTCACTAACTGTTAATACATTCATCTACCTATTATGATGCATAGAATGCCATTTCTTGATATTTTTCTAACATTTTCAATAATTTCTTGCTTGTTTTAGATATAACTTTTTTCTTTCACTTTTTCTTAAGTAAAATAACGACATTATCTGAGGAATTTACACAAATTCTTTTTAGTTTTTTTATACAAAAGTAATTTGCAAAATACTTTGATAGGATTGAAAAGTGCTCAGTAAGAAATATACTTTTCAGCTTGCACTATGCCTACACTCGTAGCTGCATTACTCATAACAGCCAAGAGGTGGGATTAACTTAAATGCTCCTCCACAGTTGGACAAAATGGATAAACAAAATGTGAAATATAAATACAGTGGAGTATTATTCAGCCTGAAAAAGAAAAGAAACTGGCACAAGCTACAGCACTGATGAAGTTGGGGACATTATGGTAAGTGAAATAAGCCCATCACAGGGGGACAAATATTGTACTATTCCACTTATATGAGGTACCTGAAATAGTCAAATTCATAGGCACATGAAGTAGAATGGCAATTGCCAGTGGCTGGAGGAAGGAGGTATTGAGAGTTTTTATTTAATGGTCACAGGGTTTCTCTCTGGGAGAATAAAAAAAGTATGGAGCTAGATAGTGGGGATGGTTTGCACAACAATGCATCAAATGCCAACAAACAACACACTTACAGTGAGAAAGCTGATCAATTTTGTGATGCACAATTTGTTACAATGAAAAAATTAAACTGGAACATCAGTAATATAAGAAAACTAAAATATGTACATAAAAAATGTGCAACCGTAGTACTGAATACCTCATTCACAGAAAGCACTTGTCTCTGGGGCAAAGTGCATGACATCACTGTGATATACAGGGACATACCCATTGTTCCTTGGAATTTGTTAAATGTGTTTCCAGACATTGTGCTGGACGGTCCTGTGGCCAATCCAGTTATTTCAGTTACCACTGAAATCCAATTGCTGAGGCAAGTCAACCCCATATAAACTCTCTAAGCTCATATAGCCATTTCAAAAGAAGGATCTGCCCTCTCTATGCTTTTTCCTCAGCATGCCAATTAAGTCTCAAAAACTATTCAGATCATTTAGAGCTGAGAATGAATCTTGTTTCTCTCACCCACTGCTGCAAGAGGGAGCAGCATCCCTGTTCTTTTTTTTATTATTTATTTTTAAAAATTTATTTATTTTATCCATATTTATATTTGGCTGCACCGGGTCTTCGTTGATGCACTCGCATTTTCTCTAGTTGCAGTAAGTGGGGGCTATTCTCTAGTTGCGGTGTGTGGGCTGCTCCTTGTGGTGGCTTCTCGTGTTGTGGAGCACAGGCTCAGGGTGTGTGAGTTTCAGTAGCTGCAGCACGTAGGCTATAGTTATTACAGTCTGTGGGCTCTAGAGCATGGGCTCAGTAGTCCTAGTGCACAGGCTTAGCTGCCCTGTGACATGTGAAATCTTTCCAGACCAGGGATCGAACTTGTGTTCCCTGTATTGGCAGGTGGATTCTTAACCACTGTACCACCAGGGAGACCCCCCCACTTCTTTTCATTGCCCCAGACCCTATTATTAAATATCTGACATTGTGGAATTGATTTGTTCTGTTAATAATAGAAAAAAATTAATGTATATCTCTAGTAAAGTATAGTGTGGACAAATGATACTCTATTCTGGTTAACGAAATAAAAAGTTGGAAAAGAGAGATGTTATATGTGGGATGAAGTGCAATCACTATCCAAACATTTCTGTTTAAAACAGGACACTTATTGCCTGGTTACTGTCAGCATAAACACCCTACTTCTATCACCAATCTTCATCCAGGGCGGTATCAGTTAGCATGTGCACATTCCTATGCCAGAGTCTTTATTTTGGAACAGGATGTGGAGAGGAAGTCTGGAGACAGGGTGGGGCTGGAATTAAGGAACTGGAGAATGGAAGGAAATGGAAGGGCTTCCAGCATCCATCTAGTTCCTTGGACTGGTTTTGAGCTCACTAGTGAGAGAGGTTTAGAGGCAGAATTTGATGGAACTATTCAAGAGGGGCTTTGGGAGACCTGTCAATAACAGGGAAGATCTAGGTGGAGGCTCTTTCCTCCGCCTTCTGTTTGCTTCAGCACCGTTCTCGGGCTCTGAGAACCTGGAAATGTTGGGGAAACCCAGAATCCACAGCTTAGGGGTGGAAATCAGAGGGTACCACCATTAGGCTAAGACAACAGCAGTGGATAGGGGATCCAAATCTGGAGAAGATGGAGGAGGAAGTCATAACAGGCACTACTGAAACACTCCCGTTAGTAACAGTAATGCTGGGTCACTAAGAAGTGAAAACAAATTTTATCCATGGAACTGAATTAGGCCTGAGGGCTTGAGTCAGGAATGACAAATAACAGATAGCACAAAACCTATTAATTTCAGTTCTAGAGTTCCAGGGAAAGATGATCAATACTTTTATCCATTAAAACAATAGTAATATATTATAAAGGAATTTTTAAGGCGTAAACTCACAAGGAAAGGAAAAATGGAAGAAGAGGCAACAGCATCACAATTTTGGAAGCCAGAAAGCAGGGAGCAAGGGATTTAGCAGAACAGAGAAGCCTAAAAGTAATAAGAGAAGGTCTCCCAACTAACTGGTCCAGCTGGATCGACTACAGAGAATTTCAGTCTATAAGATCCATGTATGCACTAGGAGCTTCAAATCAGATTTTCCATCTTCAGACACACTCAAATAAAAGTATTATAAGATTGGGACAAGATAAGAATGCCTATTTTCACCACTTCTATTCAATATTATAACTGAAAGTTCTAGCCAGAGTCATTAGGTAAGAAGAAGAAATATATGGCATTCAAATTAGAAAGGAAGAGATAAAATTACTTATTTGCAGATGAGAATACATATATATAGAAAATCCTAAAGGAATCATAAACACACATATGTATACACAAAACCATTAGTACTAAGAAATGAATACAGCAAAGTTACAAGATATAAGGTCAACACACAAAAATTAGTCATGTTTCCAAATACACTAGAAATGAATAATTTAATACTGAATTAAGAAAATATTTCCATTTGCAATAAAACTAGAAAGAATAAATACTTAGGAACAAATTTAACCAAGGGAATATAAGAATTGTACACTGTAAATTTTTTAAATGCTGAAAGAAATTAAATAGCTAAATAAATAGTATGACATCTTATGATTATGACTTGGAAAACAATACTGTCAACATGATAGTCTTACCCAAAGTGACCTACAGATTCATTATCAAGAGCTCAATAGCCTTTTCTGCAAAAAGAGAAAAGCTGACCCTAAAATTCAAATAAAATTGTAAGTGAATCTGAATAGGCAAAACAATCCTGAAAAAGAAAACAAAAAGTTTGAGGACTCACACTCCCTGTTTCTAAAACTTCCTATAAAGCTACAATGAGCAAGACGATGAGGTACTGACATATTAACAGACGTATAGACCAACAGAATAGGATCAAAGTCCAGAAATACATCCATACAGCTACAGTCAACCGAACCTCAACAAACGTGACTGATTCTCAACAGTGGCGGAAAAAATAATCCCTTCAACAAACAGTGCTAGGGCAACTGGACAGTCACACATGAAAGAAAAAAGTTAGATCCCTACCTCGCATCATATTTTTAAAAGTAACTCAAAAGGCATCACAGACTTAAATGTGACTGCTAAAAGTATAAAATTCTTAGACAAAAACAAGAAAAGCTGTACTACCATGGATTAGGGAATGGTTTCTTAGATATGACATCAAAAGCATTTTACAAAATAAAAAATAGATAAACTGGACTTTGTCAAATTTTAAAACATCTCTGTATTAAAGAACACTATCAAGAAAGTAAAAAGGCAGCCTAAAGAATGAGAGAAAATATTTGCAAATCACGAATCTTTCAAGGGTCTATCATCCATAACATTTGGGGTTTCACTGGTGGCTCAGTGGTAAAAGAATCTGCCTGTGATGCAGGAGACCCGGGTTCCACCCCTGGGTCGGGAAGATCCCTTGGAGAAGGAAATGGCAACCCACTCCAGTATTCTTGCCTAGGAAATGCTATGGACAGAGGAGCCTGGCGGGCTGCAGTCCATGGGATTGCAAACAGTCAGACATGACTGAGCATGCACGCAGGCAGGAGGGCATCCATAATATTTAATACAAGTCTTTCAACTCAATGACAAAAAAGCAGACAATCCAATAAAAAAAAAAAAGCAGACACCTGAGGATTAACAGACATCAGAAGAAAGCTTCTAGGGTCAAGATGTGGATCAGGACAAGCAAACAGAAAGAAGAAATTGTTGGAAACAGTGATGGTGCAGGGAGAAGATATTATGGGAAATAAGCACAGTATGCTACTAGTGAAAAAAGAAAACAGAGAATGGTCTTGGAAATCAAAAATAAAAAGCTCTCTAGAAGGTTTGGAAAATGAAGTAGAGTATCAAAACTGCCATTTAAACCTGAGTTAACCTGACCCCAAAGCCCACGAAAATAAAAGATATCTTAAATTCGTTAATATTATCTAACTTGAATTATAAACTTGTATTTTCCTGTGATGAATAACAGGGCATCTTATATTGCTATGTTTATTAGAGTCTGCTTGAGTCTTTAGTTATTTTTGAATCCAGCAGATCATCTGTAGAACTAGAGGCAACTTACTGCTTCTATTTGTACTGGAAATATAAAAAATAACAATAATTTCCTGTTTGAATCTCTTTATGAAGTCATTGTGTGCAAATTATGGGGCCCCATTCATACCAGTTGCTATTGGCTAAAGCCTCACAGTACATATGGGGTTTTGTTGTTTTTGCTTGGAGAATCTCACTTTGGGAAAAACATGCAATGTTTTAGAATTATGGAATTTTGGAGCTAGGAGAAATTCCAGATATCATCTAGCCTTGTGCAAATATGTGAAAAACTATGGCAGCTGGTGACTGAATTGCTATTAGAATTCAAGCATGGTAGCTCTGAGTCCACTGCTATTTCTGCTCTATAGAACTATTGGAAGTTGAAATAGCAATAGCATTAATGCTCACATATAATTACCTCAAACTCAGGAAACAGTAAGTGGGTCATCTGCTTCAACCATGGAATTAAATGAAAATGAGGACAGAAACACCTAACTTGGTCTCCAAACTATAGCGCTGATGGCAAAGAAAGAGCAAATGTAACTTCACTTTTCCTTTGCATAATCAACAAGTATTTATTGAACTGTCACCAAATATGTAACAATGAATGAAGTCACTGGAATATAAAGTGAAGCATAAAAATTGCTGTGTATAAGCTGTCTGTGCACTATTAAAATTATTTGGTGCAACACTCATTAATTTCAATGAATAACTAACTCATGAATTTTAAATATATATGAAGTTGAATTCCCCTCACAATTAAAGCAATTACACATTGTTTTTTTGCAAGGCAGTATTATATTTTATAGTGAATAAACTGTGAGAAATCATAAGGGGAGGAAATGGAGCTGGGTCCAGCATACTGAAGTAAAATATTTTTTCTACAATTTTTAAAAATGACCTCTTACTATTACAGATACATGCAGTGAAAAATTTGAAATGCAGATAAATGAAAATCAAAACCAGAGATGATCAGATTAGCACATATTTGAAATGTTTATCTCTGTAAAGGTATATAATTTAACATATAAATTAGATTATATGTTAGGTACTACTTTGTAACCTCATCCTTTTTTTTTCAGACAATGTTTGCTATCTTTTCATTTTAGCTGATTTTATCTCAATATCTGGATCCCTGATTATCTTTATCATTGATCTTATTGAGGAAGATTCAGTGCAGGTTTTCTATCTCATTTGGTTATTCTGCCCCTTATGTCTCTTAATTTAGCTAGTCGTTGCAGCACTGCATTAACTTAATGAAGAGACTTGGCCAGGTTTTCCATCTTTTGGTTTTTGTCTGATTGCTTGCTTGTATATATGAGTTTGGTCCTCTATCCCCTGTATTTCCTACAAACTATAAATTAGATGACAATGTTTCATGTGTCCAGTTGGACATTTTTGGCTAGACTGTGTCATCAGTGATATTGGTACTTCCTTGCATTACATCAGAAGATATAATAATATCCAAGGGCTTAAAAGAGTAGTAATTCATTGCCTGCTGTGTGCCGAGTCCCTAGCAGAACATTAGCAAGTGCCCTGGCGAAAAGCAGGAGGTGCGTGCCCAGCAGTTTTCCTGGTCCTCTTTGTCTTCTCCTTTCAACTTCCAGATTCTCTATGTTCTGTCTTTGTTGTTATTAAGTAGCTTGAGAGTTTAGATGGCGTTTCTAGTGAGGAGTGATTGGGATGTTTGTGAAATTCAGGAAGAAAGAGTAATTATTAGAAGACAGGATGAAATAATACCTGCGTTTCTGGTAAGACTCCATTTGGCTCCATTTTCCCTCTCCTGTGTGCACTGCGTTGCAGCAATAACTTCCCTTTTGGGCTCCCAGTCACTGACCTCACCCGCCCAATGGGATATTTTTCATTCTGTCACTAAAGTGAAAGTCGCTCAGTCGTGTTTGACTCTGCGACACCATGGACTATACAATCCATGGAATTCTCCAGACCAGAATACTGGAGTGGGTAGCCTATTCCTTCTCCAACAGATCTTCCCAACACAGGAATCAAACCGGGGTCTCCTGCGTTGCAGGTGGATTCTTTACTAACTCAGCTATCAGGAAAGCCCTCAGTCATTCAAGTCTCTATTTAAAATATAACCTAATAGAATCATGCAACTCTTTGTAATTTATATTTTTTAAATTTTAAATTTATTTATTTATTAATTGAAGGACAATTGCTTTACAGAATTGTATTGGTTTCTGCCAAACATCAACATGAATCACCCATAGGTGTACATATATCCCCTCCCTCTTGAACCTCCCTCCCATCTCCCTCCCCATCCCAGCCCTCTGGGTTGTTACAGAGCCCCGGTTTGAGTTCCCTAAGTCAAACAGCAAATTCCCATTGGCTATCTATTTTACCTATGGTAATGTAAGTTTTCATGTTACTCTCTCAATACATCCGACCCTCTCCTTCCTTCCCCAACCCATGTCCATAAGTCTGTTCTCTATGTCTGTATTTCCATTGCTGCCCTGCAAATATATTCGTCAGTACCATCTTTCTAGTGAATCATGCAACTTTTTTATTGGAAAGTCTCTGCAGGCTCTGTTCTATCTGCTATAGGATACAATGCAAATTCCCCAACATGGTACCCAAGGCTTTCAAAGCCTGCCCCATCCTTACCCGTCCATTCATTCCCCACCTTGCACCCACACCCTCTTCACTACAGCCATATTCCGCTTGCAGTCAACCTCTGAACACACCATGTCCCTTCACAGTCCTGCCTCAGATCATGACAATTTCTTCCATCTTCAATGTGATCCCCCACTTCTGGCCTAGAAGCTCCTAGTTAACTCTCCAGACCCAAAACAAATGGCCCATTGTGTAAAGCATTCTTCACTCTCCTGCATGAGGCGTTCTCTGTTTTGAGCAGCTATTACCCTTGTTACTGTCTTATGCCCTTAGCGTCACATGCTTAACTTGCCTGTTGAACCAAGAGGTTGAGCAAGCATCATGCATAGATTGTAATCAAAATCCTACTTTTTTTGATCCACTTTTCTTTTTTCTTTAATTTTATATAATGGAATTTTCACCTATACAGAAGTAGAGAAAAGAGTATAATAATTCCCATATCCCCATTACCCAGCTTTAACAATTTTCACACCATGGCCAAAACTGTTCATCTATGCCTGTGCTAATTTTCTCTCCACAACAGTATCGGGCTTCCCTGGTGGCTCAGACCGTAAAGAGTCTGCCTGCAATGCAGGAGAGCTGGGTTCGATTCCTGGGTTAGGAAGATCCTCTGGAAAAGGAAACGACAACCTACTCCAGTATTTTTGCCTGGAGAATCCCATGGATGGAGGAGACTGGCAGGCTACACTCCATGGGGTTGCAGAGTTGGACGCGACTGAGGGACTAACACTTATGACTTATGACAACAGTATTATTCAAAAGCAACTACCAGACAATATCATTTTATCTATAAGCACCTCAGGATGCATCTCTAAATGAAAAGAAATCTTAAAAAAAATGATAATGATATTAATGCTATTCTTTACAAAATTAACCATAGTTTCTTCTTTTTTGGCTATGTCAGGTCTTAGTGGCAGAACATGGAGTCTTTAACTGGGGCATGAGAACTCTTAGCTGTGGCATGTGGGATCAAATTCCCTGACCAGGGATCCAACCCAGGCCCCCTACACTGGACTATAGGAGTGGAGTCTTAGTCACTGGATTACCAGGAAAGTCCCTATAATTTCTTGATAGTATCATAAAATGCTGTCATTTTTTATTCCATAGAGTTCCTCTTCTGGCACTAGTTGAAAATTCCAGTTGGCCTGTGAAGCCTCTGCTCAGTCTTACAAAATACACAGACCTATGCTTGCTTTTCCTACAGTCAACTGAAGTAGCAAATACAGTCTCATTTCAAAAACCAAAATGTCCTATTTCCTGTAATAATCAAAGTAGGGTGTATCTTCCTGCTGGACCAGGATGGGGAATTTAGATCTTCTTTCGGCTCTTTTTTTTTTTTTCTCATTTCCTCTCCTACTCTGCCAGAGTTGGGGGTCTGGGGAGAGGTATGAATGGGCCCCTTCCTTGCCGTTTCCCTGCCCAAGAGGACGCACTGCTCCTCTGGAGAGTCACACTTGTCTCCATCCTCAGCCTCTTGGCCTCTGGGCCCCCTCCAGCCTCTTCTGTTCTAGGCAGTCAGTCCTACTGGACAGGGTACAGAAGTGCAGGGCGATTCCAATGCAGGGGAGTCTTCTGACCCTACCTTCGAAATAGTAGCCCCTCCTCTCTCAAACCCTGTTCTGTGTTCTGTTTGAAATGTTTCAGGTCCGAGTTTTGCAACTGCCAACTGGAAGAAACACATTTTAGCATACCTGCATGGTTATATTTGAAGTGAGTTCCTTGTGGACAGTGTCTAGTTGGGTCATATATTTTATTGACTCCACCAAGCCCTGTGTTTCAATTGGTTTATTTAGACCATTTATGTTAACAATAGGTTAGGGCTTAAGTCTGCCATTTGGGTTTTTGTTTTCTGCTTATTCTCTCTGAAAAAAACACATTTGAAAGCCCTCCACGGTATCTACTTTGAGTACCCCTCAAGCATGGGATTAAGAAGGTCGCATTTTAATTCTCTTCTCTCAAAGACTGGGCCCTCTGCCTTCCTTATAGACTTAAGTCCAGGAACTGTAAAACAAGTTATGTTTCATTTCCTATGTAAATATTGCATGGGGAAGGGGATTCTTATCATCAATTTACTTTATTACACTGATCTCTATTCACCTGATACCTCAGTTGAAGCTGAGACAGAGATACCCCACTTTACTATCCCATGACATTTATTTACATGTCACTCTTCCTTTCTGGTGGAGAAGGCAATGGCACCTCACTCCAGTACTCTTGCCTGGAAAATCCCACGGACGGACTATGAATAATATTTGAACAAGATTTTAATGTTATTCATCTTTCTGTATTCCCTAGCAACTGCTAGATGGTTAATACATGCTGATGCCTTATTTACTAATACTTTCACCAAAAGGATCAAACTCTTTAAGAAAAATCCTTTACTTTAAAATTTTTATTTTATTTTTATTTTGGCTGCACTGGGTCTTCACTATAACACATGGGCTTAGTTGCCCCCTGGCATGTGGGGTCTTAGTTCCCTGACCAGGGACTGAACTTGCATCCCCTATACTGGAAGGAGGATTCTTAACCACTGAGCCACCAGGCAAGTCACCTAAACTCTTAATTTTGAAATAATTCCAAACTTACAGAAAGGTTAGAAGAATTGTGCAAGGGACTCCCAGATTCCCTTTGCCCAGCCAGATTCACCAACAGAATTTTGGTGGGGATTTTGCCACATTAATGTTACCATTTTCTCTTTCAGGGATCAGATCTTTTTTTGAAATCTCTATTCAACTTACTGCTGTAAAATTAATTTCCCTTTGCCTTTATTAGCTGTCTTTTCTCTATGAATGCACCAGTTTTCATGTCCTAATAGAAAGGGAAAAGATGGAGTAGAAAGAATAAGATGAGCTTTTTCTATTCAGTAACTACTGGGCTTTCATCTATTTAAAACCAGAAGATTTAGTTTGAGGAACCAAGAAAGGCATTTAAAATGTCTAGGAATATGGTTAAGCTACAAGAAAGTGGGACCATCTTCTAGAATAGACTATTTTTAGTAGCAGAATTACCTTAGAAAAGAACAATGTCACATTACATAAATAGCCCTTTCTGGAAGCACAATGATAATTCTGTGTCTCCTATTTAAGGAATCAGCCAAGAAAGGTTGGAAAAAATCTGTTATGTTATCAAAAGGAAAATTTTCATAGTGGTCCAGGGGACTAATAACATTTAGGTAGAACCTGGCTACCTAATTGGATGTAGAGGTGGGGATGAGTTTTACAGAGTGTTCTCAAAGGTGCCTCTTCATATCCCATGAGACACTTCAATTTCTGACAGTTCAAAGGGAGATTATTCTTATTTTGACTTTAACTCACCCTTGATTCTAATTCTGACTTTAACTCACACTGATTCTTACATATTGAGTAGTGTCCTTTTACCTTAAGGAAGTACTAAGTGAAATCAATGAAACAGCTTGATTGATATGAGTTCCAAGAATTGCAACATACGGAAAATAAAAAGAACAATGAAATCATTCATAGAAGAGGCCATTCACAGAGAGTTTTGCACACTGTAGTAAGAAAATAACGAACAAACTGGAGTAACAGAAGTATAGCTCAGGATTCTGAACTTAGAAGAGTTTTGACTTGAATTTAATTCATAGCTGATTAAAGTTCACAGTATAGGTTCTTGGCTCAAAAAATACAACCAAAGTATCACTGTTCATTCCACTCATTTATTCTACCAATATTTACTGCCTTCTAGGCTCCATACTGAGCCAGGCAGTATTCCCGGCACAGGGCATTTAACAGCAGGCAAATCATCCCTATTCTCACCAAGATGACATTCAAGTGGGAGAGACAGTAATCAGTATGGAAGTGAAATAAGAGTGTGACAGAAGGTGGCAAGTGCTGTAGGGAAATAAGCAAGATTAGATGGATCTAGCCTGTCTGGAGAGCAGGCTGCAATCACAAGGGACAGCTTAAGAAGTAACAGTAAGCAGACTTCACTGGCAGCCCAGTGGTTAAAACTCCCTCCTTCCTATGCAGGGAGTCCAAGTTCCATCTTTCCTCTGGGAGCTAAGATCCCATGTACCTCTTCAGCTCTGCCAAAAAAAAAAAGAAGAAGTAAGCCAAGACTTGGAAAAGGTGGGAGGAGCCTTCTGGGAAAGGGTCACAGCCAAGAAGGAAGGAGCACTTGGGCTTATTCCAGAAAGAGCGAGGGGCCCGGGATGACCCGGGCAGAGCTGGACACGAGAGAAGTGGAAGGAGACCACACAGCGCCCAGAGCTGTTGAAGGATTTCAGCTTCCACTCTTTCCTTGTCCACTCTGGCTGAGGCTGTGCTTTTGAGCAGAGAAGGAACACAAGGGGACGTCATTTTTAAAGAATCTCTCTGGCTTCTCAGTTGAGAATAGATGGAGAGGGACAAGACAGAAACAGGGCGACCACTGGGGAGACCACTGCAGTGATCCAAGGAAGGACCGGCAGCGGTTTAGACCAGGGTGTAGAGACGTGGTGGGGGAAACAATGGCTTCCTGGATACACTCTGCAGACAGAACCAACAGGACTTGCAGGTGCAATGTGGGCTGTGAGGGAAGGAGGAGTCAACGTGCCTCCAGGGTTTTTGGTCTGAACAGCTACCAAAAAATGGAGTTGTTATCAAATGAGGTGGGGAAGCTACTGATGGAGCAGCCTTGCAGGAGAAGGGCAGATCTGTTCAGTTTGGGGTATATTACTTCGACCTCCTAATGCGGAAGACACGGGGGCAATTGTAGTCTGGAGTTCAGGAGAAAGGTCTGGGCAGGAGAGATGATTTGGGAGTTGTCAGTGTATAGAGGAAATTTATATACCTAGTTCCACTCCACTACTCTTGCCTGGAAAATCCTATGGACGGAGGAGCCTGGTAGGCTGCAGTCCACCGGGTCGTGAAGAGTCGAACACGACTGAGCGACTTCACTTTCACTTTTCACTTTCATGCATTGGAGAAGGAAATGGCAACCCACTCCAGTGTTCTTGCCTGGAGAATCCCAGGGATGGGGGAGCCTGGTGGGCTGCTGTCTATGGGGTCGCACAGAGTCGGACACGACTGAAGCGACTTAGAGCAGCAGTTCCATTTTTTAAACATGTACGCACGCTTATAAACATACGGAATTGTACATATATTTAGTACATATGTTTTCTAGTTCCATTCAATAGTTCTTAACATTTTGCCACATTTGCCCTGTGTTTCTCTATTTGTATACGCTCAAATTCTCTTTGTTCAAAGGAACCATTTGAAAGTTCAGGGTGTCTTGCTGCTTCACCTTTGCACACTCCTGCTTTCCCGAGTGGAATGTCAAGTCAC
The DNA here is from genome assembly GCF_014754425.2 of Oryx dammah. Classification (NCBI taxonomy): domain Eukaryota; kingdom Metazoa; phylum Chordata; class Mammalia; order Artiodactyla; family Bovidae; genus Oryx; species Oryx dammah. Next base: position 62,715,920 of record NW_024070209.1, read on the forward strand.
AGGACTGAAGGAGATAGCAGGGGAATGAAAGCAGATAGTGACCAGGGCAAAGAAAGGAGCCTGGGGGCACCCCAAAGGTAAGAGTTATGGGAAAGGAAGAAGAACCAGAAGAAGCCACAGAGGGAAGAAAAAAACTAGAAAGAGTGTAATGATGAGCTGTAAACTAATGGTAGTAGATCTCCTCTTCTGACTGCTGACACTTACTGAAATGTACAGAGAGAAAAGCTGCTCATGGGATCTGCTTTTCTAACTTCAGAGTTTCTCTCCTTCACACTTGTGGAACTAATCAGTTTTTCCCTGATCTACTTAAGACAGGAGCAATTATGAGAAGAATCTGGCAACTCCCTTGGATTGTTTTAAATGAGCAACCTAATAAGCCCCAGGTCATAGCCTCCATGAAGGATTCTGTGTATGTGTCTGTGTGCACAGGTGCACTCTCAATGAAAGGTTGAAGGGTAGCAGATTCTGCCACCTCAAAACACACTGCTTTGGTATGCTGGGTTATTTTAAGCTGAAGAAACTTGAAAAATAGCAAATGCAAAAATAGACTTTTCTTATCTGCCTAAAGACAGACCCTCCAAAAACTCAGCTGTCATAAATCTCCTGCCTTAGGAGTTTCATCAACCAGAGAAGATTGACCCTTATCACAAGAGAGGAGACTAGAAGTAGATGCCACACCCAGACAGACTGTCACAAACCATTCTATCTCCCATCTGTTCTTCTAAGACTTGTTCATCTTCCCTAAAAATCATTTACTCTCCTTAAGAGACTTAGAGCTCCTCTCTCCTTTCCCTACTAAGATGAAGTTAATCCTGAATTCTAGCCACCTCAAAGAGTTACACATTTTCCCCTGGGTGTCTCCCATGTATACATGAGATATATATGTTAATCAACTTCTGTTAACTTTTCCCTCATTATTCTGTCTGTTATTACAGAGGTCTTAGCCAAGAACTCAGAAGAGTAGAGGAAAAAATTTTTTTTCTCTTCTATAGGATCAAGAAGCCAAGTCTCAACATGGCTGTCTGAACTGGTTAAAAAAAAACAAAAAAACAATCAGTTTCTAAAATGAACTCCAATCAATCAAATTCAGAGACTAATTTGAAGGGAAAAAAAGCTGGATGACAAGTTGATTTTTTGTTTTAATCAAACAGCTATCCCTTTTGTCCAAAGGTGCTATTTACATCTACCTATATAAAATAAACTATGGTCCAAAACTAAAAGCACTTTCTTTTTTTCATAACCACAACTGAGATAAATAGGGCATCTGGGGTAAGAGCAAACTTCTACCCTGTACCTGGCGCTTGGTATATCACTGAAAAGATTTGGTTTTAAACAGTGTTTGCCAAGAAGTCAAGCAAACCTCATCCATCTCTTGGGCTTCCTGAACACTGGAACCCCTCCCTTCATGACTGAGGAAGTAACAGGCAACCAAAACTCATCACGTGTGGGTCCAAGATGAGACGAGCACTTTACAATAAATAATAGAACAGCTGATGTAATCTATAGCCTAAAACCCAGAGATACAAGACACTGGATTGAAGACCAGGGGAACACTTGGGTCCAGCATCATGCATTTCGTTCCAAAACGAACAGAAACTAAGTCTGGCCATCCTGGGAAGCTGGAGAGTGATTGCTCCAAAAATGAACCAATCACCTCAGGGAATGTCTTTTCCCTGGAGTCTGTTGCTTCTCTCCCCAGCTCTGATTCTTCACCTCAGAAGCTTTGTCTCTCCTTTTTCAGTCAAGCACCAAGTTCATAAAAGAAAGTATTGTTGCTTCATCCATCTGGTTCAGAACAATATCAAGTCCCGGACGATATCAGCTCCATCTGAGTCATAAGGAGAAATTCAAGGAAACAAAGAGCAAAGGAAACAAAAGAGGAAGAGAGACCCAGAAGAAAAGGATCAGGACAGAGAAGAGAAGAAAGTAGGAGGAAGGACTAGGGTGACTCTATTTTTCTGCTTAGCACACTAAATACTAACTGTAGAAAGACCAAAGCAAGAAATGGATTCTATTTTAAAATGAGCTGTTCATACATACGAGGAGGGCTGCCAACAGATGCGTCTTATTGGAAAGGCACTGAGATGGTCTTTGTGAGGCAGAGGTAGGCCCCTGGGCCAAGTCTAAAAGCAGGAAGTTGAGAAAAGAGAAATGAACTCACTCTGCGTTGTAATAACCTCAGACGTTATTTGCAGAAGGTCCTCGCAAAAACCTTTGCAGATTTGTTTCTTTGAGGCAAACTTCCTTTTTCCATTTGGTATAAATTTAGATTATTGTCCCTAGGAGTTGTTAGGACATCGAGTACATTGAGTTTTGCCTGAGGGCTATCCACAAAATTAAAAGACACTTGCTCCTTGGAAGAAAATCTATGACAAGCCTAGATAGTGTATTAAAGAGCAGAGACACCCCTTTGCCAACAAAGGTCCATCTAGTCAAAGTTATGGTTTTTCCAGTAGTCATGTACGGATGTGACAGTTAGACCATAAAGAAGGCTGGGCACCAAAGAACTGATGCTTTCAAACTGTAGTGCTAGAGAAGACTCTTGAGAGTCCTTTGGACAGCAAGGAGATCAAATCAGTCAATCCTATAGGAAAACAACCCTGAATATTCGTTGGAAGGACTGATGCTGAAGCTGAAGCTCCAACAACCTGATGCAAAGAGCCGACTCATTGGGAGAGACCTTGATGCTGGGAAAGATTGAAGGCAGGAGGGGAAAGGGCAACAAAGGATGAGATAGTTGGATAGCATCACCGACTCAATGGACATGAGTTTGAGCAAACTCCAGGAGATAGTGAATGACAGGGAACTCTGGCGTGCTGCAGTCCATGGGGTCGCAAAGAGTTGGACATGACTGAGTGACTCAACAACAACAACCTAGGGCCACCAGGAATAGAGTTGCAGAGGAAGACAAAGAGCTGAGCAGGTCTACCTTGATGTCACAGTGGCAGAGGCCCCCTCAAATCGTGCTTTCAGCTAACATAGATTGTTTATTATGTTCTAGGTGCTGCTGGAATGCTTTTCCGTATTATGAATACAGCCTTAGGAAATAACTATTCCTCCAATGTTAGCAATGGAAAAACAGGTACACGAGGTTAGAGAACACATCTGAGGTGGCTCAGGTGGCTCAGGCAGTGAGCAGAAAAGCCCAAGCTTGAACCCAGGCAACTGGGAGCTCCAGACACCAGATTTTATCCATTTCACCACACTGTGCCTTTTTTAAAAATTTTGTTAGTCTGTGCCGGAGTCTTAGTTACAGCATGTAGGATCTTTAGCTGCACATACGAACTCTGAGTTGTGGCATGTGGGATCTAGTTCCTTGAACAGGGACCAAACCTGTGTCCCCTGAATGGGGAGTGTGGAGTATTAGCCACTGGTCCACCAGGGAAGTCCCTCCTCTGTGCTTTCAAGAGGAGAGAAACTGGAAGGTTCTTCCTCCTCCTTCGCCCCCTGCCTTGTGGGCCTCCTTGTTCTGCTTCTTCCAGTCCTGCATAACACTCCTGCCTCACTCTGACATGGTTATTTGAAAAAAAAAAAAAAAAATGCAGCCTGGGAAATGGACTGTTTGGGACCATTACAGTTGAGGGACTTGGAGGAAGGAAAGAGCCATGCCCTGTAGGAAGAAGACTGAAGTGGAGGCCTGAGAGAATTAAAGAGGACAGAGCAGGCAGATGCAGAGGAACACAGCCTTCTCAGTCCCACCAATCCTCTGAATGGCAGCACCCAAGTAAGGGAGCACCCAGCTGGAGAGGTGGCTTGCATGAGGGGTTCCGTGCCATGTTCAGAGCTATATTCTTGACTCCCTGCATGATGCCTAGGGCTTATGCTTGTTGAGTGATTGAGTAAATGAATGAACTAACTCTGTGATACATGCCCTCCTACAAGTTGTTTTTCCTCCATCCTTCATTGCATAGACACCTCTCCCTTTTTCTCAAGTTCTTTCCCAGTAACAAAGCATCTAGAGCAGAGGTGAAAGTATTTGGTTGGTTAGTGAGTTTGTTGTAAAAGCCACGTGTCCATTCCGTGAGCATCTGTGCAAGGACTGGCATCCAACCTTGACTGCGTCCCACCCCCCTTTGCTCTATTCCTATCAACCTCACTAGCATTTCCTACCTTGGCATCACAATCCTGGTGAATTGGATGACTTTTCAGTTCACTTGATCAGTAAGTTTTGAACTGTTAGCTCTTGAGAAATAATCAGCCATCATTAAATATTCTTTTTAAATTGTTTTAAAAAATTTAATGTTGGAGATTTTCAACCCCAAAAAGCCAATTAATTCTAAAACGTCTTTATTAAAGCAGCATAAGGTTGTCTGTCACTTGATCTATTAATAAATGCTCAATAACTATTTCTTGAATGAAAAATGAGGCAAATGGATCACCATACAGGGAATTAAAACACCTATGTCCTCTCTCGCTCTGTCATTTACTTGCTGTATTAGCTTAAAGCTACTCATACATTGAAGGAAAACTGTCAAAAACATTTGTATTATGCTTCAAAGTTTGTAATGGGAATGTGGTAGGCAGAATAATGATCTCCCCTCCTAGAGAAAAGATGTCTGCATCCTAACCCTCAGAACCTGTGAATAAATTAACAAAGGGGAATTAAGATTGCAGATGTAATTAAGGTTACTATTTCAGTTCAGTTCAGTTCAGTTCAGTCACTCAGTCGTGTCTGACTCTTTGCGACCCCATAAACCGCAGCACGCCAGGCCTACCTGTCCATCACCAACTCACAGAGTCCACCCAAACCCATGTCCATTGAGTTGGTGATGCTATACAACCAATTCTATCCAACCAATTCATCCTCTGTTGTTCCCTTCTCCTCCTGCCCCCAATCTTTCCCAGAATCAGGGTTTTTTTTTTTTTTCAAATGAGTCAGCTGTTCGCATCAGGTGGCCAAAGAATTGGAGTTTCAGCCTCAACATCAGTCCTTCCAATGAACACCCAGGACTGAATTCCTATAGGAAGGATTGGTTGGATCTCCTTGCAGTCCAAGGGACTCTCAAGAGTCTTTTCCAACACCACAGTTCAAAAGCATCAATTCTTCGGTGCTCAGCCTTCTTCACAGTCCAACTCTCACATCCATACATGACCACAGGAAAAACCATAGCCTTGACTAGACAGACCTTTGTTAACAACGTAATGTCTCTGCTTTTTAATATGGTGTCTAGGTTGGTCATAACTTTCGTTCCAAGGAGTAAGTGTCTTTTAATTTCATGGCTGCAGTCACCATCTGCAGTGATTCTGGAGCCCAGAAAAACAAAGTCAGCCACTGTTTCCACTGTTTCCCCATCTATTTCCCATGAAGTGATGGGACCAGATGCCATGATCTTCGTTTTCTGAACTTGAGCTTTAAACCAACTTTTTCACTCTCCTCTTTCACTTTCATCAAGAGGCTCTTTAGTTCTTCTTCACTTTCTGCCATAAGGGTGGTATCATCTGCATATCTGAGGTTATTGCTATTTCTCCTGGCAATCTTGATTCCAGCTTGTGCTTCCTCCAGCCCAGCGTTTCTCATGATGTACTCTGCATAGAAGTTAAATAAGCAGGGGGACAATATACAGCCTTGACGCACTCCTTTTCCTATTTGGAACCAGTCTGTTGTTCCATGTCCAGTTCTAACTGTTGCTTCCTGACCTGCATACAGATTTCTCAAGAGGCAGGTCAGGTGGTCTGATATTCCCATCTCTTTCAGAATTTTCCACAGTTTATTGTGATCCACACAGTCAAAGGCTTTGGCATAGTCAATAAAACAGAAATAGATGTTTTTCTGGAACTCTCTTGCTTTTTTGATGATCCAGCCAGCTTGAATATCTGGAAGTTCACGGTTCACGTATTGCTGAAGCCTGGCTTGGAGAATTTTAAGCATCACTTTACTAGCATGTGAGATGAGTGCAATTGTGTGGTAGTCTGAGCATTCTTTGGCATTGCCTTTCTTTGGGATTGGAATGAAAACTGACCTTTTTCAGTCCTGTGGCCACTGCTGAGTTTTCCAAATTTGCTGGCATATTGAGTGCAGCACTTTCACAGCATTATCTTTCAGGGTTTGAAACAGCTCAACTGGAATTCCATCACCTCCACTAGCTTTGTTCGTAGTGATGCTTCCTAAGGCCCACTTGACTTCACATTGCAGGATGTCTGGCTCTAGGTGAGTGATCACACCATCGTGATTATCTTTTTTCTACAGTGCTTCTGTGTATTCTTGCCACCTCTTCTTAATATCTTCTGCTTCTGTTAGGTCCCTACCATTTCTGTCCTTTATCGAGCCCATCTTTGCATGAAATGTTCCCTTGGTATCTCTCATTTTCTTGAAGAGATCTCTAGTCTTTCCCATTCTGTTGTTTTCCTCTAGTTCTTTGCATTGATCACTGAGGAAGGCTTTCTTATCTCTCCTTGCTATTCTTTGGAACTCTGCATTCAAATGGGTATATCTTCCCTTTTCTCCTTTGCTTTTTGCTTCCCTTCTTTCACAGCTATTTGTAAGGCCTCCTCAGACAGCCATTTTGCTTTTTTGCATTTCTTTTTCTTGGTGATAGTCTTAATTCCTGTCTCCTGTATAATGTCATGAACCTCTGTCCATAGTTCATCAGGCACTCTGTCTACCAGATCTAGGCCCTTAAATCTATTTCTCACTTCCACTGTATAGTCATAAAGGATTTGATTTAGGTCATACCTACATGGTCTAGTGGTTTTCTCCACTTTCTTCAATTTCAGTCTGAATTTGGCAATAAGGAGTTCATGATCTGAGCCACAGTCAGCTCATGGTCTTGTTTTTGCTGACTGTATAGAGCTTATCCATCTTTGGCTGCATAGAATATAATCAATCTGATTTCACTGTCGACCATCTGGTGATGTCCATGTGTAGAGTCTTCTCTTGTGTTGTTGGAAGAGGGTGTTTGCTATGACCAGTGCATTTTCTTGGCAGAACTCTATTAGTCTTTGCCCTGCTACATTCTGTACTCCAAGGCCAAATTTGCCTGTTACTCCAGATGTTTCTTGACTTCCTACTTTTGCATTCCAGTCCCCTATAATGAAAAAGACATCCTTTTTGGGTGTTAGTTCTAGAAGGTCTTGTAGGTCTTCATAGAACTGTTCAACTTTAGCTTCTTTGGTGTTACTGGTCGGGGCATAGACTTGGATTACCATTATATTGAATGTTACTATTTAGATAACCTTAAAATAAGATTATTCTGGAGTATCCAAGTGGGTCAATGTAATTACAAGGGTTCTCAAATATGGAAGTGGGGGCAGAAGAGAACCAGAAGGAGATATGCCTACAGAGTGGTCAAAGAGATGCAATCCTACTGGTTTTGAAGGAGAAGGAAGGGGTGAGCCAAGGAATATAGGCAAAAAGCTGCCCAGAGAAACAGATTCTCCCCTGGAACTTCCAGAAAAGAATTCCTTTGATTTAAACCTAGTGAGACCCAGATCAGGTTTAAAACCTACAGATACATAACATAATAAATTGCTTTTGTGTTAAATCACTGAGTTAGTGGCAATTTGTTTCAGCAGCTAAAGAAAACTAATACAGGGATTAGTAAAATTTAAAACAATAAAATCCCCAGAGAGAGCTTCACTAAGTACTTTGATGCTACATGACTAAATTCAATCAAATATATATTTTTAATTAGTTATTTTTTTTAAATTACCTAGACAGTAGTTAAGAGATGTGCTACTGTCATAAGGACAAACCTATAGATCAATGGAGTAGCACTGAGAAAACCTATACAATCATATCAAAACCAAAACAATTCAATATGGAGGAAAAGAATAGACTTTTCAATAAATGAAATTGGGAGAACTGGATATTAACATGCAAAAGAATGAAGGTAAACTCCTATTTCACCCCATGTACAGAAATTAACTAAAAATGGATTCAAGATCAATATTTAAGAGATAAAATTATAAAACTCTTAGAAAACTTAAGGGTATAGTTTCAGGACCTTTGACTAAATAATGATTTCTTAAATATTACATCAAAAGCACAAGCAATCAAAGAAAAAATAGGCAAATTTAACTTCATAAAAAATAAAATATTTTATGCTTTAAAGGACACTAATCAAGAAAATGAAAAGAAACTCACAAAATGGGAGAAAATATTTGCAAATGATATATCTGACAGGGGACTTCAGAATATACAGAGAGCTCTTATAATTCAACAACAAAAAGTCAACCAAATTGAAAATAGGCAAAGGATCTGAATATACATTTTTTTCAAAGAAGGTATACACATGGTCGATAAGCCCATGAAAAGATGTTCAACATCATTAGTCATCAAGGAAAATCAAATTGAGACAAACATGATACACTTTATACTCAACAGAATGGCTGTAATAAAAACACAAATAGTAACAAGTGTCATAGAGGATGTGGAGAAATTAGTACCCTCATACATTGATAGTAGAAAAGTGAAATGATGCAGCTGCTTTAAAAAGTGGTCTGCAATTCCTCAAGAGGTTAAATGCAGGTTTACTGTGAAAGTGTTAAGTCATTCAGTCGTGTCCAACTCTTTGTGACACCATGGGCAGCAGCCCACCAGGCTCCTCTCCAAGGAATTCTCCAGGCAAGAATACTGGAGTGGCTTGCCATTTCCTTCTCCAGGGGATCTTCCCAACTCAGGGATCAAATCTGAGTCTCCCATACTGCAGGCAGACTCTTTACCAACTGAGCCATCAGGGAAGCTTAAGGGTTAGTGATGATCCAAAAATTCCATTCCTAGGTATATACCTAAGAAAGGTGGAAACCTATGTCCACATAAATACTTGTACACAATGTTCATGATGGTATTATTCGTAAGAGGCAAAAAGTAGAAACAATACAATCACCTGGTGAATGGATTAACAAAAGCTGGAACATTATTCAGCCATAAAGAGGAATGAAGTATTGATATATGCTACATCATGGTTGAAGATTCCCTGGTGACTTGGTGGTAGAGAATCTGCCTGCCAATGCAGGAAACACAGGCTACAGGGGTTCAATCCCTGGATCAGGAAGATTCCCTGGAAGAGGAAATGGCAACCCAATCCAGTGTTCTTGCCTGAAAAATCCCACTGACAGAGGAACCTGGCGGGGTATAGTCCATGGGGCTGCAAAAGAGTTGGACCTGACTGAGAGACTGAACACACACACACATGCACACACACATACACACACACATATACACATATACACAACACGGCTGAACTTAAGAAACATTATGCTAAGTGAAAGGAATCAGGCATGAAAAGGCACATACATATTATATGATTTCACTTATATGAAATGTACAGAATGGGCAATTCAAGGAGACAGAAAGTAGTTTAGTAGTTTTGAGAGCTGAGAGGCAGGAGGAACACAGGGTAACTCTTAATGGGTATAGGGTTTGGGGGGTGGGGATTCAGAGAGTTAAAATGTTCCGGAAGTAAATAGTGGTGATGTTTGTGCAACTTTGTGAATATACTAAAACTTGCTGAATTATATACTTTTAAATGGTGAACTTTATGATATGTGAATTATTCTCAATCTAAAATAACTAGAAACAATTCTGGTAACAACCTGACTAAAAAATGAACAGAAAGACTTCCCTGCTGGTCCAGTGGTTAAAAATCTGCCTGCCAATGCAGGGGACATGAGTTTGATCCCTGGTCCAGGAAGACTGCACAAGCCGTGGAGCAACTAAGCCAATGCTCCACAACAAGGGAAGCCACTGCAATGAGAAGGCCACATACCACAACTAGAGAGAAGTCCCTGCCTACCGAAAACAGAGAAAGACTACTCGCAACAGTGAGGACTTGTGGAGCAAACAAATAAATACATAATGAATAGAAGACCCAAATAGACATTTTACAAAGAAAACAGGCAGCCAACAGGCACATGAAAAGATGCTCAACATCATTAATCGTCAGAAATGCAAATTAAAAGCACAATGAGGTATCACCCCCACACCTGTCAGAGTGACCATCATCAAAAAGAACACAGATAACAAATATTGTCAGGGATGTGGAGAAAAGGGAATCATCATACTCTGTTGGTGGGAATGTAAATTGGTGCAGCCATTATGGAAAACAGTATAGAGGTTTCTCAAAAAACTAAAAATAGAACTATCCAATGACCCAGCAATCCCAATCCTGGGTACATACCTGAAAAAAAATGAAGATACTCATTCAGAAAGATACATGCATCCCGATGTTCATCAGTTCAGTTCAGTCGCTCAGTCGTGTCCGACTCTGCAACCCCATGAATTACAGCACGCCAGGCCTCCCTGTCCATCACCAACTCACAGAGTTCACTCAAACATGTCCATCGAGTCGGTGATGCCATCCAGCCATCTCATCCTCTGTCGTCCCCTTCTCCTCCTGCCCCCAATCCCTCCCAGCATCAGAGTCTTTTCCAATGAGTCAACTCTTCGCATGAGGTGGACAAAGTACAGGAGTTTCAGCTTTAGCATCATTCCTTCCAAAGAAATCCCAGGGCTGATCTCCTTTAGAATGGACTGGTTGGATCTCTTTGCATTCCAAGGGACTCTCAAGAGTCTTCTCCAACACCACAGTTCAAAAGCATCAATTCTTTGGCGCTCAGCTTTCTTCACAGTTCAACTCTCACATCCATACATGACTACTGGAAAAACCATAGCCTTGACGACAGACCTTTGTTGGCAAAGTAATGTCTCTGCTTTTCAATATGCTCTCTAGGTTGGTCATAACTTTTCTTCCAAGGAGTAAGCGTCTTTTAATTTCATGGCTGCAGTCACCACCTGCAGTGATTTTGGAGCCCAAAAAAATAAAGTCTGACACTGTTTCCCCATCTATTTCCCATGAAGTGATGGGACCAGATGCCATGATCTTCGTTTTCTGAATGTTGAGCTTTAAGCAAACTTTTTCCCTCTCCTCTTTCACTTTCATCAAGAGGCTTTTTAGTTCCTCTTCACTTTCTGCCATAAGGGTGGTGTCATCTGCATATCTGAGGTGATTGATATTTCTCCCGGCAGTCTTGATTCCAGCTTGTGCTTCTTCCAGCCTAGTGTTCCTCATGATGTACTCCGCACAGAAGTTAAATAAGCAGGGTGACAATATACAGCCTTGACGCACTCCTTTTCCTATTTGGAACCAGTCTGTTGTTCCATGTCCAGTTCTAACTGTTGCTTCCTGACCTGCATATAGGTTTCTCAAGAGGCAAGTCAGGCGGTCTGGTATTCCCATCTCTTTAAGAATTTTCCACAGTTTATTGTGATCCACACAGTCAAAGGCTTTGGCATAGTCAACAAAGCAGAAATAGATGTTTTTCTGGAACTCTCTTGCTTTTTCCATGATCCAGCAGATGTTGGCAATTTGATCTCTGGTTTCTCTGCCTTTTCTAAAACCAGCTTGAATATCTGGAAGTTCACGGTTCACGTATTGCTGAAGCCTGGCTTGGAGAATTTTGAGCATTACTTTACTAGTGTGTGAGATGAGTACAATTGTGCGGTAGCAGCGTTATTTATAATTGCCAAGCTAGGGAAGCAACCTAGGTATCCATCAGCAGCTGATTGGATAAAGAAGATGTGCTATATATACATAAACAACAGAATACTATTTAGCCATTAAAAAAGAATAAAATTTTGCCATTTGCAACAACATGGAATTGGAGGGTAAGTGAAATAAGTCACACAGAGAAAGACAAATATTGTATATCACTTATATGTGGAATCAAAACAATAAAACTAATTAGCAAATATAACAAAACGAAACAGACTCACAGATATAGAGAACAAACTAGCAGTTACCAGAGGAGTGAGGGAAGGGAGGAGGGGCAAGATAGGGGTAGGGTATTAAGAGATACAAACTATAATAAATCAAATAAAACCTACAAGGATATATAGAACATAGAGAGTATAGCCAATTTTTAAAAATAATTATAGATGGAATATAACCTTTAAAAATTGTGAATCACTATGCTGTATACCCTGAAACTTTTATAATATTATATAGCTCAATAAAAATAGCAAAAAGGCATTCTAAATATGCAAAGAGGGTTGATATACCTTTGTGAAAATACTTTTGATGATATAATCTAACTCAGCAAGAGATGATGTCATGGATCAGAGTTAAATAAAATCTTAAACCTTAAAGGGAAAAAAATTATTAAAAAATACCTAGAAACTATTCTGGTTTTAGCAAGCCAGATCATATAAAGCTGACTAAAGAAAAGCTAATTATCTCTCTTCTCATTCCTCTTTTAATTGTACCCTTCCATGATAAAATGTAGATCTATTTATTCGCAATCTTTTCTTCTTGATTTTACATACACAAATGCACATTAAAGGAATTTCTGTTTTTTATCTTTACAAAAATGAGGTCAGTCTATACTCAGCTTGCTTTCTTCACTTAGCTTCTCAGGGATATCCCACCTAGTCAGTGTACATAGATTTGATCTGTATAAAGGTCATACCTTCGATCTATGTAATTTACTTTTCCCCTAATCTGATTTTTTTAATTTTTATTGGAGTATAGTTGGTTTGCAATGTTGTATTAGTTTCTACCGTCCATCGAAGTGAATCAGCATACGTATACAGGTATCTGCACAGAGCACTGAGTAGTTTCCTGTGCTATACAGTAGGTTCTCTAGTCACTTAAAAATGGTATCACACACACAAAAATAGTATCACAATATATCAAAAGATCAAGTTGTATACCTTAAATATATACAATTTTTATATGTCAAAGTTATCTCAGTAAAGTTGTTAAACTTTACTTTTTGTTGTTCTTGTTTAACTTTTTATCAAAGTGTACACATCAGTATATCTCTCAGTGAATTTTCATAATCTGATCACACCCTGTAACCAACTCCTCAGATTAAGAAACAGGACATTACTAGAACATATGCGTTTCCTGCTCCTGCTGCTGCTAAATCGCTTCAGTCCTGGCCGACTCTGTGCGACCCCATAGACGGCAGCCCACCAGGCTGCCCCATCCCTGGGATTCTCCAGGCAAGAACACTGGAGTGGGTTGCCATTTCCTTCTCCAATGCATGAAAGTGAAAAGTGAAAGTGAAGTCGCTCAGTCGTGTCCGACTCTTAGCGACCCCATGGACTGCAGCCCACCAGGCTCCTGACCCAGCAATCCTACTCCTAGGCATATACCTAAAGAAATGCAAATAAATGTTCACCAACAGACATAACTCAAGTTTGATAACTTACTTTCTTGTCACATTTCCCTTAAATCTTAATGTATTTTAATAAAAGAAATAAGGCATTGCAGTTCAAGTTGAAATCCTTTTTGCCATCAAATCCCAGATCTACTGCCCTCCCCTAGGCCTCTGGTCCCTGAGGCAACCACTTACAGATTGGCTATTTTTATGCCTTTCTTGTATATATTTTTATTCATGAATTCACAGAATTTTCCTGACTCCCAGTGCAACTGAGCATCTTCTCCTAGTTCCTCCTATATGAATTGCTTTTTCATATACTGGCTCATTTTTCTATTGTGTTGTCCTTTGTTTATTAATTTGTAGGAGGTTTAGTTTATTAAGACATTTACCATTTTCTGTCATTTTTACTGCAGACATTTTCCCTCAGTTTTTGTTTACAATATTTTTTTGCCTTGCAAAGAAATATTAATTTTTTTGTAGTCAAACATGTCTAGTTTTTCTTTAATTTCTCTCAATTTCCTGTCCTGCTTAGGAAGACCTCCCTATCCACAAGGTTATACAAATAAACTCTATTTGTTTCTAATGTTCATTATTTTATTTTTTTCTATTGCTGTTTATTTGCAAGCACCATTGTTTCAGACAACACATGGGACACGTATGGATACCCTGGATTGGACAGGGAGAGAGTTTGAAAAACTCTTGAAAAGCTAAACTGGAACCACTTTGTCTTCAAATCTTTCCTATACAATTGAGAATGCAATATATATACAACTAAAAATAATTAGTCCAGCAGCTAGCCTAGCATTTGATATTTTCATTTGATATTTTGCTAGCAGGAGGTTGAAAGTCTCTCAGTCTCGACCAACTCTTTGCAACCCCATGGACTCTAGCCTACCAGGCTCTTCTGTCCATAGAATTCTCCAGGCAAGAATACTGGAGTGGGTAGTCCTTTCCTTCTTCAGGGGATCTTCCCAACTCAGGGAGCAAACCAAGATCTCCCGCATTGCAGGCGGATTCTTTACCGTCTGAGCTACCAGGAAGTTGAGAAACATTAACCATTTGATAAGATGAAATCAGATGAGGACTTTTTAATTCGTGAGTTTTTTCCAGGGGTACTTGAAAAATGTGGTAGTCCTGAAACTATCGTAGTTTCTTTACAGGTAATCACAAGACCCAGCTTTGAATACTGAGAATAGCTGAAAACAGTTACTTACATTTAAATACCAGAGAAAGCCATTTTTGGTGTTCGCCATTTCTTTACCAGTGTTGGCTCTCTGCTTTGTTCTCCCTCAAGAGCAATGCCTTTTTAACACCAAAACAGGATAGAGGAAGTGAGGTGGCTGAACAAAATTGTCGTTGCTCCCTCTACTCAGACGCCTACAATATACCGTGTTTGACTTCATATTTTCCCAACAAGGACAAAAATGCACCAACACCTTTCGCTGAAACAGTCACCTTGAACGAACTTTGAAGAATACAGAGTTTGGGCTTATTTTGTTAAGCGGTGGCGAGCTGTTCCAAGTTTTGGGGGCAGTTTTGTCCTGGCTTACTTCAGATAGTTTAATCTGGCAGCCACAGTGGGATAATAAACAGAAACTATTTGATTCCATTCAAATCGTCCGTAACGTTCCTGCGCGCCCCCCCTCCGGCTGAGTAAGCACACATCCCTGCATGATCCGTATTCATTGCAGCTGCTGCTTAGCAAGAAGTTGACACAGAAACTGCTTTCTGAAAGGGAGGGGGAAGTTAGTTCTGGGAAAGGTAAATCATTTAAACTTTCCTTAGGTTATTTTTCACTCTTTGGCAGTAGATAAATCAACAACCCATTCAACTCTCCCAGAAAGTTTCCCATGGATTTATTGAGGCGGGGAAGGGATATTTCGTTTGGACTTTCCTTTACATCCTTTAAAAAATCTTTCTTTCTTTTTTCTTTTTTACTTTAATTTTTTATTGAACTTAGTTGATATACAATTTTTGTGCCAATGTCTACTGTACAGCAGAGGGACTCAGTTATATTAATGCACATAGATATACCTTTTAAAATATTCTTTTCCATTATGGCTTATCAAAGATATCAACTATTGTCCCCTGTGTTATACACCAGGACCTAAAAACCTTTCTTGAAGGTGTTTTTTTCCCTTACAGATTAGAGGGAAGCAAATTTAGTGAGAGAACCAACAACTGGACTGAGACGCCAGTTGCTTGGAATGCCTTACCAACTTAGTTCTCTTCCCTGGTTTCTTGAGACAGAAAGATGGCCACAGTGTCCTTATTTTCGCTGCCTGCCTTAGTTTGCAAGGTTAGTCAAATACCCTGTACCACAGAGCGCCCAGGTTAATGATTTATCTAACTAGGGTAGATACCATATGCCACCTCTATACTGCTTTTTTTTTTCTGTTTTTTAAACTAGTCAGCTTTTACACATTGATGACTGGCTCAATGGCTTAATGTTGTGCCCCTAGACTGTTCTAGAACACACGTATATATTATGCTCACAGTGCCGCAAGGAGCAAAAGAACTTCCCTTTTTGATAGTACTGTTTCTGATAACCTTGAAAGGAAAAACTAGTGACCCAGAGAGAGAAGATAGCATGTGAGTAAGATTAGATCAGATTGGATCTCAGATCTGAGGGCCTTTTTAGAGTCAGTTTTTATTGATGTGTAATATACATACAGAAAAGTACACAGAACAGACCATTAATGCTTAGCTTGGTGAATTTCGAAAACTTCACATTCTTGTGTAATGTTCATAGAACATAAAACGGAACATTATCACAACCCCAAGAGCCCTCATGTCGGCTACCAGTCACAAAACCCCCTAAGTTAATCATAGCCTCCCTCTGACATCATAGATTAGTTTCACCTATTTTTGAACCTTCTGTAGATGGAATCCCATGTTTTGATATCTGGAGTCTCAGCTTTTATGTTTGTGAAGTTCACCTATGCTGTTGCACACACCTGGAGTTTGTTCATTCTCATTGATGCATGGTGTTGGTGGTAGGTGCATACCACAATTTACCTTTTCTATCATTGATGGATATTGGGGTGATTTCCAGCTTTGGATTATTATGGATACTGCTGCTTTGAACATTTCTTACATTTCTTTTGAGCATGAATCCCTAAGAATGGAAGTGCAGGGTAATATACATACAATTGCATATACACACTTCCCTGGTGGCTCAGATGGTAAAGCGTCTGCCTGCAATGTGAGAGACCCGGGTTCGATTCCTGGGTCCGGAAGATCTCCTGGAGAAGGAAATGGCAATCCACTCCAGCACTCTTGCCTGGAAAATCCCATGGATGGAGGAGCCTGATAGACTGCAGTCCATGGGGTCGCAAAGAGTCAAACACGACTTCACTTCACTTCACTTTATATACACACAAGTATACATATTTTTAAGGTTAGTAAATATCACCAGTTTTCCAAAGGGATTGTATGACTATTTTTATTGCTATATATCTTTGTGAGCTTAGTATTTTCTGTCTTATTAATTTTAGCCATTCTGGTGGGTATGTGGTGGTATTGAGTTATGGTCTTTTTTTAAAATTTTTATTGAATTATACTATGTATACAGGCATAACTTGTTTTATTTCACTTCACTTTGTTGTACATTGCAGATATTGTGTTTTTTACAAATTGAAGGCTTGTGTCAAGCAAGTCTCTTGGGGCTATTTTTTCAAATTTACTGGGACTTTTTGCTTGCTTTGTGTCTCTGTGTCACATTTGGTAATTCTTGCAATATTTCAGACTTTTTCTTTATTAATTTATTTATTATGGTGATCAGTGATCTTTGATGTTACTACTATGATTTGCTGAAGGCTCAAATGATAATTAGCATTTTTAGCAATAAATTGTTATTAAATTAAGGTATATACATTGTTTTTCTAGGCATAATTTTATTGCACACTTAATAGACTTCAGTATAAGTTTTACATGCACTGAGAAACCAAAAAAGTCATGTTATACACTTTTTATTCCAATATTTGCTTTATTGCAGGAGTCTGGAACCAGATCTGTAAGATCTCCAAAAAAACAGCATGTGTAGTAAGTGTAGAGTTCATTTGAATTTTCTTGAACTAAACCACTATTCCAAAAGTGTCCTTGTGTTCCCTTTCAGTCACTACCATAACTCACATAGAGAGATAATTTCTATGCTGACTTCAAACTCATAGATTAGTTTTGACTGGTTTTGTACTTTGTGTAAATAAAATCATAAAGAAAGCACCTTTTGTGTCTGATTTCTGTCTCTCAACACCAGTAGTGTATACAAGTTCTTTCTAGTCATTCCAACTGCTCACTAATACTAGGTATTTTTCATCTTTTTACCTTAGTCACTGTGGTAAATACATTTTAAATTGCTTTCCTGTGATAACTGATATTTTCATATATTTATTGACCATTTGGATCTCTTCTTTTGTAAAATTTGCTCAAGTCTTTCTCCTATTTTTCTATATGTTTGTCTTTTTCTTATTTGTCAGAGTTAATCATTTTCTCATCAAGTTAAACATAGCACAAACCACTACCCAACTATTTCTGCTTGTAGGAATTAACTTAAAAGAGATAAAAACATGTTTACAAAATGAGTTGTCTATGAATATTCATAGTAGCTTTATTTATAGTAGGGGAACATTGGAAATAACCTAAATATTTATTAACGAGGGCTTCCCTAGTGGCTCCATGGCAAAGAATCCACCTGCCAATGCAGGTTTGATCCTTGATCAAGCATGTCTTAGAGCAACTAAGCCTGTGCACTACAACTATTGAGCCTGTGCTTTAGAGCCCAGAAGTCACAAGTACGGAAGCTCCCGAGCCCTAGAGCCCACGCTCAGCAACAAGGGAAGTCACTGCAATAAGAAGCCCACGAGCTGCAATTAGAGAGTAGCCCCCACTCTCCACAGCTAGAGAAAGAGTGTGCACAGCAACGAAGACCCAGCATAGCCAAAAAAAATTTTAAAAATTACTTTAAAAAATATCTATTAACAGAAGAATGGATAAACAAAGCTATAAAGTATATTGCTGGGTGAAATACTACCCAGCAATGAAAAGGAATGGAATACTGATAACATACAACAATATGAATGAATTTCAAAAGGATGCTGAGCCAAAGAGACAAACACAAGTGTACATACTGAATGATTGTATTTATGTAAAGTTCTACAACATACGAAGTTAATCCATGATGAAAGAAATCAGAACAGATTGTTTCTGGAGAGGATTGACTAGAAGGAGGCACCAGTAGCTCTCTGGGTTTTAGGGTGTGGTTTATGCAGGTTGATGTGCTTGTCGAAACTGATTAAAATATACACTTCATATCTGTGCATTTTGTGCGTGTGGGCATACACACAAAATGCACTCTTCATATCTGTGCATTTTTCCTTGTGGTAATTACACTTCAATTAAAAAGTAATATAAACTATTTCTTATGTATAATGAATCTTCTTTATATAACCCCAAAATGTAAAGGGATGAATTAGGATACAAAACTGGTTATTTGGGGAGAAAGAATTCTAACATTTTTATAAAATGAAGCTAGGAGAAGGAAGGTGAGCTGTTCAATTGAATCATTAGAGACTTACCTGTTGGTCCAGTGGTTAAGAATCCACCTTCCCAATTCAGGGGACGTGGGTTTGATCCCTGGTGGGAGAACTAAGATCCCACACATCGCAGGGCAACTAAGACCTTGCTCTGCAACTGGAGAAGTCCACAGGCCACAACTACGGAGACTGCCCTCTACACTGCAAGAAAGAGCCAGCACAGCCAAAAAAGGAAATAAATCATTAGTGTTCTTATTTCTAAAGAAAAGATATATTTTACAGAATTGATGTCCTTGCTGCCCACTTGCTGAATATGTCGAGTGATTTTTAATAATATTTTTAGCAAGAATTTCAAAGAAAGAAGAAAATTTACAATTTATCAGTTAATTACTTTCTGAAGTGTTTTTTTTTTTTCTTTAACACTTAGGCCAATGCGAATTCCTGTTTTTTGTTACTGTTATATCTGCTTTTCAAGGGTCGACTTTCAGATTCATATATGTGTACAATGTTTTTGAAAGGAGTCTAGATAGGCATTTTGAAATAGATAAGAAGTTATTACCTAATTTTTATATCGCATCAATGATGTAGTGATAGAACCCTTTTGGAAGCAGTAAGACCACAGAAAGCAAAAGTAGAAGCTCCTACCATTTTATGGTAATTTGGTTATTGACTGGGGTTCATGGGCTCTTTAGTCAACAGAAATTGATAAGAGGCCTGATGAGGAATTCAGGCAAGGTTTTATTAGGACTGGTTCCCTTGCTCACTCCCTGAGGCGGGGTGGGGGTGGGCTGAGGAGCGGAGTGGAGCTGATTCCCAAAGGGAACTGAGGTCGCTGAAGGGCAGTGAGATCAGTGTGGGTGGAGGGTGGCTTAGGTGGTCTGCCCAGCCCCTTGTGGTGCTGTGTGCAGGGATCACGTGCAGTACCCTGCTCCCACTCCTGGCACCTCGGAAGTGGCAGTTGGGTTTTGGCCTTTTTGTATCTTGTCCTAATCTGCCCTCGCTGAGCATGCATGCAGTTAGTTTTAGTCGTTTGTAGTTTCTTTGTTTTCTGTTATTTGAGGAAACGGTTGTCTAGGTATGAGCACTGCAGTTTTAAAAGGTCCCGGGTCCCAACCTGTCTCAATTTGACTTGTAAAAATTCATCCCAAAGAAAATGTTTAAGCAAAGCAAAAACAATCACTGATACAGCTTTTCCTTATAGCACTGACTGTGATATATTTTAAAAATTGAAAATAGCCTAAATATCCAGTGTTATGGCTTCCCAGGTGGTGCTAGTGGTAAAGAATCCACCTGCCAATGCAGGAGACTTAAGAGATGTGGGTTCAATCCCTGGGTTGGGAAGATCCCCTGGAGGAGGAAATAGCAACCCACTCCAGTATTCCTGCCTGGAAAATTCCATGGGCAGAGGAGCCCGGTGGGCTACAGTTCATAAGAATCAGACATGACAGAGGAACTCAGCACACGTTCAACATTAGAATATCTTAGAAAATCATGAAACATCAACTGAGTGAAATAAGAGGTGTTAAAATAATAATTAGGAAGACTTGGAAACATGAAAAAGGAAAACAAAATAGAAAAATATGATAATTCTTTAAGAATTATCTATGTAAGTAAAAGGCAACACAAAACAAAAATAATTGTGTTAGATGATAGCTTTGTGGATATGTTTAAATGTTTTTACATGATATCTTATAAATAAAAAGCTTAAAAATATTTTTCTTATTTCCCAATTTGCATATCACATTCTTATCAGAGGTTTCACATTCTAAATCTCCTACTAGTAATCTCATTAAGCTGAAATATATTGCCTGGATGCACTGGGATTTTCAGAAGTAGGAATGTCTATTAAAAGCAATGCTTTGTTTTTCAATAGATTAAGCCTTATTAGTATCTATAGTTTTGGTGCCATAAAGTTGTCCTATAATCAAAACTCCAGTTTAAACTTGTTCAACTGTGACTTTTCAAAGCATGTTTGTTCATGACACCATGAAATCATTGTGGTGGTGCTTCCTACAACCCTGAACCCCTGCCCCCCACTCCCTCAGCCCCTTGGAGTATTAGGAAAATCCCCAGGATTCTATTGCTGGAGAGTACCCCTAATATCTCACCTTGTGAATTGCTAATGCAGATTTACAACCAGGAAGCAGAAACATAAGGCAACTGCTCTACTATCCCTAAGAGCTTTAAAATAGTACCTTCAAGCTCTCCTGCTTTGCTTTGAACCTATATCTCTTAAACATTTTTTCTAAATATTACCATAATCTCTTTTGTCATACCTTAATATCATCTCCAAAATCAGGCACCCATTGCTTAGTCATATGCAACTCTTTGCAACCCCATGGACTGAGCCCACCAGGCTCCTCTGTTCATGAGACATTTCAGGCAAGAATAAGGGAGTGGGTTGCCATTTCCTCCTCGGAGGGAATCTTCCTGATCCAGGGATTGAACCCACATCTCCTGTGTCTCCTGTACTGCAAGCGGATTCTTTACCGTGGAGCCATCAGAGAAGCCCCAGGCACCCGTTGCTGAAGCTCATTACAGTCCCACTCTGGTTCCACATGTGCTTGGTCCAAGAGCAGATAAACTCTACTGCTACTCGACAGGCTGACTGGCAAACTGCAACCTATGGCCGGAAGTTCTTATCCTAGCTTCTTCTCTCCAAAAAAATAAGTGTGTTCACTTTCAGATACCTTCCTGCTGAGCACCCTTGTTCAGTCTTAACTTTGGCCTCTGTAATCACCCCAACATCAGGAAAGACTGATATAGCAGAGTGAGAGAGAACATCCTTCTGAACCTTGCATGACACAGGATTCAGAGAGTGTGGTCCCTCACTTGGCTCGGACCTATTCCCAAATGTCTTCAGCCTATCTTATCTCTTATCCCCTTGCTTCTAGCTGTATGTTTTAAAGTAGTTCAACAAACTGTGATTTGAGCATCTTTATTTGATCAAGATTGCCAAGAGAAACATCAGCAACCTCAGATATGAAGATGACACCATTTTAATGGCAGAAAGCAAAGAGGAACTAAAGAGGATCTTGTGGGGGTGAAAGAAGAGAGTGAAAAAACTGGTTTAAAACTCAACATTCAAAAACGTTATCATGGCCTCTGGTTCTATCACTTCACGGGTAATAGAAGGGGAAAAAGAAGAAGCAGTGACAGATTTTCTTTTCTTGGGCTCCAAAATCACTGTGTATGGTAACTGCAGCCATGAAACTAGAAGACGATTCTTGGAAGGAAAGTATGACAAACCTAGACAGCATATTAAAAAGCAAAGACATCACTTTGCCAACAAAGGTTCATACAGTCAAGGTTATGGTCTTTCTGATAGTCATGCACAGATATGAGAATTGGACCATCAAGAAGGCTGAGCACCGTAGAATTGATGCTTTTGAATTAAGGTGCTGGAAAGGACTCTTGGGAGTCCTTTGGACAGCAAGATCAAACCAGTCAATCCTAAAGGAAATCAACCCTAAATATTCATCACTGATTCAACGGACATGAACTTGGGCAAATCCCGAGAGATAGTGAGGGACAAGGAGACCTGGTGTGCTGCAGTCCGCGGGGTGGCAAAGAGTCAGACACAACAGCAACTGAACAACAACAGCAAATTGATCAGTGTCTTTCTGCCTGACAACATGGTCTAGGTCAGCTTGCCTTGTAGGATGCTTGAAACCACCTTGGCACCAAGTTCATTTCCTACATTGTGGATTAAAATCCAGGCAATCTGACTCCAGTACCTGCCACCTTAAGAATTAGGCCCCAACAGCCTCCTTGAAGAATTAGGCCCCATATGTTCTCAAAATCTATTGATTTCCGACAATTAAAACACTTTATTCAAAGGAGAAAAAGGTACTTTCTCTGAAACCAGGCAGGAAGATGAGTGTACCACCTGTTGAAGCTAATTAATTTGTAGTTTTTCAGCTAAACTGAAATAACATTGGACCTTACTGCTTTAAAACCTTGAACATTAAGATGGAGATTGTTCTATTCTATGCTGTTCATAATTTACTGAATTCTGTAAAAAGAAACAAAAAAGAAGGTTTTGCTGTATTTTAAACAAAATTTTATTCATAACCCCAGGGAGCTAGGTAAAAATGTTAATCAGTGGGGACTTCCCTAGTGGTTTATTGGTTAAGGCTCTGTGCTTCCACAACAGAGGATGTGGGTTCAATCCCTGGTTCAGAACGAAGATTCTGCATGCCACGCAGTGCAACCAAAATTAACTAAAAAAATAAATTTTTTAAGTGCCAGCAGATCTCTTGTCTGGTGAGGTTTTTTGTTTGTTTTTTAAAGAAAGATTCACTGTAAAAACTGTTCATGAATGATGACAAAGATAGAGAGGAAGGGGCATCATCATACATAATTAAACAAAACATGTTAGTCTGTCCTAACAGATTGAAGCCCATTAGTCATTTGTGTTAGTTTTACAGGAAACCTCCATTTAAATTTTCACTGGTGTGTTTCACAAGATTCATTCATTATAGGCTATTATTCCTATATATTTATAGTAAAAACTGCAGCCAAAAAAAATATTACAGCACTACATATTTTTAAAAGGACCAACCAAATTAAATCAAATGCCATGACCTTTGCTTCTCTCCTATAGGCTTATTTTTAAACTATCATTTTATCCTGCCTGAAGCAATTTTTCAAATGGCATGTGACTTTTCTAATAAGCTTCTTTAGAATACCATTATAAAGAGAACTGACCTACCTACCTTGCCTCTTACTCTATAATTTTCTAGCCAATACTATGAGGGGTGGGGAGGGTGAAGACTACCCCATTTGCTCAGTGCATTGTTAGGTCAATTCACAGTAACTGCCATGGCTGTGGTATATAACCCATTCCAAAATAAAGGGGGTTTGAAGATGCAAGTTGTATCAGATAAACTCTTTCAAAGAAAGACAAGAAAATGGACTTTAAAATAACTGAACTAAGAGAAAACAGGCATCTAGAAGTCTGCTCCTAATTATCAGGTCTTTTTAAAGGGTATGCACTTGGAAGTGGCCAAACCATGAGTTTGGTTACACATATAACACTTTTTTTATTCTTCAAAGGCAACAGTATTCAGAGATAGGGGTAAATTCAAGAAAACAAATCCCAATGTTGTCAGAATTTCATGTCAAACATTTGAATTAAATATCATTTTAAAAGGCATTGTACTCCATGTTAGTTACCAAGAAGTATGAAACATAATTATTATTCTCAAAAGACTTTCACAAATAATGACTTTGCTTGAATGCTTCCCACATTCCATGTTCAGCACTACGTGTGTATCTTATACATATATATGAAAACCTCACCACAACTTCCTCATATAGATATTGCTGTTTCTAGTTTAGAAATGGAGAAATGGAAGCTCAGGGAAGTTAAGTAACTTGCCCACAGTCACACAGCAGGTTCAGTACTGGATATCGGTTTGGAACCTTAACAACCTATTCTTAGAGGCTGAGAATTTAACTGTTAAGGCTACCTTCTCCACTGCAAGTTTGGCTGAGAAGCAAAACATTTATGTACACAAAGTTGAGATGTACAGATCGGTAAGTTAGAGATTTTGGTTTTGGTACTTACTCTGATATTTTAGTCGCTTCCTTTGCAACTCATTTTCTTCATCTATCAAATGAGAATTATAACACATCCAACTTGTATAACCTATCTTATGCAGTTGTTACAATGATTAATGTGAGTGCTTTAAAGGACAAAGTATTATACAAATAATAAAGTGCTATTTTTTTTCCTAAAGCAACAGAGGACCTCCATGTGTCCCTGTCTTTGTGGGGTCAAGGTCTGGATTGATATTCTAATTCAACAAATTGAGCATCTTCTGTGGACCCATCAAAAGCTTGGCACTACTTCTATAAAAGATGTAAACCAGATATGGTCACTACCTTTGTTGGGTGAACAGTCTCAAGTCAAGGACAAACATCAAATAAGTACACAAATATGGGTATAATTTTTAAATTATGTTTTAAAGGAAATAAATACCTTGTCAGAGAATGGATTTGAAGAAAATGTCTTTCAAACTGTTTGAGGGAGGAAATGAAAGTATGGTTGACTAAATGGAAGAAGAATTTGAAAAAGAATAGTTGCATGTACATGTATAACTGAATCACTTTGCTGTATACCTGAAACTAACACAACATTGTTAATCAATTATGCTCCAGAATAAATTTTTTTTTTTAAATCTGGAGGAAGTATGGTTGATGGTTGATGGCTGAAGGGGTGTGGTGGGTGATTCAGGTAGAGGAGGTACCAGCCCAGGGCTGGAGCATTAGAGCTCTGTAGTGGGTTTTGTGTTTTATTTCAAGTGCAATGGGAAATCATTATTGGGTTAAAAGCAGGGGTCTGGCATCATGAAAGAGTTGAAGGTGTTCGCAAAAGTGATTACAATGATGACACATGGTTTCAGAGCTGGATGAGGTGTCAAAGAGAGGATGGGACAGCAGGTTGGAGAGAAGATGGCTGGTCACTGATGTGCAGGACTTAATAAGGTGAAAGGAGTGTTCCTGGAGTTAGTTGAGAAAGAGGAAGGACAGGATAGCGTGTTTGGATGAGTGAGGAAGCAGTGAAGCTTCTAGTCCATGTTATATTCATGGGAGCAGGTAGAGATGACAGAGTAAAGTTTGGCTGAAGAGTGAAGCGAGAGAATTAAAGGCCAGGACAACTTGACCGACCTGGGAAGAAAAGTTTCAAATCAATTCAAGTCTCAAGCTCGAGGGTTTTGTATAGTGCTGACCCCTGCTGGTCGATTCTTGCAGAAGCCCTGAAGCTCAGCTGCTGGCTGAGCGGAACCAGGAGCTCAGTCAGTAGAAACTGTAGCTGCAGGACCACTGCCCTTACAGAAAAAAAAAAAAAAAAAAAAAAATTCAAACGAATACTACAAACTGTATGCGAGTAAATTAGATAATAACTGAAACCAACAAACTCCCAGAAACACACGAATGACTGCAATCGATTCAAGAAGAAATAGAAAATGGGAATAGACATAAAGAGATTTAAATTAGTAGCCAAACCCTATCCACAAAAAATCCTGGGCCCAGCTGGCTTCACTGGTGAAGTCTACCAAACATTTAAAGAAGAATTAATAAAAATTCTTAAAAACTCTTCAAGAAAATAGAAAAGGAGGGAACGTTTCCCAATTCATTCCGTGAGGTGAACATTACCTTGATATGAAAACCAAAGATATCACAAGAAAGAAAACTACAGACCAATATCTTGTATTAATATATGTGCTAAAAATTCTCAACAAAATATTAGTAAATTAAATTCAGCAATTTGTAGGAAGAATTAATTATACACCAAGACCAAAGTGTCTTAGCCCAGGAATACAAGATTGATTTATCATCCAAAAATCAATTAATATAATATACTGTATCAGTAGAACAGAGAACAAAAACCACGTGAACATCTCAATAGATGCAGAAAAGCATTTCATAAAATTGAACACATTCATTATAAAAAATTATTAAAAATTCGACAAACTAGGAATAGAATGGAACTTCCTTGACTTGATGAAAGACATCTATAAAAAAGTCTTCTACTAGCATCAAACTTAATGGTGAAATCAGGGACTCAATGGATATGAGTTTGAGCAAACTCCAGGACATAGTGAAGGACAGGAAAGCCTGGCATGCTGCAGTCCATGCAGTCGCAGAGTCAGACATGACTTAAATTGACTGAACAACAGCAACAGCGAAAGACTGAATGTTTTCCCCTAATATCAGGAAAAAGACAAAATGATGTCACCACTTTTATCCAACATTGTACTGGAAGTTGTAGTCAGGGCAATTAGACAAGAAAATAAAATATAAAGTGCGTCTAAATTGGAACAGGAGAAGTAAAACTATATCTGTTTCTAGATAATGTACTCTTGTATGCAGAAAATGCTAAGGAATCCACTAAAAGTTATTAGGAGCAGTAAATAAGTTGGAAAAGATTGTATAATATGAGATCAACATATGGAAATCAATTCTATTTCTATACTTTAACAATGAATAAACCAAAAATGAAATTAAAATCATTCCATCTACAGTAGCATCAAAAAATAAAATATAATTCTTACTAATCACAGTAGTTATGTTCTGTAAAGTCACAGTGAACACAGAGTTAGCATACTGAACCATTGCTCCTGGGGAAATACACAGTAAGACTCCCATGAGTCTCTTGTTACAATATTTTCATCAATTTATCAATGCATAATCTTATTTATTTGTGTTTCTGTTTAAAGACACCTGATTTAGTGTATATTGTTGATTCATTAACATTGAACTCATAGCCAACAGCACTATAACTCATGCTTGAATGAAGCTTATCTAACATGTCTTTTTCCCATTAGGCACATAAACAGCTTCCTGTGCTCAGAAGCACTAGACAGCACTTCTGCACTATAACTGGAGACAGTTTAACAATGTGAAATCAAGAACAAAAAGAACAAAAAATGTGGGAAATGTGGCACTGAGGAGACCATGAAAAAGCCACTTGTTAGAGCAGGAGAGCTGCAAAGAAGGCAGGATGATGCTTTATTTGACTTCAGCTGGGCTGTTCATATCAGGCAATTCAAATATGTTGCTGCTCTATGCATGTCTACAAATGACTGCTAAAGTGCTATGAGTATTGAATTAGGGATTATAAATAAATTTTAGTGAACAGAAAAATTAACAGATATAGAATCCATGATTAATGGGGATAAACTTACCTAAGAATAAATTTAACAACAGAAGAACAAAACTATACTCTGAAAACTACAAAACATTGTTGAAAGAACATTTAATAAATGAAAAAACACTTCATAGCCATGGATCAGGAGACTTAATGTTGATAACAAATCAATTCTTCTCAAAATGATCTACAGATTTAACATAATTCATTTCAAAATCTCACCTTCAATTCAGTTCGGTTCAGTCGCTCAGTCGTGTCCGACTCTTTGTGACCCCAAGAATCGCAGCACGCCAGGCCTCCCTGTCCATCACCAACTCCCGGAGTTCACTCAGACTCACATCCATCTAGTCAGTGATGCCATCCAGCCATCTCATCCTCTGTCGTCCCCTTCTCCTCCTGCCCCCAATTCCTCCCAGCATCAGAGTCTTTTCCAATGAGTCAACTCTTCACAAAAACTGACAAACTGATCCTAAAATTCATATGGAAATTCAGAGGACCCAGAATAGTCAAAACAACCTTGAAAAAGAATAGTAAATTTGGAGGACTCATGTTTTCAAATTTCAAAATTTACTGCAAAGCTACAATCATCAAGACAGTGTGGTTCTGGCATAAAGATAGATATGTCAATCAATGGAATTTAATTGAGAATCTAGAAAGAAATGCTCACATTAATGATCAGTTGATTTTCAACATGAATGGTAAGATGATTCAGTGGGGAAGGAACAGTTTTTTGGCAAATGGTGCTAGGACAACTGGATGTCCACACAGAAAAGAATGAAGTTCATTCTCTACCACAAATCACATGCAGAAATCAACTCAAACTCAGACTATAAAACTCTAAGAAGAAAACACAGGCCTAACTCCTTGTGATCTTATATTTGGCAATAGTTTCTTAGATATGACATTTAACACACAAACAAGAAAAGATAAAAGAGAGGCTTATATCTAGAATATATTAGAAGCTATTACAACTTAATAATTAAAGATAAGTAGCCCAATTAAAGGACTTCCCAGGTGGCGCTAGTGGTAAAGAACCTGCCTGCCAACGCAGGTTAGACATAAGAGACAGGCTCTATCCCTGGGTCGGGAAGATTCCCTGGAGGAGGGC
This sequence comes from Oryx dammah, assembly GCF_014754425.2. Classification (NCBI taxonomy): domain Eukaryota; kingdom Metazoa; phylum Chordata; class Mammalia; order Artiodactyla; family Bovidae; genus Oryx; species Oryx dammah. Next base: position 62,744,325 of record NW_024070209.1, read on the forward strand.
GTAGCAACCGACTCCAGTATTCTTGCCTGGAGAATCCCTTGGACAGAGGAGTCTGGTGGGCTGTAATCCATGGGATTACGGAGTCAACACAACTGAAGCAATTTAGCATGCAGGCAGCCCAATTAAAGGGCATCCCAGATAGCACTAGTGGTAAAGAATCTGCCTGCCAAGCAGGAGATTGGGGTTCAATTCCTAGGTTGGGAAAATCCCCTGGAAGAAGGCATGGCAACCTACTCCAGTATTCTTGCCTGGAGAATCCCATGGACAGAGGAGCCTGGTGGGCTACAGTCCATGGGGTCACAAAGAGTTGGACATGGTTGAAGCATCTGGACACAGGACAGCACAGACCAATTACAATGAGCAAAAGATCTAAAAAGACAGCTCTCCAAAGAAAATGTGCAAATGGCCGATAAACACATGAAAAGATACTCAACATCGTTAGCTATCAGATAAATGTAAATAAAAATCATAATGAGATATGCTGTGATAAAAAAGACAAATAATAAAAAATATTGGCAAGAATGTGGAGAAATGGGAGCCCTCATACATTCCTGCTGCTGCTGCTGCTAAGTCATTTCAGTCGTGTCCGACTCTGTGCTACCCCATAGACTGCAGCCCACCAGGCTCCCCTGTCCCTGGGATTCTCCAGGCAAGAACATTGGAGTGAGTTGCTATTTCCTTCTCCAACGCCTGAAAGTGAAAAGTGAAAGTGAAGTCGCTCAGTCCTCAGTCGTGTCCGATCCTCAGCGACCCCATGGACTGCAGCCCACCAGGCTCCTCCTTCCATGGGATTTTCCAGGCAAGAGTACTGAAGTGGGTGCCATTGCCCTCTCCGCATACATTGCTGGTGGGAGTGTAAAATGGCATCTTACTTTAAAAAACAGTCTTGTAGTTCCTTAAAGCTTATACATAAAGTTGCTATGTGATCCAGCAATTCCACTCCTAAGTATTTATTAATACATAAAAGAAATGAGAAATAAAAATACATGTTTACCAAACTTGTGCTTATATACAAAAACTTGTATATATATGTTTATAATAATGTTATTCATAGTAGTAAAAAAGCTGAAATGACTCAAATCTCCAGCAAGTGATGAATGGATAAGCAAAATGTGGTATACGCATACAGTAGATTTATTCAACAATAAAAAGAAATGAAGCCTTGGTATGTACTACAACATGGATGAAATTTGAAAACATGCAAAATAAAGAAACTTAATCACAAAGGGCCATATAACATATGATTCTGTTTATATGAGATGTCCAGAAGAGGTAAAAACTATAGAGATAGATAGGAAGTATATTAATAGTTGCCTAGTTCTGGGGGGGAATGGTGGAATTGGGGGTTACACATAAGGGGTATAGGGTTTCTTTTGGAGATAATAAAATATTCTAAAATTAATTGTGATGGTGGTTGCACAACTTGCTGAAATACTAAAAGCCATAGAATAATACATTTTATTTTATTTGTTTGAATTGTACATTTTAAAGAGGCAGATTGCATAGTATGCAAATTATCTCAACAAAGATGTTTAAAGAAAAAGCAAAGGACAATTTAAAATAACAAAGGTAATTTTACCTAAAAGACTGTGGAAAGATTTAAATTATTATTTAATCTTGTAAGATGTTTGAACAATGAGGATATTAAAAATATTGATAATATTTTCTGCTTAATTATTATTATTTTCTCCTCTCACTTTTTCCTTCTCTCAACAAATCATGTTTTTATGTCTTTGAAGGTCTCATACTACGTTGATTTCAAAGTTCTTTTTACTTCAACTAAAGCTCTATGAAAAACGGACATAGAAGCAAATGAAAACAAGTTATTTCATTATATACACATATATAATTTTAAATTGTTATACTAGGTCTCCATCATTTAATTCTACAAACTATGATGTATACAAAAGTTTGCTTTATCACTTGTTTTGTCTCTAAATTGGTTTCTTAAGGGGAATGAGAACTCTACATAGTCTACTGAAGTAGAGGAAATCATTTTTTAAAACCTGTTGTACCGTCTGAGAATTAAGTATTTGTTTGCTTTGGTCGCTAGGAGTCAAACACGACTGAAGCGACTTAGCAGCAGCAGCAGCTGCTTTGTTAGTTCTAAATTCTCTAGCTAAATTATGTCTTTTTTTGTTTCTAAACTGTCAGTAGTAATTGTCACAATTCCAGAGTTGTTAACAATTTGGCTGTGCTTTAAGTAAGCCTTTTTATTTTAAGTTTATTTATATCTCTTCCTCTGGGTGTCTAATAACACTTGAGAATTTATGTATACTTTCTTTTATAATGTGCTTTAGAAACCAAAACTGAGACTAGGAAAAACTTATAAAGCAAATAATGTTTTTTCTGTGTTTAAACTTTCTGTAGTTATTACATGTCATATGCTCAATTCACCCCACCACCGAGGTTTTGGTCTCTGTGATTTTGGCCAGGACCTTCAGGCATCAGGAACTGTTGCAGCATCTATTAATACAAGGAAGGAATGGAAAGGAAGGAAGGCAGTGATGAAAAGCACCTTCATCACTTGGAGGTTGGAAAGCATGTTCTGCTTGATGGACTCTGAAAAGACAATTATTGAAAATGACAGAAAGACATGCTCTCAGCAATGTGAAGTCCTATCTCTTCACACAGGAACTAAAAGCATCAACCTGAGCGACAGGAAATACAATACAAGGAGAAAAGCAGACCAAGGTAAGAGAGAGTGTGCTAGGCAGTAGAAACACAGAAGATTAGAAATGGCCAGACAAAAATGCAGAACCCGGAGGGCTACCGATGGAGAACAGAGGCACGTAGAATCAGGTAGAGATGGATGTGAACAAGTGAGAGGGCAGCTTGGATGAGGTGAGTGACCCCAGGCTGATGGTGGGGAGGGAAAGGGCAGCGATCCCTAGACAGCAGGTGGACAAGCCCATGGCTTTGGGGAGGATGCGGAGATGAATGGGGTAGGGAGGATTATTGCATATCCTCCTATGCTTTCAGCTCCAAAAAGTGGTAACTCCACAGTTTGGGTCATGTGGGGAAAAGCAGGTACGGGAAAGGTTTCTAGAGAGTTGTGATGCACTGAATTGCTCATTCCTAATTCTAACATTTCCTTTGTCATACAATTCCCACTTCCTATCCTGCAGGGGATGGGAACAGCATAAACAGATGTGCAAAGACAGGAAATTGCAAGGTGTACTGGGGGAGAGGGAGTAGATGACTTTAGTTATAATGGATGATTCATACAGGGGAGCGGTGGCAGAGAAGTCCAAAAATCGGGGCAGACTCAGATTGTGAAAGTCCTCAGATATTGGGATAAGGAACTGGGCCCCAGCAAGGTGGAAGCATGGGTTTTCTGGAAGGATCTAAAATAATAAACATAATAGTTTAGAAAGATACTTTTATCAGCGAAAGGCAGAAAGGAAGGAGAGATCAGAGGTAAGAACATGAGTTAGAAAACTAAGATTGCTTGTAGTTCAGAACAAGGTCTCAGAGATGTCTGTATAAAGCAATTCTGCTTCTGGGCATTTACATTCTAAGGAGATAATTATGTGTATAAGGAGTTAACTACTAAAGATGCTTATTACAATGTTCTGGAGATGGTGATGGACAGGGAGGCCTGGCGTGCTGCGATTCATGGGGTCGCAAAGAGTCGGACACGACTGCGTGACTGAACTGAACTGAACTGATACCAGATGTATGAAAAAAGTGAAAGTGAAAGTCGCTCAGGCGTGTCCAACTCTTTTCGACCCCACGGACTCTACAGTCCATGGAATTCTTCACACCAGAATACTGGAGTGGGTAGCCATTCCTTCTCCAGGGGATCTTCCCAACCCAGGGATTGAACCCAGGTCTTCCGCATTGCAGGCGGTTTCTTTACCAACTTCGCCACCAGGGAAGCCCACAAGATGTTTCAAAAACTTTTTTTTTTTTTTTTTTTAAGGCTGTACCATGCAGGGTGTGGAATCTTAGTTCTGGGACCAGGGATCAAACCTGTGCCCTCTGTGTTGGGCATGCAGCATCTTAAGCACTGGATGGCCAGGGAAGTCCTTCTAAAAGTGCTTCGTTGGGGCTGTTTAGTCGCTCAGTCGTGTCTGACTCTTTTGCGACCCTGTGAACAGTAGCCTGCCAGGCTCCCCTGTCCATGGGATTTCCCAGGCAAGAACACTGGAATGGGTTGCCATTTCCTTCTCCATAAGTACTTTAAAGTGTCTTTTTGCAGCTAAATTTATGCCTACATTCTTCATTATTTAATAAAGTTCTATCTATAGATTAAAAGGGGCTTCCCTCATAGCTCAGTTAGTAAAGAATCTGCCTGCAATGCAGGAGATCCAGGTTCGATCCCTGGGTCGGGAAGATCCCCTGGAGAAGGAAATGGCAACCCACTCCAGTATTCTCGCCCAGAGAGTCCCATGGTCAGAGGAGCCTGGCAGGTTGCAGTCCATGGGTTCGCATGAGTCAGACATGACTTAGTAAATAAACCACACCACATAGATTAAAAACCTCCAACTTTACTAATGAAAATGAATTGCTATGGTTTTTCTTAGATCCACAATCCTAAAATGACTTACAAAGATATAGCTATATAGACACACACATACACATACACAATCAGAGGAGGGTGAGAATTTGCCAGAGGGGATGTAAGGGACAGTTACCTAACTATTTATATCTATAGCTTGTCTCTACACGGCACTATAACTTCAGTGAAAGCAAAGACACAATACTATCCAAATGAGAAATTTTTAAAGTCTTCAAAAAATTTTTTTCGCTCATTAGACCAATTCTGACCCAATTCCAGTGATCATCCAGTCCCATGCAACTGGCTTCTAGTTGGGCTACCTAAACCAATGATGCTGCAAATGAGAGAATTACACTAATCGAATTAAACCCATCTGAGTGCTCCCTTGGTGACAGAGCATGAGATGGTTGGATGGCATCACTGACTCAGTGGACTGGAGTTTGAGCAAAGTCCGGGAGTTAGTGAAGGACAGGGAGGCCTGGCGTGCTGCAGTCCATGGGCTTACAAAGAGTCACACATGACTGAGAGAATGAACAACCAGTGCTCCCTAGAAACTGGGGATGGGGATCCACCCATACACCCTCTCAGGTTTTGTAGCTGCTATATTATTTATAAGGAGTGGATGGATGTTGGTAGAATGAATATCCTAAAGATGAAATTGAAGCCTATGACAGCAGAATTCAAATGTCAAGAGAAATTGCATCCTGTTGCAATGAAAGACTTTGCAGACATGATCACAAAACTGCTAACAGTCATCTGAAAAATCTTAAAGAAAAGATGAAATACCTGAAGACTAGACGTATGTACTCTTGCCTGGAAAATCCCATGGATGGAGGAGCCTGGTAGGCTGCAGTCCATGGGGTCGCTAAGAGTCAGACACGACTGAGCGACTTCACTTTCACTTTTCACTTTCATACATTGGAGAAGGAAATGGCAACCCAATCCAGTGTTCTTGCCTGGAGAATCCCAGGGACGGGGGAGCCTGGTGGGCTGCTGTCTATGGGGTCGCACAGAGTTGGACATGACTGAAGCAACTTAGCAGCAGCAGCAGACATATGTAGGCAGATGGTGGGGAATGGTGAGGGGTAGGTGCAGGATCAATTCTTGTCAACTAATATCGCAACTTTAAGACAGAGTCCTGAGTGTCAGTGAGATATTTTTAAATACTACAAGGCTTCCCTGGTGGCTCAGAGGGTAAAGCGCCTGCCCGCAATGCGGGAGACCCGGGTTCGATCCCTGGGTCGGGAAGTTCCCCTGGAGAAGGAAATGGCAACCCACTCCAGTATTCTTGGCTGGAGAATCCCACTGATGGAAGAGCCTGGTGGGCTACAGTCCATGGGGTTGCAAAGAGTCAGACACGACTGAGCGAGCTCACTTAACGCTTAAGCTTACAGTTCTTGATGACACATGTGACTGGATTGAAAGACTCCAAGTTACACTAAACAAGTCATCAGTAATTACAAGGTAATTGTGTAATGAACAGCTGTGGCTCTGGTTTCCCCAGCATCCATTCCCCATTCTTCTGGGGAAACATCATGCCAGAACATCCCTGGAGAGCCACCTCTTGGTTCTCAATCATGTAGTTGGAGCCAGGCGTGCTCCCTAAGTCAACAAGCAATTCCCACCTCTCTGGACCAGCAACTGGTGCGAATCTGGCCAATCAGAATGTGGATCAAGACTTTTTTCTTTGACTCTTGTAGTAAAGAAGCTCTTTCTTTCCTTCAGGATTTGAAGCAGAAAAGATGTTGGAAAGAGATGCAGCCCTCTTTTGGGCATCACCGATCTGGGGGTAGAGAAGGTAGCAGGAGAGTCTGAAACTGCCGGGAGACTCTAGGTGGAGCCTGAGCATGAGCAGAGATAATGTTGTATGTATCATATCTAGCTATGCTGGGAAATTTATTTCTTTGAACTTTGCAGTTATAGGAGCTATGCTGACTATACTTTCTTATTTTTTGTATTCCTGATGCTCTGGCATTTGGGGCCTTGATCTTGGAGAGACTCTCCTTCCCAGGGCTAGCTAATTCTTACAGATAGCAAATGATCCCCTCCCCTCTCCCATACCCAGAGTATGGCTTTGACATGCAAACCAAAGAAGCCAGAACCAACCTCTCCAACTATTTTCTTTATCAAACTCTCATGCATGAAACCAGTATTCCACCTGCCCTAAATCAATCCAGGGCCAGGACCAGCTAGAGACCATCCCAGAGCCCAGAACCTACTTCAGTGAATCAAACTCTATAATTCTAAACTGACTCAGGTACCTACCCTATTTCACCCATTCTTTCCTATCAAAACCCTTTTAAAGGCTCTGAGCCACATTCTCCTGCCTTGATCCTCTCTGCCCCCTGACCAGCCCTGGTTCTTCCCCAACGGCCCTGTGTGATAGGCTGGCCCTCCTGTTTCTAAGGAACTATGAGTATAAACTTCTTTTATGACAATCATTTCCATGTGGCTATGTCTTAGCATACCTGATTAAAACAAGTCCAGGGTACATTTTTAAACAGAAGCCAATAAATTCCTTTATTTTTAAAAAGACAATTTAAGTTAGATTGCTTTTGTTACCAGTGTTTGTGGAAAATCGAATAACAATCAAGCTAAGAAGAAAAAAAGAGACAGAATTTTATTCGCACTAAAATGAGACTTCTAACTCGAAACAGATTCTCGGGAGCTCTGAGAACTGGTCACTGGTCAGCAATTAAATACGCAGTTTTATACATTTTTGAGACAAAGAATTTATGCAACATATTGACATTATACATAAAGTTCATTAAAAAATGTTTTGGTCGGCTGTACAGGTACAGGCGGCTGCGACCAGAGCACTGAGCGCGGCCGAGAGGAGCTACCCGGCGTCTGAGGCCAGGGGCAGTGGCCGGGCGGAGCAACCTCAGGTCCAAGGAGCGGTGCCTGCGCGGGCGCAGTAGGGCCTAGAGGAGCCATCCCACGTTGAAGGTCAGGAAGGGCGGCGGTGAGGAGATACCCCTCATCCAAGGTAAGGAGCAGTGGCTGCGCTTTGCTGGAGCAGCTGTGAAGAGATACCCCACGCCCAAGGTAAGAGAAACCCAAGATGGTAGGTGTTGTAAGAGGGCATCAGAGGGCAGATACACTGAAACCATACTCACAGAAAACTAGTCAATCTAATCACACTAGGACCACAGCCTTGTCTAACTCAACGAAACTAATCCATGCCTGCAAGGCAACCCAAGATGGGCGGGTCATGGTGGAGAGGTCTGACAGAATGTGATCCACTGGAGAAGGGAATGGCAAACCACTTCAGCATTCTTGCCTTGAGAACCCTATGAACAGTATGAAAAGGCAAAATGATAAGATTCTGAAAGAGGAACTCCACAGGCCAGTAGGTGCCCAATATGCTACTGGAGATCAGTGGAGAAATAACTCCAGAAAAACTGAAGGGATGGAGCCAAAGCAAAAACAATACCCAGCTGTGGATGTGACTGGTGATAGAAGCAAGGTCCGATGCTGTAAAGAGCAATGTTGCATAGGAACCTGGAATGTCAGGTCCATGAATCAAGGCAAATTGGAAGTGGTCAAACAAGAGATGGAAAGAGTGAACGTGAACATTCTAGGAATCAGCAAACTAAAATGGACTGGAATGGGTGAATTTAACTCAGATGACCATTATATCTACTACTGTGGGCAGGAATCCCTCAGAAAAAGTGGAGTAGCCATCATGGTCAACAAAAGAGTCCAAAATGCAGTACTTGGATGCAATCTCAAAAACGACAGAATGATCTCTGTTCATCTCCAAGGCAAACCATTCAATATCATGGTAATCCAAGTCTATGCCCCAACCAGTAACGCTGAAGAAACTGAAGTTGAATGGTTCTATGAAGACCTACCTTTTAGAACTAACACCCCAAAAAAGATATCCTTTTCTTTATAGGGGACTGGAATGCAAAAGTAGGAAGTCAAGAAACACCTGGAGTAACAGGCAAATTTGGCCTTGGAATATGGAATGAAGCAGGGCAAAGACTAATAGAGTTTTGCCAAGAAAATGCACTGGTCATAGCAAACACCCTCTTCCAACAACACAAGAGAAGACTCTACACATGGACATCACCAGATGGTCAACACCGAAATCAGGTTGATTATATTCTTTGCAGCCAAAGATGGAGAAGCTGTATACAGTCAACAAAAACAAGACCATGAGCTGACTATGGCTCAGATCATGAACTCCTTATTGCCAAATTCAGACTTAAATTGAAGAAAGTAGGGAAAACCACTAGACCATTCAGGTATGACCTAAATCAAATCCCTTATGATTATACAGTGGAAGTGAGAAATAGATTTAAGGGCCTAGATCTGATAGATAGAGTGCCTGATGAACTATGGAATGAGGTTCGTGACATTGTACAGGAGACAGGGATCAAGAACATCCCCATGGAAAAGAAATGCAAAAAAGCAAAATGGCTGTCTGGGGAGGCCTTACAAATAGCTGTGAAAAGAAGAGAAGCAAAAAGCAAAGGAAAAAAAGGAAAGATATAAGCATCTGAATGCAGAGTTCCAAAGAATAGCAAGGAGAGATAAGAAAGCCTTCTTCAGTGATCAATGCAAAGAAATAGAGGAAAACAACAGAATGGGAAAGACTAGAGATCTCTTCAAGAAAATCAGATACCAAGGGAATATTTCATGCAAAGATGGGCTCGATAAAGGACAGAAATGGTATGGACCTAACAGAAGCAGAAGATATTAAGAAGAGGTGGCAAGAATACACAGAAGAACTGTACAAAAAAGATCTTCACAACCCGGATAATCACGATGGTGTGATCACTCATCTAGAGCCAGACATCCTGCAATGTGAAGTCAAGTGGGCCTTAGAAAGCATTACTACGAACAAAGCTTGTGGAGGTGATGGAATTCCAGTTGAGCTATTTCAAATCCTGAAAGATGATGCCGTGAAAGTGCTGCACTCAATATGCCAGCACATTTGGAAAACTCAGCAGTGGCCACAGGACTGGAAAAGGTCAGTTTTCATTCCAATCCCAAAGAAAGGCAATGCCAAAGAATGCTCAAACTACCACACAATTGCACTCATCTCACACGCTAGTAAAGTAATACTCAAAATTCTCCAAGCCAGGCTTCAGCAATACGTGAACCATGAACTTCCAGATGTTCAAGCTGGTTTTAGAAAAGGCAGAGGAACCAGAGATCAAATTGCCAACATCCGCTGGATCATGGAAAAAGCAAGAGAGTTCCAGAAAAACATCTATTTCTGCTTTATTGACTATGCCAAAGCCTTTGACTGTGTGGATCACAATAAACTGTGGAAAATTCTGAAAGAGATGGGAATACCAGACCACCTGACCTGGCTCTTGAGAAATCTGTATGCAGGTCAGGAAGCAACAGTTAGAACTGCACATGGAACAACAGACTGGTTCCAAATAGGAAAAGGAGTACATCAAGGCTGTATATTGTCACCCTGCTTATTTAACTTATATGCAGAGTACATCATGAGAAACACTCGGCTGGAAGAAGCACAAGCTGGAATCAAGATTGCTGGGAGAAATATCAATAACCTCAGATATGCAGATGACACCACCCTTATGGCAGAAAGTGAAGAGGAGCTAAAAAGCCTCTTGAAGAAAGTGAAAGAGGAGAATGAAAAAGTTGGCTTAAAGCTCAACATTCAGAAAATGAAGATCATGGCATCTGGTTCCATCACTTCATGGGAAATAGATGGGGAAACAGTGGAAACAGTGGCTGACTTTGTTTTTTGGGCTCCAAAATAACTGGAGATGGTGACTGCAGCCATGAAATTAAAAGATGCTTACTCATTGGAAGAAAAGTTATGACCAACCTAGATAGTATATTCAAAAGCAGAGACATTACTTTGCCAACAAAGGTCCGTCTAGTCAAGGCTATGGTTTTTCCAGTAGTCATGTATGGATGTGAGAATTGGACTGTGAAGAAGGCTGAGCACCGAAGAATTGATGCTTTTGAACTGTGGTGTTGAAGAAGACTCTTGAGAGTCCCTTGGACTGCAAGGAGATCCAACCAGTCCATTCTGAAGGAGATCAGCCCTGGGATTTCTTTGGAAGGAATGATGCTGATGTTGAAACTCCAGTACTTTGGCCACCTCATGCGAAGAGTTGACTCATTGGAAAAGACTCTGATGCTGGGAGGGATTGAGGGCAGGAGGAGAAGTGGACGACAGAGGATGAGATGGCTGGATGGCATCACGGACTCGATGGATGTGAGTCTGAGTGAACTCCAGGAGTTGGTGATGGACAGGGAGGCCTGGCGTGCTGTGATTCATGGGGTCGCAAAGAGTCGGACACGACTGAGCAACTGAACTGAACTGAATAGGTACAGAGCAAGCCTTTGGTCAATGTGACCCCTGAATGAGATAAAAAAGAAAATTTAACCTTAAAATTATAATGCTTGTGTCAGAGGAAAGAGACCGTTTTTCTTAAAGGTTGATTACATCCTTCTGTTTTGAGGTGGTCTGGTTAATGTAAAATGCAGATTCAAACTATATGTTGGGAAAAGCCAACCACAAAAGGGGCATGTTATTTATTTTTTTCTTTCTGTCTTAGTTTGATTGCCCTATCACAGACAAATCTGTGATTTTACTTCAGCACTGTGTCAGCAAAAGTCCTAACTGATACAAATAATTTTATTATACTGCAGAGGCCTCCTGTGACTTTTTGGTTGTCCAATATAGACCTATTTCCCCTTCTTTTGGTAACCTCATTCTGGTACCCTGTCAGAAATTCTTCCTGTTTTAAGTCCATGTGCAGCAAATGGATACCTTCCCTCCATCAAGAGTTTAGCATGTGATCAGGACCAGCCAAGTGTTGTAATTTCATTCCCTGGTCACAGTGATTGATTAGAGGAGGTAATTTGGCCAAATTTGCCTTCACAATGAGTCATGGGAAAGGACTTCTTTTCAACTGACTCTGAATCCAGAATAATATAGGATGGAGATCTGTTGACACTGTCCTATCACCTCAAGGTAAAAGCTTGCCTGATATAAAGCCAGCGCAGTAGAAATGTAACCAAAAGATGGGAAAAGAGAAGTTGAGTCCCAATGTCATTATTTGAGTTCCTGTCACATTATGCTTAAAGTTCACCCCTACACCTTCAGTTACATGAGTCAACTAATTCTAGATTCTTTAGATATCAATCTGTCACTGCCAGCACAGGAAATTCCGAAGGCTTTAGGAGCTCCAAATATATGTTTCTACAAATCACAATTGCTGTTCTTCATTGTTCAGTCACTCAGTTGTGTCCGACTCTGTGACCCCATGGACTGCAGCACGCCAAGCTTCCCTGTCCTTCACTATCTCCTGGAGTTTGCTCAAATTCATGACCATTGAGTCACTGGTGCCATCCAACTATCTTATCCTCTGTCGTCCCCTTCTCCTCCTGCCCTCAGTCTTTCCCAGCATCAGGGTCTTTTCCAGCGAGTCAGCTCTTCGCATCAAGTAGCCAAAGTATTGGAGCTTCAGCTTTAGCATTAGTCCTTCCAATGAATATTCAGGGTTGTTTTCTTTCAGGACTGACTAGTTTGATCTCCTTGTTGTCTGAGGGACTCTCAAGAGTCTTCACCAGCAGCACAGTTCAAAAGAATCGATTCTTCTGTGCTCAGCATTCTTTATGGTCAAACACTCACATCCATACATGACTACTGGAAAAAACACAGCTTTGACTATCCAGACCTTTGTCTTAAGTGGGACTTAAAGTGTATCTGTAGTGCCTTATGTTTTAAAAGAAAGAATGAATTCATATATTGTTTGTGTAGTTAATTATTAACTAAAACCATAAAATAAAAAGTGTCAGCAGTATTTCATCATGGAAAAAACTCAGACTTCAAATCAGACTTGGGTTTGAATCCTGATGTTCCTATCAAGTATGAAACTTTAAATAGTTGATTTTAACCCCCTTTAATCTCACTTCTCTCTCTTTTTAACTCTAAAGTAAGCATTTTATTTTTATTAATTTTTAGTGGAGTGTAGTTGATTTACAGTGTTGTGTTAGTCTCTGTTATCAGTTATAACAGTGAATCAGTTATACATTCACATATAATCACTCTTTTTCCTTTTTATTTTTAATTAGTTAATTTTTTTTAGCCACACCATGCAGCATGGGGAATCTTAGTCCGCCAGCCAGAGAACTGAAACCATACCTCCTGCAGTGGAAGTGTGGAGTCTTAACACCGGACAGTCAAGGAAGTCCCATCTATGCTTTTTTAGAATTTAATCCCATAAAGATAGTCTCACTTCTCCTGACTGTGAAATAGGTGATTATATTACCTATCTCATAAGACTGTTATGAAGATTTAGTTAAATTAGATAATGTATTAAAAAGGCTAAGTATAGTGTATGGTAGAAAAGAGCTGCTCAATAAATAGTAGTAAGCTACTGTTCTTACAAAGAATGAAATTTTTAGTGTTTAATGTATTTAGACCTTCTATTCCTCTCAACTTCCAATAAATGGACTAGTGTTCATTTTCAGAAAAAGTATCATGCTGTAACATGCTTAGTGATTTCATTCAGTGCTTCCTAACTGAGTAATAGGTTATGCTTTGGGGTTGTACAAAGTTGACACTCACAAATCCCTAGTAAACTCTTTTCCTTGAGGTCCTCGAAATTTACAAAAATATCTATAATGCTTAATAAAGCCTTTTTCTACATCAGTGTCATTGTTAGACCAAATCAACACAGGAAAGCATCCTTGTACCAAAGTCTTAACCACAGAGCAATGATCAAGTCTTAAGAATGCCGAAACAGGTTTGAACAGGTCTGTTTCTCTGTGGCAACTTTATGTTCCAAGATGAAATCTCACACAGATCTTCAAAAGAAACTCAAGCTCTCTGTACTGTGTGATAAATGAAGGTGCCATATCATGAAAATTAAGTCAGAGGTCTCCAAGACAAGTTAGTCCACTTTAGCACACTTGGTTTCTCTGCCATTTTTGATGTCTGATCTATCATCAATGCCAACATTCTTCCAGGTGCCAACATATTGAATTTCTCGTTACAGTGTAAATTCGATTAAAGCATAATTTGCACTTATCTTGTGCCAATTATCTATGTTTACCTGAACGCACATAGAGTGATCACACTTCTAGAAATGTTAATAAAGGTTGTGGGGTGAACATGATGAATCTTATTCTGATAATAAAGGACAAAAAAGAAACATGGGAAGGAGAATAAGGAACAAGTAAATGACATGAGCTTATCTGATCATCTTAATGCTCACTCAATGAAAAAACAAAAGGGAAGATGAATTTCACTATTATAACTGTGATTTGTAAAAGCTACTACTAATAATGCCTTCTATAAATTAACAGAGTAGTACATTTATTGGGGGCAAAAAACAAATTGAACTCTATAAAATGAGAAAATTTTGAAAAGTCTGATCAGGATCACAAAATTAAACCTTCTAAGTGAAGACAAGAGCCCAGATATTTTCATTCATGGTTCAGGATGCTTTCCATTAGATTCATTATTCCATGATATAACTATATCCATTTAACTTCTCTGCACCTCTGTCTATTCATCTTTAAAAGAAGAGGGTGGGACTTCCCTGCTGGTCTAGTAGTTAAGAATCCACCTGCCAATGCAGAGGATACAGGTTGGATCCCTGGTTGGGGAAGAGTCCACATACCTCAGAGCAACTAGGCCTGTGTGCACAACTACTGAGCCAGCGCTCGACTACTGAAGCCCCAGAGCTGTAAAGCCTTGCTCCACAGCAAGACTAGCCATCACAATGAGAAGCCTGCAAACTGCAACTAGGGAGTAATCCCCACTCGCTGCAACTAGAGAAAGCCAGCAAGCAGCAAAAGAAGGGTGTGGTAACAAGTTTGAAGGTAATCATGAGCATCTGAAGGGTGTTTCCAATGTTCTTCCAAAAACCAGCAATATTGTTAGTTTGTATAATAGTGACACTGATTATTTGAGGGTGTGCCACAAAAGTTATTGGAACATGTGTAAGACAGTCACCAAACTGAACACATAGAGGATGTACTTTGTCTGGCAACAGCTCAGAGCAGTAGCCAAAATTTAAGCAACAAAGTGTGCTCCATGGGCTCCATGTGCTGGGAAGGTTGGGAACCACTGGGTTAGACCACGATGTTGCTTTAGCCGTGGCAGAAAGAGTTACCTCCCTGCTCTTTCCTCTTTCTATCTACACCTTCTCTAAAAGCCAGGACTAGCACATGAGTCAGGGGATGAGCCCGGATGAGTCAGGGCTCATGGCTTCTTCTGAAGGTTGTAGGTAAAGACCTCAGCTGGACTCATAAAGACCAGAATTCAGATAAGATGAGATCCCAGGAGGGTAGAAGCAACAGCCCTTAGGCCTCCAGGTCAACAGAAGAGGCAGAACTCGAGCTTTGTCTTAGTAAGTCCTATTTTTATTTCCATAAAGTCACTTATTTTTTATTTCAGACTTGTTTGTTAAGCTTCAAGGCCCGAGCAGCTTGTGACTAAAGCTAATGCTGTTCTACAGGCTGCTGTTAGGGGATTTGGCCACGGAACCTGTTCCTTTTTCATCCTTCATTAGAAATTTAAATCTATCACTGCCTCCACAAGCTTTGTGTTTCTTCTCTTTTCACTAGCAAATTATTAACATAAGATTTTAATCACAGTATGGAGGTAACAGAATATATATTAAAATATTTAGGTTCAAGATATGTAAATTTTGAATTTAGTCAGATTTAATACATTTTATGTGGATAATTCAAATGATTCTGGAATTGAAACTTTTTGCCATTTCTGAGAGTTTTCTGTCAGTCCGTAATGATGGATCATTTGGAGTTTGGGAGCTTACATTTTGATGTTGGATACTAATGTCAGGCACTCTTTTCCCCGTAAATCATGTGAACAGAGAAATTCAATCCTACTTGGTTATTTAAAAAACTTTTTAGTGGTACTGGAACCTTTTTAAAAAGTCATCTATTAATAGTTTAATTCTGAGAGCAATGACAACCTCAAGCAACTACGTGAATGAATGACCCTCACAAACATAATGCTGAGCAAAAGAAACAAGGCAAAAGAATATACAGTGTAATGATTCCATTTACACAAAGTCAAAAATAGGTGTGTGCTGTGTGCTCAGTCGTGGCCGACTCTTTTGCGACCCTATGGACTGTAGTCTGTCAGGCTCCTCTGTGGAATTTTCCGGGCAAGAATATGGAGCGGGTTGTCATTTCTTCCTCCAGGGGATTTTCCCAACTCAGGGATCGAAACTGGGTCTCTTGTGTTTCCTGCATAGGCAGGCAGATTCTTTACCACTGAGCCACCAGAAGAACAACCCCCCCACCCCCGCAAACAGGCAAAATTAATCTATCAAAGCTTAGTAATGTTTTCCTTTGGAGTGGAGAAGTGGGGCAGAGGAAGTGTAGGGGCATTTTCTGGGGTTCCTGAGATAGTGTAATTCCTGACCTTGATGTGGTTATGTAGCTGTGTTTACTTAGTAATAGTATTGAGCCAGAAAAGTACCATTTGTTAACTTTTCCTTTTTTTTTCGGCTGAACCAGAGATGGAACTTGAGCCCACTGGAGTGGAAGCACTAAGTCCTAACCATTGGACCACCAGGGAAGTCCTGTGTCCTTTTCTAACTGTGTATTATAGCTCAGTAGAATTTAGAATTTATTTTAAAGTCTACACATTTATTTAAACATTAATTTTTAATTTCATGGGGAATACATGAAAACATCCTCTGTAAAAAAAAAAAAAAAACTAGAATATTTTACTTGGAGTAAGTCCTTTTTGGTCCCTTTCAGATCTTATATTCTCCCAAGAGGATATTGGTTTATCCTTTTTACATACATTATCTAAGTAAGGACATATAGAAAATATATAGTATCATTGTATGTGTCTTTAAGTTCTGTGCTCTTTTAAAACTATCTGGATTGATAGACTTCATATTGCCTCTTTCAGTGGTACAGAGTATCAACAATATCTCTAAGAAACTTCTAATAATTGTCATTAAAATTATATATTATTTTGTACTACACTGTATAAACAGAAGTTTTTATCATATATGTATGCTTACTTTTATATGTGTTCTATATGTGATATGTATTTTATTATAGTATAGATCTATTATACAACTTGTAATAAAACCTATACAACAAAAGAGTCATTGTGTACCTGTCATTTAGCAAGCCTCATCGACAGAATTAAACGTGGAGATAGAAGCATATAAGAATCAACAGTAAGTGGCTGGCATAACTTTCAATGTAAGCAGAGAAAAGTTTGAACAGCAGCTTTACCATTTAAAGAAAAGTGAACTCGACTAGTTAATTTACTGAACTTTAGTTTTCTCATTTGTAAAAATGGGACTAACGATACCTATATATCAAGAGTGATATGAGGACCAGGTGAGAAAATGCATTCAAGAGATTGAGTGGTTTGCTCAAGGAGAGAGCCTGGAAGCAGGGGGACCAGGTTTTAAATCCAAGTCTTTATGATGCTGGATCTTTAGACCTTAACTTCTATACAATCCTGCCACTAAAATGGCCCCCACGGCTAACTTCCTCAGTCTTAATATGTTAGAATATCCTCTCCCTAACTTAGGCTATTGTTTTTCCACTGGTCATGTAGAGTTGGACTGTGAAGAAAGCTGAGCACTGAAGAATTGATGCTTTTGAACTGTGGTGTTGGAGAAGACTCTTGAGAGTCCCTTGGACTGCAAGGAGATCCAGCCAGTCCATTCTGAAGGAGATCAACCCTGGGATTTCTTTGGAAGGAATGATGCTGAGGCTGAAACTCCAGTACTTTGGCCACCTCATGCGAAGAGTTGACTCATTGGAAAAGACTTTGATGCTGGCAGGGATTGGGGGCAGGAGGAGAAGGGGACGACAGAGGATGAGATGGCTGGATGGCATCACGGACTCTACGGACATGAGTCTGAGTGAACTCCAGGAGTTGGTGATGGACAGGGAGGCCTGGCGTGCTGCGATTCATGGGGTCGCAAAGAGTCGGACACGACTGAGCGAGTAAACTGAACTGAACTTAGGAAGAATAGGAACATTTATTCATCCATCCATCCATTCATTCATTATTTTATTTATGCCAGAAATCTCAGCTTTAATTGGCGATGCAAGACTCACCATTTAGGGCCTGGAGTTTGCTCAATGACAGAATTAGAATATTTGATAGAAAGAATAGCCTTTGGATTGGAAGGAAGACTGAGAGAATGGATGGGTTCAAGTTTTAGTCCACCATGAATAACAGTAGGACAGTCTGCCCCTCAGTGAACTGCTTTAATTTTTATCCTGAAAGTTAAAAAAACCCTCACAAACATTTATTGAGATACACATGTACCATACAATTCATTTATTTCAAGTATATAATACTATACTGTATTATAGGCAATTATACCTCAATGAGGGCTTCCCTGGTAGCTCAGCTGGTAAAGAATTTGCCTGCAATGTAGGAAACCCTGGTTTGATTTCTGGGTCAGGAAGATCACCTGGAGAAGGGTTAGGCTACCCACTTCAGTGTTCTTGGGCTTCCCTGGTGGCTCAGATGGTAAAGAATCCACCTGCAATGCAGGAGACACAGGTTCAGTCTCTGGGTTGGGAAGATCCCCTGCAGGAGGGCATGGTAACCCACTCCAGTATTCTTGCCTGGAGAATCCCCATGAACAGAGGAGCCTGATGGGCTACAGTCCATGGGGTCACAAAGAGTCAGACACGACTGAGCGACTAAGCAGCACAGCATATCTCAATGAAATTAGAAAAAAACACTGTAAGAGTCAAGTTGTATAACCATCACCACAAGCAATATTAGAACATTTCATTATCTCAGAAAGAAACCCCATACCCATTAGCACTCACTCCCCATTTCTCTACTTCTCTCCCACAAGACACTAAGCTTCGACAATCCATCTTCTGTGTGTAAAGATGTGCCTATTTTGGATATTTCATATCAGTGGAATCACACAATATGTGACTTTTTGTTTCTGGTTGCTTTTTTTTAGTGTAATGTTTTCAAAGTTCACCCATATTGTAGCATGTAGCAGTACTACCCTGTTTTTTTCGGCTGAATAATAATCTATTAAATGGACTTCCAGTGCAGGGGCCACGGGTTTGATCCCTGGTGGGAGATTTAGGATCCCATATCACACGGGGCTTGGCCAAAAGAAAGAAAGAATGCTAAAAAAATTAAAAAATAAATAAAACGTCAAGTAAAACTGTAAGTCATATACACATAATGCCTATGAGAAGCTTCCCTGATGGCTCAGTTGGTAAACATTCTGCCTGCAATGTGGGAGACCCAGGATTGATCCCTGGGTGGGGAAGATCCCCTGGAGAAGGAACTGGCAACCCACTCCAGAATTCTTGCCTGGAAAATCCCATGGACAGAGGAGCCTGGTAGGCTGCAGCCCATGGGGTCACAAAGAGTCAGGCACAACTGAGTGACTAACACTTTCACTTTCATAATGTCTATGAGGTTTGTTTTTTTGATTTAAAGAAACACTTAAGTAGTCTAGTTTCAAAACTATAGCTGTTTAACTTGAAAGCGAATGCAGTGGCTAATTAGGTAAAAACCTCTTAGCTTAGAAAATGAGAAATTGTGGGTCAGGCAAACTGTACTTCGTTGTTTTTTGGTCCATTCTGGCAACAATCACTGATGGCTGCTTAAACTCCCATCTGCTTAAGTGACAAGTTCCTGGGGAAATTCTGTAATAGGTCATTTGGGACCCCCAAAATCCAGTCAATATTCTTAACATCACTAAATATGGGACACCCAGACATATGTCTTCAAATGTGATACAAGAGGAAGTACATACTACTGCCTATGAAATACTTTTGCCAAAATAACTGAATCTTAATCTAATCATGCTTCTAGATCTAACTACCAGTTTACAAAAGATATGGAGGCTAATAGAACAAGAAAAACAATACTACATGCCAGCCAAATATAGAATGTTGGAAAATCTAGAAGACAAAATGGTCCAGTTTATTCACCCAAAATACAGTATAGAAAGGAGATGGGGAAGTAGTATAGACCAAAATAATCTTAAGAGACATATAAACCAAATAAATGATATGGGTGTCCTCTTCCTGAGTTCTCAGATACAGAATAAGATATAATAGACGTGGTAACACTATCAGTTTCCTAAATGAGAGGACACCTTTGGAATGAATTAAAGTGTTACTCAAAACATTCCCAAGGTGATTTTGTGCTTATTAAATTAGAAACTGCAGATATAAATCACTACATTTTTAAGGTAATCCAAGGAAATCATTCTTATCCATAAATTCTGGAGAGAAAATAATCAGTTTTATTATTTTACTTTAATTACTAGGAGACAGTATTTTCCTTCTCAACTCAAGTAGGATACACATCAATGAGTAGGAGCGTATTTTAACAGTTATTGTATTACTCTATAACCACAAAAACATACTGACTCACTTCCATTTAAGCATAGATGCTAAATAAGATCCAAGTGAAATGCTAGGAAAGTCATCTCCAACTGAGATGCCAACTAGAGGTTCAGGTTTTCATGGCAATTCCAAAGTTCCCCTAAATCCTGAATGAATGAAACTTTGGGGTCAGTCACACCTGGAACTATTCCTGGTTCTGATACAGTTTGGTGAATTTGGGGAGGTAACAATTATTAAAAACAACTCTGTGGAATTTACAAGGTATAATGTACAACTCTCAAATGTACAGTTTCATGATTTTCATGAATTATACCATTGACTAACTACCACCAATTTCCATCACCCCATAAAGTTCTCTCCTGCCTCTATTCAGCCAAACCTGCGCTCAGCCTGAGCGAACCCTGATATGCTTCCTATATTTACACATCTGCTTTTTCTAGACATTTTATATAAACAGAATCATACAACACAAAGTATTTTGTAACTGGTATATTTTTAAGTTTCATCCATGTTGTAGCATGTAGTTTCCTTTCAACTGCCAAAACACTATTCTGTTGTATGGATATACCACTTAGTTTACTCATTCACAAATTCAATATTCAATTCAATTCAAATAACATTTGAATTGTTTCTACTGTTCACCTATTATGAGTAATGCCACTACAAACACTGGTGTACAAGTCTGTGAATATAATTTTTCATTTCTCTTGGGAATAGTATCTAGGAGTGGAATTGCTAGGTATAGTGACTTTATGTCTAACTTTTTGAAAAACTGCCAACTGCTTTCCAAAGTGGCTGCACCATTGTACATTCCTACCAGTGATGTTTGAGGGTACCAGTTTCTCCAAATCTTTGCCAATAGGTGTTCTTTTCTCCTTTTGAGTATAGACATTCTAGTGAGTATAAAGTGGTATCTCATAATCATTTCCCTAATGACTAATGACATTGAGCATCTTTTCACATGTATATCTCCATTAGTGAAATGTCTACTCAAATCTTTTGTCCACTTTTTGATTAGATAATGTATCTTCTTATTGTTATAAGTATTAAAAAAATTTTTTTTAATTTATTTTTGGCTGTGCTGAATCTTCATTGCTGCATGGGTTTTTCTCTTTTCTCTGCATGGGTTTTTCTGTGGAGAGTGGGGGCTACTCTCTAGTTGGGTTGTGGTGCCTGGGCTTCTCATTGAGGTGGCTTCTCTGTGGAGCACGAGCTCTAGGCACTCAGGCTTCCATAGTTGCAGCATGTGGGCTTAGCAGTTGCATCTCTGGGGCTCTAGAGCACAGGCCCAATAGTTGTGGCACATGGGATTAGTTGGTCCTCAGCATGTGGGATCATCTCTAATCGGGGATCAAACCCATGTCTGCTGCATTGGCAGGCAGATTCTTTATTATTGAGCCACCAGGGAAGTCCCTAAGTGTTCTTAATTTATTCTGGATACAAGTACTTTGTTGGCTATGTGATTTGCATATATTTTCTTCTAGTCTGTGGCTAGTCTTTTTCTTTTAATACATGACTTAAAAGTGTTACATTTCTACTAAGTATATCACTGTTTCTTTTATAGATCATGATTTTGGTGTCATATCTAGGTCATTTTTAACTCAACATCAAAAGATTTTTCCCCTTGGACTTCCCTGGGGAAGTCCTCCCAATGTAGCGGGCCTGCATTTGATCCCTGGTTAGGGAACTAGATAGCGCATGCATGTTGTAACAAAGATCCCAGGAGCCACAACTAAGACCCAGCACAGCCAAAATAAATAATTTTTTTTTCTCCTGTTTTCTTCCAGAAATTATGTAGTTTTAGCTCTTTTACATTTTGGCGTAAGATTCGTTTGAATTAATTTTTTATGTATTGTGTGAGGTAAGGATCAAAGTTCTTTTCCCACTACACACGGAAATTTGGGGTTTCCAGGTGTAAAGAATCCACCTGCCAATGCAGGAGATGCAAGAAACGTCGGTTTGAGCCCTGGGTCTGCAGGATCCCCTGGAGTCAGAAATGCAGTGCACTCTGGTATTCTTGCCTGGAAATCCCATGGACAGAGGAGCCTGGTGGGTTACAGTCCATGGGGCGCAAAGAGCTGGACACGACTGAGTGAGTGAGTAGCAGCAGCATACCTGCATATTCAGTTATCTCAGCGCTACTGGTGTAAAAAAAAATTAGTTTCCCCATTGAATTGTTTTAGCACATTTGTTGAAAATCAAATGACCATAAATGTTAGAGTTTATTTCTGGGCTGTCTTTTGTGTTCCATTGATCTATACATTTATCCTTGTGCCAATACCACACTGTATTCTTTACTGTAGCTTCATAGTAAGCTTTGAAATCAGATAGTGGAAGTCTAGGAGAGAGAAATGGTAACCCATTCCGGTATTCTTGCCTGGAGAATCCCAGGGACAGAGGAGCTTGGTGGGCTGTTGTCTATGGGGTTGCACAGAGTTGGACATGACTGAAGCGACTTAGCAGCAGCAGCAGCAGTGGAAGTCTGCTTCATTCACTTTTTTCAAAACTGCTTTGGGTTTTCTGGTTCCTTTGCATTTCCACATAAAGTTTAGAATCAAACTTGTCAATTCTAAAAAGAGAAAGGACTGCTGGGGTTTTGATGGAGATTATATTGAATCTGTAGATCAATTTGAAGACAACTGTCATCTTAACAAGTGTTCAATTTATGTCAATGGCATATTTATTTACCTGGATCCTTGATTTCTCTCAGCAATGTTGTGTAGTTTTCAGTGTATAGGTTTTGAATTATTTTTATTATATTTATTTGGATTTTTCTTATACTCTTGTAAATAAAATTGTTCTCTTTAATTTTCAGATTGTTCGCTGGTGGCATATATAAATATATTTATTTCTGTATGTAGATCTTGGGAGACTTTATTTTTTTTAACGCTTCCATTTTGTCATATGTAAAAAGGAAATACCTGCCTAGCAAGATTCTGTGCAGAGTAATATACATAAAATTTCAGCAGAAGGCTAGAAATGAAACTTTCTTTCACACACACACAATGCTGCTGCTAAGTCACTTCAGTCGTTTCCGACTCTGTGCGACCCCATGGACTGCAGCCACCCAGGCTCCTCCGTCCATGGGATTTTCCAGGCAAGAGTACTGGAGTGGGTTGCCATTGCCTTCTCCTGTAACTGCATAGTGATATACCAGTTCAACTTACTGCTATGGGGGGAAAACACCATTTAATGAGACATGAAGACAAAGCACAAACCCGACTAAGGGCACACACCCTGTGGACCACAGCACAACTATGACCCACACATACACACACACACAATTCAATCACCTAAAATGTGAGGTCACATTATTTTGAGGAAAGTGAAATGATCAGGATGAGGCTGGTACAGAAGACAGGAGCATCACCAAGAGTATTATACTTGAATTTGCATAACCAAGGGGTTTTACTGCATTTTCATTAGTGTAGGAAATAGATGTTGGTTGATATTTTCTAACATCTGCATGTACTGATTTTATAATTAGAACAACAAATGCTACTTCTTAAAAAGTAAAAATTAGTAATCCATTAAATTTCATAAAGAGGAAAAGTAAAAGGACACAGAAATGCTTGAATTCAATTTGCTGACACCAATTAAATAAACTTCCAGAAAAACTGCACAGTACTAGCACTCAGGCCACAAACGTGGTTGGTTTTCTGCCGCTTAGTCATACCTGACTCTTCGGGACCCCATGGACTGCAGCACACCTGGCCATGAAAGTAAGATGCGTAATTGATGAGCTACTGCAAAGTTCAGCAGGCTGAGGTGCCTCAGTGACTACAGCAGATGCAGGAAGACAGATTTCCCTGTAGCCTTCAGTTCAGTTCAGTTCAGCCACTCAGTCGTGTCCGACTCTTTGCGACCCCATGAATCGAAGCACGCCACGCCTCCCTGCCCATCACCAACTCCCAGAGTTCACTCAGACTCACCTCCATCGAGTCCGTGATGCCATCCAGCCATCTCATCCTCGGTCGTCCCCTTCTCCTCCTGCCCCCAATCCCTCCCAGCATCAGAGTTTTTTCCAACGAGTCAACTCTTCGCATGAGGTGGCCAAAGTACTGGACTTTCAGCTTTAGCATCATTCCTTCCAAAGAAATCCCAGGGCTGATCTCCTTCAGAATGGACTGGTTGGATCTCCTTGCAGTCCAAGGGACTCTCAAGAGTCTTCTTCAACACCACAGTTCAAAAGCATCAGTTCTTCAGCATTCAGCCTTCTTCACAGTCCAACTCTCACATCCATACATGACCACAGGAAAAACCATAGCCTTGACTAGACGGACCTTAGTTGGCAAAGCAGTGTCTATGTTTTTGAATATGCTATCTAGGTTGGTCATAACTTTTCTTCTAACGAGTAAGCATCTTTTAATTTCATGGCTGCAATCACCATCTGCAGTGATTTTGGAGCCCCCAAAAATAAAGTCTGACACTGTTTCCCCATCTATTTCCCTTGAAGTGATGGGACCAGATGCCATGATCTTCGTTTTCTGAATGTTGAGCTTTAGGCCAAATTTTTCACTCTCTACTTTCACTTTCATCAAGAGGCTTTTTAGTTCCTCTTCACTTTCTGCCATAAGGGTGGTGTCATCTGCATATCTGAGGTTATTGATATTTCTCCTGGCAATCTTGATTCCAGCTTGTGTTTCTTCCAGTCCAGCGTTTCTCATAGATGTACTCTGCATAGAAGTTAAATAAGCAGGGTGACAATATACAGCCTTGACGTACTCCTTTTCCTATTTGGAACCAGTCTGTTGTTCCATGTCCAGTTCTAACTGCTGCTTCCTGACCTGCATACAGATTTCTCAAGAGGCAGGTCAGGTGGTCTGGTATTCCCATCTCTTTCAGAATTTTCCAGTTTATTGTGATCCACACAGTCAAAGGCTTTGGCATAGTCAACAAAGCAGAAATAGATGTTTTTCTGGAACTCTCTTGCTTTTTCCATGATCCAGCCATCCTAAATTCTCAAACTTCCAACTATGGCAGTTTTGATTATTTTCCCCCCTCAAATTTTGGCTGTTTGGCTTGTGGCATCTCAGTTCCCTGACCGGGGACTGAACCCCAAGCCACCACAGTGAAAGCACAGAATCCTAGCCACCAGACACCAGGGAACTCCCATATTTTGATCTGTTTTAATATACTTGGTTGCCATTTAAGATTAAATTTAAATAAAGCATTCTTCGTCTTTATAAAGTTTGAAATCTATTGATAAAAGAACAGAGTGAAACTGAGAAGCAGTCTAGTATTATAATACCGAACTGGGGGTTCATCATCCAAGTTTTATTCTTGTCAATACACATGTACAGCAAGTGAAAGGCACAGTTCTAGTTCTCACCTCTCAAATATGATGGCATTTTTAAATAGATTAATGTCATTCATACAATAAATACTTCTGAGTGTAACAAGCACAATATTCAAACACCCATGGTAAAATAATAGCAGGAAAGAGAATAAAGAGCATCTTGGAGGTTATTGGCAAAGTCTTCAAAGAAGTGACAACCGGCTCTGAGAGCATAAGAAGTCTCTTGATTGATTAAAAAGAAAAAAGGCAGGAGCACTATAGAGAGAAACGGAAGTTTAACAGGGCTTCCCAAGAGGCTCAGCGGTAGAGACGCCACCTGCGAATGAACGCGAGTGGGGTTCCACCCCTGGGTTGGGAAGATCCCTACTTCAGTATTCTTGCCTGAAAACGCCCAAGGAACAGAGAGGCCTGGCCTGCCACAGTCCATGAGATCACAGTCAGACACGACTGAGCACGCACACTCGAGTTTAAGAATATGGAATTAATAGTAAATAGCGTCCACTGAATGGATTGCTTACTTTGCTGTGTAGTTGCTAAGTCCTGTCCCACCCTTTGCGACCCCATGGACTATAGCCTGCCAAACTCCTCTGTCCATAGGATTTTCCAGGCAAGAATAATGGAGCGGGTTGCCATTTCCTTTAAGCATACAACCACCCACGGAAGAGCGACTGCTATCCCCGTAAATAGAGGGGGGTAGGCCCAGATCACATAAGTCTTCGTTAGCAGGGCCGTATTTGAAAGTAGGGTTGCCCGATTTCAAAGTCGAGAGCCTGGGTTCAAACAGGTACAACAGAGGTGTGAAGAAGCAATATGGTGCTGCTGGAAGGGAAGTGGTGAGCAGTGAGGCTCACCTAACTAACGGCAAACCCGGACGAGATGGGTTGGACTGGAATCAGGGGGATCTGTATAAATGCACGAATTCATGTGTCTATACCCATCCCAGCTCTGCCCGCTGAAAAGGCCTAGAAGTTTCATTCAATGGTGGGGTTAGTAAGGGTGTCTTTCGTTTCGGCCCTGCCCGCAGGCTTCTCTGTCACATTCCAATGCCCTCTCGCCACAGACCCGTTGTCCTTCATCTGCCTGCAGCCGGAAAACCCCGAACTCCTGCAAAGCCTTAGAAAGCAGGGAAAACCGCCTGCCAGCTCAGCTACTATTACTACCCGCCAAAGGGTCGGGAAAAAGACGCCCACAGGAAGAACCCGGAAGGGCGGCGACCCTAAAGGCGGAGCAGGCGCGGGAGCCGGGCTGGCGCCGTAGGCGGGGCCTCGGGCTCCTTTTTTTCTTATTGGAGAGCACCGCTGCCAGTCTCGGTCTCCTTCCTCCCGTCCCCGCCTCTTCCGCGCAGGCAGTTTGTTAGGTGGCGGGTGAGACCCGGAGGTCACTTCCGGTTGGGGGAGAAAAGTTAGACAGAAGGCGGGGCCGGGAAGAGGGAGGAGGAGGAAGAGGAACGAGACGGACGGTGGGTGCTCTAGGTTGTTCGGCAGCGGCTGCGGCTCCGGCTCTCTTCCGGGAGAACGATGGACAGCCAGGGCAGGAAGGTGGTAGTGTGCGACAACGGCACCGGGGTAAGCGCTCGGCAGGGAGGCTGCAGCGGCCACAGGCCGGGGCCCGGATGTGCGGGGGGCGCGCGGGCCTAAAACGCCCGGAGCTGCACCCCCGGGCCCTCTGCCGCCCGGGCCGAGGGGCGCTGGCCAGCGCTTTCCACCCGCGTGGGTGTGGGGCTCGAGCGGGCTGGACCCCTTAGTAGCCCCGAGCTGGGCACTCCCGCAGCTCGGGGTCAGGACAGCGGGCGAGGCCGGCGATGGATGGGGTTCCCACCTGCTACCGGTCCGGGGCCGGCCCAGCGCTCTAGCCGCAGGAATTTGGCTCGAGGGCTGGAGGGGTAAAAGGCTGGGCTTGTGCGTTGCGAAAGGGCTTCACTCACCAGGGTCGCCGGTGTGTAAAAAGGAAAAAGACCAAGAGGCCTTGCTCTTCCTGTAGAGTTGAAGATACGGAACAGGAGGCAGGAAACGGGTTTAAAGAAAAAAGGGAACTGCTGTCAAGCAATGAACCTCAGTCCTTTCGCAGTGTCTTGAGGCTTTTGTTGTTTTGTTTTCTTGTTTTCTGAGAGAATGGAAGGCCAGATCGGCTGTGCATCATTTACTTTTTGTTCTCCATGCTGGAAATTTGGCCCAGGTGCAGCCCCGAAGAGACCAGTATGTTTCCGTGGTTGATCTTGATCCTTTAAGGCCCAAGTAGTAATTCCACTAACCTTAGGGAAGTTAATCAGTTTGGGTAACCCTCCTCCTTTTTTTCCTTATTGGCAGACTACAGTTAATGTTAGTATTTAAGATCCTAAAATGCAAATAATTGTAAAAATCAGAGTAAAACACTGATTTAGACATTATTTGAAAGTTGTTTCTTTCAGTCGCCCCTCCCCCCAATTAAAAAAAATTTTAGGCAGCAAAGTCAGCAAATTAGAATACAGAACTGTTACTTATTTTGTATGAGTTCCGTAGTGATCACTTCCCCCTGCATTAAAGCAATTTCTAACCATTTTGAAGCTGCAGTATTTTGTCACTTTATCCCCTTCCTTCCATAAATGTAATATATGAATTAAAATAGATTTTGTATGAACTTCAAGACACTTTGGAAACTGGATCGTTGAGGGGAAAAAAGAGCTGATATTCACCGCCATAATACTGCCTTTGATTGAATTTTTACAAGCAGTGATTATACTAGCTTTATCTGAACTAAGTTGAAAATGGATGAGTAAGAAGAGTGGATCATTTAATGCAACGTTCATACAAAATAGCATAGTACTTAAAAAGAGGCAGCTTCCATTTATGTGCATGTTCTTTATTGAAGTTATTTATGTGTCCACAAATGTATATGTGTATGTGAAAGTTTTGAAGGGATTTGTGAGAAATTTATGTTCATCGTGGTTATCCTTGAGACTAGGGAGAAGAGTGAGGTCAGGTGGGAAGGACTTCATGACTCAATTATTGGGAAAATGTTCTTTATTTTTTAACAAACCATGTAATGTTAAACTGTCTTTAAATGAAATTATAAATGTGTTCCTTTTGCAGTTAAAACTCAGTTTAAATGTGCTTTTTTTAAAAAAAATTGGCCTAATTTCCCCCTGTAGTCTCAAATTGACATCTAAATAAATGTAAATCTTCAAAAAAGTTGATACTAATGTATTTTTTGTGTGACTATGCCAGTTTTTTTTTTTTTTACATTGAAGTCAGTTATATTTTAATGGATTCCTCCTCTTTGAAGGACAGAGAAACCAGTTTTTGTAGTATATGTTTTTTCATAATATGCAATTAAAAATCTTTTTTTTTCTTGTTCTTAAGCCTTTTTTTTTTCTTGGCTCTGTAGGGGATCTTAGTTCCCTGGCCAGAGATGGAACCCGTCCCCTTATAGTGGAAGCCCTGGACTGGCAGGGAAGTCCCATAATTAGTTTTATGTTACTGTTTCATTAGCTTGTTAGAAAACTCATTGTATATTTGATTAGCCTTATGTCTAATCTATAATTTAAGAATCTTGTTCCTTAAGACAAAAGATAAGTTATTGTGACATAAGTAGAAAAGTGTAGTTAATTCAAACAAAACCTGTGTAATATTTGACATTGTATTTCTAATTACTTTAAATATCCAGATTTTCTATAGGACATGATTGACTTCATGAAGAAACTCCATGAAGAAAGCTCTGATGTAGTACGTAGTCAGGAATGCTGTGATATTTCTGAAAATTTAGAGAATTAGGAGCCACTTAGAGTCTGTATTTCTTATACTTCATAGTCCTCTTGATTTTATTTAGGTACCTGAAGGTCTAATGATTCCTCTGTGATTAAGAAGATACTAAAATTTAGTTTCTAAAAATTTATGAGAATAGTTGTTATTCTAAAGCAACTTGCCTCTTAACACATTTTAGGTTTTAAAATTATAGGCCATTTGAGAAGTTTTTTTTTTTTTTTAAGCCTCTCTGGCAGGCCCTAAATGGAAAGCCCTAAGGGTGGATAAGTTCTTATGATCACATGCCAGGCTGTGGTCCTGCTCCTGAACCTCTCCAGCTCCCAAGCTGACCAGTGCCTCTGTAGGGCCTCCTAGAGGAGGAAAGCTCATCCGATTCCAATACCTTATGCACTTCATCCTCATAACCATCCAAACCTAAAATGGAGCCTGTGTAAACCGCCACCTAACATAAAGCTGCGGAAAGTGGCCAGATCGGTGAAGATGTGGAGATCTGCTTCGGCTTAGGTGCCTTTCAAGGGTTGGGCCCAGACCCCTGACATTGTGTATTCTTTTGCCAGACTTGGGTGATTTCATCAACGTTGAGTTAGTTTACCAACAGTGAAGACTTTTGGAGTGCTTGCTGCTTGACTAGTATAATTTTTATGGTCCAGTGACACAGAGTAGCTTGTAGTGTTAAGATAGTTACACTTTTTTATTTTAATTGTACTTTTACAATTCACGTTTGTAGTTGATTACAGCTTGCTTTATCAGGCTTAAACAAATTTATATGTTGGATTTAGGAGTGTTTGAAGTAGAACCAAATCAAAAGTAGATTTGGTTTAGCCCTAGAAAATGCTTTGGAATAAACAGAATAAATATTTTGGTGATCTAAGATCAGAGTAATCACTATGCAATTAAATTATTATATCAGTGCCATTTATTTAAAGTAATAAAGGAAAAATACAAATTAAATAAGCCCAAATGAAGCTTTATAAATCCCAGTTTGTTTTTTGAGGGGAGAAAGATACCTTTAGAGCAAATGTACATGGGCTTTTTTTTTTTTTCTTTGAAAGAAAATTATATTGTTCATGTTCTTACCATTTGATGACTCAGTGGGAAGTAAGGGAGCCTGTTTAAACCACAGTGCTATGAAGAGGAAACTATATATGGTAAAGTCTATTTCTTAAACACAGCCCTATTGCACACAGTGAGAGAACTAAGTCATGAGGTCTTAAAATGATTGAAGTAGGGGGAGGTATTTCAGGAATTAAAGTTATGCCAAACAAGTAGTTTAGAAAAGAATATTTTCTTTGTATATTATTACCTTATGGTTTAGATTTTTTAAAAAATACTGGCTCTTTTGCAAGAAAGGAAATGCCAGGTTGTCTGTTGGTTATATATTACTGAGAAATAGATCATTGTAATTATATTCTTGTTATTTTAACTGCTATTGCGTTGACATCTGAAATAATGTGATGTAGTGCAGCTATTGCCATTTTGACCAAACACTAGTTCCCTGTAGGAATGGTAGCACTGGATTACTCTGGCAGCATCTACTTCCAATAAGCTACTGCTTAAGCAGAATAAGTAATTTCATTAATTAGTGATTGCTATCTTTAATTTGAACTAAAAGCCAACTTTCCATTTTTTTAATAATTAAAAAAAATATGTATTTTAGTTAATGTATTTATTTGGTGGCACTAGATTAGTTATGGCACATGGGATTTTTAGTTGCGGCATGTGGAATCTAGTTCCCTGATCCCTGGTCTCCCTGCATTGGGAATGCAGAGTCTTAGCCACTGGACTTCCAGAGAAGTTCCTTCATCTTTTAATGAAGCACAGGAATAGTAGTTCAGAGTTATTTTTATAGTTTTAGGAATTCTTAATTTTTGTCTTCTTACTTTAGGCACTTGGCAAATATGTTGTCCTGTGAAATATGCTCGAACAAGAATTTTACCTCCCCAGCCTCCTGACTGCCTGGTCGGGTCGGGGGATGGAGGGGATGGGACAGACACGACTTGACTTAGGCTCCATCCCAGGCTCCTACTCCCACCTTCACCTAGTGTTAAGATTTCTCAGTTAAATCATTGGTTTACATTTAATACGCTGAAAATTGCCTTTACAAATGTGTAGATTCTTTTTTTCATTCATTTTACAATGTGTTTATTGGAGAAGGCAACGGCACCCCACTCCAGTACTCTTGCCTGGAAAATCCCATGGACGGAGGAGCTTGGTAGGCTGCAGTCCGTGGGGTCGCTGAGAGTTGGACATGACTCAGTGACTTCACTTTTCACTTTCATGCATTGAAGAAGGAAATGGCAACCCACTCCAGTGTTCTTGCCTGGAGAATCCCAGGGAGGGCAGAGCCTGGTGGGCTGCCATCTATGGGGTCGCACAGAGTCGGACACGACTGAAGCAACTTAGCAGCAGCAGTGTGTTTATCTGCTCATTATGTCACTACATAAAAGGTTAATGTGTACATTGTGTTTGATGTTTATATTTGGAATATATGTATAAATTATGACTAAAGCTGATACTTGTCTGGTGGTCATGACATTTTATTTATGTAGAAATTTGAATATAGTGGCATAATGAGAAGAGATTCTCTGGTCTTACATCTGATCTCAGTTCACAAGAAGTGAGCTGGCTTTTGGCTTAAGGACTAGAGAGTTTGATTTAGAAGAGATGAGTGTGAGAGGTTTTTTCCCTTTTAATTTGAATAGACTAGAAAATACTAAGTATTATTCTTTTCCTCTGTGGCAGTTGTTGCTCCAACTCTTTCTGGGTCAGATTGATAAATTTTTTGGGAAGATATTGTGGGAAAATGAACTAACACTTCTGAATTCTGTTAAACACTTTTTTTTAGGGTGGGAAATATATTGTTCTTTACTATCAACCACTATTCAAGTAGAGGTAGGTATGAGCAAGCAGGATATCTATTGCATATGCCATCATATCACACTAACTTCAGCCTTGGAAGGTAATCCAGAAAGAATCTATCATGATGTTTTAGGTTTTAGAAAACCTAGGTTCAGTGGCAAACTGAGCAGGACTAGGTTTTGTGGGTTAGGAAGAAAACCTATTTGAACAGTATATTTTATGTAAATTCTAAAATGTGAACATGAATGAGGGGATATGAATTCAGGTGGTATTGAAAATGTGCAATTTTTAAATTTTAGACAGATTTTTTTCAGACTAGTAGCTTCAGTCTGCTGAAGACATGATTTTAACATATTTTTTTAAAGCACTATTTTTAAAAGACTTGCAGTTATGCATGGCAGAATGTTCTAGGCTATTTATAATTAAATGTGGTTCATCAGTATCATTTCCAACAAGGTTGTCTTTGAAATAGAAAAATTTTGTATTTTAGAGTTAGTCAGAAGTCAGTGAGTTTCAGATTGTTGCTAGCTTTTACTACCATCAAGCAAAACAGTTCCTTGTATGTAACAGCTTTCTGTCCACTTTTGTGTTATTTCTGTCATATGTCACATTCAAGTATTATTTTTCTCCTTAATTCTTCTAAGAGAATGTGGTGCCAAATCCATGGAACAATAGATTGTCTCAATATTAAACATATTCTCTATATTAAAATAATCATAGTATTGTACTCTTGAGTCAGCAGCAAAACTTTGCATTTTTATTGATCAGTTAAATAATACGCACCTAGCATGTGTCAGACACTGTTCTAGGTGCTTGGGATTCATCAGTAGACACAAAAGTGTTTGCACAGTATACTGTACGTTGCACAAAATCTTGTTAAGGGAATGGTAGAGGTTGATGACAGCTCCTCTTATATAGCTTCTTCCTCCCACCCTGAAGTTTTTAACTGCCTTTTCCTTGTAATGGCTGCTCTCAAAAATAAGGCTAAACAGACTGCATTATTGATATAAGCATTAAAAACCCTTTGGTTTTTTTTCAGTTTTACTGTAGTCATTAAATCTCCTAGTGTATCTGTTTCTTATTCATAAAGTGGAAGTATTATTGGAATCAATGCTACATCCTCATTGGAGAAGTACACTATCTAAATATGAACTATGTCACCTGGTGTTACTAAATGTTTCTCTAAATATAAAAATGTAAATAGCCAAAAATGCCTAATAAATGTTTATTTTTACTTGCTGCTGGTCCAGATGCCATTTGATTTCCCCATTTTGGAAAATGGTGTTACTTAAGTGAATTCCCAGACATGAATGAAAGTCTGCTTTCGTTCTGTTCATTTACTGACATTTCTTTTAAAAATCCTTAGCATTCATTGAATGAATCTGTCCCTTCCTTGCTGTGCATCAAGGCAGCAGGTTCCAGCATGCACTGCTCAGCTTAGGTCCCTTGAGGCTTTCCCTAAGCGTTAACCAGTCAAGAAATGGGAACTCCAGGAGTCAGGCCATGAAGGAAACAGGTGGAGGGTATGACAGACGGGGTGATTACTTTGGGTAATTTGAAAGCACCAAAAGTTTAGGATATTATATAAATGCAAACAGTACTTTTCAGATACAGTTTTTAAATGGATAATAGTGTAAATACTTTGACGCTAACCCACTTTTTACTGTTCTTTTCTAGTTTGTGAAGTGTGGATATGCAGGCTCTAACTTTCCAGAACATATCTTCCCAGCTTTGGTTGGAAGACCTATTATCAGATCGACCACCAAAGTGGGAAACATTGAAATCAAGGTAATATTTTATTTATTGATAAATGAGGAGCAAAACCTACTGAAATGTTCTTTGAATTAAGTAGTTTTAAGATGTGATGCCTTGAAAAGCAAAGGAGGAGGGCCGAATTTCTTATATTTTAAATTTTTATCAACACGTGAAGAAAGGTACAGAAACAAAGTAATTTCGTCTGACTTTAAGTATAGCTTGATGCCATTACTCTCCGAATACAATAAAAATAAGATTTTTATGTTGATGTGAATGCTGTATTAGTGACTTAAAGTCCTATAGTATAATTTTAAAAGAAATCAGCCTGGTATTTTTATGTCTTTCAATTCCATATATTTGTCATTCAGTGTTAGTGTCTCTTTGGGAGCTGAAACTTCTTCCATGTTCTCATGGCCTGATATCCCTACATTTTTATATAGCTAGTCAGGAAAAATAGAGTGTGCATCTTATTGGTTCCTTTTTTCACCAGTGTAATAACTGATTTCCACAGTGTGCAGGAGGAAGCTGTGCAAGTCTTTATTTGACCTTGCATCATTTATCTTAGGACCAGGAGAAGGGAGGGAATGTTGTCATTGCCTACATACCGTTTTTAACATGAGACTGGACCTTAATAGAGTTTTATCTTCTATTAAAGGAGGTGGAAATCAAAAGGGAGTTAACAATATTTTAGAAGGGAGAAAAAAAAGAACAATCAAAAGTCAGTGGTTACCACTTGACTTAAAATCTTCAGATCGCCTAGGGATCAGATTAGGTTACACGAAATGTAGTAGAATTTAGAAGCCGTTTTATGAATCATTTGTGAACAGACTAGCATCATTGGTCCTATCTGGACAGTCCTTGACAAGACTTCAGAGAATTTGTTAGGTTGTAAGTTAAGTTACCCGTCTCTGGGACGTTTGTTTGAGGTGTTTAGAAAGCTGGTAATAGATAGTAGACATTTGCTGCTTAAGAGGTCTCTGCTGTTGGGACTAGAGGATTGAGTTACACGATGAATAAAAATACAAACTGAAACTTAGGTTCTGTGATAATTTTTTTAAAGACTTAAAAGAGTGAATGATTCTGGCCTCTGTTTTATTACAGTCAGAAGGGATACTCAATATGAGAGTTTTTGGTTTGGGTTTGTTTTTTTTTTTTTAGTGTCTTTTGGGAATTTTATAGAATCCCATATTCTCTTTTTTGTTAACTCCTTTTGTTCTGATTGAATTCCATCTTAAATGAACTTCAGCTTAAAATTTAGCTAGTAATAGTGATAAGGATACAGTTTTTTAATAATGTTGAAAGGCACTTTTATTCAGTATCAGCCTTTTAGAGAAGAATGGTTTTTTAATATACTTTACGGATAATAACATTTTTGAGGTATTAAGCTACATCACATATAGCTATTTTTATTGTCCAACATAGTCACAAATAATTACCTATATTTTTCACTCCTACTTTTCTTGGTTTTTAAGGGCAAGTGATAGAAATGAGTCTAGGTGACACTCAAATAAGACATTTTTGCTAAGGCATTCCCCAGTAGTATTTGCTTGTATGGTTTGTCAGTCTGTTAAGTTGGTTTACTTCTGTTCTATCTGCTTAATCTTTTTAAGTCTTTCAAGTTAATTTGTTCTTCCAGTAGAAAACAGTGAAAGAAAAGAGAACTGTGTCAAATTTAACTTGACTACTAGAGCTTGGAGAAACACTCTAAACACCCTTTCCCTACTCAGCTAGACCTTTTCTGCTGTTTATTTTCCTTAATTAAGGTACTTAAATTCAGTAACAAATGAAAGAAATTTGACTTTTTTGGAATATTTCAAATTTGGAATATGCCTAGTGGATTGATTTATACTTTTTGTGTCTTGTTACCTAAAATGTGGTAGACTGAAAACTGGAAATTTAAATTGTTTAATGAGTTAACTTTCATTCAGGAGTAATAATTGTCCGTGTTAATTTGGCCCTAATTATTAACTCCGTAAACTGTAGTAGTACTGCATCTGCCTCGACCTAATTTGTCTCTATTGCTTGTATGTTTAAAAATTTCAGTGAGGATTTTATGTAGGCCTTTTCTGACTCTTACTTCTACCTTCTCTCTCTTCACCTTTCTTGACCTGTTGAAGTAGAATAACAAAAAGATGGTAAGTGAGGTTACACACATGCTCTCTGTTTGTTTTCCACTTTTGCTTGGTGGGACAGTAGTTGTTGTTTTGTGTCCCTTTAGTATTGGGGAGGGGGGTGATTCCATATTTTAATTTCTAAGTACTTTGATTTTTAACCTTTTTCATTGCTTCAATTTGGTAGCAACTAATTTAAGTCCTATACTCTCCTGATTGCATACAATGGACCAAACCAGAACTAATTACTAACATAGTTTTGAATTGTTTTCCTTGTGTTTTTTGTAGATGAATGTTATAATTAAAATGGAATGTAGTGTGCATTATGTTAGAAACCAAGTGGCTTTCTTTAGGATATGTGTGATCCAGAAAAGTGGGGTGAAGTTGTTGCATTTGGACCAATTCACTTTACTGACCACTGTTAAATTGAACATTGCCTGTGATAGCCTATATATGTATATATTTGCATCTGGTACAGTATCATACGTGTATTTAATAAACTAGGTAAGATTGTAATGTGCCAATGAACTATAAATAGTAAAGGAGAGAAAAAGAGATTGATTTGTTTCCTGTATTATCCTTGTTTATGGGCAGATTTTACATTACCTGATTATAAATAAGAAAAAGGTCAAAGTCTTGTAAGACTTTGCCATTGACAGTGGATTTTCCCTCTAAATAAATACCATTGTGCCTTTTTCATTTAAACTAGAACTAGACACATCCCAGCAATTGAGTCTTTTATTATATTTTTCTGTGATAGTCTTAAGTTTTTCTGTAGTAGATTTTCTCATTTGTTTTTAATATTATTTGTAAGTAACTTTGACAGAGGTAAATATCAGGCCTTTCTAGTGGTAAGTGTTTTAGCTAGTAACAGTAACTAAACTAGTGGCAAGTTTTCTTTTGAATAAACAAAAACATGGAAAACTGGAAATTATTTCTAAATAAAAGATCATGCATTTGTCTTAAAATCCTAAGGAGATTAAGAAAAGAGAGTACTTGCAGAGAACTCTTTAATGTTTTTTTATGAAATTTCTTTCTAGGAATTTAATTGTGGTTTTAAAGTATATTTGCTCTAATTTCCAATTTGAGGTGACATTATTCAGAATGATTCTTGGCGTATCACAACTACACTGCTTGCTTTTCATAAAATATAAATGCCTTTAAAATGGCATCTCAGACAGTTACTGTAATTTTTCATTTTTTCAGATAATAGGTGATGTCCAGTGATGAGGTGGGTGGTAAATAGGTGATGTCACTTGAGGTCCAGTGATGAGGTGGGTGGTAAAAAAACCAAGGCCTGATCTGACCACTTGTAATTTTGATCTTGAAGATGAAGGCAAGTTCCATAAAACTCTTAGCATTTTCGAGTTTTGGAAATTGAAATGTTCTAGGGAAAACTATGTTTTAGGATTTTTTTGAAATAAAATTTTAGATAAGTTTTTGAATTAAATAGCTTGAGTTATTCAAGAATGTTTGCACTAATTTGACAAGTTAACACTTGTTTTCTTCCATTTTAAATGTCCTGTTTGTTCAGAGGGATGATAAGATACTTGATGCCAGATGTTTCTTTCACTTAATTCTTCATAGTATGTGTGCCCTAGAAGTAGACACATGAATTAGATTAGACATATGTAGGCCCCTATTCTTGCATGGAATAAAAACTAAATAGTCAGATGTAATTAGATCAGATTTATACTAAATTTGTTGAAATACAGTTGTCAATATGTATCAGTGATATAAACCATCTTAATTATCTAACCTATTATTACCTTGTATAACACAAATATACATTCCAGAAAAAAGTAGCTAACATTATATATTAAATTATATTGATGGCCAGAAGTCATATAGATATTTGGAGATATAGATTCCTTCCCCTGACATTTTATTATGAAGTGTTTGGAATACACAGCAAAGTTAAAGGAATTTTACCATGAAACTCATACATCCATCACCTAGATTCTGACATTAATGTTTACTATACTGATATATCACATATCTATCCATTTATCCATCTGTCAGTCCATCTGTGTATCTTGTCTTTCAATGTATTTGAAATTAACGGTATTCTTCTAAGTAATTCAACAAATGCATGTCATTTAGTAGAGTTCTCTAATATAAGATTTTTAGTTTTTCATTTTTATATCAGATCATTCTAAATAGTTAATATTTAAGAAGTTTGAATATTAAGGCATGGTGCATTAATTTTATATGCAATTTAGTTGCAATAGAAACATTTTAGTGAGTATTTCTAGCATCTGCTTTAACTTTGTTTTTCCTTTTTGTTGCTTTCAGTGGATTTTCCAGTGGGTTTTTTTTTTTTTTTTTTTTTGGTTGTTGTTGTCTTTAAATAGAGTCCTCACCCTGATTTCTTTCTTATCTCTTTTTTTAAAAATAATTATTTAAAAAAGGTTTAAAGTCATATGTTTAAACTTCTGTTTTAAAACATCTTAAGATCTTACAGCAAGTAGTAGCTATTTTGATACTAGAATTTTTTTAAAAATTCATCAGTGTGTGTTTAAATCAGGATTATTTAGTATTTCGACTAGCCAATTTTTAAAGTAAGATTTAATTCTGAGACATCGTTAGCTTTATACACATAAAATTTGACTTTTGAAATGTGGGTCATCTTAGGTATGTGCTCGTTGGAGACGAGACTTGTGAGTATTCTGCTTCCTGGGTGATAGCGTAGTTTTCCAGTATTTTACTTTAAGATTGGAAATGTTGCTTATGAGATAATTTTAAAGAAGAATTTCTTCTCTGTATCTTAATTTTTTATATCTCTACAAATTATCTTTCATCTTGATGAGGCACATATTGAAGCTTAATTTCAGTTTTAATTGAGACGTATCTAGGTAGACGTTTGTGAAATTTACAAGTTTGTAGTGCATATATCCATTATTACAGTATAATAATCATTTTATTTTTTGCTTCTCATTATGCTGCATAGTACTACACTTATCATTTTGATATTTAGTAAAAAGAAATGTGCTGCATGCATTGAGCATTTTTCTACGAGTTTTTTTTTCCCCTGATATGCTATCTCACATATCACAGGCCTTATTTTTTGAACATTTGAGCAAAAGAAAGAGATGAAACCTCATACAAACCCTTCCAAAATATGAAAATGTGGGGTTTATTTGTGCTAATGCTCTTCTTTTGGAAACATATTTATTAAAGGTAAGGTCAATTTATTGATTTAAACCACATTGTACATAAAAACTTATTATTCATGATTAAGATTTGCAAGACATTGTTCATGAAAGGAAAGATCAACTTTTTAACTTGTAGAATGAAGAAATTTATCTGAAAGTGCCAGAAATATTAAAATTAATTATTCTCCAGTTTTCCAAAATATAAGAGGATAATTTTCTGATGGTATTTTATGCAAAAATTTGGTCTAAAGCTTTGATATTATAATTTTCTAGGATCTTATGGTTGGTGATGAGGCAAGTGAATTACGCTCGATGTTAGAAGTTAATTACCCTATGGAAAATGGCATAGTACGAAATTGGGATGACATGAAACACCTATGGGACTACACATTTGGACCAGAAAAACTTAACATAGATACCAGGAATTGTAAAATTCTACTCACAGAACCTCCTATGAACCCAACCAAAAACAGAGAGAAGATTGTAGAGGTAAGTTTTTAGATGGGTTGTGCATGTATATGTTTCTGTGATGTGATATTAAAGCAATTTTTTTTATTTTATCTTACCTCTGTTGTTGAGAATAAAGGAAATAAGAGTAATTGTTACTTTCTCCCAGATCCTGTTTATTGAGCACCTAAGTATATGTTAGTCATTATAAGTAGAATATACCAGTAAACAAAGCCAAAATCCTGCTGCTATGAAATTCACCATCTAGCAGGGGAAAATAGACCAAAAAAAAAAAAATGAGTTAGTTGAATGGTTTATTAGAAGATACTAGATGCTAAAGGAGGGGTGGGAAAGAGTAAGGGAGATCAGGCATGAAGGAAGGCTGCATTTTTCATAGGTTGTGGTTGTACGAGTCTGTAAGGTGATGTTTAAACGGAGGGAGTTAGCCAGTAACTAACGGGGAAAAGCATTCCAGGCAAAGGGAGTAACCAATGTAAAGGTCTTGAAATGGGACCAAGCGTGGCATATTAGTCAGCAAGGAAGCCACTGTGGAGAGCAACAGGAGATGAGGTAGGAGAAATAATGGGGCCAGATCATCTGGGGCCTTGTAGGCTCTTACAGGAAATTAGATGTAAACTCTGAGGGAAACGTAGGGCTGTTACAAAGAGGAGCTGTTACAGACTGAGGCTTCTACGGCTGCTGTGTTGAAGGTAGAACATAAGGAGGCAAGGGTAGAAGAAAGACAAGTTTGAAGACTTTTTCAGTTATCTAGACACCAGACAATGATGGTTAGGATTAGGGGTAATAGAGAAGGTAATGAAAAGTGGCCAGATTGTTGCTCTGTTTCGAAGGTAGGGCCAAAATTCGTCCCGATTTCTTAAATACATGTGTTAGAGAGGTAACTGAAAGTTTCACTTGAGCAAAGACTGAGTAGAACAGGATTTGGGAGGGAAATGGATCAGGAGTTCAGTTTTGGACATCCAAGCAAAAATGGTTACATATATAAGGTCAAGTTCAGGAGAAAAGTCTGAGGCTGGAGGTATAAACTTGGGAGTCACGAGGATATAGATAATATAGTTAACCAAAGAAGTGGTAGCAGACAGTGGGGAGAATGCTGAGGGCCAAGGAGATGGGAGGGCTCAGGAAGGGAGGTGGAAACAGTAACGAGGTAGGCAGTTAAAGAGCAAAAAGTCTACATTCTTAATACCTGAGATGGGTGACTTTTCAACAGTTTTCTTTCATTTTGTTATATATGAGGTAGGAAATTTTAATTACTTTGGATTTTATTAGCTTTCCAGATACTGCTTAATGTAAGTAAATGTTTTGTTTTACTCATTGACTATGTTGAGATGTTGATGGAACTTTTAGAAGAGATTTAAAATTTTTGTGTTTTCAGATTTTGAGATTGTGGTTTTAGCTACAGAATCCATATCATTTCTTATGGTTCATATTTTATGTTTTATTTTTTTTTTCTCCTAGCCACCCCTGAAACTATGAAAGATGGGCTTTATTGTATTTATATTTTAATTGTGCTTTATACTTTCTAAATGATTTATAGTTACTAATAGTTTGTAATGGATAAGTGGTCATTTATAATTGCTCTTTATTTTTACCAATGCATTGCAAAAACAGAGTGCAGAGATATTTTTGTATTAAATCAAGAGGTTACCAGACAAGGAAACCTCTTTCAAAAAAATAATACAGTAGCAGAATGGAAACCAAGTTTTCAAGTGAAAATTCAGGGAGATGGCATTTGCTATGTAGTGGATAACATCATATCTGTCATCCACTAACTATTTGACTAGGACAGATATTTTTTTAATCTGCAGAAATGACAAGAATTAGTCTTCCTACACACTCTTAAGGTGTCCTCTTTGTTTAATGCTCTTTTTTACTTGTAAATAGAAATTTGATTATGACTGATAATGCCCCATTTTAATCTCATTCAGGAAGTTGTTTCTGAGCTACAAATACTTTTTAATGATCTTATGAATAAAAAATAAATTTTGACAGACCGTCAAGTTGATAAATGCAAATACAGTTGATAAATGCAAATGACCTCTGAACAACACAAGGTTAAGGGTGCCAATCCCCCTCAGTCAAAATTTATGTAAAACTTTATAATTTGCCCTCTGTATCCCAGGTTCTGCATCCCTGGATTCAGCTGATCTCAGATCATGTGATGGTGTAGTATTCATTTATTGAAAAAAATCTGCAATTAAATGAACCTGCAAATTCAGAATGACCTGTGTTGTTCAAGGGTCAGCTGTATACCATTTTCATCCCTGTAGCAGGGGGATAAAGGATGATGGAATAGAATACTAGTCAGAAAATTTAGTTGCTTAATTGATGAGTTTGTGTTTCAGAGTTGTAAAATTTATTGATTTATTACGATTAAAAATTTTTTTAAATTTAGTTTTACTGAAGTGTGATTGATTTACAATGCTGTGTTAAGTTTCAGGTATACAGCATAGTGATTGAAAGGTTTTTTGTTTTGTTTTGGCTATGGCATGGGGGATCTTAGTTCCCTGACCAGAGATCGTGCCCTCAGCAGTGGAAGCACAGAGTTTTAACCACTGGACCACCATGGAATTCCCCAGAGTTGTAAAAATTTAAATTGTATATCATTCTCATTGTGGTCAGTTGTAAAATTTCTAAATATCAGATATTCGTAGTGGTAGTCTGCACTGCCAATCAGTGAATGCTAACTGTGGATGACAGAGAAAATCCTACAGAATATTCCTGGCCAACCTGCGATACAGACAATGAGCAGCATTGTGAGCAGAGAGGACGTGAAGGAGCCCCTCATCCCTGCAGTGGACCTCAGCACAGGGTGGAGCGCAGCCTTGCTCCACTGGGGAGCACAGACTCAGCAGCTGAGCAGCTTCTGGATCTGCCAGCATTCGAGAATTGTTGAGTCTTGTTTCCCTGCTGTACCGTTTATTACCTGGAGGTAGAGCCACAGTCTTCTTGGCCCAGGTTGAGGGAAAGGGATGGGAAGGTTGGCAGTTCAGTAGTTTGTATAGTTTGTCTTTGAGTTAAAAGACATTTCCCTTAAGGGACATGAGTTGAGAAAGTCTTGTTTAAAAACAGAACACTTTGTTTCACTCTAATCTGCCATTAGCTAAAAACTCTCAGAAATCTTTGCTTTGTAGCACTTAAGAAATGCTTGGGGACTCGGTGTGTATTTAAAAAATCTGTCCTTGACTTCAATAGAGGCAAGAAACAGCTGAAGAGAATGGAAGATTCTTTTGGGTCCTTTGATTCTATTTTGATCAGCTAATCCACTCTGGCCATCAAGAAAGCATATATTAATATGTATATTACATTATAATGTAATTTCTAAATACTAATGTTCTCTCTTTCCTTTTGCACTTTCAGGTAATGTTTGAAACTTACCAGTTTTCTGGTGTGTATGTAGCCATCCAGGCAGTCCTGACTTTGTATGCTCAAGGTAGGTAAAGCTTAACTTTCAGTATCATTAATTCAAAAACATTTGTTACATGTATTTTATGTCAGAGGAATTTGATTTCTCAGAAAGTTTTAAGTCCCAGAAAGCTCAGTTTTATATATTTGTATTCAAATATTCCACAGTTTTTCAAATAAAATATACACATTTTTATTTTCTTTACTAAACAATGAAGGACTTAAGAAGAAACTTCTAAG
This sequence comes from Oryx dammah, assembly GCF_014754425.2. Taxonomy (NCBI): domain Eukaryota; kingdom Metazoa; phylum Chordata; class Mammalia; order Artiodactyla; family Bovidae; genus Oryx; species Oryx dammah. The sequence goes on from NW_024070209.1 coordinate 62,787,221, forward strand.
TAGGAAGTTTCTTTGGAGAAGGCAATGGCACCCCACTCCAGTACTCTTGCCTGGAAAATCCCATGGACGGAGGAGCCTGGTAGGCTGCAGTCCATGGGGTCGCTAAGAGTCAGACACGACTGAGCGACTTCACTTTCACTTTTCACTTTCATGCTTTGGAGAAGGAAATGACAACCCACTCCAGTGTTCTTGCCTGGAGAATCCCGGGGACAGGGGAACCTGGTGGGCTGCCGTCTCTGAGGTCACACAGAGTCGGGCACAACTGAAGCGACTTAGCAGCAGCAGGAAGTTTCTTCTTTTAGGCTATTTAAAATAAGAAAATTTTTGAAGGGAAAAATAAACATGGAATCTGTTCTCAGAATTGTCAAGAGTTTAAAAAAGCCAGAAAGGTTCTTATAAAATTATCTTTTTAAAATACATAATAGATTAAATATAAAGGAAAAGGCAGACATTTGAGAGTACCTTCCCAACTTTTGAAGTGGGTTTAATGGAGTGGACCTACTTTTACTTTGTTTTCCTGGTACTGCCATTAGTAACTGCCTCCGTATCTACTGGGAATAAAATAGCAGCCATGTAGGGAGAACTCTGTATCCTGATGATCTTGAGGAGAACTTAAGAGGCCATCAGATACATGCACAGAGCCTGTTGGGCACTTAAAATGTAAAGATACCTCAAGAACTTAGACTCTTAATGGGGGAAAGATACAGAAATTGATTTAGCATGTCAGAGAAGGTTTCTGAAGGAGGTGACAACTGAATGTCAAGCCTTAGTACTTAAGTGGTATATGACAGTACAGTCGACCCTTGAACAGTACTGATTTGAACTGTATGACTCCACTTATACATGGATATTTTTCAGTAGTAAATAATACTACAGTACTACATGGTCCATAGTTGGTTGAATTGGGATGCAGAGGGCCAGCTATAAGTTATATGCAGGTTAACCCCCATATTGTTCAAGGGTCAATTGTGTTAGGAAACAAATTTTAATATGGTGATCCATCTGACTCTACACATGGATGAGTGAAAATCACTTTGTCAGAATACGTACTAGGTTTTAAACCTGTCTTTACTATTTCATGTAGATACTAAGAAAATACTTGGGGAGAATTAAATTTTTAAAGAGGCTTTATTCATTCACCAAGTGTGGCGTGAGCTTGGCGTTCTGAGGAGCTAGTGTTTGTCTGCATCTAGGAAATTGTGTTTCATTTTTTTTCAAGTAAATTTCAGAATTTATTTTAGAAAATACTTTGGAATAATAGATATTAAAAATTTTGAATCTAAGCTTTGAAACTGGTGATTCCAGTTAGGGGGTGGAGATGGGACACTTCTGCTGAAATGAATTTTTGCTTTAATTGAATAAAATTGACCTTAATAGATATTTCTAGCAATATTCATAAATCTATTTCTGTCCAAGGAGAAGATATCCTCTCTTAACTCCTGATATTTAGCTGCTTTTGTTTAAATACTGAATTCTTAGTTTTGAGAAGTGATAATCCAGTAATTCTAATCAAAAGAACTCTTCAGCTGAAGAGAACTCTTCACCTTGCATAAAAACAAGGTGGCTAAAAGCTACCAGTTAAATCAAAAAAGTAAGAAGCTACATTTGGAACCAGGAAAGGTTTTTGAATAAAAGAGGTGACACGGTGATTCAAGAAAGTATGTTTGACTGCATTTTGCGTACAGGATTGAGGAGAATAACTGGAATTATGGAGTCTGAGTTAGAGGTTAAAATGGTCAGGGAGGGTATGAATGAAAAGTTAAGAACTAGTTTGAGCTTTAAAGAATCCTTCAGAATTGAAGTAGAAAGAGTGAGTAATCCAGTGCTTTAGTTGGTATTACTGGGAGCATTTTTGAATTAATGATACTGTGGATTCTGCTTTCTTGCAATAGAAAGTCTCTTGTTTAAAAGAAAGCAACCTTAGAGGCAGCACATGATTTTTTTATGAAACTTGCAAAATCAGTCAAGGAAAAACAGATTATATGAACTTAGTAGGAGATGGTTTGAATAAATGTGTTCAGAGATAAATTAGATGTTTTGTGCATAATAAAGAAGGGAGAGAGTCTATTCAGGGATGGGACAGTGATAAAATAATGAGCTTAAGCAGCTGTAGATAATGCGTATTCTGGTTAAAAGTATCGTTAGACTTAAAAACTGCTAGAAAATGTGATTTAGAAAATTTTTTTTTTCTGAATTAACTCTGGCACAAAAGATGAAATACTAACTTTCAGCCATTTGTACTTATATATATATATTTTTCATTTCATTTTATTATTATTATTTTTGTTTTTAGCCATACTGCACAACATGTGGGATCTTAATTCCACAGGCCCCTGACCAGGGATCAAACCCACATGTCCTCTACATTGGAAGCATGCAGTCTTAACCAGTGCACCATCAGGGAAGTCCCCACTTATACCGTTAAATAGCACATAATGAGAAACAAAGAGACTTTCCAGGTGGCGCTAGTGGTAAAGAACCCACCTGCCAATGTAGAAGAGGTAACAGACGTGAGTTCCATCCCTGAGTCAGGAAGATCCCCTGGAGGAGGGCATGGCAACCCACTCCAGTATTCTTGCCTGAAGAATCCCATGGACAGAGGAACTGCGTGGGCTACAGTCCATAGGGTCACAAATGGTTGGGCACGACTGAAGCGACTTAGAACACACACACTCACAAGAGAGAAGATAGCTTCTTTGCTGGTATTTTATTAAAAAGTTTAACTGACAGTGTCTTTCTTGATTTCTGGTGAATAATTGAAGTGATTCTTTGGCTAGTCAAGATGAATTAGTCTCAGATTTCTAGCTATTTTGTATCAACAGAAATTTTCCAAACAGCAGAGTTTTGAATATACTATATGACAAAAATAATAATAAAGAACTAGATTATTTCAGCAGATTCACTATTAACTTGTTTAATTACCCTTCACAGTGGTTTTCACAAAAGTTATCCAGGATACTTAAGAGAATTTGACTTCAGGGGAATTCAGGGATCAAGATTAAAGTTAGGATTAAAGACCATGTTGTATTTTTCAGTCCTCAGTCTGGGGGTCTGTTTCTTCCCATCACTGAGGGAGCACATGATTAGAATAAAAGTCTCACAGGAGGCATGTGAGAGAACACTGACTTCAGTGTCTGTGTGTTAGAAATAAACTGCACAATAAGCAAATCATAAAGAAATGCTAGCTTTTAGACCATTTTGGTTGGTGATGTTTCTAATCAATTAGTAAAGAAGCCAGCATCTTTGAATATTGAAATACTTGAAATTTGCTGGCTTTGATTTCTGATTTGGCTTTTTGTTTACAACTTCATGATTCTTCCACAGGTTTATTAACTGGAGTCGTGGTAGACTCTGGAGATGGTGTGACTCACATTTGCCCAGTGTATGAAGGCTTTTCTCTCCCCCACCTTACCAGGAGACTGGATATTGCTGGGAGGGATATTACCAGATATCTTATCAAGGTGAGCAAAAGAGTATATCATGGAATTAGATTTTGTAAGTTTGTGTATATGTCTACTTAAAATTGAATGTATCACCTCAGGATTCTAGTGAATCTGCACCACCAGAGAAGTGGCCCAGTACTTTATTCATATAAAAATCTTTATGAGATTCACACACATGATCGTTTGTGTACTAATGAGAGTTCATCGTTACATAATTATAATTTGTCTTTCCTGAGGAATGGGAAGAGAGGTATGTCAAAGGAGGAAGAAGAGTCTTAAGACTTCCTTGAACAACTTGGGCAGCCTTTCAGCCGTAAAACCCTCTTTGAACAAGATGTATATTAAAATTTATTTGTGAATGTAATTAGTGATGATATTCTTTAAAACATTGCTAGATAAAGTATATATATATATTATATATATATAATATATATATAAGAAAGTATATATATTATATATATAATATATATATAAGAAAGTATATATATATTATATATATATATAATATATATATATATAAGGCCACTCTTTGGAAGCATGTGTGGGTTTTGTAATGTGGGGGAAAAAAGATTTAGAATATTGTCTGTGCCAGAACTCTGTAGTTAGTACATTCTCTCCAGGTGAGTGGTTCTCAATCAGGGATGATGTGACTCCTCCAGGGACACTTTGAAATGTCTGGAGACATTTTTGGTTGTTAACATCTTTGCAGGAAGGCTGCTAAACATTCTGCAATGAACAAGGCATCCCCCACAACAAAGGATTATAAGGTCCAATATGTCACTGGTACTACTGTGGAAAGACTGTTCTGGGTTGCGTTAAGTCTTCATATTGACATTGGGTTAGTAATAAGATTGGTAATGAGAATTATAATATCATTCTAAGCCAGAATTCTGTTTGAGGGTGACTGCCAAAGGATTGCCCAAGGATTTTCTTTTGACTGTAAACACAAAGATCAGAGGATTTTTAGTTTTTTATGTGAAAAGTCTAATTTGTTTATGATGTGTATCGTGTGTTTTTGTTTTTCCTGTCGGGTTGAATTCTCATTTTTGTCTGTTTAACAGATACTATTGCCCCTCTAATATGTGTCTGTCATATTTCATGATTATGGCATTGACTGAGTAAATTGCAGATTATAGGAATCCAGTGCTAAAATATTATTAATAGATATTTTGCCCATTTATTATTCATGAACTGTAAATTCTGTCACTCCCTATGAAACTTTTCTGTGAAAGTGAAATGTAAATTCTTTTATGGTAAGTAATAACTCTCCTTTCTGAAATAGTAAGAGCAAAGGTTCTGTTGTCCATTGTATTTGATATTGATGTGACATACTTAGCATTAATCCCTTTTGTGGACTTGAACTCACTCAGATTAATTGTGGACTTACTGCTGTTTTTTTGTACTAGCTGCTTCTGTTGCGGGGATATGCCTTCAACCACTCTGCTGATTTTGAAACGGTTCGCATGATTAAAGAAAAATTGTGTTATGTGGGATATAATATTGAGCAAGAGCAGAAACTGGCCTTAGAAACCACAGTATTGGTTGAATCGTACACAGTAAGTATATCTGGTGTATGATATATATATGGTTTTAAAGTGGGTAACAGTGACTATTGGTGTGTGCTTAAGGAGATTTTCTTGGAATCCAGGACTTTGGGGGTTTGGGTTGTTATAATTTGTATATGTATGACCTTTAATGTCTTTCTACATTATGATACCATGATTTAGTTATTTTAATAAGGCAAGAATCATATATTGCTTTTCTACTTTAGGATACAGTTAGATATGAAATATTATTTTGAGATTCTAGTACCTGGAGTCAGAGAAGGCAGTGGCACCCCACTCCAGTACTCTTGCCTGGAAAATCCCATGGACGGAGGAGCCTGGTAGGTGCAGTCCATAGGGTCGCTAAGAGTTGGACACAACTGAGTGACTTCACTTTCACTTTTCACTTTCATGCATTGGAGAAAGAAATGGCAGCCCACTCCAGTGTTCTTGCCTGGAGAATCCCAGGGACGGGGGAGCCTGGTGGGCTCCCGTCTCTGGGGTCGCACAGAGTTGGACACTACTGAAGTGACTTAGCAGCAGCAGTACCTGGAGTAGCATTTTTCAGCATGGGTTTCACATAATGTTATTTCTCTGAGATGTTAGTAGGTATTGACAGAAATTAAAATGAAGGGTTACATTGTCAGATAAGTTTGGGGGAGAGTCAGTTCACTTTATTAAAGGACTTCTCAGAACCTTTGATATGCTGATTTGTACATGATTACAGTATTCCTCAGCATTTCATGGGACTGGTATTCTAAGATACTTTGGAAAATGGTCATCCTATAGGATTGTTTTAACAATTCAGTAGGTGGCAATCTCCCTGACTTAGTATTTTCTTAATGAGATGTTCAGAACAAATGTTAACTTGAAATTGTAACTAATGATACTTAGAACCAAGTTATAGTTTGTATCAGGGGAGTTGAATTTTCAGTGTATTGCTGCCTTAAGTCTGTCATTTTCATCTGGGTAGAAAGTACTTCCACACTGTGTCTTTGATCTGCTACTATTGTTTAGTCGCTAAGTGATATCTAACTCTTTGCAACCCCATGGACGCCTGCCAGGCTCCTCTGTCCCTGTGATTTCCCAGGCAAGAATACTGGAGTGGGTTGCTGTTTCCTTCTCCAGGGGATCTTCCCAACCCAGGGACTGAACCCTTGGCAGGCAGATTCTTTACCACTGAGCCACCAAAACTGAAACTGAGTGATAGTCAATAAAAGCAAGTATTCTTCCACCATTTAATTCATATAAACAGAGCATATCATAAATACGTACAAAATAGTCACTTTAAAAATAATTTAAAATTTTTATAAGTTATATTGTTTCATTTCAGAAGATACTGATCCAAATAGACAATAAATCAATACTTTGCAACTCAGTCATCTTCAGGTTTGCCCTAGGGATTCTTTCCTGAGGCCTTCTTGATAGTTCCCCTAGATTTATAATTTATCGTCTACCTGACTTTGGAAGAAAGTGTCATGAAACAGAGGATAAGGGAACTAGAAATATAAAACATATTTTATCTCTTCCCTCCTTTCTCAGAATTTGAGGCAGGTTACAAAAGTATTTGTGACAAATAAACCGGGAACTGATGAAGAGGGAAAATAGTGGACAAATAGAGTATAGGGTAAGGTTTGGTGCAGAGAAATTGGGAGGCATACAGTTTTAACAGTTCTGGAAGGTAAGTAGTTCCTAGGGTAGGTGGCCCTGGGTTGATCTCCAACCAGAGCTTTGAGAAAAGCCACATTGTCCAGGTATAGATGTTTTATGCTAATGATACTCTGCCATATGAAGCTTTTCCATATATCTTGGGTGATTTCATGTGGTTTTTAAAGTCACTGGATGGTTGCGTTTATTTTGTTAAATTAAAAAAGAAATTTGATTAAGTTTATAAAAGATAATTGTGGAGTTTTTGAAAGATGTGATTGTGTTGCACGTACTGTATACAGTTAGAGCAAACATGGAGTAAATGTCTTTAAGAACTTGCTTTGAGATACTTTGTCATGTTGGAAAGTGAGTTTGGGAATCTCCATATAGTTATTATAATTACGTTATTTTAAACTGATACACTGTTAGAAATGTTAATGTAAAACTAATTCTGGTCTGTCATATAGAAATGTGTCAAACGCCAGTATATACCAGCATGCTTGTTACTTAGGTCAGTTCTGTGAATTGTGAGAGAGTTTTTGTTTAACATTTCTCATTTAATTAAACATAAGCATGATGTAACTTAAGGGTTAGCAGGGTCATACGTTAGTGGTATCTTACCAGTTGCTTAAATCTTACTTTCTTAAAATTATATTTATCTATTTAAAAATTTAATAGAACCTAGTAAGTAGGATACAACAGAATTGCCTGCTAAAAAATAGGTTAGCGTCCTTAAACTTTTTTGATTATAAGATTTTCCTTGGATTAAATGATTTGATAGAAGTTTCACACATGATAGAAAGTGTTTGATGGCAAAAAAATAGTTCCCCAGAATAATTATTTGTTGAAAGAAATTTAAAAATTTTAATTGAATGTGTACTACGTGGTAAAAATCTCTATAAACTCAAAAATATGTTAAAATGATAAAGAGAAGCAGCATTGACTCCGGCAAAGGTCCAGTTGCTATGGGTGATCAGCAGTATCTGTAGTGCTCCCTTGCACACACCAGTGGACATCACACATTTGTGTATTGGTGACTCTTTCAAGAAATTCCTGCTATTTGGAGGCAGGACATATCATTTCAAAAGCAGAACAGAGCATGATAATTAAAACAATTATTTTAATGTATTTTACTTTGTCTTTTTTCAAAAATGTATTTCGGGAGAAATATATTGCTAATGATTTTGGTTATAAAACAGGTGTACTAGCATCTAAAGAACTGGGAACTTTTAAAATCTTTTGCTGATACCTGATTGTTCTTGGTCTCTAGCTCCCAGATGGCCGCATTATCAAAGTCGGGGGAGAGAGGTTTGAAGCACCGGAAGCTCTGTTTCAGCCTCACTTGATCAATGTCGAGGGAGTAGGTGTTGCTGAATTGCTTTTTAACACAATCCAGGCGGCTGACATTGATACCAGGTACTTTAGAAATGGTTGTTTCAAAGAAGCTTATCAGATGGAATATAAATAGCTAGAGTGACCAGGTTGTCTGTTGTCTCACCCAAGTTTTTGATAGAATGACACTGGTTGTTGAATGACATATATCATTGTGTCACAAGTGCCCATTTAAACTTATTTTGAAATAGTTTAAACATTGCAAGTTTCCAGAATAGAACGGAGAACTCCTGTACACTACCCAGTTTTCCATTTTTCTGATTTTAGCATTCTACGTGTTTGTGTGCACTCCCTTTCTCTCTCTCTTCTGTTCTAGAGTCATTTGAGAATAGATTGAATATGTAAGTCCTCTTTACTCCTTAATATTTACTGTGTATTTCTTAGGAATGAGGCTGTTCTCTTATAGCCGCAGTGCAGTTACTGAGTTCAGGGGATTGATTGCTGATGTACTTTTATCTGCCACCCATATTTCACTTTTGTTCTCTGTCCCAGTAATGTCCTTTATACAGTTTTTTTTTTTTCTGGTAAAGGGTCAGAACAAAGAGCACACATTGTATTTAGTTGTCATGTCTCTTAGTAACCTTTTATCTGTTATAATTCCTCAGTCTTTCATGACATTGATATTTTTCCAGACTACAATTTGGGTATAAATGTTTTCTCATGATTAAATTTAGATTGTGCATTTTTGGCTGGAACACTACTTAAATGATGTGTCCTTCTTAGGTTATCACATCTGGAAGTGATGTCAGTTTGCTCCTGTTTGGTGATATTAGTGTTAAATTCTTAGTGAAGTTTCCTGTTTTCTCCATTGTATCAGTTCAGTTCAGTTCAGTCCAGTCGCTCAGTCGTGTCTGACACTTTGCGACCCCATAGACTGCAGCAAGCCAGGCCTCCCTGTCCATCCCTAACTCCTGGAGTTTACTCAAACACGTATCCATTGAGTTGGTGATGCCATCTAACCATCTCATCCTCTGTCATCCCCTTCTCCCGCCTTCAATCTTTCCCAGCATCAGGGTATTTTCAAATGAGTCAGCTCTTCACGTCAGGTGGCCAAAGTATTGAAGTTTCAGCTTCAGCATCAGTCCTTCCAATGAACATTCAGGACTGATTACCTTCAGGATGGACTGGTTGGATCTCCTTGCAATACAAGGGACTCTCAAGAGTCTTCTCCAACACCACGGTTCAAAAGCCATCAATTCTTTGGAGCTCAGCTTTCTTCACAGTCCAACTCTCACATCCGTACATGACTGCTGGAAAAACCATAGCCTTGACTAGATGGACCTTTGTTGGCAAAGCAGTGTCTCTGCTTTTTAATATGCTGTCTAGGTTGGTCGTAACTTTTCTTCCAAGGAGCAAGCATCTTTTTATTTCGTGGCTGCAGTCACCATCTGCAGTGATTTTGGAGCCCAAAAAAATAAAGTCTGACACTGTTTCCACTGTTTCCCCATCTATTTGCCATGAAGTGATGGGACCGGATGCCATGATCTTCATTTTCTGAATGTTGAGCTTTAAGCCAACTTTTTCACTCTCCTCTTTCACTTTCATCAAGAGGCTCTTTAGTTCTTCCTCACTTTCTGCCGTAAATGTGGTGTCATCTGCATGTCTGAGCTTATTGATATTTCTCCCGGCAATCTTGATTCCAGCTTGTGCTTCCTCCAGCCCAGCGTTTCTCATGATGTACTCTGCATAGAAGTTAAATAAGCAGGGTGACAGTATACAGCCTTGACGTACTCCTTTTCCTATTTGGAACCAGTCTGTTGTTCCGTGTCCAGTCCTAACTGTTGCTTCCTGACCTGCCTACAGATTTCTCAGGAGGCAGGTCAGGTGATCTGGTATTCCCATCTCTTTCAGAATTTTCCAGTTTGTTGTGATCCACACAGTCAAAGGCTTTGGCATAGTCAACAAAACAGAAATAGATGTTTTCTGGAACTCTTGCTTTTTCAATGATCCAGGGGATGTCGGCTATTTGATCTTTGGTTCCTCTGCCTTTTCTAAAACCAGCTTGAACATCTGGAAGTTCATGGTAAACGTATTGTTGAAGCCTGGCTTGGAGAATCTTGAGCATTACTTTGCCAGCGTGTGAGATGAGTGCAATTGTGTGGTAGTTTGAGCATTCTTTGGCATTGCCTTTCTTAGGTTTGGAATGAAAACTGACCTTTTCCAGTCCTGTGGCCACTGCTAAGTTTTCCAAATTTGCTGGCATATTGAGTGCAGCACTTTCACAGCATCATCTTTTAGGATTTGAGGTAGCTCAACTGGAATTCCATCTACCTCCACTAGCTTTGTTCGTAGTGATGCTTCCTAAGGCCCACTTGACTTCACATTCCAGGATGTCTGGCTCTAGGTGAGTGATCACACCATCATGTGATTATCTGGGTCATGAAGCTCTTTTTTGTACAGTTCTTCCATGTATTCTTATCACCTCTTCTTAATATCTTCTGCTTCTGTTAGGTCCATACCATTTCTGTCCTTTATTGAGCCCATCTTTGCATGAAATGTTCCGTTGATAGCTCTCATTTTCTTGAAGAGATCTCTAGTCTTTCCCATTCTGTTATTTTCCTCTATTTCTTTGCACTGGTCACTGAGGAAGGCTTTCTTATCTCTCCTTGCTATTCTTTGGAACTCTACATTCAAATGGGTATATCTTTCCTTTTCTCTTTTGCATTTCTTTTTCTTGGGGATGGTCTTGCTCCCTGTCTCCTATACAGTGTCTCAAACCTCCGTCCATAGTTTACCAGGCACTCTGTCTATCAGATCTAGTCCCTTAAATCTATTTCTCACTTCCACTATATAATCGTTAGGGATTTGATTTAGCTCATACCTGAATGGTCTAGTGGTTTTCCCTACTTTCTTCAATTTAAGTCTGAATTTGGCAATAAGGAGTTCATGATCTGAAACACAGTCAGCTACTGGTCTTGTTTTTGCTGACTGTATAGAGCTTCTTCATCTTTGGCTGCAAAGAATATAATCAATCTGATTTCGGTGTTGACTGTCTGGTGATGTCCATGTGTAGAGTTTTCTCTTATGTTGTCGGAAGAGAGTGTTTGCTATGACCAGTGCATTTTCTTGGCAGAACTCTATTAGCCTTTGCCGTGCTTCATTCTGTACTCCAAGTTCAAATTTGCCTGTTACTCCAGGTGTTTTCTTGACTTCCTGCTTTTGCACTCCAGTCTCCTATAATGAAAAGGACATCTTTTTTGGGTATTAATTCTAGAAGGTCTTGTAGGTCTTCATAGAACCGTTCAACTTCTTCAGCATTACTGGTCGGGGCATAGACTTGGATTACCGTGGTACTGAATGGTTTGCCTTGGAGATGAAGCGATCATTCTGTCGTTTTTGAGACTGCATCCAGGTACTGCATTTCAAACTCCTGTTGACTATGATTGGTACACCATTTCTCCTAAGGGATTCTTGCTGACAGTAGTAGATGTAATGGTCATCTGAGTTAAATTTACCCATTCCAGTCCATTTTAGTTCCTTGATTCCTAAAATGTTGATGTGCACTCTTGCCATCTCCTGTTTGATCATTTCCAATTTCCCTTGATTCATGGATCTAACATTCCAGGTGCAATATTGCTCTTTACAGCATTGGAACTTGCTTCCATCACCAGTCACATCCACAACTGGGTGTTGTTTTTGCTTTGTCTCCATCTCTTCATTCTTTCTGGAGTTATTTCTCCACTGATCTCCAGTAGCATATTGGGCACCTACCAACCTGGGGAGTTCATCTTTCAGTGTCCTATCTTTTTGCCTTTTCATACTGTTCATGGGGTTCTCAAGGCAGGAATACTGAAGTGGTTTGCCATTTCCTTCTCCAGTGCACCACATTTTGTCAGAACTCTTCACCATGACCCATCTGTCTTGGGTGGCCCTACACGGCATGGCTCACAGTTTCATTGAGTCAGACAAGGCTGTGCTCCATGTGATTAGATTGGTTAGTTTTCTGTGATTGTGGTTTTCAGTCTGTCTGCCCTTTGATGGAAAAGGATAAGAGGCTTATGAAAGCTTCCTGATGTGATGGACTGACTGAGGGAAATACTGCATCTTGTTTTGATGGGCGGGGCCATGCTCAGTTCAGTCGCTCAGTCGCGGCCGACTCTTTGCATGTCCGACTCTTTGCAACCCCATGAATCGCAGCACACCAGGCCTCCCTGTCCATCACCAACTCCCAGAGTTCACTCAGACTCATGTCCATCCAGTCGGTGATGCCATCCAGCCATCTTATCCTCTGTCGTCCCCCTCCCAGCATCAGAGTCTTTTCCAATGAGTCAACTCTTCACTGAGGTGGCCAAAGTACTGGAGTTTCAGCTTTAGCATCATTCCTTCCAAAGAACACCCAGGACTGATCTCCTTCAGAATGGACTGGTTGGATCTCCTTGCAGTCCAAGGGACTCTCAAGAGTCTTCTCCAACACCACAGTTCAAAAGCATCAATTCTTCGGTGCTCACCTTTCTTCACAGTCCAACTCTCACATCCATACATGACTAGTGGAAAAACCATAGCCTTGATTAGATGGACCTTTGTTGGCAAAGTAATGTCTCTGCTTTTGAATATACTATCTAGGTTGGTCATAACTTTCCTTCTGAGGAGTATTCACTCAGTCGTGTCTGACTCTTTGCGACCCCGTGGACTGTAGCCTACCAGGCTCCTCTGTCCATGGGATTTTCCAGGCAATGGTACTGGAGTGGATTGCCATTTCCTTCTCCAGGGGATCTTCCCAACCCAGGGATTGAACCCGGGTCTCCCGCATTGTAGACAGATGCTTTACCATCTGAGCCACCAGGGAAGTCCCTTCCAAGGAGTAAGTGTCTTCTAATTTCATGTCTGCAATCACCATCTGCAGTGATTTTGGAGCCCCAAAAAATAAAGTCAGCCAGTGTTTCCCCATCTATTTCCCATGAAGTGATGGGACCGGATGCCATGATCTTAGTTTTCTGAATGTTGAGCTTTAAGCCAACTTTTTCACTCTCTTTCACTTTCTTCAAGAGGCTTTTTAGTTCCTCTTTACTTTCTGCCATAAGGGTGGTGTCATCTGCATGTCTGAGGTTATTGATATTTCTCCCGGCAGTCTTGATTCCAGCTTGTGCTTCTTCCAGCCCAGCGTTCCTCATGATGTACTCTGCATAGAAGTTAAATAAGCAGGGTGACAATATGCAGCCTTGACATGCTCCTTTTCCTATTTGGAACCAGTCTGTTGTTCCATGTCCAGTTCTAACTGTTGCTTCCTGACATGCATATAGATTTCTCAGGACGCAGGTCAGGTGGTCTGGTATTTCCATCTCTTTCAGAATTTTCCACAGTTTATTGTGATCCACACAGTCAAAGGCTTTGGCATAGTCAGTAAAGCAGAAACAGATGTTTTTCTGGAACTCTCTTGCTTTTTCCATGATCCAGCAGATGTTGGCAATTTGATCTCTGGTTCCTCTGCCTTTTCTAAAACCAGCTTGAACATCTGGAAGTTCATGGTTTAGGTATTACTGGGCCATGCTCAGTAAATCTTTAATCCAATTTTCTGTTGATGGGTGGAGCTGTGTTCCCTCTCTGCTATTTGAACGTGAAAGTGAAGTTGCTCAGTTGTGTCCAACTCTGCCACCTCATGGACTGTAGCCTACCAGGCTCCTCTGTCCATGGGGTTTTCCAGGCAAGAGTTCTGAAGTGGTTTGCCATTTCCTTCTCCAGGGGATCTTCCCATCCCAGGGATCAATCCCATGTCTCTCGCATTGTAGGCAGATACGTTTCCATCTGAGCCCCCAGAGAAGAGCCCAGCTATTTAGCTGGGGCCAAACTGGTGGAGGTAATGAAGATAATGCTGACCTCCCTCAAAAGATCCCATGCATGTACTGCTACAGTCCGAGACCCCAACCCTGCAGCAGGCCACCACCAACCCACACCTTTGCCAGAGGCTCCTGGACACCCATAGGCAAGTCTCCTGTGGGGTCACTGTTCCTTTCTCCTGGGTCTTGGTGCAGAAGATTCTGTTGAACCCTCCCAAGAATCTATTTCCCAGTCCTGTGTACGTTCTGGCAGCTTTATGGTGGGGTTAATGGCGACCTCCTCCAAGAGGACTTATGCCATATCCACACCCAGAGCCCCTGTCCCTGCGCCAGACCACTGCCGACCCGTGCCTCCACAGGAGACACTCAAACACAGTTCTGTCTCAGTCTCTGTGAGGTCCCTGGGTCCTGGTACATACAAGGTTTGTTTGAGTCCTCTGAGCGTCCTCTCCATTGTGTAGGTTTTCTTTTTTTTCTTGATGTATAAGTAATTTGTGGGAAAGTACTTTCAGTAGTGTCCAACTCTCTGCAACCCCATGGACTGTAGCCCACCAAGCTCCTCTGTCCATGGAATTCTCTAGGCAAGAATACTGGAGTGGGTAGCCATGCTCTTCTCCAAGAGAACTTCCCAACCCAGTGAATGAACCTGAGTCTCCTGCATTGCAGGCAGATCCTTTACCGTCTGAGCCGCCAGAGGAGCCCGAAAACACTTTGGAGACCATGTAAATCTCCTATTCTTCATCAGTTTCTGACTTCCACCCCTTTTGTCATCAGTTGGTGATTTTTCCCTAAGTCCGTTTTTATTGTGATGGTCGCAGAAAGATGGTGTTTCTAACTCTGTCGTTCCTTGTGTGTCTGTTAGTTGGTATTCTCGCATAAGGAACTGCCTTTCCTTCTCCCTTGGTTTTGTTAAGTATCAGTATGGACTTGTAATTTTATTCAGTGGATTATGATTTTTTATATCTGCCTTATTTCATTTTGAATTGTTATATTGTTCGTGATTTGGCCTATGAGAGCCCCTTCAAGCAGGCTTCTGTGTCCTTTGTTGTTGTTTGGTCTCTAAGCCATGTCAGACACTCTGAGACTCCATGGACTGTAGCCCACCAGGCTCCTCTGTTGGTGGGATTCTCCAGGCAAGAACATTGGAGTGGGGTGTGGTTTCCTTCTCCAGGGGCTCTTTGCACCCTCATCTCTTTTGAGCACGTTCCATTTCATTCTGTTTTGTGGCACAGGATATTCCCAGCTCATCTTTAATTTTGGTTTCTGAAGAGGCTGTCAAAACTAAACAAAGAAAGGACACTCAGAAGTATTACTCTCCCCACCTGTTGTCTTTCACCTTAGTGCTCCTCCTTCTGTTTCTTATTTTCTTACACAAGAGGTAGCATCCTGTAAATACTCTTTTGAACTTTGTTTTTTTCTCTTAATATATCCTAAACAATCTTATACCACTTCCTATATGTTGTTGTTGTTGTTCTTTTTTCCAGTGTGTACATATAATGGCTTCTTCAGTGAATCCTGGTTATCTAGGTAGGGTCCAGTATTTATGCTGACAGATAATGCTGCAATTAATAACCTTGCGCACACTGTATCTTTGATTTGTTGGAATATATGTCCTGAAAAAATGCCTGAGCGGGGACTAGTTGGGTCAAAAGGCAAATGCATGTGGTTTTGTTATTGCTCAATTCCCTTCTCTTTCCTACAGTCATGTCTGAGGACACTACAGCTGTTCACAGTTTGTCAGCATTTTACTTGCACGTCAGTCTAATGAGTGAGAAATGATATCTCAATGTAATTTTAACTTGCATTTCTCTTAAGATTGAAGTTGCATATAGTTTTCTATGTATTGTGTGCTAAGTCGCTTCAATTGTGTCCAACTTTGCAACCCTTTGGACTGGAGCCCCTCCGGCTCGTCTGTCCATGGGGGTTCTCCAGGCAAAGATACAGGAGTGGGTTATACCATGGCCTCGTCCAGGGCATCTTCCCAACCTAGGGACTGAATCCAAGTCTTTTATGTCTCTGGCATTGGCAGGCAGGTTCTTTACCACTGGAGCCAACTGGAAAGCCCTATGGACCATTTTTATATCTTTTCTTGGTGAATTATCAGCTTGTGGCTTTTGCCTGTTATCTGTAAAATTTTTGTAGTTTTTTTTTCTCTCAATTTTTAAAGAAGTTCATTTTATTTGAGCTCCGTGATCCATTTGCAGATATTTTGTAATTTTTCATTTGTCTCTTCTGGTATTTCTGGCCACACAAAATTTTGGTTTTATTTAGTTATATAAGAAGATTTATAATCTTTTATTGCAGCTTGAGTTTGAGTCACAGAAAGCTCTCCTCTTCACCCAAGTTGAGAGATTCACTCAGAAACATTTTACTAAGCAAGTGTTTACTTACTTCTTTATTTAACCCTAATGAAATAACCGCCTAATTTTTGTGGGAGGCTGGGGAACAGGACAATAATGGTAATTAGTAAAAATAGCAATTGGCTTAGAACAAGCTATAAATCTAATGGAAGATGATCAGAAGTCTAATCTAGACTTCATAATTATGATAAGTTCTCATAGTGGGGATTGGGTAGATGCTTTTGTCCCTTGATGTAATGATCATTAGTAGCAAGATTGTATTTAAAAGTGCATACCTGTTGGTGGTGATTGAAGTTTGGTGATGCTAAAGCACTGGAGTCAGGTTCAGTACCCTTTCCACATTGCTAGCGTTGGAAACTTGCAGCACTCAGATTTTGTTCTGCATGTTCAGTGTATTGAAAGCATACATGTAAATGCTCATGGGCATATACCACATGTAGCTATACTTCAGCTGCTTAGTTTATGTTACATTCATGCATGCATCTGCAATTAAATACAATACAAAACTTCTAGAAGCTAGAATTACAATAGCCTGAGCCCTTGAGAACCTGAAAGGAAGTAAAACCTAGAAGTGAGTTTGAATGAAGCCAAAATGGATACAACTTAGCTCCTGAGTTTTACTAAAAAAAGCTCCTCCAACCCTCACTTAGATTGTACTGTTAATACTTTTACTCCATATGCACTTTAGATTTGATTATCTGGTATCATGACCAACAGCATATTTAAGGAAGAAAGACAGGACTGCTATTAGAAGCAAGCACATCAGTCTAACCAAAAATAATAGCCAGCGGCCTCAAAGTAGAGAAACAAAAGGGAAAACTACAAAAGGCAAATGGAAAAATTCAAAAGCTAAAAGTGGAGTCATGGTGGAATATAGTTTATTATAGTAGACAACCACATCTAAGTGGCTCCATGGAAGCACTATTACAGCACAGCCCAAATACCGCTCCTTTGTTACGTGAACTAGTCGTTATTGAAAGACTTAGTTACATTTGCAAGAAAATGTGTTATGTGCTTTAGGAGTATTGTCATCAAAATGATATAAATATTTTATATATAGTTTGTTATCTGTTTATAGTAGTAATAGCAAGCATTCAGCCCTGCAGTTTACATGTTGGATTTTATTTAATTCTCCCAGCAACCACCTGAGGCTAATGTAAATAAAAGCAACTCTTGAGATAATGTTTTCCTAATCTGAAACCCCTAATGAATACCTGTTGTGTCTTCCTAGATCTGAGTTCTATAAGCACATTGTGCTTTCTGGAGGGTCTACTATGTACCCTGGTCTGCCATCCCGGTTGGAACGAGAGCTTAAACAGCTTTACTTAGAACGAGTATTGAAGGGTGATGTGGAAAAACTTTCTGTAAGTATCAGTCAATACTCCAACTGTTAGCATACTGTTAAAACCCTGTAAAATAGCTTGTGAATCTTGACAACCACCAGAGGGAGCAAGAAGTCTTCCTGAACAAATGTCTACTGCAGTCCAGTGCAGCCTTAAAAAGGAGGAAGTGGTTCAAGATGAGCTTTGTCTCAGCAGTCCTAGTGCCAGCTCACCTTTCTACTCAGTGAACTGAGGCAGTGGGTCCAGTGATACATGTTTTGGTTCATCTGTAACAAATAGCCTGGAACCAGGGTGCCTGTACCTGGGTGGGAAGAACCTGCTGTACTGTGGAGAAAGGCTGTTGTGTTTTTTTTAATATGTCATCAACATTCGGTGCTACTCTTGGACTGTTTCATATTTCTGATATAAAATTATTTTCTGGCTGTTTTTTGTGTATGTCTTTTATCTCCCCAGTCAGATAGTCTCCAGTTCTTTTGCATCCATGTCAACAATCATAGCTCTTAAAGCAGACTTTAAATGAGTTGTTAATACATAGAATGGAAAAAAATTTTAAACCAGGGTGTAACAGTTGATGGTTATTTGACATTGATTTTTTTCTACAAACCCTGGACTGTGTGAAGTACACTATCTATACATACTACATGCTCAACTAGGAGTCGTCTAAGTTAATCTCTGAGGTTCATATGTACACCCGTGGTGGATTCATGTCAATGTAAGGCAAAACTACTACAGTATTGTAAAGTAATTAGCCTCCAATTAAAATAAATAAATGTATATTTAAAAAAAGAAAAGCAGCATAAAATAAAACATTTTAATTTTGTTTAAAAAAAATCTCTCTGGTTCATCTTGCCAACTTTGATCAGTTGTTTTAGATAATAAGATTACATCATACAGAGGGCTTTATATATTGGAGACACACTATATTACATCTTTCATTTGTGACTCAAATTACTGAAATTAAATTCTGTATGGACTCATACATTAAACAGATTAAAAGACTTAAAGGAGGCATGTTGTCGAAGTACTTCACTCATCTGTGTGGTTTTATTGAGTTATACATATAATTTAAAGTCAGTCTTAGATGATTATTTAGCAAATACTTCTTGAACTCCTTCTATGTGCCAAACACTTGTCTAGGCAAAACAGTGGTGAACAAAACTAAAAATATTTGCTTTTAGTCTGTGAATAATACTTCGGTTAGTAATAAGCACTATGAGGAAAAGTCAGGTTAGGGGCTTGAAAGTGGTAGTGATTTGGGGAGATGGTGTGCTCTTTCAGGTAGAGTGATCAGAGAAGGGGCCCAATGAGATAACTTTTGAACAAAGGCTGAAGGGAATGAGGAGCCTGACTCTCTGGGGGGAAGAATCTTCCAGGCAGTAGTAACAGTCCTCAGTTATGGGGAGTGTGTAGGAATGGCTGGACAGAGTAAGCAGGGGAGGGGACTGGGAGGTGAGTGCAGAGAGGCAGTCGGGGGACTTCCCTGGCGATCCAGTAGTTAAGACTTCACACTTGCACTGCAGGGGGTATGGGTTCGATCCTTGGTGGGGAGCTAATCCCACATGCCACATGGTACGACCCAAAAAAGAGGAAGGCAGTCAGGACGCAAGTCTCCTTCAGCCATGGTAAAGATTTTGGCTTTCCTTCTTTTGAGATAGAAAGTCTTGGGAGGATCTTGAGCAGAGAAAGTAGTATCTGATTTGTTTAAAGGATCATTAAGTCTGATGTGGTGAGTACATGCTTGAGGAAAGGGAGGAAGAAAGGTGACCGTCGCAGTATGGGTTAGGAGGCTCTCAGAGGAGGGAGGAGCTGGTAGATGTTTGTAAAATAAATGAGGAGGTGTAAAGTGGTGTCTTAGAGAGTGGAAGAGAGAAGAGAAATGTCACGGGGTTGCTGAGCATCTCTGAGGGGCTCAGTTGAGGTAAAGCTTAAAGTGGATGTTGAGTTTTTCTCACCCTGCGCTCAGTCGCTTGAGGGCAGGGGCAGAGGAGAGAGTTGATCAGCTGAAATGGGATTCTGCCAAGCAAGGCAGAGAAGGACAGGGTAACTGAGGATGGCGTCAGGACGTGGTGGAGAGAGTGCGCACACGTGCCACCAAGCAGGTCTGAGGAGAATTCCTCCTCATGGGGCTCTGTAGACACCATGGGCCCAGAGAGTGGTGGCTGGAATGGCCCAGAAGGGCGAGTTTCTGAGGGTCTCTGGAATGGCAGTAGTGAGAAACAGCAGCCCGTTGCAAAAGCTGCAGGGGCAGCGGTGTCCTCAAGGGCTAGCCAGGTTTCCCCGGGAGCAGGGTGGCCAGAACACAGCCCCAGGCCAGACCTGGCTGTTTGATAAATGAAGCTTTTGGGAACATGGCCAAGCGGATTCTTGTCACCTAATGTGTCACCTGTTGTCACACAGTCTCTGGCTGCCTTTAGCTGTTGCCACAGTAGACCCCGCAGAGCTTCGAGTACTTTCCCTCTGATCCCTGTAGAAGTTTGCTGGCCCCTGCCTAGGGGTGAAAAAGTAACTAGAACAGTTAGAACAATTGGTTAGCCTCAGAATTAATCAGTAAACAGGTGTTTTTCTATGTCATATATTATGACAGATCCTACAGTTCATGTATGTGACATAAAGACAGTTAAGATGACATAGTTATTTTGAGTTTTTTTGCACGATTTGTGACTTTGTAAATAAAACTGCTACTTCATTTTAAGGTTTCTCTTTCATGTGTTGACTTACCAGACAGAAGGAGGTCTCTCCTTGTTAGACAGCTAAGAGTGGCTACAGAGTGTAAAGCTTTTCCTGCTTGTCTTTAATTTTGTTTACTGTGTTCATTTTTTCCAACATTCTCATAATTTATCTTGACCATATTTGGCCTTGTTTATTCAAACATTCGTTTGAATTTGAGACAATAGAAAGTGAGCTTTGCTTATAAGAACTTAAATCTTACTTTGTTGCCTGGGACTACAATCATAAGGGCATGAGACCTTGAAGAAAGTACAAGTCCTCTTATCCCAACTCTTCACTTGATAGCTGGCTGGCTGATTTATTTGCCTGTCCGTGAGACACCTGTCACAGTCAGGGCTCCGGTACTTGGGCTTTTAGTGGGGTGACCGTGGAATTCAGCGTTCATATCAGGATGGTTTTTGAGAGGGATGAGGGGTGCAGTTAACGATGGGGCCACAGGTGTAAGTAGGGAGTGTTCTAAACACACTGGGATGGATTTGCGATCTCCAGACTGTGAGTTGGGGGTCTCCTTCACATGTATACATCATAGGACCTTTGTGAGAATTTAAGAAAAAGTCATTTTGATAAGATAGAAAACACCATGCACGTGTGACATTTTACTGTCTCCTCTTTAGAAATTCAAGATCCGCATTGAAGACCCGCCCCGCAGGAAGCACATGGTTTTCCTAGGAGGTGCAGTTCTAGCGGACATCATGAAGGACAAAGACAACTTCTGGATGACCCGACAGGAATACCAAGAAAAGGGTGTTCGTGTGCTGGAGAAACTCGGGGTGACGGTTCGATAAACTGTGAAGCTGGTTCCCATCACACCCTAATGTGCTTTCTTTTTTTCCATTACTGCCAGTCTTTGAACTCATTCAACTCCAGGACCTGGAAGAGGCCTGTCTGTCTGTGCCCTCTGACTGGAAAGGTCAGGTTTTATTCTGGTGTCTTGCGGAAGCTTTGTTAAATTTGGGTTAGTGTGGGTAAATCTGACTGTTTAATTCTGCCACTTCCCTGCGAACACAGGAGAGGGCAAGGGTCCTCTCTGCTGCTTTGTTTCTTCTCAGTAGGCATTTAGATCATTCCTGTAGGCTTCCTATTTTCACTTTACTGCTCTAATGCTGCTAGTTTTAGTCTTTAGCACACTAGGTGGTATGCCTTTATTAGCATAAGAAAAAAACTTTAACAGGAGCTTTTACATATTACTGGGGTGGGGGTGGTCAGGACTGGGTGGGTGGCTGCTGAACCCTTTGTGGAGTTTCCTCTGTAGTGTGGTGCTTTCTACAGTTACTGCTGCAGCTTTAAGTACCTTAAAGTTTCTGGTATTAACATTTTAGGGAAATGGTAGGCTCAGAACTAAACTGTTTGGGTGGGTTTTTGTGTGGAGGACAGGGGTAGTCTTTTGATATTCATTTTTTGATTTTTGAGCTTTTCTGCTCTAGGGTACGGGAGATGAACTTTATTTACAATACTTTGATTTGGCGGTTTTCTTCTACTTTTGGTCTGCCTGGAACTGTTTCCATATGATGTAAAAAGCAGCTGTAGTGTCCCGTTACTATGTGGTTTGGGGATTTTTTATTTGTTTTTTTAAAATTAACCATGTCAGCTGGGATTAGACTTCCTAGAATCTATCAGTGCAAAAGTAACATTGAAAAAATGCTTTTGGAAATTCAAATTTCAGACAAAGTGCTTAAGAGCTGGTATTTTTTCTAAGTGCTTCTATTTATACCAGAAGCATTAAGGTAACCCAGTGCCAAGTACCATTCTTGAAAAATTGTTTTATATAACCGACCAGTGCTTATTTAATAAAAACAAGTAGATACATATAAATAATTACTGGCAGTAGGTTATAATTATTGGGTTAAAAATAACATTGAAATATGGGACTTTCTGCCAGTTGGGTAATTTTCACTAATTTTCTTTTGTTGTTGGTATGTTTTGATTTAAAACCTGGAAGTGGAGTAAAATATGACTATTTAAAATGTTGGCCCCCCATAAATCAAGATTTAAATATGTATTTGTACTGAAAAAACTAATCTTAACTATTAAATCTTAGCCATCTTAGGCTTGAAAGAAAAGTTGGTATTTTGTAAATGTTAGCAGACTTTCCTGTCAGAAAAGCATATTTATGAATCCTGTCGGTATTGCTTGGTATATGAAAAAAATATCAAATAGTACCCAGACTTGAAATCCTTCTAAATTGAAAAATAAAGTAATAAGAGATTGTATCACTTCTGTTAATATTATGTATTTTTTGTCTCTTTTACCTCAATTTGAACAAATAAAAGAAGTTTGCCTGCATGCTGGACATGCTTCAGTACACATGAATAAGCCTGTGAATAATGTCTGTAAGATTTTAGGGACATGGGTATAGTTACTTTGGAATTCTAAAATGTCCCTAAATTATGTACTTACCAATCCCCCTAGACTTTTGAATACTGAGTTGTTAAAGGACATAAGTGCAGAACTAGTATCTACCAGTTGTTTATTTCAGGTAAATGGATTGACTCCTGACCTTTGATCATGATTTTAAAATATGGAGACAGAAAACAACAAAGAATGGAATAGACTCTTAAATAAAACAAAGAAGACGTTTGTCCCTTGAATGTAGAATTTGGTTTTAATTTTGTAATTTTGCTATCAAACATGACCGTTAAAATGTATTAATATATAGACAGTATAATTTTTTTATTACATTTTTAAATTTTCCCATTCTAAGGTAAAATAATGCATTTAGTATGGTGATTTGTGGGTGGGGTGGGGAAATATCATTAATTGGAGTTGTCAGGTATGAGCCCTTCAGAAGTGAAAATGTTTTCTGTTTTAAAAGATGTGATTTATAGCTCTTGAAAACCATTGTCACTTAAATTCCCAATGATGTTTAAAATTCTTTTCTTTTAAAATTAGAATTGCCAATGCCTTGACCTTCGAGAAGTGTTTCTTAGAAATAAGTCCTACATTTGAACTTTTTTCCTTAAAATGGTATTGGATGTTAGCTTTTACACAGTTCTGAGCACTGTCAACAATATCTGGAAAGTATTTTGAGAGATCAATGGAAAGTCAAACATCCTGATTGTAACATAAATACACTTCTTTTTGATTGAGGGAAAAAATCAGATTTTTCAAAGTACATTCGAATTTTTCCTTTGTTTTTCCTCTCGATAGTATTTCTCTTTGGTTTCATTTTTTAATTTTTATTCAAATTTTCATTTTTGCTAACACAGGACAGATAGACAACTTTATGCTAGTTGTTAAGCCAAGTTCAGTTCACTGTCAAATTATTTGACAAAAAAGAACTTAACTTTTGGTATGTTCTTTATTTCTGAAATGATTTTAAATACATAAGAAAAAAATAGAATAAGAGCAAGTCATAGCTAAAGCTCTATTAGAGACATTTTTCCCTCTGTCTCCTAGAAGATTTAAGGAGGCTTTGTCAGTGTTAGAAATGCTTGAGAGACCTATATGAACATGTCTCTTCTCAAGGACATTTTAGCTCACATCTGCAGACTTTTAGGCATGTTACTTTTAACAAAACAGCTAAAGACAGATGAAAATTTATTAAGCCAACTCTTTCTTACTTTTATACTAGCCTTTGAGGCATAGATGCAGGTATTTTTGTTTCTCCTTCTCCCTGAACTTGCATGCTAGAATCTCATGGCTCCCCTTCACTGCCAGAATTCCCAGGATGTCCTCTGGTGTCTCATATGGAGTCTCTTCCTGGTCACCTAAATTGTCACGTGACCTCTCTCTCCGTGTTACAGAGGAAGAAAATCTCAGGCCCTGTATTAGGTATCTTTGTGGATACAGTGAATGTCTTGGTGCTCTTCACAGTTTTTTTTCCACACACAGACTTTGACTGAGAACTTTGTACAATTGAGTATGGTGATTACTGCTAATTTTAGAATCTTTGAGGAGGGTACCCAACTAAAAGTGAACCAGAAACTCAAGGATTGATTTTATCTCAATATTTAACATGCTGTCTAACCTTGAACTTGTCCAACGACCCACAGTACATGGGGTATTTGTAGGATCACTTTTTTCCTCCAGTTAAAATTTCTTGAACTATCAGAAAATTGAAAATGCTACATCCAAGGTAAGTGGAGGTGGGAGAAGGACCTGGGAAAGTGTTAAGTACTTTGTAAAGGCCAAATTACGGACTTTTTAACCCCACCATATTGCGGTAACTTTAGCTATAGAATAAAAGTAGAATTGGGATGTAAATAAGGCAGCTCTTAGCATCAGCAGGGAATTGGTTCCAGGACACTACCCACGTGTCCCCCCAAGGATACCAAAATCCAAGGCCGCCAGAGCCCCTTATATAAAACAGCATGGTATTTATGTGTAACCTACATATATCCTCCTGTGTTCTGTAAATCATTCTTAGATTTTGTCTGATAATATAATATGAAGGCTGTGTAAACAGTTGTTAGGGCATTCAGAAAACTCAAGTTTTGCTTGTTGGATTTTTCTGGAATTTTTTTTCCTGAATGTTTTCAATCTGCAGTTGATTGAATCCTTAGATGTGGAACCCGTTTTTTAGAGGGCCAAATGTAAGTTCCAGTGATTTTTTTTTTTCACATTAAACTTAACATTTTAAAAGCATCTTTAAGCATCTTGCTTTTTGTTGGTTAAATAACATACAAAGTTAAGGAAAAAGAAGGTATTATATTTTCGTTTAAGTCATCTTCACTGTAGCAATGACAAAAAAATAAATTTTATACCTACTGTATCTCAATTTTTGTTATGTGCAGATGTAAAATATCTTAACTGGGTAAAGTGAAAGTGTTAGTCACTCAGTCTGACTCTTTGTGACCACGTGGACTGTAGCCTGTGAGGCTCCTCTGTCTATGGAATTCTCAAGGTAAGAGTATAGGAGTGCCATTCAGAAATCTTCCTGACCCAGGGATCAAACCCTGGTCTGCATTGCAGGCAGATTCTTTACCATCTGAGAGCCACTAGGGAAGCCCCATCTAACTGTAGGGGGAATCAAATCCTCTTTCTCTTCCCTTGGGCAGAACAGAGTTCCTGGCCTGTCTTTCTCATACCTACACTCAACTCCTCCTACCCAGTAGAGGAAAAGGGAAAGACTAGAAAGGACTCTGCAAATAATTTCCCTTGAAACAGATGAATTAGAGAGTATTTTAACAAGGCTTCCATGAACTAGGAAGGTTTGGGATGTGCAGAAACCAATCACAGGATAAGGTACAATTTTCAAGGCTAAGGTAGACCCCTGAGAACACTGCTTTTTGCCATTAACATCAAGTTGAGCTTTTACCTGTTGAATGCTTTTTTTGTTTTGTTTAAGATTAGTAAAAAGGAAACTAGTCAGCTGCTTTGTACTTCCTTGAACAGAGGTTTGAAACAGGGCCCCAACTCTCAAGAGTAAAAACTCCATGCATAAAAAAGTAATCACAAATACTCAAATGTAAAAGTATTAATACCAACTAAAGGTTGACATTTTAATTTGACCTTTTTTGTTAAATTAGTATACCTTGTACAGGGGCTGTTGGAATTTTTATTATAGGTCTATCCTGCACAAGAAAATTTCCTGTCTATGGGAAGTAAAATCGAAGGATTTCCTGAGTGAGAATTAGTTCTATTAACTTTTTATGTTTTCATATTTCATGCCATCTCAGTGTTTGAAGTGTAAGAAATTTGGGCCTTCATTTGTAGCTATGTGGATATCATATGATATCACTTATATGTAGAATATTTTTTTTAAATGATACAAGTGAACTTATTTACAAAACAGAAACAGACTCACAGACTCTGAGGACAACTTAGGGTTACAGGGGATGAGGGGAAGTGGGAGCAGGCAGGATATATTGAGAATTTGAGATTGATATGTACATACTGCTGTGTTTAAAATAATCAACGAGGACCTACTGGATTGCGCAGGGACGGCTGCTCAATATTCTGTATTAACGTAAATGGGAAAGGAATTTGAAATAGATAAGCTGTATATGAATAAGTGAATTGCTTTGCTGTATGTCTGAAACTAATACAACATTGTTAATCAATTATACTCCAATATAAAATAAAAATTTAAAAAAATTTGGGCCTTAACTGAGGTTCAAATATTGAAAATAAGTTGATAATACACATTAGACCCCTTAATATGAAATCTTCGATATACCTCCAAGTGTGTGTGTGTTTGTATATGTTTTCTTAGATCTATCTACATGTGAAAGCATCTGGCATTAGTTAAATTTAATAACTGTTGACAAGGAATATAGGTTTAGAACCTAAAACTATTGTCTAGGTACAATTCAAAGGATCTTATCCAGTTAGGGAAGCCATTTTGCTTGTTTCTACCTAGCAGCTTAGGTGGAATTTAATGTTTAAATGTCCTGTAGAAAATTAAGTAGCTAGGGTGTATTTACCTAAAATTTTTAAATACTCAAATTATTTGCCCCTCAATATCTTTCTGAAGTCAGAATCACATGGAGTATTTAAAAGTGCAGATTTCTGGGCCCCACTCTGACATACTAAATTTGACTCTGGGGTTTGAGTATTTGCTTGTTTCCCAGCTGTGCTGGTGGTTCTGAACCCTGCCAAAGCTCTCGCTCCCCTGCTGTAGGATATTAACAGGATATTTAACTCCCCAGGGCCCACACCTGCATGCCCTTGTCCTGCTCTTCTGAAAAATTCTAGTGCCTTCCACAAACAGGTTCAGAAGTGAACAAGCCCTAGAAACCAACTGTCCTCCACCTCACTGCCCCAAACATATCCTCAATTTAGGTGGTGATAATATGTTTCGTTCAAAATGCAAATACTTATGGGCCAGTTAAAGCACATTTACACATTTGTGAGAGTTAAAAGGGAGTCAGTAACTCAAACAGATGCCTAATGAAGATTAGCAGCTCTTTGTGATTTAAATGGAGGGAAGGTCTGTAAGTTTGGCCTGAGTCTACTGGGGAAAACAGGCTCCTGAGAAGTGAGGAAGTCACGAGGGCAAGCTTGCTTTCCTTTCCTGGGGCCTAGGTAGACAGATGCTGGAAGTGGTCAAATATCCAGTGCTTATTCCAAAATTACTGTTTTTAGAGATGTTTTCTCCTTAGCTTCTGACTTGCGTGGTTCCCAGCTCCCTGAACTCAAGTTAGTACAGCAGCTCGATGGATTGAAATGATTTGCAGTCGAGTCAAGGAGCCCAGCTACCACAGACTTAGTTTTACTCTGAAGAAGAAATCTGTTTCAAGCTCCATGCAACTAACATACAAGGGAAGGTGGAGGCAATGTGGAGACCAGCTACACAGTCTAAGGAATTCTCCAGGCCAGAATACTGGAGTGGGGAGCCTGTCCCTTCTCCAGGGGATGTTCCCAACCCAGGAATCGAACCGGGGTCTCCTGTATTGCAGGCCGATTCTTCACCACCTGAGCTACCCAGGGAAGCCCTATATATAGTTGTTTGGGGTTTTGATTTTTTTTTTTCAAATATAAGCTCAGTTCGTTACATAATTAGGAAGTTTGTGAAATTTTAATATGTTAATTGACAGCTACTAGAGAGAGAAACAAAAACTTACTCTTGCATTTGCTCTTTTTGGTGAGAACAGTTTTAGCCAGAGATTTGAATGGAGAGGAGACAGGAGGCTGTGTAGCTACTTTGTATCAGAATTAAGTAACCAGCTGCAGGTGAGTACCATGCACCAGAGAAACAGGTGACCAGCTGTAGGTGAGTAGGTGGTTAGTTTTCAACTCAGGAACCTTCTCTAAGGAGTTTGGTGGACCCTCTGGGTGAGTAGGAAGTGACTTTTATCTTCTGAACCTAATTCTTACATAGCCCATATTGGTAAGTTTTAGCCTTTTCTGTGGATGGAGAGTGTGTGGTTGATGTTGGATGCATTTTCTTGTTTGCCTGCATATCTCATTCCTACTGTTGTCACCATGATAGGTTCTCTTAAATTTTCCATTTCACCCAAGAGCATACAGCAAATATCGTTCAACCTTTTAAACACCACGTCTGATAGTACTGCAGCTGCTGCTAAGTCACATCAGTCGTGTCCGATTCTTTGCGACCCCATAGACGGCAGCCCACCAGGTTCCGCCATCCCTGGTAATGACTGCTATCAGTACATTTTCTTGGGACGTAAAAACTGATTGCAAAATTACAAGGTTCCCCCAAGCAGAGTGTTTGCTGTTCACAATGTGGATTTGCTATTTGCCTTTTCTTGAACACAAGTGGAGGCGGTGCTTGGAAAACAGTCTTATGATTTTATGCTACTATTCTTTTAAAATGGTGTGACAATTTCATGGTTGCCTTTTTTTTAAAGTTTTGAATAAGTCTATTCTCAAAAAAGAGTTGGCTGAAAATTATCTTTCTTTTCCATTTTATATATGTAGCATTAAACATGTTTCTGTTCATCCCATTCAAAAGAAGCCAAGATTTGTGGTGTCAGCCAATGGAACTCTGCAAGGTCTTTTTAAAAAAATAAAGTCTTCCTTGAGCATTCTAAATGAAAGTTCTGTTTTGTTGCATTTGTGGGTCTTTTGAACAAATATATGATAGGAAAGATTTATGTAATGAAATTCCCATGTGTTTAGAGTCTAGAGAGGCTTAGATTTATGGCCCTCCCACCCCCATGTCGGCCGTCAAATCATTGAGACTGGAAATTTTTTGAATACGGTCCCAGTCACAAAAAATCCTTTGCTGTTCCCACATTCTGTGAAGTGACACCTTAAACTCTTAGAACTCAAGCGTTGTTAACTGCCAAACGAAACTAAATGCTGCTTCTCTAGCTGATTTTATTCAAAAGCTGGGGCATTTCCCCACTCAATTTTAGTACAGTAATTACTTCCAAGAATATATCCTGTTTTCTTCAGGCTCGCAGCTTGTCTGTCTGCTGGAACAATTAGTTGTGAAGCAGACAGGGAAAGAGTTATATCTGCAAAAGGTAGGACAGGGTTAGGAGACAAAGAGGAGATAAGCCCCTCGTTTTAACTCACAGCTGCCCACCCTGCAAGGAGAGGGCTGGCCAAGAACATCCATGCTGATTTACAAGGAGAAATGAGGAAACCTGTTACCCAGATCTCCTGGATTTGTGACAGTCGGTGTAAAATGATTCCATTCAGACCAAGAGAGAATTCCAAGTCTCCGAGGTGTTCCCTTCCCCACACCTCCACTCTTCCTCTCCTAGCCTTTTTGGCGACATTCAGGCTGGTGCTTCTCAAACTTTTGGGTGCCTGAGAACCTCTTGGGGAGCTAATGATGGTGCAGATACCTGGCCCTCCTTCCAGAAACTGAGGTCACCCTCTCAGAAGGGCACATTTGCACTTGGAAAAACATGAATCAGAAACCTCGGAAGTTTTGTTCAGAATTAAACACCCTCAATGATAAAAATCTGGGCATTTTTTTCCCCCCAAAGCTTTCATTTAATTGAGAGTTTTCTAACAATGAAGATAAGGGCTGTCCAGTCTAGAACTTCGCTAACAGGGACTCTTGGATTCCTTATTAATTTCTGTCTTTCTCCCCCTACTATATGCCTTGAGAAACTCAGCTTCCTTTATTATTATACCTTAATTTTACTTACAAAAGAAAGTGTTGCCAGTCTCATCTGTTTCAAATGCCATTTGTTTGAAATCCCTTTTGGAAAAGGATCATGGTTTGAGGCCTTTCAGAGAACAAGAATACATCTTTTAAATTTGGGGGCCACACTGCAGAATGCAGGATTTTAGTTCCCCTACCAGGGATTGGACCTCTGCCTCCTGCATTGGAAGCATGGAGTCTTAGTCTTTGGACCACCAGGGAAGTCTCTAAGAATGTATCTTACCTAAGTGTCCTTGGAACTTTTAAAGTTCTTTGGCTTTCTGTGAGCTGAGCCAACAGGGGTCTTCAGGCCCTACATTCATTAATGGAGTCACACAGGAAGCATTAGCAACAAGGATGAAGTGGTGACAAACAAAGCTGTAATGGTCATCACCCATCATCCTTTCCTCAGCGCACACTAAGAACCAGGTGCGGTCCCTCAGGCTCTTTACCAGCATTCTCTTACAATTTAAGTCAGATTTATTACCTTCACTTTGTAGATAGGAAAACAGATAACAGATAAAGTCACCGGAACAGGAGCTCAGAGCTAGGAAACTCAGAGGTAGAGGTGAACCCAAGCATCTCTGACTGCACGACCTTGGCTTCAGCACCACCCTGCAGCAGTTCTATGTGATGGTCATCAAGTCCATCTGTCTCTCCAAGCCTTGATGACCCCACCCCTCAGAGACCTTGGGAAAAAGCACTTGTCTCCTGTGTGCCTTTATTTAACCCAGGCCGATGAGTAAAGTGCCCCAGCCCGGACGGAGTGGTTGACATCCCAAGTGCCATTTAAAAAGCGCTTTGATATGAAGTGCTCCGTAAGAACTTGTTCTTCTGTTTATAGCAAACCATTCCCATGAAGAAAATTAAGTGGATACTGGGAGTGAACAAGTGATTGAGTGGTCGGCTGGGCAAAGGCATTTAGATCTGGAGGGGCTTGTCACACACACTTTGAGGATTTATCAAGCTCAAACTTTTTTGTGGGGTGTGGGAAGGGGGGTAGTCTTTGCCTAGCAGGTGTTCATTCTGGCCCTGAATTTAGATCAGAACTTGACAAATTCATCCATGGAGTTTTCAAAATCTCCACTCCCAACAGGAAGGCAAGAAATGGAAAGAATGTCAGTCATTATGGTTAGCAGTGGCCCCTGGAATCCAAATGGCCCTTGAAAAGAACACTTGGGGAGGGGAAACATTTGAATCACTTAAATCTGCTGAGAACTTGCCCTGTGTGGAATGCTCGGGAGCGTGGCGAGTGCGTGAGCAAGCTCTCAGAGTGACTGTCATCCATGGGGGAACAACCTAATGGGAGGCCAGCCATTTTTGGAGGCTAAACCATAGAAGAGATGTTGCCTTCTGGAGACCGTGACTCTGCTCCCATTCAGGGCTGCTGTGTGTCACTTAAATTCAATTGCTCCCTGCATTCAAGGATATCTCCCAGAGATCCCTGCAGTACTGTTTAAGATGGCCATTACTGTTTTCATCCCACTTTGGCCAGGAGCAGAGGGAGGAGTCTGGCTCTCAGTCTCCCTTGCTGCTGCAGGAAGACTGCAGGAGGACGTGATTAGTGGTTAGCCTATCTCTAAAAGCCCTGGGGAGCCAGGGGTAGGAAGGAAGGAAGGAAGTTGTGTAGGATAAACAAAACAAAGCAAAAGCAAAAAAAGCTGCAGGCAGAGTATTTCAGATGTGCAAGATCTGTAGTTCACATACTCATGGGACAGTTGAGGGTTAGGACCTGGGTTAAATGTTTTCATATGAAATGGAAATACCAGGAAAAAAGCAATGGAGAGGGTGGAGGGCCTGGCTTGGTTTAAAGAGATCCTGGAAACAGATTCCTCTTATACTTCTGAATCTTTAGGTGCATCAAGTACTATACAAAAATTGTTTACAAGTGTATCTAGCAGGTTTTACCACAAGGCCGTTTATATTGCCGGTCTGCCTTCAGTTTTCCATGACAGGATAAAATATACATTATTTGATTTAGTTGAAAATGACCACTTTTTTAAAAAAACTGTGGTTTAAAAGAAGTGAATATATGAATTAAAAGTATGAAATGATCTCTCGAGTGCTCATCAAAACCCATTCCAAATGAAGCAGTCTCCAGCAGAAACTATTTTAGAGGAAGGGGACTGTTGCCTGGTGACCTTCACAATTCAGTACTTTTCTAATCAAAGATTCTTCAGGATTGATTGCTGTGGGCAACGCGTCAGAGATGGGGTTTTTTCGACACCTTAACATCAAAAGATTTGGATAGAACCAAATAAACACCTTTAAAAAGTAGGAGTGGTGGGCATTTTAATAGGCTACTAAATTATCTCAATATAAAGGGTGCCAAGGATTATTAAGCCAAATGGTATGTTGCAATTGCAAATATCAGCCTAGTGCAGCTGTTCTGGTGAGAGGCTCGAGGGCCGGCTCGCATGGGAGCCAAAGTTTTTGCAAGTTTTGTACATGTATATGTGTTGAATTAATTTGAAGATCTGTAAAGTTGACAGTGAAACAAAACAAGAAAACAACCAAAATCAACTCATGACAATGTTTGTTTCAATTTGTGCAATATAAGCACATTTGAAAGTTCCTATGTACTGACTTTGTAGGAAACATCTTTTTTCCTCACTGGATAGCATTCTTTTACCCTGTGTTAGTTACAGTCATTTAATCGTAAAGTTTGCATGTAAGGTTAGGAGTCTCATTGTTGAAAACCCTCGAGTAGCATTTCCTAAATCAAACAGTGGAGAACATAAAGAAACTTCCCAAGGCATTCAAGAGAACTTGAAAGGAACTACGTGTCTGCAGGTGTCATCCTTTCTTCCCTTTTTAAGTAGCCCTCAAAACAGGTCTGAAGCCAGTGACATTTAAATTCACTTGTATTTGCATGAAACTCGCTGAGTTTTGAATTGGAAGAAGTCAAGCATTCTGCAAGGGC
Source organism: Oryx dammah (assembly GCF_014754425.2). Taxonomy (NCBI): domain Eukaryota; kingdom Metazoa; phylum Chordata; class Mammalia; order Artiodactyla; family Bovidae; genus Oryx; species Oryx dammah. The sequence goes on from NW_024070209.1 coordinate 62,819,879, forward strand.
TCTAACCTGGGTGAGAGACAGCCTAGGGTATTTCCCTAAGAGTATTTGGTGAAACCCAAGTCCCCACAAGATACCTTACAGGCCAGGTGTTATGTGTGGTCCAGCGAGTTAGGGCATCACTGCCTGAGCCTCCCTTGCAGCACATTAGTCTCAGGGAAGTCTAACAGGAAGGAAATGGGGGCGGACTTTTATCTACCCAATGCAAAGTAGGGGGCGGACTTTTATCTACCCAGTGCAAAGTACCTCTCATAATCATTGCCTCCTTCCTCTCACCTCCTCTCTCTGGCCCCCCATCAATTAATACAATGCAAGGCGCATTCTGGAAAACCCTGGTCATGGCCAGTTCACAGATACAGTAGCAATAGTTTAGTCACTCAGTCGTCTCCTACTCTTTGTGAGCCCAAGGACTGTGGCCTGCTGGGCTCCTCTGTCCATGAAATTCTCCAGGCGAGAATACTGGAGTGGGTTGCCATCTCCTTCTCCGGAGGCTCTTCCTGATCCAAGGATCAAACCTGTGTTTCGGGCATTGCAGGCAGATTCTTTACCGACTGGGCCACCGGGGAAGCGGCACAGAACAGACACAGTAGCTGTGGCCAAACCTCACCTTTCTGGGCCCCTTCTTCTCATCTGGAAGCAACAGATTTCCAGGTGCTTGAAACAGCTATTACTACCAATCTCCTCAAAAAGTTCACTTTAGAACTAAGATTTGAAGAGTTTCCAGATTTTATTGTTCATATTCAAAATAAGCCTTGGAAGGCTAGAACAAGAGAGAGAAGGCAGTGCGTGCGAAAGCAAGCACAGTAGACTCGTGCGCGTGAAGAAAACCTAGCAGCTGGGCACTTTTCCTGGGTTGACTGTTGCCTCTTTGGTGCTGTATTCGGGGATGTTGGTCATGATGTTTGTTGCCACCAAGCATCTTAGGAACTCTCTTCCCATATTTAGTGGCTTTTCTACATTGTAAGTGCTGCCTCCTTGAGACAAAGGTCCCTAATGCCTCCCAGCCTTTCTTCCAGGGAGGGTCTGTCTGTCAGACACTCCTTCTTAGTAAGCAGACCCCAGAGGAATAGTTTTTTGCCCAGGGGGTTGGATGCAGCACAGGACTGCGCCAGAGCAACTCAAGGCACCTGGTATCTAGGGCCCAGGGTCATAGGTGTGGGCAGCAGAGGCTGTGTCTGGAAGGGGAGGTGGCAGGGGTCCCCTTAGTAATTGAGTGAGCTCCCAAGTATCCCTTAGTAATTTCTTTTCTGCTTAAACCATCCAGGGCAGGTTATGTTGTTTGCAGTTAAGACCCTAACTAATATACGTATATACAGGCGTGCTCAGTTGTTCAGTCATGTCCGACTCTTTATGACCCCAGGGACTGTAGCCCACCAGGCTCCTCTGTCCATGGAATTTTCCAAGCAAAGGATCCCGGAGTGGGTTGCCATTTCCTCCTCCAGGGAGTCTTGTGGACCCAGGGATTGAACCCACGTCTCCTGCATTGGCAAGTGGATTCCTTACCACTGAGCCACTTGAGAAGCCCATAGTATAGGTACTCCCTGCCCCAAGTGGCCAGGATGCAATTCTGTCTTATACTTTGCACTGAAGGACATGGAGGTATTTCTGAAACAGTTCAGTAGAATAGAATGTGTTTATTCTTTCAAATGTCCGATACAAGAGCTCTGTATACCATGCAGAAATAGAGGCTGGCTCAGAATTTGTCAAACTAAAGATGGTTTTGTTTTTCAAGTGAGAGGTTCCACTCAGTCCTCCTCCATCTGGTAGAGTGAGCATCTGACTTAAGATTCTCATAGGAACAGAAGGTCAGAAGGAGAGCAGAGAGTGTGCTCAGCTACGTCCTGCTGAGTTTGTTTTTTTCACCCTACTAATATGATGAATGTAATAAAATCCCAAATAAATTTCCAGGAAATGTGGAGGAATTTATAAATGAATGTACAGTAAGACAAGTTCATAGTAGGGTTTTCCCCCTTTCCTAGACAAGCTGTGAGTTGAGTGAGGAGGCAGATGGTGAAGGATCAGAATTTTATTTGTGTCTCCTCTGAAACCAAGCAGAAGTATTAGAAACTAAGAACGCCACACTGCAAAATATTTTCCTTGATGTCAGGGGACTGTAGAATTATTCAATCAAATAAAACCAAAGAGTCAAAATTCATTCTCTACTATATAGGTTTAGCTCTCTGCTGGCTACCATAAGAAATATTGTTGTTCAGTCACTAAGTTGAATCTAACTCTTTGTGACCCCCATGGACTGTAGACACCAGGCTCCTCTGTCCTCTGTCTCTGGGGAGTTTGCTAAAATTCATGTCCTTTGAGTGCTATCTAGCCATCTCATCCTCTGCAGCTCCCTTCTCCTTTTGCCTTCAATCTTTCCCAGCATCAGGGTCTTTTCCAATGAGTCAGCTCTTCACATCAGGTGGCCAAAGTATTGGAGCTTCCGCATCAGCCCTTCCTTGAATATTCAGGGTTGATTTCCTCTACGATTGACTGGTTAGATCTTGCAATACAAGGAACTCTCAAGAGTCTTCTTCAGCACCACAACCAAAAGCATTGTGGCAATATTTACTTTTCTCTGAACGATTTGAGAGGCATCGTGCCCTTTATCTCTTAATCTCTCAGTGTGTATTTCCTAAGAACAGGATATTCTCTTACAGAGCCACTGTACGGCAATCAAACTCAAGAAATCTAACACTGTTAAACAGTAATTTTTTCTCTTCTACACTCCATGTTTCAGTTTTGTCAACCCGCCCAACAAACTTTCAGATCACGTCCCCCACCCCAGTGCAGAATCAAGTCCCGCACCACCCACAGCATTTACATGTCTTCTCTCTTGCTTCTTTACTCTGGAACCGTTCCTCAGCTTTGACGTGGACACTGAAATGTCTGAAGAACAGAAGCCAGTGATTTTCTACAGTGTTCCTCAATTCGGGTTCATCAGATGTTTCCTTGTGACTAGGTTCAAGTTGTGCAACCTTGGCCAAGCGACATAAGTCATTTTGGGGGATGTCCATCTGCTATGGTTCCTTTTGTTCACCTGATCAATGCGTGGGCAGGCTTCTCCATTGCAGAGTGACTGTTTTTGCCTTTTAACCAATAAGCAGTCCGTGGGGCGATATACCTTGTCTTCTGAGGGACTGGGACGCTGCACCGATGGAGGAGGCTGCAGAGGGCAATTTTGAGAAGTGGCTTAAATTCTGACTGCCATTCACTAGCCGTGTGACCTGGGGCAAATCAGCTAACCTTTCAGATCCACCTTTCCTCATCTGTAGAATGGAGTAAAACTATTTCCCTTCCAGTGTCATTAAGAAGATAAATATGTGAAGTGCTTGGTGCTCAGGAGACCTTGCACAAACTTTAGTGCACTTCTCATTCCCTACCTCCACCTTTTAAAGATTACTGTAGAGCAGGTGGTTTGTTGATCCCACTCTTGTTTCCAGTGCTATGAAGGGACATCAAGGACCAGCAAGTCATACAGTGCGATGCCTATGGCAAGAGGCAGGAAACACCTTGCAATAGAGGCCCAGTGGGAAATGTTGGAGATGTCTTTGGAAATGCCAGGAGCAGGGAGTGGAAGGGAAAGGAAAATGAAGTCGCTCAGTCATGTCTGACTCTGCAACTCCATGGACTGTAGCCTACCAGGCTCCTCCGTCAATGGACTTTTCCAGGCAAGAGTACTGGAGTGGGTTGCCATTCCTTTCTCCAGGGGATCTTCCCAACCCAGGGATTGAACCAAGGTCTCTAGCATTGCAGGCAGATGCTTTACCCTCTGAGTCATCAGGGAAGCCTCTGAAGCTAATATTGGTTCCCAAGTGAAGTGAAAGTCACTCAGTCATGTCCGACTCTTTGTGACCCCATGGACTGTATAGTCCATGGAATTCTCCAGGCCAGAATACTGGAGTGGGTAGTCTTTCCCTTCTCCAGGGGATCTTCTCAACCCAGGGATCCACTGCAGGGGGTGGAGGCAGCAACGAAACTGCTGTCTTGAGCTTGTGGTCACACTTGGCTGGAGAGGTGGCTGTCAGGGAAAGGGCCGATGGGACTCAGGTTATGAGACTGACTTGGGCTCTAGGATGGCAGCTCTGCAACCTCAAGGACCCAAGGGTTCACTGCACACCCAGACCAGAATCTGTTCTGCCCCTACCCCAGCTCCATCCCCAGGAAAACCAACTGTCTCCTCTCAGCCTTCATTCCCTTATCTGTAGGATGAGGGGTTTGACCAGATCTGTTGCTCTCTGTCCAGGTTGGATATTAGAACCAGGAGGGAAAGGTTAAGAAAATGCCAGTTCCAGGGCCTATTCCTAGACCAATGAAATCAGAACCCAGACACATTGGACTTTTTCAAAAGTTCCCAGGTGATTCTACTGTAAGCCAAATTTGAGAACCACAGGCCTCAATCATCTCAAATGTTCTTCCTTGCCTTCAGCATCTAGGAGTCGTGAATAGAATATTCAGAGGAAATGAATTTTCTGGGAACTTAAAATTCATCACCTAAAATTCATTTCTTGTTTCTCTTCCTTCTTTTGCAAATATTTCTAAAGGGGATAAGTCTAAGTAATTGTGAAGGTCCTTCTTACCTTGATGATTCTATGGCTACATGAGAAGGATATTCTGAAAAACTGGAGTTTTCTGGTTAACTTAGAATTGCACCAAAAATTTCTAATCATTTTTTAAAACTTTTCCGAAGTGTACAGTTTCCTGCCTAGGGAAGCAGGGACAATAACTTCCTGACATGGGGCTACTGCCTGCCCTTTCCCTAGCCAAGGCAGACATTACTAATTGATGACACCTCCAACGTGCCTTAAAGGTCCTTCTCAAACTTAGGCAGCCACAATCAATTTGCTGACTTGAGATGAAACTTTTCTGCCATTCTGGGTATGGTGAATTTAGCTCAATATTTCTTTCATAATGGGGTATCTTTCAGGGCTGCAAAGGTCACTTTCCAAATAGTCCTTCTTCCATTCCAATTCTTCCAAGTACATACGACTATTGAACAGGTAGTGTAGGGGACTGTGCTGAGGGTATACTGTGCTCACTCAATAAACTTTGGGTATAAACACAAATTTTTATAAAAGTATGCTTTGCTGCTATTTACTTCTTTTTTCTCTTTTTAAATTGAAATGTAGTTGATTTATAATGTTGTATTACTTTCTGACATACAGCAAATTGAATCAGATATATTCTTTTTCAGACTCTTTTCCGTTATGGTTTATTACAGGATATTGAATATAGTTCTTTGTGCTATACAGTAGGACCTTGTTGTTTTTCTGTTTTATAAATTTGCATTTGCTTATTTCAAGCTTCTAATTTATCCTACCGACACCAATTTCCCCGTTGGTAAATATAAGTTTGATTTCTATTTCGGTGCATTTGTTTCTATTTTGTAAATAATTTCATTTGTATCATATTTTAGATTCTACATATAAGTGATATCACGTGATATTTATCTTTCTTGGTCTGACTTACTTAGCATGATAATCTATGGGTTCATCCATGTTGCTGCAAATGGCATGATTTCATTCTTATGGCTGAGTAATATTCCATTATATATCATCGATATATGGAATATATCGTATTCCATTATATATCATCTTTATGTACTTACATGTCTGGACATTTATGTTGCTTTCGTGTCTTGGCTATTGTGAATAGTGCTGCAATGAACATTGTGGTGTTTCTTTTAGAATTACAGTTTTTGTCTTTTCTAGATATCCAGGAGTGGGGTTGCTGGATCATCTGGTAACTTAATTTTTAGTTTTTTAAGGAACCGCCATACTGTTCTTAATAGTGGCTACAACAATTTACATTCCTACCAACAGTGCAAGAGAATTCTCTTTTCTCCATACCTTCTCCAGCATTTATTATTTGTATACTTTTTAATGAAGGCTATTCTTGATTGGTGTGAGGTGATATCTCTCTATAGTTTTGATTTGCCTTTGGTGGTGAAGTTGCTCAGTCATGCCCGACTCTTTGCGACCCCATGGACTGTAGCCTACCAGGCTCCTCCGTCCATGGGATATTCCAGGCAAGAGTACTAGAGTGGGTTGCCATTGCCTTCTCCAGGGGATCTTCCCAACCCAGGGATCGAACCCGGGTCTCCTGCATTGTAGGCAGACGCTTTTACCATCTGAGCCACCAGGGAAGATTTGCATTTATCTAATAAAAGATGCTTACTCCTTGGAAGGAAAGTTATGACCAACTTAGATAGCATATTAAAAAGCAGAGACATTACTTTGCCAACAAATGTCTGTCTAGCTATGGTTTTTCCAGTAGTCATGTATGGATGTGAGAGTTGGACTGTGACGAAAGCTGAGCACTGAAGAATTGATGCTTTTGAACTGTGGTGTTGGAGAAGACTCTTGAGAGTCCCTTGAACTGCAAGGAGATCCAACCAGTCCATTCTAAAGGAGATCAGTCCTGGGTGTTCTTTGGAAGGAATGATGCTAAAGCTGAAACTCCAGTACTTTGGCCACCTCATGCGAAGAGTTGACTCACTGGAAAAGACTTTGATGCTGGGAGGGATTGGGGGCAGGAGGAGAAGGGGACGACAGAGGATGAGAAGGCTGGATGGCATCACCGACTCGACAAACGTGAGTTGTTGATGGACAGGGAGGCCTGGCGTGCTGCAATTCATGGAGTCGCAAAGAGTCGGACACGACTGAGCGACTGAAATGAACTGAACTGAATTGAACTGAATAATTAACAATGTTGAGCACTTTTTCATGTGGCTATTGGCCATCCGTATGTCTTCTTTGGAGAAATGTCTATTTAGATCTGCTACCCTTTTAAAAATTGGGTTGTTTGGTTTATTTTGTTATTGAGTTGTATGAGCTATTTGTACATTTTGGGAATTAAGCCCTTGTTGGTTGCATTATTTGCAAATATTTTCTTTCAGTCTGTAGGTTGTCTTTGCATTCTGTTTATGGTTTCCTTTGCTGTGCAAAAGCTTATATGTGTGATTAGGTCTCATGGTCGGGAAGATTCCCTGGAGAAGGAAGTGGCAACCCACTCCAGTACTCTTGCCTAGAAAATCCCATGGGAAGAGGGGCCTGGTAGGCTACATTCCATGAAGTTCCAAAGAGTCGGACATCACTGAGCAACTTCACTTTCTTTCTTTCTTGTTTATTTTTGCTTTTATTTCTATTGCTTTGGGAAACTGACCTAAGAAAATGTTGGTACGGTTTACGTTAATGTTTTTGCCTATGTCTCTTCTGGTAATTTTATGGTGTCGTGTCTTATATTTAAGTCTTTAAGACATTTTGAGTTTATTTTTGTGTATGGTGTTAGAGTATGTTCTAACTTCATTGATTTACATGCAGCTGTCCAGCTTTCCCAAAAGCACTTGCCAAAGAGACTGTCTTTTCTCCACTGTATATTCTTGCCTCCTTTTTTGAAGATGAATTGACCATAGGTATAAGTTTGCCATTTTACTTAAATTGAATACAGAGAACACAGTTCTGGGGAAATGGTATAACAAATAGAGTAAGAGCCAGGGTTCAGATTCTAATTCTGCCACTCGTTAGTCAGGTCAGTTTGGACCAGTTACCAAACCTCTCCTCTGTAAAATGTGGCTAATAATAGTATTCACCTCAATAGGGCTATTGTGAAGCTTGAATGAAGTAGCAAAACTAACACGTCCAGGGTCTGACATACAGGGAACACTCAACAAATGTTACCCATTTACCTTTGTTAGTACCATTCATGGAGGGTTTCAGTGAGTGAGTCGTGATTAATAAGAAGTATTATAGGTAGTAAAGATATTAGCAGTGAAGATAATAGAAGTACCCATGTTACGCCCCCAACACTAGCTGGTGGGAAGGACGTGTGAATCTGTGTCCATGAAGTGGATGCTTGTCGGTGAGGTCTTGGGTGGCAGTGATCCACATCTGGGATGTGGTCTCATAAGCCTGGGATAACCAGCAGAAGCTGTGGTGCTCCAGAGGTGGCATTTTTGGAAACGAGTGGATGTAATCTTTGGTTGACCTGCCCATTGGCATCTGGGGATGAGGAGGAAGCTGGATGTCCCACAGTGTTTGGGAGAGTCTCATACAAGAAGAATTGTTTCATGTCCTATGTGACTTTTGAATATTCTCCCATATTAAACACTGCAAAGGTAAATCAGCAATACATAGAACATGATAATTCTGAAAATAAGTTCTAAAAAGTTACTGAAAAGCCCAATAATTTAGAAGACCATTCCATAGAGAGAAACTTAAATGGAAGCAAGACCCTGTCTGGCAATGATGGTGCAACTTATGCTGTACAGGTTGCTGACTCCATGCACTAAGCATTTCTCTCTTTTTTTAGATTTTCAGTATTTTCCCTTTTTTTAGTTGGTTAATTTTTGGCTGTGTTGGGTCTTCATTGCTTTGTTCTAGTTGTGGTGGGTGGGGCTGCTCTTTGGCTGTGAGGCACAGGCTTCTCACCTCGGCGCCTTCTCCTGTTGCTGAGCACAGGCTCTAGGACACAAGGGCCTCAGCAGCTGCGGCCTGTGGACTCAGGAGTTGCAGCGCCCAGACTCTAGGGTGTGGGCTTACTAGTTACAGTGCACAGGCTTTGTTGCTCGATGGCATGTGGGATTTTCCCTGACCAGGGCTTGAACCTGTGACTGCTGCATTTGCAGGCGATTTCTTTACCACTGAGCCACCAGGGAAGCTCTCTTTTTTTTCTAATTTAATTTAAAAAAATAAGTTGGTATTTATTTGGCTGCCTTGTATCTTCATTGTATCATGTGAAGTCTTCTATTGTGGCATGCAAACTCTCTAGTTATGATGTGTGGGCTTAGCTGCTCGGTGGCATGAGATCTCGGTTTCCCAACTAGTGATCAAACCTATGTCCCTTGCATTGCAAGGCTAATTCTTAATCCTTGGACCACCAGAGAAGGCCCCACATTAAGCGTTTTTAACTACAATTTTTTCTGAAGAGGGTTTCAATGCAGTAAGGCAGTACTATGCAGTGAAATGAACTGAAACATGTAACAGTGATTTGAGATTTCTTTGAAAAGACCTCGAACCAGATAGAAATTAGCAGACTCGTGAAATGAAGATCATGAATTTCATTGTTGTTTTGAAAATATTGTTATAATATTGCCATATATATATACACACATATGTATACACACACACATAGGTACACGATAAGAAATCTAGGTTGTAAGAATTTCACTTTCAAATTACTTTTCAGTTGGTCTATTCTTCTTCAGCATCATTCTGTTTCCTTCCCCAGAGGTCTTCCTATCACCTGGCCTTTTTTCAGTCCATCCTCTCATGGGATACAACCCCAAGTTCTTGTTAAATACTAGAGATTCCATCACTATAGTGATATCCCTAGTCATAAGGTAGGGAACCTGGAGAAGGCGATGGCACCCCACTCCAGTACTCTTGCCTGGAAAATCCCATGGATGGAGGAGCCTGGTAGGCTGCAGTCCATGGGGTCTCGAAGAGTCGGACACGACTGAGTGACTTCACTTTCACTTTTCACTTTCATGCATTGGAGAAGGAAATGGCAACTCACTCCAGTGTTCTTGCCTGGAGAATCCCAGGGAAGGGGGAGCCTGGTGGGCTGCCGTCTATGGGGTCACACAGAGTCAGACACGACTGAAGCAACACAGCAGCAGCAGCAAGGTAGGGAACCACTCTGATGCTGTAATGATAAAATAAGTCCCAGCTCATTTATGACTGAGTCTATAGCTGATCTTAGTATACTGTCTCCATTTTTAATTATAGTTATTTTATTCTTCCACTTATATGCAGTTAAGTGTTCTCTATTATTACATAGCCTAACAATAATTTTCCTTCTAATGTCCATTGATACCACCACCATTACATTTTCCTGTTTTTTTTTTTCTGTTTTTCTTACAGAAAGAACTTATGATCTTCTTCTCTTAAATCCAAACCCCCCTTCATTATCACTAGGTATGAGAAAATGGCTGCATTATTGTGTGCCCCAGTATAGCCATACTTGAGCATGTATATTTTGAAATATGTATTACTTGATTATACATTATCACCTGTTTATCTTTTATATCAGAGGAGTGGTTCTTGATGGAAGATGACTTTCCCCTCAAGAGACACTTGGCAATATCTGGAGAGTTTTTGGTTGTCATGATTGGGGGTAGAAGCCTGGGATGCTGCTGAACATCTACAAGTGTGCATGACGGCACTTCAAGAGTTACATGACCCCATGCCAGTAATTCTCACATTAAAAACTGTGTTAAAGTTAGGGTATTACATTAATATTTTTTTAATGTGTATAGTTGGCTTATGGACTTTACTGGTGGCTCAGTGGTAAAGAACCTGCCTGCTAATGCAGAAGATGTGGGTTTGATCCCTGGGTTGGGAAGATACCCTGGAGAAGGGAATGGCCACCCACTCCAGTATTCTTGCCTGGGAAACCCCATGGACAGAGGAACCTGGCAGGCTGCAGTCCGTGGGGTTGCAAAAGAGTTGGATATGACTTAGAGACTAAACAACAACAACAGTTGGCTTATATAATCTATGAATTTCGTTTGGGATACTAAAAGCAATTTACAAAATATTTGTTAAACAAGCACTAAGCCACTGACCTAAATAAAAAAAGTAGTAATCTAGGTAGACTTTGGATTTGCCATGTCCACCATTGCCCTTGAACTAGTTATGTAAATAATAAATGACTTTGAAAAGTTTTCTGTCCCTTAATCGCATGTGGAAGCCAGAGGTCAAATGTGAAACTCTAGTGTGTCTAAATAGCTGAGCACCCACCCCACAGCTATGTTCCTCAAGTGACTGTCACCAAGCACCTGACCATTTCCTCATGTCAGGAAACATTAGTTCAGTACTTGGTGGATCTTGTCTTCTCCCCTCCAATCTGACGATGAGTTTTGAGAGAACACTGAGGAGGGTCCAAGTCACCCACAGGGTTTGGTAGAAACACTTCAGTCAGCATCCAGCTTCGGTTCGCTATCAGAGTCCCTAACCTAGAGCAACACAGCTGCCAGGAGGCAATAACGGCTTCCGCCCTGTGCCACAAATATCCTGAGAAGAATGTTTCAGAATTACTTAAAGGCGTGGCATTTCATGTGGCTAAGATGTGGGAGAAGCCAGTTTGTATATAGTACCATTAGCACATTCCTTCCCAACATGCATTGAGACGTTTTTGCTACAAATGGCGTAAAACAAATGGCATGGAAAATTCCAGAGTCTGCAAAACAACATAGGGGTGAGCAGACTTCAGTGGAGTAACTCAGTAGCTCTTAGTCCCCGTGCCACCACTTACCGTGCTGTGTATCTTTGGACCCCGTCTATTCGTCTGCACCCTGATGGATGCCCTCCCTATGCAAGGGATGTGGAATACCTAGCAGATGTCTGGCACACCAAAAAATGTACCACAGACAGTTCAGGGCTGGACAGCACAGGAGGAAGATGGGGCCCCCAGTGTCAATACTGAATCTTGCTGTAAATGAGTCACTTCCATAGCAGCTTGGATAGCCCTGGACAGGGGGCTCCTAGGCAGTAAGCCAGCCCTGAGTGCTAAGCCACCTAGAGGCTACTTTCTCATTTAGGACTAGCTTTGGACCCTCAAACCATTTTTTTTTTTTTTTTTTTTGGTGTAGACCATTTTTAAAATTTTTATTGAATTTGTTACAATATTGTTTATTGCTTCTGTTTTATGTTTTGGTTTTTGGGCTGTGAGGCATGTGGGATCTTAGCTCCCCAACCAGGGATGCAACCTACAACCCTTGCATTGGAAGGCACAGTCTTAAGGACCACCAGGGAAGTCTTTCAAATCATTTTAAGAGATACCACTTGATCATTATAAGCACTCGCTATGTGCTAGATTATACATCCATAATCTCATCTAATTCTCATGATAATCCAAAACATAGGTGCTATTGTCCCTTTGACAGATGGGGAAAGTGAGGCCCAAGCAGTAATAGGAACTGTCCTGGCTCCCAGTGGTGGGGACCACAGGATGAGGCAGAGCTGAGTCCAGGCATTACTCTTACCTGCTGCCTTTGCACCTGGTCAGGGCCTCATTCCTTCTTTCTGGGGAAATCACTGCCAAAAGCCAACTCTCACACCTCCTGGGAGGGGAATCCGTGGAGCTGGCCAGCCTTTCCCTGGGACTCCCAACTCACAGGGCCTCAGTCCATCACTCCAGCCTTGGCTCCCGGCGACCACATCTGCTTGGTGGAGAAACGGGTGGAGCCCAGAGAGCAGATTTATTGCGTCTCCTGCGCCTTGGGCTCCATCCCAGCCGCACAGAATTGGAGAGGTGACAAGGATAAATGTGTTTGGCTCCGGGCTCCGTCACTGAGGATTTATTTAGCACCTGCAGTAATAAAAAGTCACAATGGTGCAGCATGCAAGGCATCGCACGGGCCTGCGGGAGGACGCTGAGGTGGGACACAGAGGAGCTTGCTTGCTTTCCAGCTGCTTGCAATCTAGTGACAGAACGGAGGTGGTTCCCGGAGAACCTCAGAGAGGGAGCGAGGTGGGGCGTCTCTGAGATGAGGAACTCGAGAGGCTACGTGCTCTGAGGTCACGCAGTGACTGAGGAATGGTATGACAGCTGTAGAGTCTGTAACACTTATTTGAGCTTTTTTTCCCTTTAAAACACACATGGAAAAATTTAAGAATACAGCTAACCTAGAAAGGAGGGAAAAACCACCCCAGAGCCCACTGCCCAGAGATAACTACCATCACCCTTGTGAAGAACAGACATCTCCCAGTCTCTTCTTTCTCTGTGTAGACAGATGTGAACTTGCCAGCAATGTGTCCATATTTTATATACTGTTCAGGAACCTGCTTGTCTCCTTTAAGAGGCTCACCAAGCTATTCTAGTGTTTTCCTGCAAGGTGGCTACTGCAGGGCATGGCAGAGGGGCACTTCCAGGAGTCTCTCCCAGCTGGGCCTCAGGAGATAGGCGGGAGGCAGGTGGTGGAGGTGATGCTTGGAAGAGGGAAAGATGAGCCTGGTGAGCTGTGTGCAGAGCACAGAGATGCTGAAAGGAACTGGTTCAGGTCTAGGGGACCTTGAAGGAGGCAGAAAGAATGGAGGAAGCAGTATGCTTTGGGGTGCCTCCAAGAGATGGAGAATGCTGGCGAGCCTGGCTTTGTGGCAAAGAAAAGTCCCGTAGCTCTGGGTAAGAAAAGCAACCGGCAGTCCTGCAGCCTCTCACATACCTTCAGATGGCACTTTGGGAGGAAGAAATCATGAGACCACTGTTTTCCAAGTTGTGTTCCAGAGTACACAAATCCCACAAAAACAGTTCTCCAGAAAAGGGTTAAAAAAAGGTTGAGAAAAGAATCTAAAGTCACCCACCTGGGAAAACCACAAGGCACAGATGCTTACCGAGGCCCTGGGAAGTAAGGAAACCGGCCTTGGCTAGAATTTCCCAAATGTATTTTCTCAGAACGGCGCTCACCATCTATGAGACTTCCCTCTTGCTCTGAGCCTAGTGATGGTGGAGAAGACACCCCACAGAGCACCGGGCTGGGAATCTCTCTTCATCAAGGTGGCTTCCTTACCATCAGCGAAAAGTTCCAGGCCTCATGCAGGTGTTGGGTGTCCACGCTCCGGCCCCTGCAGGGCCCTACAAAGGCAGAAATTGACCATCTCAAAAGATCTCCTCTGGCTCTAATATTGTGTTTCTGAAATTTATACCAATCAAACCTCACTTGGAGAGAATCCATAGGAGGTACAGTAGCCTAGGCCATCACATTTGTTGGTTAACTTCACTCATTTAATCAACAAATATTTCTTGAGTTTCTGCTATGTGCCAGGAACTGTTCTAAGCATTGGAGATTCAGGAGAGAATCAGATAAGATCTTTTCCCTATTGTTCTCATGAGGAAACAGGCTACAAATAAATAACAGCATCATATCTATATCTCTATCTATCTATCTATATAATCTAAATGTTATGAAGATAAAGTAGTGTAAGCATTGAATGTGAGATGGGGAGATGGAGAGGGGCCACTGTGTTAGATAAAGTGACCTGGGAAAGCTATTCTAAAGCGTAAGTATAGAGCAGAGACCTACAGGAAGTCAAGGATGAAGCCAGGCATAGATCTCAAGGCAGAGCATTTCAGGCAGATGGAATAGCAAATGCAAAGGTCCTGAGGCAGGAGCATGTTTGGGAAACAACAAGGAGGCCGGTGTGGCTTAAGGGAGTAAAAGAGGGGAAGGGTGGTAGGAGATGAGGTCAGAGAGACAGCGGGGGCAAGACTTGTAGGACTGTGAAGGTCACAGTGAGAACTCTGATTTTCTTCGGAGTGAGATGGGAAGCCATAGGAGGGATGGAGCAGGGGAGTCGTATGTGATACAAGGAAGAATTTCTATTCTCTCATGGGAGTGAACAATTTTCTAAATGGTGAGAGCCTACTCTCTACTTCTGAAAATAGTAGAAGTTATGAAAAGGAAATGACTTTTCATCTGATGACTGAAGATCTCACAAGGATTGGTTATTCATGCATTATACGTCTACTGTGTGCCAAGATATCTGCTGGGCCCCAGGGAAACAAATATAGTTGATATGACTTTTAGTTCCTGACTATTGATACAGAGCCATCATTACTTTGTCCTCCTTATTAAGCAGAACTCTGAGCTTCCACTGTCTATGGCAGCGAGGAGTTCACATTCAGTTCTAGTTCATGAGGTAAATGTTCTCTGTTTCTTCCATGGTTCCATATGAATCCAGTAGCTCACAGCTGCTCAGGAGGGGAAGGGCCTCTGGTCTCTACTCTGTTGTGGATGATGCCAAGATGCTCACGGTCCAAGCCCAGTGGTCTTTTCAAAGGCAAGCAGCCTATCCCTAGGTGCCAACCAGGGCTTCCAAGAGCATTCCCTTGGTTCCAGGATCGCAGCTTGTGAAAACACAGTCTCCCTGGGATGCACTTCCTACTCTCAGCAATCAGGTCATGAATGGATGCTTGATGGGTGCGTAAGGCACAGTTCCTTTCCGCAAGCATTTGGTACAATAAGCAAGCAAAGCAGTTGTGGCCGGCTCTATTGAGCAGTAAGATAGACTAGAGCTATTTTGCTTACAAAAAGAGTAAGACAAAGTAGACTATACAACTCATGTTCTTAAGTTATTGCTTCTTTTATTTAGTATAATCTTCAGTTTTTAATGTGACTGATATACAAATGGGCTTCCCTGGTGGCTCAGATGGTAAAGAATCTGCCTGCAATGCGGGAGATCTGGGTTCAATTCCTGGGTCAGGAAGATCCCCTGGAGAAGGGATTGGCAATCCACTCCATTATTCTTGCTTGGAGAATCTCATGGACAGAGAAGCATGGCAGGCTATAGTCCATGGGGTTGGAAAGAGTCAAACACGACTGAGCTACTAGCACTTTCCCTTTCAATACAAAAATTATTCACTTATAGTTTTGTGCAGCAAAGGAAGGCGTACAACAGGCTGCTTCTGTTCCTGGAAAAGGTGCTGAATTTCTTAAGACTGCAGAACAGAAACAAAAGTTTATCTTTTAGTTTTATTTTTTTTAATTTATAAATAAATAATATTTATTATTTAAAATAAACAGAAGTAAGTTTTTTATTTTTAAAAACACTTATGCACTGGGTCTTTGTGGCAGCATGCAGGATCTTTAGTTGTGGCATGTAAACTCTTAGTTGGGGCATGTGGCATCTAGTTCCCTGACCAGGGACTGAACCCGGGCATCCTGTGTTAGGAGCATGAAGTCTTAGCCACTGGACCACCAGGCAAGTCCCCCAGAAACAGAAGTTTATATTTTTACTTTTTCTTGGAGGAAGGACTTTCAGGGCTCATTTCAATCAGATGAGAAAACTGGGTTTGTCACTTAACCTTGTCAAATTACTTGACCTCTCTAAGCCTCAGTTTCCTCCTCTTTTGGTTTTATTCCAGAGAGTATTTACCACAAATCACAGTCAGTCTTTTACTAGAAATGATAATCAGCTGAATTTCCTCTGTGTCTTCGTGTATGTTCTGCTTTTGCTTCTTTCCCTAATTAGGGAACATTTCTCTCTCTAATTCTCCTTTGTCTTCATTCTTTGACCCTCCTTTTTTCTTTCTTTACCCCCTCTTAATTTGTTTACCAGTTTATCATGAAGGATACAGATGAACCACCAAGGTGCAGTCTGAAAGGGTCCTAAAGGCAGGAGCTTCTGTGCCCTGGGAACTGGGGTGGCCCACCCTCCCCGCGTGGAGATGTGTTCACCTATCTGGGAGCACCAAGGTTGTTTCTAAGATCGCTTGAAACTCAGTGTTGGCAAGCAGGCTGGGGTAGGGTTGTACTGGGCCCCCTAAGCTCATGTGGGCCCTCCTCTCAGCCCGGGAGGCCCCTTTTGTTCAGGAGGTAGAAATGCTGCAGTGACCTGTCACAATGGAGTTTGTTCTCTGTGGTGTAGGACTTTCAGAGAAGGGTGGATGGGGCAGCGCTGCAGCACTAATGAAGCTGAGGGAGTGCTGAGCTGCACAGGCCACGGACGGGGTAATTGAATTGGTGTCAGACACATAATGGCTTCAAGAGTCTTTTCTCTCTAATTGGTAAGAAGAGCCCTTCCCCTCACATCCTCTGTAAAAGCTCAAGGAGAAAAGGATGTCCACCCAGCTATACATCAACCCTGTCTATTGAGTAGGAGTTTTAGGAAACCATATGGAGAAGCACACTTTTAAACAAGGCTTTGGAGACTGTTAACAGCAGGCTGGGCAGGGCACAGGAAGAGGCAAATGAGTGTTTTCCAGAAGATGCTGCCAGGTGATAAAATATTAAAACCAATACCAACACTTGCTCTTCAAGGAATGGTCTTAATGAGTCTGTCAGATATCTGGGCACTGTGGTCAAATGGACATTGAACTTTGTGCTTGATCAAAAATAGCTTTAATGGGTGTCATGAATGGATGCCAAGAATGCTTAATGGGTGCCAGGCTCTGGGCTAAACAACTCTTACGCATGATCTCATTTAGTCCTCACAACAATCCAGTGAGGGAGGCACTACTGTTATCCCCATTTTACAGATGAGGAAACTGAGGTTTGCCCGAGATCACCAGCTATGATGACATGAAGCTTGGCTTGAAATCTAGGATTGCAATCCAAAGCCAGTGTTTCCTTTCTTCTTTGACAAAAAACTATAAGGAAAATCAAATATATCTATATACGGTAAAAGGTGGGCTTCCCTGGTGGCTCAGATGGTAAAGAATTGGCCTGCAATGTAGGAGACCTGGGTTTGATCCCTGAGTTGGGAAGATCCTCTAGAGAAGGGAATGGCAACCCACTCCAGTATTCTTCCTTGGAGAATCCCACGGACAGAGGAGCCTGGCAGGCTACAGTCCAGGGGGTCGCAAAGAGTCAGACATGACTGAGTGACTAGCACTTTCACTTTCACATGGTAAAAGATAGGATGAAAGAGTTTACAATTAAAATTAATTCTGTCTCATTAGATCCCAGTCCACTGCAGCCACCACTGCTGATTGGTTGTGTTGCCTTGCAGCTGTATAGAGTACACACAAAGACGTGTACATGCTTGTGTGTCTAAATGTGTGTGTGTACAATGGCTGTGTGCTTTCCGTACTGCATGCACTGGGCTTTCTTTCATTCAATACAGTGTTGGATGGCTTTATCGCTAGTATGGAGACAGCTGCCTGGTCTTTAAATGGTTGCATAGTAGTTCATAACATGGATATATCAAAATTTAACCAGTCTGCTCTTTAGAGACATTTAGGGCTTTCTAGATTTTTCTTGGTCTTTCTCAGGTAAATGCCCCTGCTTGTGTGTGAGAGCAACGTTCTGCTTTTGATCACAACAGCAAGATGACATCCTGGCATAGTTGGGGTCATTTTCAGATCACTGATGAGGCAAGTGCACTTATCTCTAGGGTGCTGCAGATGGTACCCAGGGGACACACAGGCTTTTGGCTTTGGGACATCCCCTCTGTACTGCCCTCTCGGTTTGATAGTAACAGACTTCAGCACTGCCAGGGGCCCCAGGGACATTTCTGCATGAGAACAGGAATGCTGAGTGCAAGGGTTCCTCTCTCCAGCCACCATCTCATCCCATCACTCTTAGGCAGTAGAGGCCATCTGTTCTGCTGCCACCCCAGGCTGGTGGGGACCTGTCACACTTAAGGGGGTGTAGGCTGAAGTACAGAGAGGTGGAGCAGCTTGCCCAAGGTCACACAGCAAACGCGGTGGGGAGGCCTGAGGGGCAGGGCCAGAGGCGAGTCTCCAACTGCTCATTCACTGCCCCCTCCACCGCCTCCTCATGAATCAAGAAAGGCTGCTCAACAGAGTTTTGCCCCTTCTCTAGGCCGTACTGAGGCTTGAGAAGCCCCTGAAGCCCCTCCGGAGACCAGAGGAGGATGTGCAAGAGCTATTAGAAGGGGGAGGGGTCACCCTCTGGTCACCTTTTGCCTTCCTTTCACTTGAGTGAAGCTGACTTTTTGTCTCATTTGAAAATTTCTCATAGAAACTGCAGCTGTCTTTGAATCAGTCAGGACAGTCTTAGGTGGTAAAAAAAAAAAAAATCCAAAATCATATTGGCCAAATACCAAGATTTATTTTTTCTTATTCATCCAGTTTCTGACTCAGGCTGTTCCCCATGTCAGCTGTTCATTTTGTAGTGACTCAGTGACCCAATCTGCTTTCCCCTCATGGTTCTTCACCTTAGTGGGTGGCTTCTATGATTGCCCTGAATGAGGGCTGTGCAGTGCTGTGGGTGTGTGGAGAGAACACAGGAGGGTCCCACTCAGAGCTGACTCTTAAATGTCTCTCTAGGTCATTTCCACTCATTGCCCATTGGCCAGATATAGGCAGGTGGCCACACCTAAGTGCAAGGTGAGGCAGTGAGGGGAGGGTGTTACGTGGGTCACCCTGACCAGTACGTGTGTCTGTCAAGCCACAGCCTAGTGGGGCCAGGTGAATGTGGGTTGCATGAATAGGCCTGTGGTAACTATTGTTAATAACAGTACAGTTGGTTAAGAATCTGCCTGCGATGCAGGAGGCCTTGGTTCAATTTCTGGGTTGGGAAGATCCGCTGGAAAAGGGATAGGCTACCAACTCCAGTATTCTTGGGCTTCCCTTGTGGCCCAGGTGGTAAAGAACCTGCCTGCAATGCAGGAGACCTGGGTTCAATCCCTGGGTTGGGAAGATCCCCTGGAGAAGGGAAAGGCCACCCACTTCAGTGTTCTGGCCTGGAGAATTCTATGGACTGTATAGTCCATGAGGTCTCAAAGAGTCAGACACAACTCAGCAACTTTCATGTCACTTGGGAACCAATATTAGCTTTTAGGGGCTACTCAATTGCTAGTTCTTCTGCAGCAGATGTTTTTTTTCTTAACTATCTTATTACCAAATAAAATACACATACAGAAAACCCCACACAACAAATAACCTTAGAATATTATTATAAGGCAAATATTTTTTTCTATATAAATTGAAATTTAGTGTCAATTTTATGCCTTCAATATGGGTATTTCTTTTTTTTTTTTTATTTTTTATTTTTATTTATTTTTATTTTATTTTATTTTACTTTACAATTCTGTATTGGTTTTGCCATACATTGACATGAATCCACCACGGGTGTACATGCGTTCCCAAACATGAACCCCCCTCCCCGCCCCCTCCCCACAACATCTCTCTGGGTCATCCCTGTGTACCAGCCCCAAGCATGCCGTATCCTGCATTGGACATAGACTGGCGATTCGATTCTTACATAATATTATACATGTTTCAATGCCATTCTCCCAAATCATCTCACCCTCTCCCTCTCCCTCTGGGTCCAAAAGTCCACTATTCACATCTGTGTCTTTTTTGCTGTCTTGCATACAGGGTCATCATTGCCATCTTTCTAAATTCCATATATATGTGTTAGTATACTGTATTGGTGTTTTCTTTATGGCTTACTTCACTCTGTATAATCGGCTCCAGTTTCACCCATCTCATCAGAACTGATTAATATATTGTCCTCGGATAGAGGACGTATCAGATATTAAACTGATAAGAACAGATACTACACTTGATCTTAGCCAAAAGGCCGAGAAGCGATGGGTATTTCTTTTTAAAAAAATTTTTATCAGTATATTTATTTTTGGCTGTACTGAGTCTTCATTGCTGCTTGGGGGCATTCTCTAGTTGCTATGAGCAGCGGCTACTCTCTGTTGCAGCACGCAGGCTTCTCACTGCAGTGGCTTCTCCTGTGGCAGAGCATTGGTTCTAGAGCCTGTTGGCTTTGGTAGTTGTGGCTCGCGGGTCTAGAGCACTGGCTCAGTAGTTGTGGTGCATAGACTTGGTTGCTCAGTGGCATGTGGGATCTTCTTGGATCAAGGATCAAACCTGTGTCCCTTGCATTGGCAGGCAGATTCTTAACCTTTCGACCACCGGGAAAATCCTCAGATTGTGTTTATTTTCAATTGTAGTACACTAGCACATTTTCAAGGCTTAATACAATATCAGGTTGTGTTTTATATGTTAAGAGAAGCAAAGATAATATTTTATGACACAAATACATTTTTAATTTAATTCTTAATTGAAGTTAATTAAATAATGTTGATTATAATGTACTAATTTCTGCTGTACAGCAGTGACTCAGTTATATACGTACATATATTCTTTTTTAAATATTCTTTTTCATTATGGTTTATCCCAGGAGATTGGATATAGTTCCCTATACTATACAGTAGGACCGTCTTTTTTATCCATTCTAAATGTAATAGTTTGCATCTGCTAACCCCAAATTCCTAGTTCATCCTCCTCTCTCCCCCTCTCCCTCTTGGTAACCACAAGTCTGATCTCTATGTCTGTGAGTCTGTTTCTGTTTTGTAGCTAAGTTCATTTATGCCATATTTTAGATTTTACATATAAGTGATATGGTATTTGTCTTTTTCTGACTTACTTCACTTAGTATGATAATCCCTAGTTGCATCCATGTTTCTGCAAGTGGCATTATTTTATTTTTTATAGCTGAATAGTGTTCCATTGTGGGCTTCCCAGGTGGCACTAGTGGTAAAGAACTTGTCGCCAGTGCAGGAGACATAAGAGATGTGGGTTTGACCCCTGGGTCAGGAAGACCCCCTGGAGGAGGACATGGCAACCCACTCCAGTATTCTTGCCTGGAGAATCCCATGGACAGAGGAGTCTCTGTCCATGGTGGTCTACAGTCCATGGGGTCTCCAAGAGTTGGACACGACTGAAGAGACTGGGCACAAACACACTCAGTATTCCATTGTATCATGTACCACATCTTCTTTACCCATTCATTTGTTGATAGACATTTAGTTTGTTCCCATGTTTTGGCTACTGTGGGGATAGTGCTGCTATGAACATTGGGGTGCATGTATCTTTTTGAATTATAGCTTTGTCCAGGTATATGCTCAGGGGTAGGATTGCTGGGTCATAGGATACTTCTATTTTTAGTTTTCTGAGGAACCTCCATATTGTTTTCCATGATGGTTTCATGAGTTTACACATTTCCACCAACAGTGTAGGTTTACCCTTTTTTTCCACATCCTCTCTAGTATTTATTTGTAGACTTTTTAATGATGGCCATTCTGACTGGTGTGAAGTGGTACCTCACTGTAGTTTTTATTTGCATTTGCCTAAAAATGAGTGAGGCTGAACATCTTTTCATGTGCGTACTGGTCATCTGTATGTCTCCTTTGGAGAAATGTCTATTATTAAGATTTTCTGATAAAGCAAATACGCTTGAAACTGCCTCTCAAGGTAAGAAATAAAAATTAATGGTAGAGTTAATTATTTTAACGTTTGGACTCAGCTCTCTGTTTTGTCCAACTTGAGTCTAACACAGATTTGGAAAAGTGAAGTTCTGAATTTCCGAAGTATGAGGCTCCGAGGGCTGCCTAATCTTGGCAGTGAACTTGCAGTGTGCCTGTGACAGAGGCTGTGAAGAGGTCCTCCCCCCTCACAGTAAATGTGAGGGTAGGGCTGTGGGGTGCCTGGGCCTGCTGCTGCCAGACTCTCCCTCAGTGCCCTAACTGTGCCCTTGGTCCCAGGGTCAGCCTGCTTCTTGTGGCCCCAGTGGTCCCAGGCCATGCATCCATCCAGAGAGGCCACCCCAACCACCCACTGTTCAGCCCTTCCTCCTCTGGGCCAAACTGTAGCCTGAAGGTCAGTCTGACCCTGGGGACTCCCAGTTCTGGGCAGAAGCCCCATCACCCCTGCCAAAGTATGTGTCAGCCTCAGTGCAGCGCACCATGGTTTGGTGACTTTCAAAGGCCGAATCCTAGAAAGACTGCATCTTCCTGGTCGCCGGCTGCCCCTCCTTGGTGATGCTCGGCTGCCTCCCAGGAGCCCAGCGCACCTGCTGGGAGGCAGCAAGGGCAGGGCGCTCCCATCTCACGCTGTCAACACATACTTCTAGGCTCAAGTCAGACCAGGAAAGCCTGGCTTTCTCCTATCCCCGCACCCTGGTCCCCCTGCACCCATGGGGCAGCTGACCCAGTTTGTGATAGGAAAATGAGAATCTTTGTAGTTGGAAGAGAGGAGCAGAAGCAAAGCCTCGCTGCCCTAACCTGGCCCAGACATGATCCTCCTTCTGAGGAAGGGGCGAGGAACCTCTTCTCCCTGTCTTTCCAGAGCATTTGGAACAAAATCCCGAAATACCATGGGGCTGAGTGCGAACCTTGTTTGCTACATCAGGAGGAGTGACGAATCACGCAAAACATGCAGTTTCTCTCGTCCAAAATACAGCATACACACTTACATTTAGTGTCATTTTACATGTGCAGGGTGTTTTTTTAAAAATTCTTTTCTCTCTCTCTCTCTCTTTTTTTCCCCAAACCAAAAACACCAGCTGTAAAACCCACTGCTTCCTTCCCTGCCAAGTCTGCAGTGGTAGGAGGTGGCGGCAGCAGACAGCCAGGGCCCCTGTGCTCTGAGTCAGGCCTCCCTCTCAGTGGCTCGCTGCCTGCAAAACAAACTTAAAAGCTGATGAATGGCACTTAGGGGCCCGCAAGCATGCAGGGAGGCCTAAAATATTTGCAGAGGCGCACACTGTTCGTAGAATGAAAGCCCACTATGTAAATACCTGGGCCCCATCGAGTTGAGGCATCTTCAAAGTGGCTCCTGCTCCTTGCATCAAGCCAGCAAAGAAGCAAAGACATTCATTCAAAAGCAGCATGCAGGAACCACACCACCACCTGGCCCCAGAGGAGAGAGTCAGAAAGGGACCACAGCCGCGGGTCCCGTGTTTCTCCTCCACTGCACACTGCACAGGCTGGTTTTGTGATGGCCTACAATGTCAGCTTTCAGGCTGAGCAGACATGATCAGTTTTCTCCCTTTTGCAAGGAAAGGCTCTTTTGGAAGAAGCTCAAAAGGCAACCATAGTCACCAATGGAGCATGGTGAGCAGGAAACAGAGGTAGCTGTTCCCCAGGCTTGACAAAAGAAGACGAAATCATAGAAGGGTTCTGCATCAAGCCACAAATATAACTCCCAAAGACACCCAGGTGAGTGCAGAAGCAGAACAGACACACCTGATAGCCCGCACAGCATCCCCTAAGATTCCCAGAAAGTCCCACACAAATATGAAACCTGGCAACGGCCCCATGACCAAAGAGGAGGCTGGGAGCCAAACTCCAGGCAGATTTTTCACTAACCACATTGTCCGCTGGGATGCATTTAGAGCATTCTTGGATTTCATACCACTTGGGTTGCCCCCTCTGAGCCAGAGTGGGACCGACAGCCCCCATGCGGGAAGGAAACAGTTTTGTTTTACTCAAATTATTTGTTAGTGGCGATCTTTTACCTGGGTAGGCAGGAATTATCTTCAAGGTCAAAGCCTAGTTTCATCCTCCTTTACTGCCTCTCTAAATGGCACAGTGAGAGAGAAGGATGGCTGAAGGCATGCGTCATCTTCAGAGGTTTAATTGCTAGAGGAAGTAACATCAACAGTGGTGAAACAAACAAAGCCAGGAAGGGTGCTAGGAACGGTTGCTCAAAGATCTGCAAGCTGCATTTGATTCTCCAGCCTAACCTAATCAGCGATCCTGAGAGCTGAGCAGAAGTATAGCCCTAGTGTGGCGCAGACACACCCCAGACAAGGCCCGCCAGCATGAGTGTTTGAGTCAAGCAGGCTTCGATTCCTGAGAGAAAACTGCCAGCACCCAAGTGGGAGGCTGAGGACACTGCATTTACCTTGTCGGATGGCCAAGTCTGAATCTGAATAAAGGGCTCTCTTAGGTGATGGAAAAATTCCAACAAGGGACCAATGGAAAGACATAGAACCTGAAGGAGAGAAAAACTGTCCTCAAGACCTGAAGGCAGCAGAGCTCTCTGAACATGACTGTTTTTGACTTTTCTACAAGAAACAGATGCTGATCTTAGATAAGGGCTGCAGTGTGTCCTCTGAGAGATGCAAGAAGATATGGTCTCAATGGAAATGGCCGAAGAAGGAACAAAACAGTCTGAGATATAAGAAGAGATACAATGAGAGCTGGCAAAAATAAGAAGATAACACAAAGTCCCCAAAAGAGCCAGAGTCAAAACTGCATTTGAAGAGAAAAAGGGCAGAATTAAGAAATAGCCTGTTAACCAAAGAGAGGAAGAGGCCACAACTTTTTGTTCTCAGGATCCCATTACAAAAATTATTGAGGACTTCAAAAAGCTTCAGTTTGACTAGGGTATAGTTATTGATATGATTACATTAGAAACTGAAATTGAGAAATTAAAAGTATTTATTAAAACTTTATTTTAGATAATAAACCCTTTGCATGTTGACATAAATAACATTTTTAAAGAAAAATAACTACTTTCCAAATGAAAATATTTTAGTGAGAAGAGAGTCACTGGCTTACATTTGCAAGTCTTTTTAACGTCTGACTTAATGGACGAAATCTATATTCTCATAGTTTTTTAAAAAATTGAGCTATAATTGACATATAACATTGTACTAGTTTCAGATGTACAAGATGTGATTAAGTATTTGTATATATTGTGAAAGGATCAATACAATAAGTCCATCACTACAAGTAGTTAAATTTTTTTTTCTTGTGATGATAACTGTTACAGTTTATTTTCTTAGCAACATTCAAATATACAGTATAGATTATTAACTATAGTCACCATACTAAATATTATTCCCAGGACTTATTTCATTATTGGAAGTTTGTACCTTTTGAATCCCTTCACCCATTTGGACCTCTACACACTCCCTCCCTCTAGAAACCACCAATATGTCCTGTGCATTTACGAGATCATTTTTTTTCTTCCTTTCAGAATCGACATAGAAGTGAAATTATATATGCTTATCTTTCTGTGACTCATTTCACTTAGCATAACGCCCTCAAGATACATCCATGTTGTCACAAATGGCAAGCTTTCTGGCTTTTAAATAATATTGAGTGATATTCTAGTGTGTGTGTGTGTAGTTGGCTACCGTAAATACTGTTCATAGAATGAACATGGGGGTGCATATATCTTTCTGAGTCAGTGTTTATACTTCCCTTGGACAAACACCCAGAAGTGGAATTATATTGGATCTTATATTCTATTTTTAAGTTTTTGAGGAGCCTCCATACTGGTTTCCATAGCAACTGCATCAATTTACATTTCTATGGTGCACAAGGCTTCCCTTTTCTCCACATCCTTGCCAACACTTGTTATTTTTCATCTGATTCATACCCCATTCTGTGATAGCCATTCTAACCAGGGTGAGGTGATATCTCATTGTAGTTGTGATTTGCAATTCCCTGATGATTAATGTACTATTAATATAATAAGCTCTGTTTCATGCACCTGTTGGCCATCTGTATGTCTTCTTCGGAAAGATGTCTATTTATTTCCTTTGTCCATTTTTAATAAATCAGATTGTTTGTGATTTTACTATTGATTTGTATAAGTTCTTCATATATTTTGGATATTCACCCCTTATCAGATATATGATCTGTAAGTATTTTCTCCCATTCCATAGGTTTCCTGTTCACTTTGTTGATGGTTTCCTTTGTTGTGCAAAAGCTTTTTAGTTTGATATAGTCCCACTTATTTTTGCTGCCTTTGCTTTTGGTGTCAAATCCAAAAAATTATCACCAAGACCAGTGTCAAAGAACTTTTCACCCACATTTTCTTCTAGAAGTTTTTTGATTTCATGTCTTACGTTCAAGTTTTTAGTCCATTTTTACTTAATGTTTGTGTGTGGTATAATCTAGTGGTCCAGCTTTACTCATCCATCTGGTTATCCAGTTTTCCCACCACCATTTGTTAAAGTGACAATTCTTTCCCCACTTTACATTCTTGGCTCCTTTTCTGTAAATAAATTGACCATGTAAGTGTGGGATTATTTTGGGGTTCTCTATTATATTCCATTGATCCATGTGTCTGACTTTATGCTGATGCCATGATGTTTTTATTACTATAACATTCATTGTAATACAGTTTGAAATCAGAGAGCCTCCAGTTTTGTTTCTTTCTCAAAACTGCTTTAGCTATTCAGGGTCTTTTGTGGTTCTACACAAAATTTATGATTGGTTGTTCCATATCTATGAAAAAAAGTCATTGGAATTTTGATAGGGATTTATTGGGTCTTTAGATTGCTCTGGGTATTATGGACATTTTAACAATGTTAATTCTTCCAACCTGTGAGCACAGAATATCTTTCCATTTATTTGCAACTTCTCCAATTTTTTTCCTCAATGTCTTACAGTTTCCAGTGTATAGGTCTTTTGCCGCCTCAGATAAATTTTATTCCTAGGCAGTTTATTCTTTGTAAATGGGATTATTTTCTTAATTTGTCTTCCTGATAATTCATTATTAATGTCTAGAAATGCAGCTGTCATCTGTATACTGATTTTGTAGGGAATTTTTGCATCTATGTTTATCAGGCTTATTGTCCTGGAATTTTCTTGTGGTGTCCTTGTCTGGTTTCAGCATTAGAGCACTGCTGATCTTATAAAATGAGTTTGCGTTTCCTCCTCTTTTATTTATAATTTTATTTAGGTTGTGCTGGGTCTCCGTTGCTGTGCGAGCTTTCTCTAGTTGTGGTGAGTAGGCACCACTCTCTAGTTGAGGGCTATGAGCGTCTCGTCACTCTGGTCCCTCTTGCTGCGGAGCACAAGTTCTAGGCGTGGGGATTCGGTAGTTGCGGTGCATGGGCTCAGTTGCTCCACAGCATGTAAGATCCTTCTGGACCAAGGATCAAACCCAAGCTTCCTGCACTGCTCAGGCAGAGTCTTTACTGCTGAGCTAAAAGGGAAGCCTTATTTTTTATTTTTTAGGGGAAGAATTGGAGAAGGATTAGTATTAATTTTTCTTTCTCCTCCTTCCTTCCTTGCTGTGTAGTACAGCTTGTGGAATCTTTGTTCCTTGAACAGGGATTGAACCCAGGCCACAGCACTGAAAGAGCCAAGTCCTAATTACTGGACCACTAATGAATTCCCAATTCCATCTTGATAGGTTGCATGCTTCTAGAAATTTAGATTTTTTTTTCTAGGTTATACAATGTGTTGGTGTATAATTATCCATAGTAGTTGCTTAAGACCTTTTGTGTTTCTGTGCTATTAGTTGTAAAGTCTCCTCTTTTATTTCTGATTTTACTTACTTGAGTCCACTCTTTCTCTTGATGAGTGTACCTAAAGGTTTGGCAGCTTCATCATTTTAAAGAACTTTAAAGCTTTTAGCATTCTTAATCTTTTCTATTGCCTTTTAAGTCTTTGTTTCATTTACTTCCATTCTGATCTTTACTATGTCCTTCCTTCTGCCAACTTTGGGCCTCATTTGCTCTTCTTTTTGTAGTTTCTTGTTTTTATTTTTATTTATTTTATTTATGGCTTCACTGGGTCTTTGTTGCTGTGTGTGGGCTTTCTTTAGTTGCGATGCACAGGGGCTACTCGGCTATGGTGCTCTGACTTCTCATTGCTGTGGCTTCTCTTGTTGCAGAGCACGGGCTATAGGTGAACAGGCTTCAGCAGTTGCAGCGCACAGGTTTAGTTGCCCCATGGCATGTGGGATCTTCCTGGACCAGGGATTGAACCTGTGTCTCCTGCATTGGCAGGCGGATTCTTTACCACTGAGCCACCAGGGAAGCCGTTGTAGTTCCGTGAAGTATAAATTAAGGTTGTCTATTTGAGCTATTTCTTGTTTCTTGAGGTAGGCATTTATCGCCATAAACTTCCCTCTTAGAATGGCTCTTACTGCAGCCCATACATTTTGGTTGGAGAAGGAAATGACAACCCACTCCAGTATTCTTGCCTGGAGAATTCCAGAGACAGGGGAGCCTGGTGGGATTGCAAAGCCTGGTGGGACTGCAGAGTTGGACATGACTGAGCACATAGCACTCACACATTTTGGTATGTTGTATTTCCATATTCACTTGTCTCGAGGTATTTTCTGATTTCTCTTTTGATTTCTTCTTTGATCATTGGTTGTTTGGTAGTATAATCTCCACATATTTGTGAATTTTCCAGTATTACTGCAATTCATTCTTAGTTCATACAGTTATGGTTGAAAAAAATGTTTGCTATGATTTCAATCTTCTTAAATTTATTAAGACTTGTTTTATGGCCTAACATGATCTATACTGGGGAAAAAAATCCACATGTGCTTCAGAAGAACATGTATCCTGTTACTTTTGGATGGCATGTTCTATATTTTTCTGTTACGTTCACATGATCTGACATGGTGATTAAGGCTGTTTCCTTGCTCATTTTCTGTCTGGATGATCTGTTCATTGAAGAAAGTAGAATATTAAAGTCCCCTATTGTTATTGTGTTGCTGTCTCTTTCACACTTTAGGTCTTTTAATATTTGTTTTCTATATTTAGGTGTTCCTCCCAGGTGGCACTAGTGGTAACAAACCCGCCTGCCAGTGCAGGAGACACAAGAGATGTGGATTCGATCCCTGGGTCGGGAAGATCCCCTGGAGGAGGGCATGGCAACCCACTTCAGTATTCTTGCCTGGAGAATCCTATGGACAGAGGAGCCTGGCTGGCTACAGTCCACAGGGTTGCAAAAATCTGGACATGAATGAAGCAATTTAGCATGCATGAACCCTGGTGGTTCAGCTGGTAAAGAACCCATCTGCCGTTGCAGGAGACACAAGAGACATGGGTTCGATCCTTAGGTCAGCAAGATCCCCTGGAGAAGGAAATGGCAACCCACTCCAGTATTCTTGCCTGGGAAATTCCATGGAAGAAGGAGCCTGGTGGGCTACCGTCCAAGGGGTTGGAAAGGGTCAGACATGACTGAGCATGCATGCGTGCGCACACACACACACACGCACACACGATGCAAAAATATTTACAAATCTTATATCATCTTATAGGATTGACCCCTTTGTCATTATATAATGCTCTTCTTTGTTTATTGCTACAGTCTTTGTTTTATTTATTTATTTAGCTACATCGGGTCTTAGTTGCGGCACGTAAGATTTTTGCTGCATCACGTTGTGGTGGCGGGCTCAGTAGTTGTGTTTCATGGGCTCTCCATGGGCTCCAGAATGTGCAGATTCAGGAGGTGCAGCTCATGGGCTTTTGTTGCTCCATGGCATGCGGGGTCTCAGTTCCTTGATCAGGGATCGAAGCCATGTCCCCTGCACTACAAGGTGGATTCTTAACCACTGAGCCACCAGGGAAGTCCTCTACAGTCTTTGTTTTAAAGTCTATTTTATCTGATATAAGAATAGATTATCCTAGCCTTTGATTTCCATTTCACGGAATATACCCTTTTCCATTATTTCACTTTCAGTCTCTGTGTGTCCTTATATAAGAAGCGAATTTCTTATAGGCAGCACATAAGATAGGTCTACAGAGACACATTATAATTAAAATGTCAAAAGTTGAAGACAAGAAGAGAATCTTAAAAGCAGCAAGAGGAAAACAACTTGTTACACACAAGGAACTACTTCACAACTATCAGCTGATTTTCAGCAGAAACTCTGTGGCCCAGAAGGCAGTGGCAATGATATACTCAAAGTGCTTAAAGAAAAAATTTCCAGCCAAGAATACTCTGTGCCCAGAAACGGTGTCCTTCAGATTTGAAGGAGAGATAAAGTTTTTCAGACAAGCAAAAGTTAAAGGAGTTCATTGTCACTAAACGAGCACTATCAGAAATGTTAAAGAATGGGCACTAATTAGTAAAGAAAAACATATGAAACTATAAATCTCACTGGTAAAGATATCTATATAGTAAAATTTTAGAATAATGGAATGCTGTAAAGATAGTGGATTAATCACTTATAAAGCTAGTATGAAGGTTAAACGACAAAACTGGTAAAAAAAATAACCACAATTATAATAATTAGTTAAGGAATACGCAAAAT
This sequence comes from Oryx dammah, assembly GCF_014754425.2. NCBI lineage: Eukaryota > Metazoa > Chordata > Mammalia > Artiodactyla > Bovidae > Oryx > Oryx dammah. The sequence continues at coordinate 62,850,092 of NW_024070209.1, forward strand.
AAGGAGTAAAATATGAGAGCAAAAACAGAAAACATAGTGTGGGGAGATTAAAAATGTTGACTTTCAGAATACGTTCAAACTTAAATTGTAATCACCTTAAGATAGACTGTTATAAGTGGTTATATGTAAGTGTCATGGTAACCACAAAGCAAAAACCCATAGCAGACACACAAAAGATAAAGTAATCTAACTGTACCATTAAAGATAATCATAGTCACAAAGGAAGAGAGCCAGAGATGAGAAAAGGGACAGAGAAACTACAAAACAGTCAGAAAACAACAAAATGGCCATAGACATATCAAACTACTATGAGATGGAAATGGACTAACTTCTCCAGTCAGAAGGCACAGAATGGCTTTCGAGCAGTGTAGGCAGATGCACAGCTGTATTTCTGTTCCTCTCCAAAGAGAAATATGTGTGCACATACACACATCTGTCTACAAATACACAGAAAAATCTAGAAGGATGCACAGAGCTTATTTTGGGTGGGACAGAGGAGTGTTACGGGTTGAATTGTGTCTCTTCCAAATTCATATGGAGCCCTGATCTCTTTCCTCAGAAAGTGAGCTTATTTGGGGATAGGTCTTTACAGATATATAATTAAGTTAAAATTAGGTCACAGAGTGGACCTTAATCCGTTAATGACTGATACCCTTAGACGTGCACACGTGCTAAGTCACTTTAGTTGTATCTAACTCTTTGCTAACCTATGGCCTGTAGCCCACCAGGCGCATCTGTCCATGGGATTCTCCAGGTAAGACTACTGGAGTGGATTGCCCTGCCCTCTTCCAGGGGATCTTCCCTCCCAGGGATTGAACCTGCAACTCTTAAGTTTCCTGCATTGGCAGGTGTGTTCTTTACCACTAGCACCACCTGGGAAGCCTCGATACCCTTATAAACAGGGGAAGTTTGGACACAGAGATACACAGAGAGGGAAGATGACGTGAACAGGCCCACAGGAGATGCTCATTTTTATACTTCTCTGGCCTATGACATTTTTATAACTATGTGTATTCTTTACTTTTATAATAATCAGAGCCCTCCCCCAAAACTAGGGGGAATAAAAAGATAAGACACAGTGAGAAGAAAAGCGTATGAAGTGTGACTTGTCACATAACTGGCTTGATTCCTCTTTATAAATTTACAGAGCATGTCACCTATTCTCCACCCTCCAATCCCAGCAGCACCCTGGTTCCAACACTGCCAAGGGGTCAGCTTGCCTGGAAGGAACCGCTAACACTAGTGGCTTCCTTAGCTGAGGACATGGCAGGGCCCTGATTTGCAAGATCACCTGGTATCTGGTGGTGCAAGATGTCACCAGGGTCCTCTCCTTTCATCCCACCCATCTGGTTTGCGCCTGAAGAGGCAGCTCAGACAGTAAAGGATTGCCTGCAATGCAGGAGATCTGGGTTTGAACCCTGAGTTGGGGAGATGCCCTGGAGAAGGGAATGGCAACCCACTCCAGTATTCTTGCCTGGAGAATTCCACAGATAGAGGAGCCTGGTGGGCTGCAGTCCATGGGGTTGCAGAGTTGGGACACGACTGACTGACTAACACACACACACACACACACAGTGTGATATTTCTAACCAGCTAACCCCACAAATCAGAAAGCCCAGTGGGCCTGCATTTCAGAATGCCTGCAGGCAGTTGCACACTTCTATAAGCTCTGGCCACTCTTTCACAAGGATGCACTCGAAAGCTGTGCTCAAATAACAAACCACCTCTAGTCCCTGGGCATCACAATTCTTCACCAATACTCTCTTCCCTGGGAAGGTCTGATTTTCCGGGAGGTGCCCACCATGAAGAGTGAGTGGTAACTAGCAACGGGAGAGCAGTAGGAGAAACAGAGGCCCAGAAGATGAGGCCACTGACTCACACCCCAAATGCCACAGAAGGGGCCGGGGGTTCAGGAGGCAGTCAGAAAGGCAAGTTGTGTGCTTTGGCTCCTGAGGAATCAGCCAGCTCAGCGCCCTTCTGCAGCCATCACGAGGGCTGTGAAGGGGTCTGGGAGGGCCAGCAAGGAATCGAAACCTAGCTTAGTATTGCAGAGAGGTTGAGAAAAGGAAATCGCAGCACACATATTTTGTAGGTCTAAATACTCACAAAATCCCATAATGGCTTCAGCCTCCTGTGCTTCAAAAGACGGCGTCCTCTCCAGTTCTTGGGGTTTCCCAGAGTTCCAGAACAGAGGAGAAGCTGAGGAAGGAAGGAGTACCCTGTATGCTGCGCTGTAATGACAGGTGAACTGTAATCACTGAGTCTCACGACGTGCTTTCGGTGTGTATTATCTCACTTGCTACACCCATGGAGACCAAGGCTCAGAAGGGTGACATCACTTGCCCAAAGGCTAATGGCTAGTAACGGCAGAAAGACTGTCCAGGGACCGGGTTCACGTGGTTTCTCTATCCCTGCATTCTCACCTGTGAGGTAGAAACTCTGTTCCACAGAGGGTTGAAGGAGATGGTGGATAAAGTGTGCCCAGCTCCTGGCTGAGCACGTAGGGCACCAAACTAATCCTGTAGCAGCCTGATGGGCCCCAGGAAACAGGGAAGAGTAGGCAAGGCTCTTGCCTGGTGCCCACTTTTTAAGCCCACAAATGGGGAGGGGGTGAGCAGAGCTATCAGTGAGGCCTGGCAAGGACCTAGGCTCTGCAGTCAGTCAACCCAACCTGGTTAGGTCATTGCCTCTTATGACTACAGGGGAAGTGAAGTGAAGTGAAGTCGTTCAGTTGTGTCCAACTCTTTGCGACCCCATGGACTGTAGTCTACCAGGCTCCTCTTGTCCATGGGATTTTCCAGGCAATAGTCCTGGAGTGGATTGCCATTTCCTTCTCCAGGGGATCTTCCCAACCCAGGGATCGAACCTGGGTCTCCCGCATTGTAAACAGACGCTTTACCGTCTGAGCCACCAGGGAAGTGACTACAGGTTACTTTAGTTCTTTACCCTTTTTTTTCTTTTCTTTTTTAAAAGAAAGTAGCCATTTTATTTCTCGGCTTCACTGTGGGACATGTAGGATCTTAGTTCCCCAACCAGGGATCAAACCCATGCCCCCTGCTTTGGGAGCACAGAGTCTTAACCACTGGGCCGCCAGGGAGGTCCCAGTTACTTACCCTTTCTAAACCTCCGTTCCTCAGCTCCAAACAGAGACGCCGGGAGGGACATGCCTTGTGGGGTGGCACAAGGGCCAGGTGATCCTGGGCCCGCTGCAATTCTGGATGTGTCTTCCAAGTTCTCTTTTTAAATCAGAGCCATTTATTCAGATTGTTATGGGTAAATGTGTACATATTGTCTCAGCAGATATTATTTTTCTTCTTGTCCTTCAGAGCATTCCCACTATTCCTTTACCATCAAACTTCTTGGAAACATGTTTTACATTTGACGTCCATGTTTACATGCCCTTCATGTTGACTTTTCACCCATAATTTGGTTTGTGTGCCTCCTAGTTTATGTACGAACTCTCATGAAGTTCTCTAATGATCTCTTAATTACCAATCTTCATGGCTTCTTTCTCTCCCCTCACTTTCTAATTTCCAGCATCTCCTGTTGCTTTTCATCTTTGCCAGCAGTTTGGAAATGTCACCCCTTTTGGGAAGAGTTGAGACTAGGATGAAGGGGCCCCTCTACACATCTCTTTTTAAGGCCCCTACTTGGCTTTCCAGAGAATAAGCTGAAACGTTCTTCTGTGACCCTTAAAAGACCCCACAGTTCATTTTCTCCAAGGTGTTGTCACTGCATATAACGTTTGAGCATCCAAAGAGCCCATTTGGAACTGAAAGTGGGCCAAATATCACTAAAATCAAACCACTCTGAGGAGACTAAGGATCTTGTAGTTTTAACAATTGAGTTCTGTGAGAAACTGTGTTCCAAACTTCACACACACACTCACTCTCTCTCTCTCTCTCTAAAGGTTCAGCAGGAACCAGTTGAAAACAACTCAGAGGAAGTACAGCTGTTCCCTCTGAGGAGCACGCGTGGGGGAAGCCAGGCGAGGAGGAGGGGGTGTTCCCCGGGTGGTGACATACAGCATTCTTTTCACTTGAGGCATCCGAGCCTGAGGAGCTGCTGTCTCCCCTGGGGAATATGACATAACCAGAGGCGGGAAGGGCCTCACAAAAACCGACCGGTGTCCACACATCCTTCTCCAAAGGAAGCCCCTTCCCATCCTGTGTGCAAGAGCTCCCACGTCCGCAGAGACTCAAATGCCACCCTGTCTCCAGCCAGAGAAACAGCCCAAAGCCAGCGATCTGATAGGATGTGTTTATATTTACATGGTACATTTTAAAGCAATGGCTACATTGGTCATACATATTAGAAACCATAAAAAAAAGTTAAGAACTAAAATGTACATCATACACTTGTATATATATTTTTTTACACAGAGGTAAAAAGGCTTATTATAAAAAAATCAATACAACGGGGTTTTTAGTATACAGGTAAAGAATGAATTATGCTTCAGGCACTTTAATTTGTTAATGTGAGCAAATAGCTTTGTAGTTGGGGTCAGGGGACGCTTCCAAACAGAAAATCTTTTGGTTAATGTTTTGTTACCACAGATACAAAAATAAAATCTGAATAATTTCTCTCAGATGATTGACGTTAAGTATGGCAAAGCTGACTGGGAAAATACTACACACTGTTTGGCTGCAGTGTGGCAACTAGAGAGACGTATTTACATAAAATGTCCCCACGGCTGTTCTTGTGCCCTTAACCGCTGCCTTCTTCACAAACCAAAAAGGATACGCGGCCTAAGATTCACCAGCATTAACTCTTCAAAGGGGTGGAAAAGGACAAGGGGTGAAGGAAGATAGAAACAGATGATGGCTAGACAGACGTGGCAAACAAGAAGCGGCCAGAATAGGTGTGTTCTTATTGAAATAAATAGGGACACTTGAACTGAGGTCTAACAGAACATACATTAGTGTTGTGCTTTGTAGAGAGGAGACCTTGAGAAAGACCCTGAGGAGATGCCTCAGGATGGGGGTTGAGGTGGGGGAGAAGATGGTCTCTCAACAGCATTTGGAGGCTGGCTGAAGGTTTTCTAGATGCTCTCCAGGATGGGAAGTGGTTCTTGTCTTGCACCACCAGATTAATAGACCTCTGCTCCTTTCCCAGACCGGAAGACCCAAATCAGTCACTCCAACAAACGAAAACACCTACCAAACAAACTCATAAGCACACTGGGTATTTACATGGATGATCTGAGGAAGAAATGCAAAGCACTCTCAGGTAAGCTGAGAACGTTCCCATGAAGGTAAGCGTGGCCAGCACTTTCCCAGTATGATTGGCAGACTGGGAAAAAAGTCCCTTTCCTTGGAGACTGATGTCCTGTGTGCTGTAGAGAAGGGATGGTTGAGGGGGCGGGGGGAGGGGAGAGAGGAATGAGGCTGTGCACTCAGCTGGCAGCAGCCACAGGGAGATCACGGTGGGAAGAACAGCTGGTGCAGACAAGCCTGTCCCCTGTGCTCTCCACGGTGTTCTGATTGTACAATGCGAGGTATAGGTAACCACTCTTCACTTTTTTTTTCCCCTTTCTGCAGTAAGATTTGGCTATTCCTTGCGATATATTAGAAAAATACTCTTTTCCAGCTAATTAGAAGCCTTCTACGTGGCAAGGCGACAGGTGGACCCAGACTGCTGAACTAACCATCCATGCACTCAAAGTGGCAAGTCTGGGTTTGGGGTTGCAGGAGAAAGACACTTAGGCATTGGAAGGGTTTTTTATATATGGCCTTGTTTTTTCCCAAGTATAAATGAAGAATTTAGTGATGTGTTTTTTTGAGTCCAAAATGAAAACAAAATGACAAACCCATGAACAGAATGCAACCCACCACTCTTCAAATTGATGACATTTAAAATCTCCCCCAGTTAATAGAAAATAGCCACTGGGGGGAAAGAAAGCTCCCTTAAAGTTTTACTTACCACAACCTTAGTGTTTCTTAACCGGACCATGTTCGGGAGAACACTGGTTTGTTTGAAAGAAACTATTTGGTTTGCAAAACAATGAGCAAAATTTCTTACTTCATTAGCATTTTCTTCCGGTATTGCTAAATTTTTACAAGTGGTGGTGACATAATTTTAAAAAGATCTACTTTAGGGTCAGTGGGGAGGCTCAGAGAAACCTGAAATCCCCTTTCTAGCCCTGGTCTGAGAGGATACAATGCAGTTTAAAGGATTTTCCTGATTCTCACAAGTTAATCTGAAGTTAAGGCTCAATTCTCAGTCATTTTAGGAGTGAATGTTTTGCATCAGTGAGTAACTGACAGATTTGGGGGGTGTTGGTCGAGAGAGAAGATGATGGGCTCTAGATAGAAACCGCAGCTTACATGGGAAGTTTGGCTTTAGAAACGTTAAAGCGATCTGGTTTTGTGGTAGAATTTTGTTAACTAGATTACCTCCTATACACAGTAACTGACTGCAGGTTCAAAAATACATCTGGTAGGGTTTCACCATTCTGACAATCCATTACCACAGGAACCTGAGGAAGCAAGCTCGTTAGCAATAGGCAAGCTAGAACCAAGAGGAAGATGGCCTTTGGAGCTCTTGGAAAAAAAAAAAAACCGATAAACCCCACCAAAAAAATCAGCAGTTTCTGCTGCAGGCGCCTTGAAACTGGACGAGGTGGGCAGGAAGGACATGAAATCAACACCTGTATGAGATAGTTAGCTTGATTACAGATTGTTAATAATACAGGAGCGTCTAGGCAGAGGGTCCTTTCCTTAGAACACTGTGCGCGCGGGCCTGGGTGTAGCTGATGCAGAGTGGGCGGAGGGGGTGCAGAGTCCACCAGGTGGGCTCCCCAGGCTGGAAAGGCGCAGTGGGTACCCGCGAGCGGGGGGAGAGATGAGAGGATGTAGAAGACGAGTCCCCTTGGGGCTGTGGACGGGAGGGGGTTGGGAGGGAAACCGAGTCACACGGCTGCTTTGTGCTTCCCCCCGCAGCACCTGCACATCACTCCGCAGTGGTAGCAGGCTCGCAGAGGCAGGTAACAGCACATACAGGGGGCCAGGAAAGACAAGGCAATAAGAGCCATCCACCGGAGGCAAAACTTCTCGTCGCTGGTATCGCACGAGCACGGGTCTGTATAGTCCCCCTCGGGGTCCGACATACAGTGATAGAGCATGCTGTCTGCACACCACATACAGCTCACCCGGCGGATGCAAGTTCTCACGGAGTCGGGGGCGTCCTGACAGTGGCCCCTCCGGTTCTCCTCGTGGTTGAACATGTCCCGGCAGTACTCGCACCGGGAGCGCTCCCCGTCCTCTTTCCGCCTCCGGGACTTGCCCCGGGAGGGCTGGGTCTTGATCACGCTGCCCCCACGCCCTTTGGGGTCCTCGCCGAGGCCAAAGTCTGACGAGTCCACGTAAGGGTAGTTGTAATCGTGCTTGGGCACCTCGCCCTTGGCGAAGCGCACGTAGGAGTCCGCATCCTCCGTGTGGTCCAGGTATTTGCCCCTCACAGGGGCGTGCCGGTAATCCTCGTAGCCGGTCATCCAGATCTTCTCCCGGGGGTTGATGCGCACGATCTCCTCGTCGTCGTCCGGGAAGCTCACCTGGCGGTAGGGCCTTGGCATCGGCTGCCCCAGGAAAAAGGAGACGTTACTTTATCGCAGCAGCTAAACAAACCAATCTTCAAATAATGCATCCTTCACCTTGGCAAAGGGCATTTCTTGAAGAAACAAACCCATCCTGTACTTAACAGCTTGCGGGTCAAAGATGTATTTCAAATTGTCTCAATCCCTTCCTGGGTCAGGAAATCACGTTAATGGGTCGAGACCGGCATTTCCCCCCTTTCTGTTGCAGTTTTGCTATAGATGTGGGTAGGTATACACACTGTGAAGATAAAGTTTGAAATTCCAGAAGCTGAACATGCCCAGATCAAAAGCAGACCTGAGATGTCCCTAGAATATCTTTATCTCCCTTCTGTGACCTCCCACCACTAAGGTGATGGTGACTGCTGCTGCTAAGTCACGTCAGTTGTGTCCAACTCTGTGTGACTCCATGGATGGCAGCCCATCAGGCTCCCCCGTCCCTGGGATTCTCCAGGCAAGAACACTGGCACCATGATTTCTAACAGCATAGATTAGTTTCACCTGTTTTTGTAGGCCATCCTCTCTCAAGACTTTTGTTTTTTCCCAGAGAAGCAGAAGAACTCTGGAGTGCATTGACCATTACAAGGTAAGTACATCTGTTATCTGTGTGTACTTAACAAGTGCATACTAGTCCATGATATAGAATGTGTGTCTCACTGTGGGTCATGTTCAAAAAAGCAAAAGTGGATACCAGGGACAATGAAGGCTCACAGGTACCTTGTAATCTGGTTGGGGAGATAAGATGCTCAAATACACAGAGCGTAAGATTACAAGTTCCAGAGGCCAATGGTGTTTGAATCCTGCCAGGATCTCACAGGTGGTGAGTGGCAGAGTGGAATCTGAACCTGGGCTGGCTGGACCCAGAGCCACACTGTCTAGATTTCAAACCTAACCTGCATTCTCCCTTATGATGAAACTGTTATCCCTGTGGTTGGCCTCCTACAGTTTGCATCAGTACCTTGTCCAGAGTGGCAGGTGCTGAATACAGTTACTGAGTGGATCCATGTAAGCCTGCCTTGCACAGGGCATCCCAGTTGTGGCAGACAATGACATTTCCCACCTTAGAAGCCCTTTGAGCATGAAGGCTTTTTAAAGAGTGAGAAGCATGGCTTTGACTGGAATTCAGACTACAGAATTTACTAGCAAGTCGCTAAGCCTCGGACTTCGCTTCCCTGATGATCAAACTGCATAGGGCTATTGTGAGAACAAACAGAAAGAATCTAAACGGTGTAAGCACAGGCTCTGTCACACAGGATGCACATGATAACTGTTGCCAATACTGTCATTATAATATTATCCTAGAATTTAGCACACACTAATTAAATTTATCCATCACTTCCCACCAGACTGTGAGCTCCTTGAGGGCAAGGGCCATGTCTCACAGGCTTTGTCCTAATTCCTGCCAGATTCTTGACGTCAGAGTTTCCCCAACTTTGGAAGAAATACAATCCCGCAGTATTTCAAAACAAAGTTTGGGAGCTGACACAGTCTTTGCTATTAATTTATTTCGAAAGAGAGTCAAAAAGTCAATTCCCATCTATTGCTACCATACTCTGATTTTAAAAAGAACATTTTCATGCCAAAATATTAGGAAGCACACACCCAATAAAACAATTTTGAAAAAAAGAGTCATATAAATCTAGCTTTATGTTATAAAACCTCAGTGCCTCGTGCTTTTTCTCTTTTCAAAGCAGACTGGTGGCCACATCACCCACATGGGCACCAGTCCACACCCCACAGTTTGCGAACTTGCTCCAAAAAACAGCCACTGGGTAAATATTTGTTGTATTACTGAATTCCAGCTATAGCTCCCCAAGGAAGCTGGGGCCTGCAGCCCATGATGCCAGGCCTTTGGCCCAAACATACAGTATTCTGTGGTACCAATCGTGGTTCTGTGCTTTCACACCCTTTGGACAGAGGAATGCAGGAGGCAGGGTAGCATTCTGGGTGAGCAGAGTCTGCCATCTAATCTTGTTCCACCAGGGACCCTCTCCCTAAGTCTCAGCCTCCTCATCTATCAACTGGGGATGCAGAAGACCTGCTTCTGGGTAATTTGTGAGGATTAAAGGAGATAAATCACATGAAGGGTTTAGCAAGGTGCCTGGCACACAGAAAACCCTTGAGTGAGGGTGAGTTGCCTATACCACCTCCAGTATGGAATGGGGGAACAGAGTAGGAGAACAGAAGAGGCCTAGGCTCAGGCATGTGGCTGAAGGGAGGGCAAGGCAGCTGTTTCAGATCAGGAGGTCACCCCATGACTGCCAAGGAACAGGATCCCTGCTCACCTGCTCGAGGTGATAGTGGTCCGTGGGGTATGGGTCGTGGAGGTGACCCAGGGTATAAACCTTCCGGTGCTCACAGGATGTGGGGGAGGAGATTGTGCGAGTAGGTTGTTCCCTCTTCTGAGACGAATTAGAAGAACTGTCTGTAGCTGTCTGTGTAGAAGGAGGTAACCATGAGTTAATTAAAAACAAAAACCAAGTCCGCCCCAAAACTAACACACCGTCTACCCCCACTTGTGGCGTCTCGCTGGACTTCCCGAAATCTTGAGTTTATCCTGGCCGTGGGAGGCAGGAGGACCCCTGAAGGGCCCGGTTGTCTAAACACGACGGGCAGAGAAACCCAGCCCCCAGCCCCTGGAAAGCTGGGTTTGTTTTCTCAACTGTGGGAGCAGCGACCGGCTCTGGGGCAGGGCTCGCCACACCAGGCCACTCGTGGGTGTGCTCCAGTTTGATCAAGAATGGTCGTTCGTTTGTGGCCCTGGTTGAGGTCCTTGGGCAAGCAGAGGAAATGCAAACAAGCAAAAAATCGAACCCATATGTTTCTTTGTGGGGTTAAGCCCAGCCTGGGAAAGTCTCAGAGATAAGGATACCTCAGGGGTATCATGGGTACTGGCTTTCCAGGAAAAAATTTTATAATCTTTGGCTTGGAGGCAAGCCTGAGGGTCACTGTCTCTGGAGGGTGCCCACAGAGCTGTTTTCCCAGTAGAGGTGACAAGTTCAGATTGGAGCCTCCATGAAGGCCTTAGGAAGGTGACCAGGTATCAGAATAGACTGTGGCTGTGGGCAGAGCCCAGGCCCCATTTTCTCCCAGAACACCTCTGGTGCTTCACGCCCCCAGGTGATCCCAGGTGTGATGGTCACTTTCCACAACCTTGGGGCCCAGCAGCCACATGCTCATAAAAGGCTTTGTCAAATGCAGCTGGGGCAATTGCCTTGAAAACCAGGGCCCATGCGAATCCTATCCTCATTCCACTCTACCTTCTTCCTTAGAGTAATGGACCCTTCTTCTTTTCTTTTTTTTTTCACAAATGAAAAGATTTTCCTTGATGTTGAGGTGTCCTATTTCTGGTAGATATCTAGAAACTCCTTAGTTGTTGCTTGCTTCTCATTCTTATATCCCCCTTACCCCATATGCTTATTTATATCCTTTTATTTTACTGTTTTTTGTTAGTGTCATTGATCCTTTCCAGGGCAAGGCAAGGTTAAAACAAATAGACTTATGAGAGTTATTCTCCGCTCCTCCACTACGTTCACTTATAAAGTAATAAATGCTCAGGAAAATAGTAGTACGAGTACTCAGGAAAAAGAAGAGACACTCAGGGACTTCTCTGGTGGTTCAGTGGTTAAGACTCTGTGCTTCTACTGCAGGGGGTGTGGGTTTGATCCCTGGTCGGGGAACTAAGATCCCACACACTGTACAGTGTGGCCAAAAAAGAAAAGACACCCGTATTTCCTCTATGCAGCACAACTGACATTAATTTTTAAAGCTTGGTGGACATGTGCACCATGCTTTTGGAAACCCAGCCCTGCTGGATTTTAAATTCTATTTGGTTTGTGTGATGCGGGGGTGATGCCTGTTTCCAATCCCACAATCTCGTGGCTAATTCAGATATGGACACACACTTCTCCGTGAGGCAATCCTGAGACTTCTGATGGGCAGGTCAGAAAAGGTGCTTGTCTCTATCTAGTTAAGAGCTAAGGGTCCTGTATGCCTGGAATCCTGGTGAAGGTGCAGGGAAAGAAAGAACCTGAGGATGGAGGGAAGCAAAAAACCAAGGGAAGAAGGATCCCACAGATACCACTTGAACTTCTGGATCCAGCCAAGCCTGAATCCTGATCCACCCTAGGATGTCCCATAGAGAGGAGCCAATTCCCTTTGGTGATTTAACCCAGAATGACGGGGCTCATCCGTCGGGTACACTTTCTTTTTTGCCACTGCCGATTCCTTCTCTGTGGCAGCCTTCCACCTGCACCGCATTCCTGGCCTCTCTTGTCCCTTTCAGTCCTCTCCACAGCAGGTAGAGTGGAACAGGGCGTTCAGAGCCTGCTACTTCTCTCCTCTGCCTCTTGGGAGCCACCCAACTGGCAAATAGCATGTGCTGGCAACCTTTCTTGGGACTGTGTGGTCTACTTGGACAGTTGAGGGCCCACCCACTGTGGGGAGGGTATGGAGATCCAGTGCATGCGTGCCTGGTAGGGCAGGTCTGTCTAATCTCAGGGTCTAGTCCTGGGATGTCCACTTCCTGCAGATGTAAGCTGGGACTCACATCATCAGTAATAAACAGTCTCTTCACTTTTTTTCTCAATTGGTTTAGAACCCTGATAGGAAAGAGTTGCTACTTACCCCTCAAATCCCAGAAACTAAAAGAGACCAAACTGAGACACACAGAATTTTTACTTCTGTTCAAATTCAGGTCTGTCCTCTACTCTCACCCACCCTCTTTCCTTACGTCTTTGGAGGTACTGCCACCCTCTTTAACACATGAGTGGTTGCAAGTTGACAGTACAACAAAGCATACAACCCTTCACAGTCTCATGCTATGTGAAGGCTTATGATGTGCCAGGCACTGGCTACACGTGAATCCACCAGTGACCAGTGCAGGTAAAATATCGTCTCCACGTCATACACAGGAACACAGCCATCTGAAGAAATTCAGGATCCTGCCAACTATGGCAAGCAACCATTGGCAGAGCGGGACTGAAATGCAGGCCCCGTCCGCCAAGCCCAGTGGGATCTCCTTGCAGCTCCAGGAGAGCCCAGCTTCTCTGTGTTCATCTTGGTGAGATTAACACAAGTACAACTCTACCAAGTAAGACGATGTGCCCTGATTTATACAGACCCAGGTGGTAAGGGGTGGTGTCTCAGAATACAAAGGTTTCTACAGATCTCAGTAAATACTTTCTGAATGAGTAGATAAGGGCCCTTCTGTATGATTCAAATCCAAGGGTTAAACTCTTATCCAGTACTCATGTGACAGTCACATCTTAGGTTAGAAGCTACTTCAGCATTAAACACTGTAAAATGCACTTGGCATTTAGTTCTCAGAAACCCAGTTCACACATCACAGTCACCTCGGTGTTAGTCATCTGTTTACCCCAATCCACCCTGTTTTCTGTGACCTGTGTCCAGGTTAACAATGTATAGAAAGTCATTCTGAGAAATGAGGCACACCCAGTACTTCCTAGTCATCCTCAGCCAATCAGACGTCCCCTTTTGACGCTCCCAGCCTTCCTCCCCAGCCTGGACCAGCCTCTTCCCATTGCAGAGTCAAGTGCAAAGTTTCCTGGGCCATTTTCTGACAATTCAGAGAACGTGAGACTGACTGAGAAAGGCCTTTCAACATCTCCTAATCTGATGACAAATCTCTACAGAGGAGCAGGGAGGCCAGAAGACTGAGGCGGGCTATCAGTTCACTGCCTCCCTTGCCCGACTGCTCTGGGCTAAAGCATGCAGAAGAGGCTCCATCGGAAGCTGAGGGTTATTCCATATCTGTGATATCAGATAAATCTTGTCAAGAGGCAAGTGTCTACCAGCAAAAGGAATATATTATTAGGGTATTTCCAAGAAGAGGCAAGAGGGAAAACCTTTCACCATACACACCTCTGGAAGAATGCCTCCGTTCTCTGCTTGTGGAAAAAAGCAGTCACTGGACTGTACACATATGCACCTCAACAAACAAGATTCTAGAACATGCCTGCCACTTGTGCACACAAGCTCATGACACCCACCCACCTACTAATCCGAGAACTTCACCTTCAACCTGGAAATACTGGCTGCCGTTTTCAACTCGCCTTCTTGGTGGGGTGGGGGAAATCTCTGAAGTGCTGTAGGTGTGAGCTCAAGAAGAACAAAAGCAGAGGTCCTCTGTGCTTGGGGACCTCAGATTGCTTAGTGGGCTGGCTTCGGTGCAGGCTTCCTGAGTCAGAGAGAGCAGCCAGAGACAGCCTTTGATGTCACCCACTGTGAACAAGGCCAGACACTGCCGTGGGGTGCCGCCTACTTGTGGGAGGTCCCGTGTGACATGAAAGTGTGAGCACAACCACTGTTACCTCCATGTATGCTGCCAGAAAACCTTGCCTCTGGGTCTGGGTGTGACTGCAGCTCAGTGTCAATGCCTGCTATTAAAGAGATGTCCGATTAAGAGGCCTGTAACCTAATAGGAAGCACCGAACAACAGAAATGCAAGGGAATGTCATAATGCTAAATATCACAGTCTCAATCCAGGCAGACTAGATTTGAATCAATTCTCTGCTAATTGTAAGTTGTCTGATTTTGGACAAGGCAACCTCTAACTCCAGTTTTCACATCTGTAAAATGGAGCTAAAATTGTCCTCAGGGTAACTGTAAAAACAAAATGAGATTAATCATTTCCATTTCGAAACAGTTACTATTGATTTTATAAAAAAGTTACTGATCCTGTGATCTGGTCCCCTTGCTTAACTCCTTATAAAGTTCAAGTGTTTTATCCAGTGATTCTCTGGGTTTTTCTAAGCAAATTCCTATCACCCACAAAAGACAGTCTGGTTTCCTTTCCATTATTTGTAACTTCTTGTTTATTGTATCTTTGCCAAGGTTTCCAGCATGATGTGGAAAAACAGAATGGCTCTTGCTGTCTTGAACTTGACTTTGATGGGACAACTTCTAACAATTCTCTGTCATATATAGCCTTTCCAGATAACTGGAGTGGCAATAAAGTTCCAAAGTCTCTTTGTATTCTAGATTGCAAAGTGTGTGTGCTCAGTCGTGTCCAACTCTTTGTGACCCCATGGACTATAGCCCACCAGACCCCTCTGTCCATGGAATTCTCTTTTCAACCCAGGGACCGAACCTGCGTCTCCCTGCACTGGCAGGTGGATTCTTTATCACTGAGCCACTGGGGAAGCCCAGATTGCTATAGATTGTCACCGAAAAATACTGGATGTAACCAGATGGTTCTTCTGTGTCTATTGAGATGATTATGGTCTTTCACCTTTGTTTCATTAACGTATGAATCAAACAGTTAAGCTTTTTAAATATTAACCATCTTTGCATGCCTGGGATATCTACTTTACTGGTCTTTCATTAAATTTGTTTTACAAATATTTGATGTGATTTGGTAAGATTTTGCTTTAAAACTTTACATCAAAAAAAAAAAAACAAAAAAACTTTACATCTACATTCATAAGTGAGTTTGACTCCGGTTTTTCTCTACTTGAATTCTTGCCCATTTTTACAGCAGGGTTATGCTAGTCCTGCAAACTGAGCTAGGCAGTGTTCCACCGTTTTCTATACTTTGGGGAGTTCTTTTTTTAAAATAATTGAAGTATAGTTGAATTACAATATTGCGTTAGTTTCAGGTATACAGCAAAGTGATTCAGACACATATATATTTTGTCAGATTATTTTCCATTATAGGTTATCGAAAAATACTGAATATGGTTCCTTGTGCTACAAAGTACATCCTTCTTGCTTATCTATTTTATGTATGGGAGTTATGTTTTTTAACCACCTAAATTTAGTCCTCCTTTTAAGGGGTATACCTTTGACTACATTTTCAAATTTTTCTATGGTTATAGAAAAACATGTCTTTTGAGTAATAAGCTTTGTGTGGCCTGGTTCTAAAGCCCTTTAACAAGGCAGTAAGACAAGACTTTAATACGGAAACACAGGAGGCTGAGAAAAGAAAGGTAAGGGAGGTGGAAGCAAGAGTCAGAGGGTACAGACATGAAACAGTGGGTGCTGGGAACCTCCAAATAATAAGAGATGCAACCAGCCTGACCAAGTCCACACTGGTAGCAGAAACACTGGAAGGCTGGCAACCATTCATTTTCTTCTCCCTCTTGGGGATGGAGACAAATGGGATGAATGCTACCTCCAGAGAGGCAAGCACACAAGGCCAGCCTCCTCATCCTCCCTGCGTCCTCAGGAGCACATGAACTGTTGTGAACACACAGCAGGCAGAGCCAAGCCTACTCCGAGCAGCTGCTTCTAGAGGGTGACAGGCCTACGTGTTTTGAATAAGGTACAGAAAATAAAGTGAAGACACTGCTTAAGGAGCCAATCTGCGTCATCCAGGAATCACACAGAAACGTTAAGCAAAAATAGCTCTTCTCGGAGAGAACTGGGAAACCTTGACTCCAGGCCAGGCGAGGACGTATGTCTCGGGATAGTTGTTGAAGCTCTGGGGGCCTCTGTCCTCGGGTGTAAAGTAAGGAGTTGCCCTGGATGATCTCCAAAGTTTCTTTGAGCTCTGAAAATTGTATGTGTGATCCTTCTGCCCTCCTCTTCAGAACATTACAGGATAGTCTGGCTAAGACTGTTGCTTAGTTGATGAAGGACCACAGGATGTGTATCAACTACACCTCAGTGAAAAAATAAGAAGTCATCGCCACAGGGGAAAGAAAAGCTGCAGGACCGATTCAGATTAATAAAAGTAGGACTCTGCCCTGTCTTATAGATGATTTATTTATTTATTTTTTTGGCCTCCTGACTTGAGGGATCTTAGTTCCCAGACCAGGGATTGAATCTGGGCCCTCTGCAGTGTAAGCGCAGAATCCTAACCACTGGATCGCCAGGGAATTCCGGATATTTTGAATTTTTAAAGATGGCTAACTTGTAGTTATGACCCCAATTTGTGTTATTTTTATTGCAGCTTACCACCAAAATATAGTACAGCCACTGATGCCACCAAAGCAATATTCAGTATTCTTCCTATTGCAAGGGTTTCCATTTTATTTATACACATGAGCATTTGAAAGTAAAAGTGTGAAAGTGTTAGTAGCTCAGTCGTGTCTGAACCTTTGCGACCCGTCATAGACTCTAGCCTGCCAGGCTCCTCTGTCCCTGGAATTCTCCAGGTAAGAATATTGCAGTGGGTAGCTGTTCCCTTCTCCAGAGGGTGTTCCCAACCCAGGGACTGCACCCTGATCTCCTGCACTGCAGGCAGATTCTTCACCGTCTCCACCTTGGATGGGGAGGCGGCACTGATCACATGGAACTCTGGGCAGCTATTGCCTCTCAGGAGACAGTGAAGTGGATGGGTGCGGGTGTCAGGAGGCTGCTAGTTCAGGTGATCTGGGGTTGAACAAAGCAAGCCTTTCCACTCAGTAGCTAGAATGGCAGGCCTATCTATGGTCAATCCTTTTCCCCTCTGCTGAACAGAACGTTCCCCATTCTGTCAACAGGTCTTTGGGAACAGGTAGCACTGGCTCACCTGTCCTCAGGGCTTACACTGGTCCCAGGTGTTCTCTTTCGAAGAGGCAAGTAGAGCAGGAAACTGGGCTAGCTAGCAGGCAGTGTGGGTCTGAGAGGGGCAGCTGGTTGGGGGAGAGGAGATGACTCTGTCCTAGACTCTAAGACGTTATCCCATCCAGGACCCAGAGGAAGAAGTGGGCATTTGTCAATTGTGAAACAAAAACAACAAAACCAAAACTCCCACACATTAAAAAAGAAGTTTTGTTTCTAAATTTTGAAGTTAGGTAAAATATTGACATGAAAGGAAAGGACTCACAAACCCACAGCTTAGTTTCACTGGCAGGGCTGTGAGCAGGAAGTGGGTTTTGGGTAACCTTGAGCATGTACTCTGCATGAATTAATAAAATGGAAATAGTAGTATATTACTATCCACAGCTTAAACAGATGAGATGGAACATGTGTAAGCAAAGAAAGACACAAGCTGGTGGGCTAGCAAAATGCCTCTGCCCTTCCTGAAATTGAGAGCATTTCAAAGTTTTTGTTTGAGCCTTAGACATTTAAATGCTTTAATTTAGCCACTTTAGGTATTACATGTTGAATAAAAGATCCTCCTCTTACTATGCAATCTGAGCTTGATAATTATTGGCATTCAGAAGATAAAGCAGCTCTCATCTGTCTTCTGAGAATTTTCATGCCACCCTATGCAGGGCTGGGTCTCAGCCAGCAGCATTTATGGGACGCTGTTCCCTGGTGTCAGTCACAAAGCATAGCTGTTTTTACCCCCAAAACATTTGCTTTTCTTAAGACACTACCATAGATTAGTTTTACTAGTTAAACTTTGTAGAATTAATTTACATTTTCAACCTATTTTCTCTTTTACTTATTCTCTCCCTACCCCACTCTATCCCAGCCCCTTAATCCCAAGGGTAGAAACAACAGTTTTGATCAACTGATCTTCTAAAATGAGACTGGGGCTCCCAGGAGGGCATAGCAGAACCCCATATCACACTGAAGAGTCAGCTGAGGTTTGGAGCCAACGCACTAGTTGAAAAGTCCATCATTTAGATGGCTTTTTGGCAATGATGAGAATATGGTATATTTCATATATGTGAAATCTACTGAAACTTATTGAATAAATATTTCCCTTTCTCAACGTTCTCTGAAAGGCAGCAAGGAGATCTGGAGTTTGCATTCTAGGTGAACAAAGGATGGAGCTGGGTACAAGAAGTGAACAAGAAGTTCACTTCTTCAAGTCTTGGTGACTTTATCTGCAGAAATGGAAATGTCAAAAATGTTTAGAATCCCAGCCTCTGAACTCTACCTAAGCAGGAATCACATATACCCTTTCCGGACTTTCCTGGTGGTACAGTGGATAGGAATCCGCCTGCCAATGCAGAAGACACAGGTTCTGTCCCTGGTCTGGGAAGATTCCACGTGCGGAGCAGCTAAGCCCATGCGCCGCAACTACTGAACCCTTGAGCTGCCGCTGCAGAAACCTGTGCACCTAGAGCCTGTGCTCTGCACCAAGAGAAGCCACTGCAACGAGAAGCTGGAGCACTGCAAGGAAAAGGAGTCCCCCTAGTTGCAACTAGAGAAAGCCCAAGTGCAGCAATGAAGGCCCAGTGCAAAGAAGAAATTAAAAATTACATAACTAACCCCCTGCCAAAATCCCCTTAGAAAAACAGAAAACAAACCCCATTTATTAAAAACTGGTAGATTTGCCTTTGGATTTCATGTGCGCTGGGGATGGATTAGGTGGAACACAAACTTGAGAAGAGGAAAGTTCTGTGGCATTCTGCATTTACAAAATTCCACACATTTATTTTTTCTACTTAATCAAGAATGAAAATAACCACAATTTGCAGACTCAAAGCTCACCTAGGACAAACAAAGAAACAAGCAAAGAAACCCTTCCTGCGTCACATTTTGGTTTCAACTACTTGTTCTAGTCACGCTTTAGAAACACCTGGGGTGGGCAGGAGGGGTTGGAGATGTCATTAGGAGCAAGTGCTCTGAATAGCCAGAAAGTAATCAGATGCAGCTGGTGATAAACAGGATGTGACCAGTTCAAGCATAGGGCACAAGGAAGAACTACGTTCTCCAGTCTCGGCAAACACATGGCTAACAGCTGATGATGCTGTAAAAGACATTTTTCCTACACGAAGGAGGACTGCCTACCTGGGAAATTAAAGGACGATGAGACACTGCAAATATAACCAGCCTGTCTTAACTGGGTTCTAGGAGAGAATTCCAACCCAAACAACATGCTGTGAATGACTCTTCCCAATGATGCAAAGGACCGTACACAGTAAGTGCTATTCCAGCTGCACAGAAGAGAAGGTAAATCATTACAGAGGATGGATGCTGTGAAGCGTGAGGAATCCCTGTGGAGAAGGGCTGCCCAAATCCAGTAGCTGTACTGAGGTGGGAGAATAAACCTAAACCTGTCTTAGGGTATGCCTTCCTATTGCTACTCTGGGGACTTTGGGGCTGTAACACTTGCTCAGGCTTCAAGTCTGTCATATGGATGTGCCACATGGGGCACTAGTCACATATTTATTCTCTTATCTCTTCTCCCCTTTCCAACTCGGGTCCAAGAGAACCCTACGACTTTAACTCTTGTATGAGGATGATGTATAAAAAATAGGACAGCTGAAAAACCATAAATATAATTATTCAACAGAGGAAGAGAAAAATGGTAGCGATGAATGGGAACGCTGAGGAGATGGTGCTCACTGCTCCTCTGCTGTGAACTAGCTGTGGCATCTCAGGCAAGTCCTCTATTTGACACGGAGCGGCTTCCACGACTGTGTCTATAAAACGAGGCCAATCTTACTCTGTCTGCCAGAAGGAAGGAGGCTGACTTGTCTGATGTGAACTCAAGATCCCTTTCAATTCCAAGACCTAGAATTCTGAGGAGCTGGCATGTCTACAGCTGTTCTTGCCTCCCCGCAAGCCAAACGTTTCCAGCTAACTCCCATCAGTTCTCCTACTTTTCATGTGTCATTAGGACACACTGCTTCCTAACACAAGGCAGAAAAAACAGTCGGGAGGAGCGGAACACTGAGAGCACAGAACTCAACCTCTGCTGTGTATCTTCAGTTCCTTTAGCCCCCAGAAGGGGAAATCAGGGCTTCTGTAGCTCATCAGGAGTACTGGATTCCCCCTTCTCCCTTGACTACATCCCCCCCCTCTTTTCTGAGAAAACTCCCTCATTTTCCTTTTTTAAAAAATCTCAGAACAGCCATCATCAAAAAACCTACAAACAATAAATGCTAGAGAAGGTGTGGAGAAAAGTGAACCTTTTTGTACCGTCGATGGGAATGTAAATTGATACAGCTACTATGGCAATTCCTTAAAAAACTAATAATAAAACTAGTATATGACCCAGGAATCCCACCTCTCAGCATATACCCTGAGAAAACAATAACTGAGAAAGACACACGTACCCCAGGGTTCACTGCAGTACTGTTTACAATAGTTAGGACACGGAAGCAACCTACATGTCCATCGACAGATGAATGGGTGAAGAAGCTGTAGTACATATAGATGATGGCACATTACTCAGCCATAAACAGGAACACATTTGAGTCAGTTAAAGTGAGGTGGATGAACAAAGAGCCTGTTATATAGAGTCAGGTAAGTCAGAAAGAGAAAAACAAATATTGTATATTAATGCATATATATGGAATCTAGATATATGGTACTGATGAACCTATTTACAAGGCAGGAAAACATACAGAGACATAGAGAACAGACTTGTGGGCACAGCGGGGAGAGGAGAGGGCGGGACGAATTCAGAGAGTAGCACTGAAACATACATCACCATATGTGAAACAGAGAGTGAGGGGGAGGTTGCTGTGTAACTAACACAGGGAGCTCAAGCCAATGCCCGTGACAGCCCAGAGGGGTGGGAGGGAGGTTCAAGAGGGAAGGGACATAGGTATACTTTTGGCTGATTCATGATGTTATAAAGCAATTATCTTCCAATCAAAGATAAATTAAAAAAAAATCAGTACATGTGTATCATTTAATATCTCAAATAGCAATCTTGCCCCTCTCCAAGTGAGGCAAGTGAGACAGCTTCTCACGCCCCAGAGAAATAAACCCAGTTCTTGTGGTTGGTTCTTCTTGCATTTCTCTCCAACTTTTCAATGGCATCTTATTATACTCCTCATTCTTGATTTGAAGATTTAGATATTATTTAAGACCTTCTTATTATGGAAGATGAGGACTTAGCTATTTTATACACCCCCAAGCATCTTTCTATAAAGCAAATATTTCCCTAATCCCCCAGCTTTAGAGCCAGAATCCAGCCACTCAGCACAATGACAGCTGAAGCACCGACAGCACTTGACCACAGATGCTCAGTGAGCCTGCTCTGGAAGTCCGTGTACCCTGCAGCTGCATTCTCCCAAGATCGTATTAAAATTCTCCTTGTCTAGCTATGAAGATGCTAATAACATTCAGAAGTGATTTTAGAGCTCTGTGGCAGTAAATAAACCACCAGGTTTCAATGGACCAAAGCCTACAAAATAGGAATTTAGAAAATTGTTCATTAAATGACCATAAAACCCAGAGCCTCTCTAGTTCTATACAGTCCATTTTCTCTACTCATTCTCTCCCCAGCTCTGTTGAGCCCCTTCCCCAAGGGCTCCAAACCCTCTGGCCCCAGAGGCTTCGACTGAAGGGATCTGGGAAATCAGCCCCAGGCTGGGGAGCAAATCAGCTCGGCCCCTCCAAGGCACCATACTGCTCATCTCTCGAGTTCATGGGGGCCTTCTCCACAAGATACACTAGAGCACATCTCCCTCACAAGACAAAAGCAATGAGAGGGAACAGAACTGAGGGTCTTTCCATGCTGTCCCTCTCAAGGATCCCTGGTTCTGAAGGGAGAAAGCCGTCTGCCAGGGGCATGGATAGGAGTATGCTGACTCTCGGCGATGCCTCCAAATGCCCACTGCAGACTGCTAGCCTTTGTTGTCACTGCTTTATATTCTTTGCATGACTCATAAATCTGCATCATTCGCAAATTTGCATGACTCAGGCATTGGAATCCATGTCCCACTCCCCCCAATCCATTTAATGCCTGGCCAGCTAGGTGTTTCTGTTCACCTGGATGGATCACAGTAACTGAGGTCTGCCAGGGAGGAGAGATGACGGGGCTGGATGGGAGGTGACAAGGAGCATTAACAGCCAAAGGGTGAGACTGGGTGATGATGCTCAAGAACCTCACCTCCTAGCTGTGGACGCAACAGAAAACACGGCAAGAAAAATATGACATAAATCTACTGAGAAGCCCTCAAAACCACCACTTGAAATGGCAGCCCACTCCAGTATTGCTTGGGAAATGCCATGGACAGAGGAGCCCGGCAGGCTATAGTCCATGGGGTTGCAATGAGTTGGACACAACTGAAACGACTAAGTATGCAGGATAACAAGCCAATGAACACTTTGGTCACTGGATGCAAAGAGCCGACTCACTGGAACACACGGATGCATGTTATATGTTGGAGGATGACATGGAGGAGGGGGCAACCCCAAACGCCCCTGGTGGAGAAGTTGTTGGGCTTGGGTGCTCAAAAAGCACAGGCTGATGCTTTCCTTGATATTGGGAAAGACTGAAGGCAAGAGGAGAAGGGGGTGGCAGAGGGTGAAATGGTTAGATAGTATCACTGACTCAATGGACATGAGTTTGAGCAAACTCTTGGAGATAGTGAAGTCAGAGAAGTCTGATGTGCCGCAGTCCACGCGGTTGCAAAGTGTTGGACATGACTTAGCGAGTGAGTAACAACAATGAATAAAATATGAAACGCTGTGATTGTTACACAGTATATTGGGGCTCAGATCACCCATTTATCGAGCACCAATACAGCCAAGCTTTATTGGGTTGCAGGACTATAATGATGAATAACCTGCTTTGAGCTAAGTAAAGTCACTTGTTCAGCAGACAAAATGTGAAAGTCAGAAAAGAAGCAGGCTTTTAAGTAGCAAGAGAGGGATAAACAAGAATGCTATAGGATTTGAAAGAAGAGAAAACAATCATAATTGGTTGAGGGTGAAACAGTAAGACACATGGATGGATAAACAGTCCAAGACCCAGAAAACCAGAGCAGTCGCTAATCTGGAGTCTCTGGTGGTGGCTCCGTCGGCAAAGATGTGGACACACACCAGGCTGGTGGCAGGAGGGGCGTGGGAGGACTGTAAAGGCAACTAGCAACGCATGGGCAGTTACGTGTGGGTCTGCACGCATGTGCACACATGCTGAACTGGATGCTAATTTCACGTGGAGGACTTGCAACATGGTTCTACCATCCTGAGAAGACAGGCTGGTTTAGGGGCTGGGAGTCAGGAAACTGTGAGCAGAGACAGCCCATGCTTTTTGAGCATCCAAGCCCAACAACTTCTCCACCGGGGGGGTTTGGGGTTACCCTCTCCTCCACGTCATCCTCCAACATATAACATGCATCCATGTGTTGTTCAGTGTCCTATTTTCCTTCTGGTCCCAAGGAACACCTTGAAATAGAGGGAACCCTTGGCTCCAGCAGCACAAATAGATCTCCTCCTGGTTCCTAAGTTATGCCTCTGAAGGTTTTCTCCTATACACACTATTCTCTTAGAAATTCTCCTTCTGGCTCATCATAAGTTGTAAGAGGGTCTATCACCATTTATACTCTTTCTAAATGAGTTCAAAGTCCTAATCATCTGTCTTACCGATATCAGTTTTAGAATGCAACAAAACTTGGGAAGCCGTAGACTCTATAGGAGTTAACCTGGCTGCTCACTTGCACGGCTCCAGCTTTTAGAGACATCCCTTCTTAGGACAAAAAGTCTCATGACAGGGAACTTGTGAACTAACAGGAAACCTGGTGCGTCAGCCCCTGACGACCCTCCCATCCTTTCGTGGGACATTGCTAATGATCGCTGGCCTCGTGGCTTGTCTTGGGGAAGGGAGGTACTGTTATTAAGAGGCCCCTGTGTATAAACAAGTGGAATGAAGGTAAGGACTGTGTATGGCAGGGCCCACAGGGAATACAATGAAGTCGTGCTTCTCCTGCCGTGAGTTTCCAAGTGCCTGGAAACAGCAGGGCAGTTCCTACACGTCCTTCCAGGCGTTCGGCATTACCCAGAACAGCACATCGATTCCCTGTGGATTAAAGGACAAAGCCAGCAGGGATGCCGGCTTCTATGGCCCCAGTCCCTCTCGCCTGCTCCCGCTTCCATAAATCATGCTGGCAGGTAGCTGGGAAGCAGCTGTGGATGACAGCGTTGCTCTAGAGCACAGGAAGCCACCTTTTAACCCGCCTGCTGTTGTTTGTCTCTCAAACGTGACAAAGGAACAGATGTAAGCACCATGCCAACTGTTGAGAGGATCTGCCTGGAGAGCTATAGGAAGCCTGCTCAGAGTGCATCACACCAGCCGCTCCACGGAGGCACAACTGAGTTCATTTCCTGACACTCACCCCCCAACTGCCACCGACAAGCACTCTCTGCTCATGTCAGGTTGGGGTCTGCAATGCTTAGACAACTCACCACGTTGTCGCCTTCACCCCCCGCCTCGAAGCACCCTTCCCAAACCCTGTTCCAACACCACCAAAGTCCAGCCTCAGCTCCCTGGGGTCTTCTCTGACCCCCAGGCCCCATCCTGGGCCAGAGGATTTAACAGTCTGTGCCAGTTTCTAAGCCTCTCACAGGGCCATATCCTCCCTGTCCAAACCATCCGGTTACCTCCATGAGGGATGGAGCCGGGTTCACCCACCTCTGTCTTCCCAGAGTTGCATTTTTCAAATCACTAGTTGCAGGATGAATGGGTCAGGAATCATGTTTACAGGGTTGCAACTAATATTTAAAATACTAAATTAAAAAAAAAACAGCTTATAAAAGACAACTAAGGAATTATTGGGGAACTATTAGAGGATATTATGAAATTCCTGTTAATTTTCTTAGGTCCAGTAATGATGTTGTGTAAGAGAATATCTTATTTTTTAAGAGATCCATGCTCAAGTATTTAGAGGCGACTTCCTTTCAACTGGATCAACAGAAAAAAATACCTGTGTGCAAGCTGACACATATGCAGAGATAAGGCAAACAGTAAAATGTTATCACTGCTGACTCTAGATACAGAGTATACAGGCTTTCACTGTACTAGTCTTTAAATTTTCCTGTGTGCTTGAAAAGTTTAATAATGAAACAGAAGAAAATAAAAAAGAGGGAAAAACCAGAATGCAGGGCATGAAATATGATCTGGTTTGGGGATGTCTACTGGATGTGTATCCTAGGTTACAATTTAAATGTATTTCCTCCTTTGCGTTAAAGCCCAGACTGAAATAAATGCTGCCCTGCAGTTCCTCACTGCACCAAGCACATGGCAGGTGCACTCTGAACTGTCTAACTTCTAGAAGCACAGAATTTTAGTGAAGGGGCAAGCTGAGAAATCATTTAGTCTCCAGTTACATCCCATTAACGCCAGCTATGTCAAAATATCCAAGCCATTTCCTGCCTTAGCACATTTGGCCCTAACCTCAACTCAGCCTTCAGGACTCTTATCAGATGTTTAATCACTCATCAGGAAGGCTGCTCCCCTGCCCCCTCCATGCCAGGGAGGTGGTTAGTGGAAGACTCCAAGAGTAGGGTGCCAGTTGTCCCAGCGTGCCGGGGATTGAAGTATGTCTTTTGTGGGACTAAGGACTTTCAGTGCTAAAATTAGGACAGTCCCAGGCAAACCAGGATGGCTGTTCACCCTAAATGTGAAGGAAGACTGGGAGAGTGCCTTGGACAGCTCCAGGAGAGCAGACACCATATGCCTTGTAGCATCATGGGTCCATGAGGGGCTAGAGCAAATCCAGGGCAGCGAAATTATGGTAAGACAGAGATCTCCCTGACAACATCCCAACAGCAACAGCAAACGCCAAATTGCCAAGTGTCTCTCATGCCCTTAAACAGAACCTCTGATTATTCACCAATTCATGTGGAAAGCAAAAGACCATGGGAACTTACTGTAAAAACGTCATCATCACCAAGCTCAGCCTCATTGTGGATGGTGGAAGATGATGTTGTTGAGCCTAAAAAAGACACAAAAACCACAAAAAAAAAAGTTTCCGAAGAGGATATGTCAAAGCCAGTCATTTAAAGAACCCACATCCTACTCCTTTCCTACGCGGATCACCAGCAGAAATGTTACTTGGGAATTAAATGCTTTAATTTTAAAATATAATTTATTTATTCATTTATGGCTGCACTGGGTCTTTTTTACTACATGTGGACTTTCTCTAGCTGCAGCGAGCAGGGGCTTATTCTTCGTTGTGATACACGGGCTTCTCACTGTGGTGGCTTTTCCTGTGCAGCACAGACTCTAGGTGCGTGGGCTTCAGCAGCTGTGGTGCTCGGGCTCAGATGCTCCATGGCATGTGGATCTTCCTGGACCTGCGATAGAACCTGTGTCCCCTGCATTATCGGGCACATGCTTAACCACTGTACCACTAGGGAAGTCCTTACATACTTTTAACTTGCTCTTCTTTAATTGATTCTAGCCAGCATGTTCCCTAAATGAAATTTGCTTACTGTTGTTCCCAAATCGACCCCTCAAACGTCCTCACTGATCAGTAGAGAACAAGCATGCAGAGAGGCGCTGAGGAGGTGGTGCTCAGAGAGCCTACCCACGGCTCTGAAGGACCCCCCAACCACTAAGCGCTGGACGGAGGACCCCAGGTTAGACCTGCCACCATCGCACTGTGACACTGGACTTAGATCTCTGGGCTTTTCATTTACCCACAAAGGGACATGACCTAAATAGCTAGTATGGTCGCCTCCTCTTCTGAAATTTAGACACTATAAACCCCAGACTGTGGGAGAAGCCACCTTCTAAACTGGTACCTGGGCATAAAGGCTTTTTTCTTGCAATACTGGCAGTGAGTTTTGCAGGTCAACATTTAGGATAATGTCAAAAAGGAAAAAAAAAAAAAAGAAAGAAACGAAAAAAAACACACACCCAGTTTATTCTATCAGGGAATGAAATGGTTATTTACAGTTAAACTGATTTATTTGTTCATCTCTTTCTTCATTGCAGTAGGCAAATCATGTAACTTCTTCCTTTCCCTCCTAATAGCACCCCATTTATGTGGATCAAATTAACTAACCCTGTTAATGGCCAAAAAGGGAAAACATACTTAAATTTGCATAACTGATAGAGTACCGAAAGAGAAATTCAGTCTGTATCATCTCCTTTTTCTTGGTTAGGCCTTATGAAATGCACATTTAGAAAGTATTTTGCTATTACATAAAATTGAACTCAAAAGACTTGCTCAGAATGGGATGAGAAATATTTAAATTCCCAATGAAGGCTCACAGGAGGAAAAACAAGTCCCATAGTACCATGTGCGCAGTTCCCATTGCTCTCTGAGACTCTTAGATCTCTACTATTTGAGTCACTCTAGTCCATCAATGTTTAAAGCAAGTTTGATAGAACAGAGCTGGTAGAATGTATGAGAAAAAATTAAGAGAACCAAATTTTTTGTGTGGCTTCAGTGATTAAGCACATGGACATAGTACAAACTTCTCTCAGTAATACAGGGGTGGGCTTCCCTGATGGCCCAGTGGCTAAGACTCTGTGCTCCCAATGCAGGGGGGCCGGGTTTGATCCCTGGCAAGGGAACTAGATCCCACATGCTGCAACTAAAGATTTCACATGCTGCAACTAAGACACAACATAGCCAAATAATTAAATTAATTAAAAGAAAATAATACAGGAGCTATTTTCTCATGTAAACATTTTGTTCCATCTAATTAAAAGCTATGTTTAATAATAAGATTTTAAATATTATCTAATTGTGTCAGACGTATGGTGTAAACACTGGTTTCTACTCATTTTGTCCACCCCAGTGGTTGTAGTTCTCAGATCCATTGTTCCAGCTAGAATTGTCTCCCTGATGATTTTAAGAGATTTTTTTTTTCTTTTGAGATATGCTTTTCTCTCCTCCCCTAAATGAAGAAAATGATTTTAGAAAACATTTCTCTCTTATATACATGAAATATATATTCTTTTGTGATTAATCTAACCAAATTCTGAATATGGCTTTACTGTGCCTTGCTTGATAGTTCTTTGTTCACAGGTTGGCTATGACACCTTGAAACCTCTGATTTGATAACTGAATGTGTCGAAATGGAGAATTTGTGTGTTTGCATCTGTGGACACTAGAAAAGCCCCTGAGAACTGACTGCCCAAGAGCCTTTCAGGCCATGATTAAATGCCACATAGTGTCCACCAGCTGCTCACTCACAGACTAAGGAGTCCCAGATTCCTTCTCCTTTCCAGTGGCAGCTGTACCCCTGGGCCCTCATTATACAACAGTGGGAAGGCCTAGAGCCTCTTCTGGGCCCATTAGAATCCATTCTCCACCTCTGGACCAAGACAGGTTGCACCCAAGTTATTTTCTCAGGAAAAGGTGAAATATATCAAAAAGTCATTTACATGGATGTCAGAACTTGTCTTTCCAGAGCAGTCTAAAAAACCAGTTGGAATTACTCATTACTCTGAAATCCATCTCCTTCTCCACTGCACTGTCACTTAGAATATTTTTCTCCTTAGATATTCCTAAAGTTTTGGCCTTTACCAACCTGGCCCCCAACCCTCCTGCAAATAATCCACAAATATGTGATGGCAGACAATTGGGATTAAAAACAACCGGGAAACTTCCCACAGCCCCACTGAGAATGCAGTGATAAATTCAATACCTTCTATTAGGTCTTCGATTGCTTTCCTCACTCCCCTGTCAAAGGCTCGAGCGTCAGCAGGGCTTTGGAAAGTCAGACCGAACTTCCTATTGTCGACCTTCCAGTGATGAAAGGTTGGGTTGGCTTTGGTGTAGACCAAGTCCTTTCTCACATAGCATTCCAATACCACCTGGAGGATTGAAATACACAGGTGGGTTACTTTTTAAATAGTCACAATGGTGTCTGGTTACAAAAATCTAACTAGGAATGACTGTTTTTGATGGCAACTGATGAACCCTGCCTCCGCCCCAGCCTTCATGCATCTGTGAAGGCTTCTTAGAGGAAGGCTTTGCCTGCCTCTGTTGAGCATCCACTCCGTGCTGCTCCCTACATCCCCACCTTGGTGGTCCTTGCTGTATTGCTCTGCTCCTTAACCACGCTCTACGTTTTACTCGTTTTCCTTCCTCCAGCCCCTAGCTGGGGGTGGAGGGGTAGAGAGGGCTAGAGTGGGGCTCTAAGCTGAGGTCTAGTCTTGGGGCTTTGCCTTATTCTAGGTCGATTGCTTTTCCCTCAGGGCCTTTGTAGTCATGACTCTCAATCCTTCTTCTCCTGCTGTTTCTCAGTGACCTCAAATTCAACAAGCTGAGAAAATAACTAACTTGCTCTGAAATTGCTGCCCTTAGTTTCCTATGCCAGTTTCTTATCTAGCAATGCCAGCCTCTGTTAATTTTCTCTGACTTGAATCTCCATGGTTTCCTTTCACCTCTTCTGCTTGTTCTATCCCGTTTATGTTAAACACCAAGTACATTTCATTTTCCCTTCAGTATATTTTGTATCAACCCTCGTTCAATTGATACCACCCTGATCTAAGGTCTCTAATAAACCGTTTATCTGGATTATTAGAACATTCTCCAAATTTCTAGCAATCTAGTCTCAGAACTGCCTTTTCACTAGGCTATGACTTGGAGGAGGTTGTCTCAGACCTTTGATCTTTTTATCTCTAAAGCGGAAATAACACCAACATTATCAATGAGAACATATACACGAACATGCTCGGAAAACACTGAACAGTGAGAAACCTAAAGGGTTGTACATACTCACCAGGATATTGCATCATGTTTTTTTACTCTTTTACTTCAGTTTTTATCACCTTCACAATTTAGTACTTGATTTCATATTATTTTCTAAGAGTTTCATGTTCTTTAGTCTTGTTGCTTTAACTAGACTGTAAAAAGATCAAGATGTCTTATAAAATAACTCCCTCTATGTACAGAGTGCTACTGCCGGCAAAGATATCCGAGTTCAATATTATAGAATAAAAGAGGCATTGAAATCATGTCAATGTAAACTCCATTCTTTATTCATAGATAGCTCCAAAAATCAACAATATTTATTTCTATAGTTTTATTAGTGTATATATCAAATGATTTTGCCAAGTTTTACCAGTTTTGATCTTGTTCAGCAAAGTTCTACGTTTAATGAAATGAGATACTATTAGTTTTAGACTAAGTGAAAGAGTGAAATTAATAAAAATTAGAGAATATCTTTAAATGAATAAAATTTCAAGAATACATCTAAGCAAACAGAAATTATTACCTAATAAATGTTCTCTAACTTAATAGATGAGAATAATAGTCAAACTGGCCTATCCAAGCATCGCAAGCACTTAACTTTATTCCATTGTGTTGAAGGAAGACAATGGTCCCCTCACACAGTTCTATTTATGATTAAATTGCTTAGTATGGCCATTTTCCCCTAAGAATAGCGCAATGATTAAATGTCAGCCCAGCCCCATTCCAAATTGGGGAAATCCAAATAACCAAGGCTTTAGCTAACAAATGTTATCTATTTTAGAATTTAATAGTCTCAATGCAAAATCTCAAAATAAACTTTTTTGTAAAAACAAACATTTCCAGTTTCTCCGTATTTTTATGGCGAAAAAATTAGTCTTTTGTTGACATTTTCTGAGTTTAAGATTATTCCAAAGGTACATTTTCCTAGAGAAGTGTAATAAATTCTTAGAAAAGTAAAGTTTAGCCACCTAAACTATGTGGGAGGAGGGATGAGGAGGAGACCAGATACCATCTCTTTATCCTCCTAAATCTCTTTATCCTCTTCAACAACATTATATCATTATATATCTATGTAAGTTTAATGACAAAAATGATAACATTCAAATGCTGTAATCTTCATAACAGGTATAACCCCTTAGTGAAGATTCGGCATAATAGGTATTAATCCTCTAAAACGAAGTTTGGGAATTTGACTAAAACTTGAGAAAGGCTTTTAAAAATGGCTTTTTCAATGAGAGGCATGGGGAGAAAAATAAGTGATTATATATTCTTGTTGAAGGTATTTCATCCCTCATCTGAAGGTATTAACATTCTCAGACTGGTACATACTATTGTCTTCTGAACTGTATCTGTTGCATTTGACAATAAAAAATTACATTAATCTTCACCTGAGTTCATAGAGTTGGCTTTATTTTACAGCACCTGCTTTCATTAAAGTCTAACCACATGCAATAAAATGCAAATACAGTTCCTAATAAGCACTCTTGGATGGGAGAGAGGTTTTTAACAGGATTTCTTTGTCTTGTCCTTTCCAGCAAATACTATTTTGCTGTTTCACAATCTGTGACGAAAGTAAATAACATTCTAGGTGATGAACTAAAGAATACATTTTATGAAACTTGTGGTCATTTAGTTGGATTAGAATCAAATAGTCACTGGTGTTCCTTTATTTTTTTTCTTCCATTTTTTAAAATCTTACTAGCCTGTGAAGTGGAGAAGGAAATGGCACCCCACTCCAGTATTTTTGCCTAGAGAATCCTGTGGACAGATGAGCCTGGTGGGCTGCCGTCTATGGGGTCACACAGAATCAGACATGACTGAAGCGACTTAGCATGCATGCATGCACTGGAGAAGGAAATAGCAACCAACTCTAGTGTTCTTGCCTGGAGAATCCCAGGGACAGGGGAGCCTGGTGGGCTACTGTCTGTGGGGTCACACAGAGTCAGACATGACTGAAACGACTTAGCAGCAGCAGCCTGTGAAGGGGCCTTCCCAGGTGGCACTAGTGGTAAAGAACCTGCCTGCCAGTGCAGGCGACACAGGAATCACAAGTTCAATCCCTGGGTCAGGAAGATCCCCTGGAGAAGGGCATAGCAACCCACTCCAGTATTCTTGCCTAGAGAATCCCCATGGACAGACGAGCCTGGAGGGCTATACTCTATAGGGCCTCAAAAAGAAATCCATACTGCAGAAGGTTCAATATAGTGGAGTCCATGAAGGTTCCATTCTTGCTCAGCTCTCTGTCTGTCCCCTCGACACCTCTCTAACTCCAGAGCTGCCCACTGACAGTATGGGCCCTACCTTAGTTCCCTTCCTGCAGCTTCTTTATGTACTCACATAGGTTTGTGTGCGTGAGTCTGTTTAAACCTACCCACATCTATACACTGGTCTTCAATTTGCCTTTTCCTCAAAAATATGTCTCAGAAATACAGGAAGGTAAAAAAGGACTCTGTTTAGTGGCTGCGTAATATTCCTCAGAACGACATATGAGAATTATTCTGCATTCTCCATACTAATGGGCATTCAAGGTTATTTCTAACTGGTCACTTTTAAAGACAATGCTGAAATGCACATTCTTGACATGTTCTCAAAGTTTGGTATTTGGGCTCTTGGGAGCCTTCCCTCTACAACCCCAGGTCCTTTCAGGGGGTTCAGGATGGCAGAACTATTTTCATATATTAATGCATTTTTGCTTGTCCATTGTGCTGCCAGCCCTGCTAATGCTGCAAAAGTAACAGTGGGTAAAACCGCTGTGCTGAGGCTCAATCAAGGTCCAACAGTGGCACCAAACAGTACCAAAACCACCGGATTCACCACTGGCACACACAGTGGGAAAAAAGCCAGTTTTATGTAGGGTTGTCCTTGATGACTGAAATCATGACCCATGAATACACACCTTTCATTTTGTGTGATGAAATGGATGTACATGTAACTGGATTCTCCTATCTGTGTCTACACTTGATCTGCTGTAATGTGTTGCTCTGGTTGAAGTAGAAGAAACTCGGGCTTTGCACAAATGCATAGTTGGAAAGGGAAGAGTATCTCTCAGAGCCTTTTTACTTCCGCTTCATATGGAAGAGTGATGACTGTCTTGAGGAAAACGTGCGTAACTGCTGCCGTTGTGAGCTGAACTGACTGCTTTTCTCATGAATCATCGGGTTTACTTGAAAGAACAACCTACAGATGAACTATGGTTATTCAGACTCGGGTACTTTTTTGGAAGATGAACACAGTGAGCCTGTCACCTCAAGCAAAACAAGGAGATATTTTTTGACAATAATAAAATTTGAACTTTCAAGTGAAAATTAGAATCTTGGACAGCTTGTCAATACTTAAAAAGACTTTTCTAATGATATTAGTGGTGATATTAAGAAATGTGATTTTTTTTGATACTGTAGAGTTAAGTGTATCAACATTTGGAAGATCTGTGTAACTCAGTAAACCATTATTTTCCAAATGACCAAGGCATGATGTTACAAAATCAGGAATGAGTAAAAGATTGATGCAAAGAGAAAGGTGAATCAGTGGATTTTAATGTAATAAGAGTCTGAAAAGGTTTCAGAGTCCACATTTAAGAAACTACTATGAACTGAGTTTGGGTTTAGATCCAAGTGTTAATATATCAATGATGATCTGAAAAGGCTATTAAAATAGTTCTACATTTTCCAACTGCATCTGTGTGAGGCTGGATTTTCTTCATATACTTCAGTCAAAACAACATATTACAACAGTCTGAAAGCAAGAGTAGATATTAGAATCCAGCTATCTTCTACTAGGTTAGATATTAAAGAGCTCTGTAGAAATGCAAAGCAATGCTATTCTTCTAATTTTTTTTTTTCCTGGAAAATAGCTATATAGTTATTTGCCAGAAACAATGTCATTTATGCTAACCTTACTGTTTAAGATTTTTAACAATTTCAGTTTTAATTGCTAGTGTGGTAAATAGTAGTAGCTTATAGCCTATCAGACAAAAGCATTTTAGGGTCCTCAATAAAGTTTTAGAGAGTAAAAGGATTCTGAGGCCAAAAATGTCTGAGAACTGCAGCTATCTATAAAGCTCGGTAAGTCTATTTCCATAGGATAGGGTTTAGATGTAGAACTGCCAAGTGAAAAGGAATACACATTTAAAATTAATATCCTGCCAAATTGCCTTTCAAATAGTTTTGCCAGCTGGAACTCCCACTAAATGTGTGTGGGAGTGCTCACAGAGCTGCACTGGAACGATCAACCTTTTAGATTCTGTGATTAATCTTCATAAGGTAGTTTCTCATAGGATTCATTTAAGAAGTAAAAGCATCTAATCCATCAAAATAAGATTCAACTCAGCCATTTTTAATTTGCATATACCTTCTCAGGAAAACTTGACTGTCTCCAACTTAGAAAAAGTAACAACTTTGTGAATGAATACTTGGAACACAGACTTTTCCCACAGAAACAATGGCATCAACACAAGTTCACAGGTGTCAACACAAAATTCAAATAACAATAACAAAACCCAATGTGCTGAATTCAGGAACTGCACTACCTTGGAAAATCTATTGACAACCCGGTTTCTACCAGAGAAAGTACTTCATGTTCTGGTTGGAATACCGAGAACTCTGATACTATCCATTCTCTGTATTCCAAAAATGATCTCCACCTTCTCGTTGCCTTTCTACTACCGAGGGCAGGGACGGGGGGTGGGGTAGGGGGGTGTCCTTCAACAACCGGTCCTGTTTGCACAGCTTCCAGGAGTATTCATACCCTCCAGTGGGCAGAAGCGCTGCATTATGGAAACCTGGAGGCCAAAGGAGGAGTCATCATTTGACCAAAAGAGAGAGAGAGAGAGAGTGTGTGTGTGTGTGTGTGTGTGTGTTAGGAGTCCAGAATTTACCAGCACGTGAAACTGGGAAAGTGAGGGATGGAAAGATGAAGGAGCACACCTGGGTGTACGGGGCTCTGACTTACAGACCCCTTTATTATGGGTGCTATAATTTATAAAAGTCCCAAAGTGCAGAGTCACAGAACGTAAAGGGGACAAGAAGAGGGAGGGAGTGATGGAGAAACACGACAGGAGGGGATGAAGCATATAATCCTTGTGCAACAGCCAACACACAACAGAAGCTGGTTCACAGCCAGGACTGCCCTCTTCCCACACCGAGCTGGAATGGAGGGACCAAGGTTTAGCTTCACAATGAAATGGTCCAAGAGCTGTCCCTAATGATTACGTGCCCTAAGACTGGGGAAGTGGATTCTTTCCTGGAGCACTGAGTTTCCCCGCTACAAACTGGAAATACCAGTATCCTCCTCCTTTAGAATGTGGCAGGAATGTAACTGAGATTATTTACAATTTCAAGCAAAATTGTAGATGTTTACAATTATTATGTTCAAGCCAGTGATAAGAAACAAGTTTACAAATGTATCTATAAAATGAAGGGGCTGAATTATTAATAGACAATCTAAAGGCTATTTCAGGTTGACATATTCTAATAACAAAACACAGAATTACCAGGAAAAACAGACCTAAAAATATATATAACTGTTCAGGTAAGATAATCTGCTAACATAAAAGTAGTTAACAATAAAAATAAAAAGGAAAAAGTGAAAAAATTTTATCAAAATTTTTATAGAAAAACAACACCAACTAAAATAAAAAAGGCAAGCAACAGATTATAAAAATATCTGCAGTAAAAATGGCAGATGAAGACGATTATCTTTGTTATACTTGGAGGGCATACATATCAAGGAGAATAGTCAGGCCCCAAAAAGTAAATATGCAAAGGACATTGACAGATAATTCAGTGTTTAACAGAAAAACATTTGATCTTATTGCTGATCAAAAATAAGATACCACGGTTATCTTAATCAAATCGGTAAAGATTTAAAATATCTGAGCCTCAATGTGTTAAAGAAAATTCTCGTATATGGTGGTAGCAACTCTTTGTATGAGTATCAAAAGCCATAAAAATTTGACCTCCCCCGAAATTATTCCAGGTAGACAGCAAGTGAGGAAAATGCAGATAGATAAATACAGGGGTAAGGGGGAGAGAGACAATCTTAATATTTGACACTAAGGAGATCATCAAATAAACAATAGAACATCAACCTGATAACAGCAACATGGAAAATTTATGAAATATATAAAACTGTTTATGAGCTCTGATTACAGCTAGGTAAAAGTAAAAATATGCACAAAGGGGAAAAACTATACCAAAGGGTTAAAAGTGGCTGTGCACATGTGACTTTGGCTCAGTTTGGGTTCAGGGTGTTAGTCACTCAGTCGTGTCCACTTCTGTGAACCCATGGACTGTAGCCCGCTAGGCCCCTCTGTCCATGGAATTCTCCAGGCAAGAACACTGGAGTGGGTAGCCATTATTCCCTTCTCCAGGGGATCTTCCCGACTGAGGGATCAAACCTGGGGTCAGGGTGAGAGGGAATCAAATACTCGTTTCAGGTCCCCTAATGGGATCCAGAACAAGCAGTCTTTCTGAATCTTAGTTTCTTCAGATATAACTATACAGGCTGCTGTATACAATGATGTACCTTAACTGAAGGGCTAGCATTGTCCTTAGCCCCTAAGGAAATGCTGGATAAACGGTATTTTACTTTTTTTTGGTTAGTGTATAATGCCTTTATTGTGAATATGTAATAAACGAGAATGTTTTAACTATTTGACTATTACGTAAGGAATTTCTTAATGGCCACATTTCTTAAAATATTCTCCCTTTACATTTTTGTTTCATTTTCAGAAATGAATCAAGTGTGAAAACACCATTTCTATTAATCCATATATAATGTTTAGAAATTGTTCTGCCTTATCTATTTTGAAACCTTTATAAACCCTAAGAAGTGGTGGCAAAAGATTAAATTTGTATACCTAGCACATAAAACTCAACAGATGCCACTGTTAAGGGTCTCAAATGTACCAGATACATTCCTGTGGTGTCTTTGTATTTTCTCTGTTGGGGTCCTGCACATTTTGAATCAATGGTTGGCTGTGGAGTATACATTCCAGTATCAAATACACAGAGGACCATGTTCTTCCAGGTCCAAGGCCACCAATTAAAAATAGACTTAGACACTCAATTTCCCTTTATATCATAGATTCCTTCGTAACAGAACTGGACATTCAATTCCTTCATGAAAATGTATGTTATAAACTATCAATGCCCCCATCCTTGTGAGATCATGAGTACTCTCCAAAGTGCATATTTTTAAGCATACAGAATTATCACAGAAGTGTAAAGCCACTGCTTTCCATTACTTTCTTTCCCGAAATATGTTTTATTCATTAGCTGATGAAATAGAAGCTGCAGTATCTTTAAGATAAACATTAATTTAGAAGTAACAAAATTATCAGGACGACACTTCCTCTTTGCCTTCTACCTCTCACCAGCCCGACCTTGATGGCATGCTCCATGAATAAACCCAACCGTTTAAAAAAACTCTGACTTCACAGATCACTACAATGTGATTCATAATAAAGAACATACTTCTGTTTCGAACATCTTGTTACAGTGAGAGAAAGACAGCTTAATTAATCAAAGACGCAAATAAGACTGCCTAATGCACCACTTCTAAGCATCTGAGTTATATGGTGTGTAGTAGAAAGTGACTACACTGGAAAGCCAGGTGAGGTTTTGCAATTTGCTGCCAGCTCTGGGAGTTCTATCTTTGGAAGCTCTTGCAAGATTTTGAAATCAGAGAAAGAAGGGGAAAAATACCTACAGGAAAAGGGCTATGATTTAACATCAAGAAATCAGTCGTTACTATTTAACCCACGCGTTGATGTCTGCCATTACCAGTTTGTCTTTCTGCCGTTCACCATGGATGAGAAAGCCGCTTCGTCCATTGCCTTCGGGGTGCATGACCTTACAGACCCCCACGCGACTGATCCCGCCTCCTTCCTGTGGGAACCATCCCCCGCTGGAGTCATCTCTGGTCATAACCACAGCCTTGACACGCACAATATAGCTGTCACTAAAACGACAACAACAAGAAGAATGGGGCATGACAACGGTCTGGAGCTGAAGGATGTGTTTCACAGAGCAAGGCGACCACAGCCAGCATTTTTTGGATTCATCAAAAGAAAATCTATGCCTGGCGGCAACCTTAAAAGGTAACCCATGTCAATGTTCAAGTTTGGAAAAACCCAAACTCTTAAACTCAGTATAATATTTAAGTTAAAAAAGAAAGATGCCCAGTTGTTAAAAAATATTTGTGAGTCTTTGAGAATGTATGCAAGCATAACATTCTCCAGTTTCCAGGTGGAAGTATTAACAATAAATGAAAGAACTGCTATCTACAGTTTAGTATCTTTAAGTTATGAAAGACAAATCTATTAACATAAGAGGACATTATGGTTTCAACCCTTAAAACTTGGTTTATAATGAATGACCATGGTTTAATATTTTATAAAGCTAATAATCTGATTTAGCATAAGAAGAGAATAACCCACTCCCAAATCACAAATTCACCGTGGGATCATTCATACAGGTGGGAAAATATTTCAATTCCAATAACCTTTACACATGTGAAGCCTTCTGTTTATGACTTTATTTTTTGCAGTCTAAACTTCGATTTCACAATAAGTTCTTCTGCACATTGGCCAAAAATCCTCTTTCTCCTCTAGAGACCAACTCCAGCTTCTTTTCATTCTCTATCATTTTTCGGGACATTTACAAGGCCATTAAATTCTCTCCTGCTGTTTTCTTTCTTGTTATAACATTCCATTTTTTTTAATCCTTCAAACATATATTCCCAACATCTATATGCAAGGTGGGTACCAGGTTCTAAGGAAACAAAAATGCAGAGTAACACAGAACCCTCTCTTTCTACCCCCCAGACCCAGTGCTCAGAGCCTGACCAAGCGCCCTGCAATCTGCGGGAGACCACTCAGACCACCCCTCTGCCCCACATTCCTCACCTCACTCACCCCTACAGGCAAAGCCAGGCAGGTTCCCCACTACCCCCTGCACTCATCCACTACTGTGACCCAACTCCCCTCCCACGGTGCCCCTGGGACTCCAGAGCCAACATCCCTTTTGCTTCCTCAGTCCTCCCTTTCACACTTGCTTTTATTGTGGTAAAACACATATAACGGAACATTTACCATTTGAGCCATTTTAAGTGTATCACTTCGTGGCATTGAGCACATTCGCACTGTTCTGCGGCCATCCACAGAACACCAACCATCCATTTCCATAACTTTTTTCATGGAAACTCAGACTGTGCCCATTCGACAGTAACTCCCCATTCTCCTCTCTCTCAACCTCTGACAACCACCGTCCTACTCCCCCCATCTCTATGAATCTGACTACTCCAGGTATCTCATATAAGTTCCTTTCACTTAAAAAAAATATTTCTTTATTATAATTTGGCTACTCTGGGTATTAGTTTCGGCATGCCGGATTTAGCTCCCTGTCCAGGGATCGAACCCGGGCCCCCTGCATTGGGAGCATGGAGTCTTAACCACTGGACCACCAGGGAAGTCCCTCATTTCACTTTCTTAACCGAAATGAAAATGTGCTCTGGCTGAGTCACGTGGCCCATTCACGTGGCTGCCTTCCTTCCCCGCTGAGCCTAGATGGTGGGTGGGGGTATTCACCTCTACTGCAGGCTACAGGGCTCTCTCCAGTTCCTCTGAAGCTCACAAGTCTGACCGTGGCCTGCCCCCCACCCTGCATTTCTTCAATCTTCTTCAGATCTCTGGTCATGTCCCCTGGTTCCTTGGAGATGTTGGCAAGTGGGCTGACTGTCCCTCCATCTCTTCATCATGACCTCTGGTATGATTCTTCATAATTGAGTTATTCACACCTAGGATCCTTCCAATCCGCTGACCTCTCAGTTTCTGGAACTCTTCTCCTTCAATATCCTTGTCTTAGCCACTCATGCCTAGGTCACTCTCTTGACCTTGTCAGTCTTCAGCATCCTACACCCCAGCCACCATTTCTCAACAGTGCAGTTCACTCTCTAGATTCCAATCATTTGTCACCCCACTGGGGCCAATGATCTCTTGTGCCCTATGCTCTATATGCTCATGTTCTCACTTGATTCTTTATCCAATTTAAATTCCACGGTCTGTTGCAATGCTCTCATGCAAAACCTAAACGTGTTTGCCTTCTCTTTGCTCAGTGAAGTTGCCTGGTGAAATCCTACCATCCACTTAACTCTATACCTGCCCTCAGGCTGCAGCACATAGAGGGAAACACCCCACTCTTCTCTGCTCATAGGTCTAGTTTTGACCACTAAACCCGAGTGTGTCCACCCAGCATCCTGCTACATTTCCTTGATCCATCCTCAAGAAAACTGCTTCACATGTTCTCTTGCCCTCGCTCTCTCAGTCGATGGAAGAGCTTGCTTTCATTTTATTAAGAAAATAGACCCGCTCTGAAGAGACCCCGCACTGGTACCCAAGAGCATGCCTACTACTTGGTACCAGTATTTGCTGCCTCTCCCCCTTTAACTGTGGCTAAACCATCCCTGATCCAAGCTAGGGCTAACAACAACACTTGAATATTTTCTATGTGCTAACAGTGCCCTAGTTCACATCTCTATACCCAGACCTCTTCCCTAGGTTCCTGATGAGTAACGCCAACTGCCCATGAGATTTCTCTGCTTTTGCATCTAGCAGGCACCCCAATTAACACATTTTAAGGTTGAACTCGTGATTCCCGACACCTCTGATCCTGCTGGTTCTTCCTTTGAAATATGTCCAGAACACTTCTCCGACAATTCCAACAGCCTTCTAACTGGTCTCTACTTCCACTCTTGCCCAGCTTTCTAAACAAGTCGAAAGGTAACTCAGATTAAGACAGTCTATTCAAACCCTCCCATAGCTCTGAGTAAAAGTCAAAATCTAGGGCTTATCTTACTCCCCTCCTTGCTCAACCCCACTTCAGTCCTGCTGTCCTTGGTGGTCCTCCACATTACACACCCTACCCCAGGGTGTGTACTTGCTGTTTCCTTCACTTCTAACCCCATTTCCCACCCTTCTCTCCACACACCAACCAGGCTCATTTCCTTCTTTCATTCCTATCTCTGTCCAAGGTTATTTCATCAGAGAAGACTTCTCTGTCCACTACTACCCTCTCCACCCCTGTTCAGTCGCTCAGTTGTGTCCGACACTCTGTGACCACATGGACTGCAGCACGCCAGGCTTCCCTGTCCTTCACCGTCTCCTGGAGCTTGCTCAAACTCATGTCCATTGAGTTGGTGATGCCATCCAACCATCTCGTCCTCTGTCGTCCCCTCCTCCCTTTTGTCTCTCTATGTACTACTAAATCAACATCTGCCTATTTGTCAGCCCATTCTGCCCAATTAGAATGTAAACCCTATGGGGGCAGGGACTTTGCCCTTCTTGTTTACTGCTGTACCCTGAGAACATAGAGTGATGTCTGATACGTACTAGGTTGTGGAACGATGGAGTTAAACGGGCAATATTTGTAAACAGGCTAAAAAAAAATATTTGTAGCTAACAAAATCTCTGAGAAAATACAGTGTTCAATACTCATTTGCTTATGAGCTACAACAGCTTAACTGGGATAGGCTAAAGATTTCCTTTTTATTAACAGGAACACTGAATTCAAAAAGTCACACGGCTTCTATCATTAATCCACTCACCTCAGGATTCAACATGCATATTACTTTAGATCAGAGAGATTAAGAACATTTGTTTAGTTACATACAATTTGAAAATATGCTCCTCCTCCTTCCCTATTCTAGAAAAATTAGGAGTTTCCAGGATGTGTCATTCTCCAGTATGAAACAGCTTTCTCAAATCTTCTATGAACATATTGCAGGTTCATCCCAACAGGAAATGGCCAAGGTGAGTAACAGAAATTCTCCACACCGTTTGCTAAAGGACGCTTTTACTTTTTTGGTTGCAGCTGTGTGCTTTTCTCTCTTCCTTTGAAGGGATTAAGTAAACGAAAAAGGGAAGTTTGCATTACTTATGTTAGTGCCATCAACTTATTTCCAAAAAGCATTAAAAAAAATATATATTCATCAAAAAAACACCCCAACTTTGCCTTCCAGAGTGGAGGGGTGGTGCATTTTGGCCTTTGCTTGTGGTCGGCAGTATCTTCTTTGCTGCCCTGACTTCTCTGACACCCCTTCCCAACAGCAGACCTCTCTGTGATCTGCTGTGTACGTTGGGGGTGAGGTGGGGCAAAAGCTCCCATCTCCTCCGGCAACAACCCTAACAGCCAGCATTAACTGAGGCAGCTGGCTATTTAAAACAAGGCAGGGGGATAAAGTGCCGCACTAAAAGCTGTGAAGGATGTCTGGATAGCCCAGCTGCACGGCCACACGCCAACAGCTTCCTATCTGTGGCGTATTACATTATCCAGGCCCTCACCCCACCCAGAACAGAGAGGACAATGAACTCTCCTACCAGAAAGGTAAAAAGAAGGTACACTCCCTTCCCACCTTCCCTGCCGCCTTCTGGAAAGAATTAAACAACATGTTTAGACCAGATGTGGGGTTTATTTGTGGGGCGGGGGAAGCAGCAGGAAAGGCAAAAGCAGATTCATTTCTTCATTTGTACAAGAAAAAGCTGCTGGTATGCTTAAGAAATTTTCCCCAAAACGCTATTGTCAAAAACCACCACCACCCTGTGCTTCTGAAAGTTTCAGCTATTCAACCAGTGTAACTGATGAGGACCTGCTGAAGTTCCAGGCATGGGTCCAAACACCAACTGAATGGAGCCCTAGTGTCTGAACTTGAGTTAAACTGACCGTAAGAATCAATGTCATTACACAGAGAAGGAGAAATATAGTATGACAATCCTTATATGTGGAATCTAAAAAGAAATGATACAAAGGAACTTACAAAACAGAAAGAGACTCACAGACTTTCTCACTCACAGAAAGAGAATGAACTTATGGTTGCCGGGGGTGGCAGCAGCGGGGGGAGGGATAGTTAGGGAGTTGTGGATGGACATGTACACACTGCTATA
The DNA here is from genome assembly GCF_014754425.2 of Oryx dammah. NCBI lineage: Eukaryota > Metazoa > Chordata > Mammalia > Artiodactyla > Bovidae > Oryx > Oryx dammah. Next base: position 62,892,858 of record NW_024070209.1, read on the forward strand.
TTTAAAATGGATAACCCACAAGGATATACTGTGTAGCACATGCAACTCTGCTCAATGTTATGTGGCAGCCTGCATGGAAGGGGAGTTTGGGGGAGAAGGGATACATGTATATGGACAGCTGAGTCCCTTCGCTGTTCACCTGAAACTATCACAACATTGTTAACTGGCTGTACCCCAAAACAAACAAACAAAAACGTCATTACAAATGGTGTTTGACCAGCACCCAAACACTACCATATTCTTTAGGTGCATTTTGAGTAATACTGGCTTTTCCAGATTGGGCTGGGGATCTGACCAAAGGTGGTTCCTTTAATGACTAAGCTTTATGGTCCCCACAGGTGGCCTTATTTGTAAAAAGAGGACTTGCTGTCTTGTGATCACTCAACATGGAGCAGACATAGGTGACATCCTTTGGTAGGATGCTGCTGCTGCTGCTAAGTCGCTTCAGTCGTGTCCGACTCTCTGAGACCCCATAGACGGCAGCCCACCAGGTTCCCCCATCTCCGGGAATTCTCCAGGCAAGAACACTGGGGTGGGTTGCCATTGCCTTCTCCATTGGTAGGATGGGGAGGGGCAGAAAGAACAAATTCAAAGCTAAATTATTTCGGGGTGCTGATTCCCAGGTGGTACAAGTAGTTTTGGATCTCAGGCCTTTATGTTCTAATAAGTTCTCCTCAGAATAAAAGCAGGCCTTGTCTAGACCCTACTACAGAAGTAAACAAAGGAACTGTAGGAAATGGTGATGAGGCATCATCTTGTCTGTAAACAATGTTTAAAGCCAGACAGGTCAGCACTGCTTTGGCTTCCTCAGTAGCTGAAGAAGCCTCTTTTTTGAGCTTCAGTTTCCTCATTTGCAAAAAACAAAGAGAGGATACCTCACTGGGATGTCCTGAGGGTTAAAGGCAGTAATCGAGGTGGAGAGCCTGACATCAGAAGTTTGGTCGATTGTAGCCATCATAATTATTTTTGCTGAAAGGCTGACTTTAACTACAAATCAGGTCCTTTAATGGAGAAGGAAATGCAAATCCACTCCAGTATTCTTGCCTGGAGAAGGGACAGGCGAGCCTGGCAGCGCGCACACACACACCCTTTAGCAAACATCCTCCTGGGAATTCCCTGGCAGTCCAGTGGTTAGGAGTCTGCACTTTCACTGCTGAGGGCCGGGATTCAATCCCTAGTCGGGGAACTAATATCACCGTGCTGTGTGGCCAAAACAACAACAAACAAACAAAAACAGAATAAAAGTAAATTCTCTTAAAAAAAAAATCAGCCTTCTTAACCACCAAGGACTGGGTTTCCTGACTGCCTGCCTTTTTCAGCTGTCAGAGAACAGTGACAGGGAGGTTGTCAGACCTTGGACAACAGCAGGAAACCCCAAATGGACCTCCAGTAATTATTAATACAAGGCAGCTTTATAAAGAACAGGTTTGAGCCTTTATTTCAGGCACACCTGCAGAGGAGAATCATTCATCTGCCATCGGGGAACTGGCCCTCTGCTCTGACCCCGCCCCGATCGGTTTCAGAGACGGAGCTTTTACATCCTCCTCCATAAATACTCCCCGCCTCCCTCCTTAGCCCGCTCTCCTCTGATTACAGGGCTCCTTTATCTCTCCATTATGTTAAACATACATTCACTTCCTCCCGGCCCTCTTTCCCATCCTTCTCCACTTCACCAGACCTTGAGAGGGATTAGCAAGGATCGCGCCTCTCAGGCTCCCTCTCGGCCTCAGCATAACCCCTAGCCGCCCGCTGAGCCAAATATAAAACTACGTCCTGGGCCAGGCGGCGGGGGGTGGGTGTGGGTGGGGGTGGGGTGGGGGGGATGGGGGTGGGTGGGTCGGTGGGTTAGGTTGGGGGGGCGGGCACTCATCATTGCAATTAGCTGCCCCCACCATACCAACCTGGAGTCTTCCCTGTACTTACAGATTTAGAAAAGCTCTCTGAGTTCACCAAATTGTGTGTGTGTGTGTGTGTGTGTGTATATATATATATATATATTTAAATCATTAGGTATAGGTATAAAATATAGGTGCATAAAATATATATCTTGTCATCTTTTTAAAAAGAATCAACAGACTATGTCAGCAGGATCAAATGTGCTAAGAAGCCAAAGGTATGGGTCATATTCTATTTAAGTGGGTGGTGGTTTTTTGAGTTCTATTAAGTATCAACTACTTAAGAATTTTTTAAAAGTGCTGTACTGGTTTTAGAAATGTATATAACCCATACTTTACAGGCAAGGAAAGCTGTACATAATGGTTTTATGTATGGCGATAATGTGGTTTTTCAGCTCTATTCAAACCCCTGGAGGTAGAGAACACTTGCTTGCCTGCTTCAGTTCAGTTCAGTCGCTCAGTCGTGTCCAACTCTTTGCGACCCCATGTATTGCAGCATGCTAGGCCTCTCTGTCCATCAACAACTCCTGGAGTTTACTCAAACTCATGTCCAATGAGTCGGTGATGCCATCCAACCATCTCATCCTCTGTCGTCCCCTTCTCTGCTCACCTTCAATCTTTCCCAGCATCAGGGTCTTTTCAAATGATATAGTTCTTTGCATCAGGTGGCCAAAGTACTGGAGTTTCAGCTTTAGCATCATTCCTTCCAAAGAAATCCCAGGGCTGATCTCCTTCAGAATGGACTGGTTGGATCTCCTTGCAGTCCAAGGGACTCTCAAGAGTCTTCTCCAACACCGCAGTTCAAAAGTATCAATTTTTTGGTGCTCAGCTTTCTTCACAGTCCAACTCTCACATTCATACGTGACCACTGGAAAAACCATAGCCTTGACTAGACGGACCTTTGTTGGCAAAGTAATGTCTCTGTTTTTTAATATGCTGTCTAGGTTGGTCGTAACTTTTCTTCCAAGGAGCAAGCCTCTTTTCATTCCATGGCTGCAGCCACCATCTGCAGTGATTTTGGAGCCCCCCAAAATAAAGTCAGCCACTGTTTCCACTGTTTCTCCATCTATTTGCCATGAAGTATTGGGACTGGGTGCCTGCTTACTGTCTAAATTTGTCTTGTTAGGCTATTACAGGCAACAGTGATAAGAAAAGCAGCTAGAGATGTAAGACCTACAGGAGCCAATTCTGGTGAAGGCACCAGCTCTCCTCTCAAATACTAATGAGCAGCCTCTAAGAAGCAGAGGACTTTTCTGGACATTAAGGAAGAGAATTGGTTTACGTGAAATCAGAGTTGGGGGAGCTAAAACATGAGCTAAGATCACTCAAGAAAAAGGCCTCCTCGGTTACTTAACACCCATGAAATCAGCCATGAGGTACACTTGATGGAGTTGTCTTGGAAACTGCCCTACCCCATTATCTACTAGTAAAAGAATCCATGTACCTCGAACAGGTACTAACACTGTAATTTTGGATGACGCCAGGGCCCTCTGCCAAGGTATCAGATTTACCCAGAGAAGAAAGCAGGCTCTTCATCCAATCTTCATTGTGTCCCTGCATTTCTGAGACACTGTAGCTCATCTTGTCTAATCCCCAGAAGAGTACAGCAGCATGTTTATATGTTTTATCTTTGTGATCCATTTATGTATTTTTAAAATGGTATGTGATGAATTTTCAGAATGGAATCCCAATATATAACACGATACCTGGAAGGTAGTGGTGGTGGGTGCTTGCCTTGCAATGACAAGGGGATATAACCTTCATCCAGGAACTAATTAGGCTGAAAGCGGGAGGTTCCTGCTTATACTGTGGAGTGTGAATAGGTTTTCCTCCTTTACTAATGCCAGGCTCAGAATCTGGGGAATGAAGATAATTAGAAAATATTTTAGGGATTCTCACTTTATATTTTTGCCAGGCGGCTTGCAGGATCTTAGTTCCCCCATGAGGGATTTGAACTCCAGGGCATGGTGGTGAAAGCAAGGAGTCCTAACCACTGGAAAGGGAAAGTGGAAGAGTTGTGCCCAACTCTTTGTGACCCCATGGACTACACAGTCCATAGAATTCTCCAGGCCTAAATACTGGAGTGGGGAGCCTTTTCCTTCTCCAGGGGATCCTCCCAACTCAGGGATCAAACCCCAGTCTCCCGTGTTGCAGGCGGATTCTTTATCAGCTGAGCCACCAGGGAAGCCCAAGAATACTGGAGTGGGGAGCCTATCCCTTCTCCAGTGGATCTTCCTGACCCAGGACTCAAACTGGGATCTCCTGCATTGCAGGCAGATTCTTTACCAGCTGAGCTACCAGGGAAGCCCCCCCTAACCACTGGAGTGCCAGGGAATTCCCTAGGAATCCCTACATTAATCTTGCGTCATACCCAGTGAGTTCTGCTGTCCTGCAAGGCCACTGGAGCCCTCCTGTCCATGTTCCACCCTGACACTGAAGGGGCGTGCCCCTTCTCATCCTCACATGCCCCATGTAAGTCCAGCATCTCTGCTGTTCTTGCTACCTAGCTACCCTGAAGCATATAAATAGACCTCCTCACCCACATACTGTTTTCTAGTGCACATATAAGGGGTCATTTTCTCTATTATTACAAAAGGCATTGCCACACAATTGACACTTGAAATAGGAATGATTCTTAAATTTAATAATTTATAAATCATTCTTTAGAACCAATCTGAGCAAGCTGAACTTTATTAGACATAGGCCTCTAGTATTTTATTTTCCTACTGAAATTTTAATACTAGTGTTTCAGTGATTCAAAATAAATGCCAATGCCTTTGCTCATAATATCATCTGCAATTTTCTCCTTTACGTTACCATGTGCTGTGAAGAGATGCGTTTTCCAGTCTCCAAGTGCTACCTGACACTTTCAGGCCATGAGAGCCAGAAAAATACATGCACTGAACACCCCCGACATGTGAGGCTGAAACACACACCCAGAGGATGTCCACGGGCATGGACCCTGCCGGCTGCCCCAAGCAGAGGGTAGCTGCTGCTCACGTGATCCATAATGGCCAAGAAAAGAAAACGAAAAAAAAAAAAAAAAAAAAGAAAACGAAGCCAAGACACAAAGGAACAAAGATCAGGGCTAGAAGTTAAACATATGATCTTGACAGAGGCTTAAGAGGCCTGGGAGGAAATAGTTGAGGAAATTCCAGAGACAATTAGGGGTCCTCTGACATCCCTGAGGCCTGGAAACACCGACCGTGGAGCACTTTGGTGAGCTAGAAACACTTAGAGCTGGCCAAAGCAAGTCAGAGCTTCTGGTGGCCCCCATTCCCTCACCTCAGTAACACCCCCAATTTCAAGCACAAACCTCTCCACACTGTGAACGGGAGGTGATGATGCACACAGCAGTGCCCAGGTGTGCTGGAGGTGACCTTATAAAACACTGGTTTGGGGGCTTCCTTCTCAGCAAGATTTACAAAGTACTATCAGAATCACTCCACTGTACTGTCTCTTTTTTTTTTTATTTTACTTTACAATTCTGTATTGGTTTACTGTCTTTAAAACACAATTTAAAATTTAACCTCTAAGCTTTTATCACCTGCAGTTTGAGGATGCATATAGCCTCCACAGAGAAAGGGTGATTCAGCTAGATTCTATTTCTGTGGCTCTTGACTTTTTTTTCTCTTTTGGAAAAATCTTCTTACCCAAACCTTTTGATTTTACTTATTTAACATATCCAATGCCTTAAGGACGGAGCTATAGTTCTGTTTTTTTTTCCTTCAGCCAAAAAACCTGCCTACATTTAAATTCAGAAACCTCAAGAATACTAACTCTATAATATCCATAATGACAGACCACTTCTAACTGAGGCACAATAAAGATAAAGGCATTAGGGCTGTTATGCTATTAATGTACAATGTAAAACCATAACACTGGGCAGTTTCAAACCTGGGCAATGAAGCGTTGGCTGAAGTAAATCTTAGCACCCGAAAGGCAATTTTAGGAGTTGTGTCCAAGACAGATTTTTTAATGGCTCTCTGGCATCTCTCCCTGTGTCAATATAACTTTCCTGAGCGACTACCTCTTGAGGTGAGTAATGCTCCATACTAGGAGAAGACAGGCCTGGCTGAGGTCAAGTCTGGAAAAGATGGGGCAGGACAGGCGTTGTTGTTCATCATCAGAAATAAACAATCAGTGAAGAAAGTAATCATTTTTTCTTCAAATTTGAAAATGGTTTGCTCTAATCTCTACTAGTAGAAGAAATCCTGATTTCCCCACCCTTGCGGGTCCAGGCAACTGGAGACTCCTGGTACCCCATAGATCCTAGGTGGATTATCTGCTTGACTGACCAGCTTGACTGGGACTTCTGTATCCTTATCTGTCAAGGATCTATGCGTGCATGCTACGTCTCTTCAGTTGTGTCTGACTCTGTGACCCATGGACTGTGGCCCATCAGGCTCCTGGGTCCATGGATTCTCCAGGCAAGAATACTGGAGTGGGTTGTCACGCCCTCCTCCAAGGAATCTTCCCAACCCAGGGATCAAATCCTCTTACGTCTGCTGCATTGGGAGGCAGGTTCTTCAGCACTAGTGCACAAGGGAAACCCTTCCAGTATCTACACTGCAGGTAATACCTGCTGCTCTGGATGCATTTTATGTTTTCTAAGACTTTTTCTTTGTTAATGTGGACCATTCTTTTTTTTCCCCCTAAGTCTTTATTGAATTTGTTACAATATTGCTTCTGTTTTTATGTTTTGGTTTTTTGGCCCCTGGGCATGTGGGATCTTAACACACTGACCAGGGATCGATCCCATATCCCCTGTCCTGAAAGGTGAAGTATTAACCACTACACTGCCAGAGAAGCCCCTGGGATGGATTTTAAATTATTTTTGAGTTTAAAATACTGGCTCTAGGAAAGTAACTCAGACTACCCTCCTCCACCAACAAAAATTCTTAGTATTGGAAGTAAATATAATACAACTAAAGCTTTTTTTTTTTTAATGTGCAATTCCACTGAATTCAAAAAAGTTAAAAATTTTTTGGTAAAGACTTCTTTTTAAAAACCCAGTATCAAATAATTCTCTGGGATGTCACATCGCAAAATACAATTATACTAGCATGAGGGGGATAATTCTGATTTAAGCTCTTTCAAGGCAAGTCTCTTTCACCAGGCAAGGCTGTCAGACCCACCTGAATGTGTCCCCAATCTGCCTAGACTTCTCATTCCTTTTCTCATTCCGGGTACATTCAGGAACCACATAGCTGTGTTTTACTTTTTTAATAGGTAGATCTAATGATTGTCTTATTTTTTCCCCCAAACTTCAAACGTTTTATTTTATATTGGGATATAGCTGATTCCTTGGTGGCTCAGACAGTAAAGAATCTGCCTGCAATGCAGACTTGGGTTCAGTCCCTGGGTGGGGAAGATCCCCTGAAGAAGGTAATGGGTACCCACTCGGGTATTCCTGCCTGGAGAATTCCATGGACAGAGGATCCTGGCAAGCTACAGTCTATGGGGTTGAAAAGAGTCAGACATGACTGAGCAACTAACTAGCTGATTAACAACAATGCTGTGGCAGTTTCACAGGGAAGGGAGTCAGCCATGTATCTACATGTATCCATTCTCCCCCAAACCACCTCCCATCTAGGCTAGCACATAACATTGAGCAGAGTTCTATGTGCTATCCAGGAGATCCTTATTGGTTATCCGTTTTAAATACAGCAGTGTGTACACGACCTTCCCAAAGTCCTTATTTTAATGTTGATTCTATCATAGGCTTATACACAGATTCTCTAACATGGCTAACATGGATATTTTAAGACCACCTAAAACATTTTAGGAAATTATAGTGAAATTTTATCACAACAGTTCATTAACATTCAAGGCAATCAATGGTGATTTCTGAGTTATTCTCAAAAACAATTAAAACATAAACAATTCTGACATGAATACACCACTTAAAAAAATGAAATTTATTTTATTCAAACCAAAATAGAATGAATCTACTTACAGACTAAAATGGTTCTGTCCTAAAGGGTGAATTTCAGGGTGATCATACAGTGTTAAGTGGGGAGAGAGTTCTGGCAGGCAAGAGGCCCAAGTCTGAGTCTAGGTTTAAGATTTTGCTTTTATTGTCTGCTGCTTCACTGAGCCTTGAGTTCAGTGGAGTTCATAATTAATCAAGATCAAAGGATTACCAACTTGAAACAAACAAAATGACCCGCTGCTGAAGAACCCTTTCTTCTCCTACTTTTTTCTCCGAAAGCAATAATTTTCTTTGACTTTCCCTCTGTTTTACACACCCTTCCCAAAATGGTATTTATGATGCACATTTAAACCTCCAAAGGCCAGCTAATGGAACTGTCAGGTTACTAAACAAAATTAACTCTCACCACATTAAAGTACACATGTAATAGAAAAATTGGTGCTTCAAAACACAAATGGCAAAGGGAGTTGTTTCAAGTTAATAATCTCCAATTCAGGCCTTTAAATTGCAGCCCTTGAACTTCCGCGCCTGACTTTCTCAAAAATCTTTGCTTTCTTTCTCAACAAATTAGAGAAAACAAAAAGGAAGAGAGAGCTTAATGACCACATGCTGAAACGGTTAGGGAGAAAGCTCACAATATCGGCAACTTACTTTGAAATGCATAAAAAAATAACACGGCATCTTGGATGGCCCAAGGGAGGGAGGAAGGGATGGATGGATAGATGCATGGATGGATGGATAGATTATGTTGTGATAAAGAAGTAACAGTAAAATGCTGGTTGTAGGCTGTAGTGTTGACTGTATACTTCTTTCAACTCTTCTGAACACTTGAAGACATAGGAGAGAGAAAATTTATAGTGTTCTATTCCATGGACAGAGGAGCCTGTCAGGCTACAGTCCATGCGGTCACAAAGAGTTGGACATGATGGAGCGACTAACACTTCATTCTAGATGGAGATCAATACTAAACCTAGAAGATGCTGATAATGGTAGTGAAAAATCTGGTTATTTCTCCTCACGCTATCCAGGACACATTTCCTGTTTTTTCACCTGCCACCTACCACTCTCCACTCCAAAGCAAACCATGGCCAAAAGGTCGTGCTCAGTTGTGCCCTCTTTCAACCCTATAGACTGTAGCCCGCCAGGCTCCTCTGTCCACGGGATTCTCCAGGCAAGAATATTGCAGTGGGTTGCCATGCCCTTCTCTGGGGGATATTCCAGACCCAGCGATCAAACCTTCGTCTCTTGTGTCTCCTGCATCGTGGCAGATTCTTTACCCACCGAGTCACCTGGGGGAAACTACTTTATCAACCTATGGTAGTACGAAATTCTAAACCTACAAAATCTCTTACAAGTCAGTCCTTAATAAGATCTGTTTTCAAAAGGAGGTGATAATTTAACCCACAGGGAGGAAAATCAGCATGTTCTGTTAGTGACAAGCAGAGTGGATTATGATCCATTGAACATGGACACCATTTCAGGAGGCAAGAATTATCAATTCATTTAATTCCTTTCCTCCTAGAATTCTGCCACCTCCCTCATCAGAGATGAAAAACCAAATAAACAAAAGCACATGTGAAGCATTTGTTCTCCCTAAAGACTTCTAGATCCCTTCCATTCCCAGATGTGTAGAGGTGGGCCTGCAGGGGCAGTTCAGGTCTTCAGTTATTACTAGTCAAGAGCCACACGAGTTAGTTACACACCTTTAAAGCCAGAAAGAATCATGGAAACCATCTGTTCCAGACCCCTCACTTAGATGGAAAAATTAAAAGTCCAGACTGGAGAAGGGACTAGTTTAAGGTTCCTGGCATTAGGGACAGATAAAGGACTAAGATCCAATCACTAAACAATCCCTACCTAGACCTCCTACCCTAGACCTCCTACGCCTTGTTTTAAAGAGGTCCAGAATTATGGCAAAGGTCTCCTATCTCAGCTAGATTGTCTAGAGTATATGAGAGGTTTTTCTCATGGGTCTCTTAAAATACACAACTGACTGTTAAAAACATTAAACAGAAAACAAGAGGTATCACTAACAGCATGGCCACGTGCAGAAAGGGCAGAGCTGGGGGGCAGGGCTGGGAAGTCCTCATTGGTTTGGCAGTTTCACACCAACAGAGGCAGTTCTTGTTTTGGGATCTACATGGCGTGCCTAGTACCCTAAACAAAAATGACCTCTTCTCCCTCCTGGCTGAGACAGTCCAGATTCTCCCACTGAGTCCCAATTTCTCATGTATTATTTTAAAATGAGGGGGAAGGGCCCAATGACCTTTGAAGGTCCCTTGTCATCTTTGGCCTCTTTTTAACTTTGCATTAAAAAAAGCCACATAGCCAAGGACTTCCGTGGTAGTCCTGTAGTTAAGACCCTATGCTTCCACCGCGGGGGGCTCGGGTTCCTGATTGCTGGTCAGGCAATTAAGATCCCACATGTCAATGGGTGTGGCCACGAAATAAATAAATATATAAAACAAATAAAATGAAGTGTTTAAAAATAAAGTGTGTTTTATAAAAACAAAACAAACAAACAAAAAATACATGGCTGTAAAGTCATGTCAGAGGGGTTAGGAAATATTCTACAAAAGCGAATCAGAAAACTTTCAGCAGTAAAATGCAACTGAAAACATCTTTCGAAGTGAAGAAAAAGTCTGAAACCACAAAGATCTGAAACCATGACAGATGAACAGATATGTTTCTTCACTGCAAGTATTATGCAATTATAAAGTTCCCAGGAACAAACCTGGTGTATCGAAGTACTACAAAAAAGCAAGAAAATGATGAAAATTGAGTTTTAATAGTTTAATAAGATCTTTGGGTTTCCCTGGTGGCTCAGATGGTAAAGAATCCACCTGCAGTTCGGAACACCTGGGTTTGATCCCTGGGTTGGGAAGATCCCCTGGAGGAGAGCATGGCAACCCACTCCAGTATTCTTGCCTGGAGAATCCCCATGGACAAAGGAGCCTGGCAGGATATAGTCCATGTGGTTGAAAAGAGTCAGACACAACTGAGCAACTAAGCACACACACAATAAGATCTTTGAACAAAACAGGTGCAATCTAGCCATCTAGCTGGGTTTACACATCCACGGATGTGAGATTCCCCTTAGCCACATGGAGGAAAATCTCCAAAACATACGTAAGGAGCAAATTCAGGCAAAGAAGAGAAAAGGGATCTGCCTCTCTTTTCCCAAATGGTTCTTCCTACAAGCTTTATCATTTGACCCAAGACAGTTGCTCCAATACCAATTTTTCTACTTTCAGAGAGAAAAGGGGACAATGTTAAGAAAAGGTAATGAAGCAACTGCATAGCTTAAAGATGCAGGGAGACATTTACTTGTAGACCTCTGACAAACCAACACTGTGTACTTCACATTTCACACTGAGGCCAGGCTGCTTCAATGTCACAAATGAGTTCTGGCCCAAAAGTTTTCTTGTAAATTAGCTCTTTGAAACTAGAAAACGTATTTTCCCCACAGAACAATATAAAATGGTGAGCAGCAGGATTCCCAAGTCAGCGCACGAAAGCCTAATCAATTCCTAAAATACTTGAATCACAGACTCATTCCCAAATGGTTTTTTTTTTTTTTTACCACTCACCGACAGTCTCCTTAACAGACACCTCTTTCCCTCCTTGGGTGGAAACAGCCAGTTCTACTTGGCTCTGGCCAGGTTTTGCTGAGAGTTTTCCTACCTCGGTATGGGGTAGGGGAGACAGGACAAGCAAGGAGAAACTCCTAAACTCCAGAGGTAGGCTTCATTTTGGGGCCTTGGAATTTGGCACTACTTGAATATCTAGAATATTCAAAACAGAGCAGCCTGACAGTCACCTGCTACTAAGGCTGAGGAATCTTTACACCAAGCTTCCCTGATGGCTCAGAGGGTAAAGAATCTGCCTGCAATGCGGGAGACCTGGGTTCGATCCCTGGGTCGGGAAGATAACCTGGGGGAGGGCATCGCAACCCACCCCAGTACTTTCTACCATCTGAGCCACCAGGAAAGCCCCCACTCCAGCATTCTTGCCTGGAGAATCTCCATGGACAGAGGAGCCTGTCGGGCTACAGTCCATGGGGTCGCAAAGATTCGGACATGGCTGAGCAGCTAGGACGCAGCAGCAGCAAGCAAGCAGACAAACCAAACGGAAAGCACCTAAGTGATCTGGACTCCCAAGGACTGGTCTCAATGCAGTGTAACAACCGCAAGAGTGCCAGTGCTTTAGGAATGTAAATGAGTGTCACCGTTCTTTTCTTTCACCATGGCAATGGTAAGGGCTTCCCTGGTGGCTCAGAGGCTAAAGCGTCTGCCTGCAATGTGGGAGACCTGGGTGCGATCCCTGGGTCGGGAAGATCCCCTGGAGAAGGAAATGGCAACCCACTCCAGTATCCTTGCCTGGAGAATCCTATGGACAAAGGAGCCTGGCAGGCTACCGTCCATGGGGTCGCAAAGAGTCGGACGTGACTCTGAGCGACTTCACTTTCACCATGGCAATGACAGTAATTAATCAGAAAGGCAAGGCTCACAGGGTCATCACGAAGTAGCCACCCTTGGCTAGTCCTTGACTTACACACAGAGGGACAGGATTTGACTATGAGGGCAATTTCCTTCTGAGATATTACAAAACAGAGCCCTGCTCTTGGTACATGTGTTTCCATGAAGTTTCTTTCCTGCCATAAAAAGAATTGGGAGGTAAGGAGAATGTGTAGGCCAACTAACTACCAAGTTGGTTCACAGTTTAACACCATCTCCTTAAAATACTATTTCATTTGTAGGAGAGTATTCTAGTTTGAATTCAGAAAGAACTTCCAAGAAACACTAGGGCTAATGAGGAAGACTGACAGCCATTTGATTGTAAGACTTAGGATCTTCGCAGATAATGAGAGCTTTGGAGGCTAATAAGCTGCTGAATTTGGGCTTTCTTCCTGGCTATCACCAACACACTTACTCCAGGGAGCCCAACCAAGCTTTTGGTCATGCATTCAACAATACCTAAAGACTACTGCCCAAGGCAAGTCAACCCAGCAGCCAGGGACAACTTCTCCCAGCAGAGAGCTTTGCAGGTAAGGTGGCAGTCTGGGTGGCCCAACAGATGCAATCACAACACCATGAAGCCATGCTGCAGGCTGTCATCTAGTATCAGGAGAGAGGATGAAAGGGCTCCTGTCCTAACGTCTCATCAAGAAGAACTACCCAGAGTCCAGCTCGTTCACCAGTGTGTTTCAGCCACCGCCCAGGACTAAGCTCATCCCTAGGGATGTCATGATCCCTGAAGGAAGCATAAATATTCCATCCGGGCCTGAAAACTGCTCCATATCAAGCCATTTCCCACAGTGAGAAACTCAGGATATGGGAGATCTTGAGCCACCTGAAAAGGGTGATTGGACATGATGGCACCTTTTCTTGTACTCGTACACAAGGAATTAGCCCTCACATTTATTGAAAGTCAAATCCTATTTCAAAGGGCAATTAATTTCACATCCATGTTCACTGAAGCATTATTCACGATAGCCAAGAGGTGGAAACTACCTCAATGTCTATCAGGGGATAATGGGTAAAGAAAACACATTCAACAGAATATTTTTCAGCTTTAAAAAGGGAAGAAATCCCATCATATGTTACAACATGAATGAACTCTGAGGATATTATGCTAAGTGAAATAAGTCAGTTACAAACAGACAAATACTGCATGACTCCACTTTTAAACTCCAATATTTAAAGTAGTAAAACTCAGAGAAACAGAAAACAGAATAGAGGCTGTGAAGAGCTGGGGTAGGGGGATATGGGAGCTGTTTAATGGTTACAGTTTCAGTGTTTCAAGATGAAAAGGTTTCAGAGATGTGTTGTACAATAGTGTACATATAGTTAACACGAACACACTGGACACTTAAAAATGGTTAAGATGGTAAATTTTATGTTTTTTGCCCCCTCCACACACAGAAAGTCAATTAGCTTGAGAAATAAAAAGGGGGCTCTGGAAGTAGGTATACTAAAAAATGACCTGAAATTCATAAATCTGGGGTTTTGGCTAAAGACCATTTTTGTTGCCCTCACATTACCACTATTTAAAAAACCCCTACAAACTCTCCCCTAATTATGAAAGTAGTATATATCCGTTGTGCAAACTATACATATTATAAGCATGCTCTTAATCTAAGAAATATTCTTCTGTACCACGAGGAGAGATTAACAAAGTGTCAGACCTTCTCATGGTAACTATCAAAGGGAGACCTTGTGTTTCAAATACGACTTTAAGTGTTGCATACCCTTCTGTTCCTTGGGATACAAGGCAAATTGCATACATGAAAAACACAAACATTTCCTTTGTAATTGGCCTCCCTGAGTCAAAATATAGCTTTTCTTCCAAAAATCCTCTCAAAGAAGAACAGAAGTTAAGCATAACAGGCTTTCCCCTAGTTGGTAACTCTTAACGAATTCCCCTAATCCTTGGCCAATTATGTTCTAATAGAAAGCTTGTCATGTTTACAAAATGAGCGACAGAATCCCTAAAAACTATTTTTTATGATGAGTACTTTCTATTTCTTCTATTCCAACCTCAGTTTTTCAAATTATTTAAAACATACATACACATGCACAGATGCATTTTTAATGATTCCATTTCTTTAACATGGGGGCTAGTGATGTTTTTTTAATATTTTTCAAAGCAGAAAGAGGGGCTGTTTTATTTTTCTTTGGAATGAGCTCCTGCCAGATTTTGCACACTGCAGTTCTTTGGCGATGTGATGAGAACACATGCCCACCCACAGACACTAATTTTGCTCCTTACCCTTCCCAAGCAGCCTCTATGACACATGCTGTCTGCGCTCCATTTGATGGAATTCAAGAGGCTCAGTCAAACAGCAGGCCCCGTGGGGCCAGAGCAATGGCAGGCACCCCATCTCTTCCACTGGATGGGCACAAGGAATGAGTGTTTAAAAGAAAGCCACAAAACAGCCAAATCCAACTTGGACATCTCCAATCTGAGTATCTTTACAATTCTATGAATTAACACTAAAAATGAACAGTCATCTTTGGGGCTGAAATCTGGAAAGAGATAGTATCTTGCTGTGGTTCTCTGCAAAGAGCTCTGTGAAGATAACGCAGAGAACTCCCCAGGCTTCGCTCAGAGTGTGCATAAGGAAGGCAGCCTGTCCTGTGGGCCAGGAGCTTTCTCTGAGGGCTGAAGTGCCATCCAGGTGCCAAGGCATGTGCTTGCTCTTTGGTGATCATTAGCCATGAAGAAATGCTGGAGGACTTCCCTGGCAGTTCAGTAGTTAAGACTCTGTGGAGCCAATGCAGGGGGCATGGGTTTGATCCCTGGTTGGGGAACTAAGATCCCCATCTGCTGCATGGTATGGCCAAACAATACAAAAATTAAAAATAAATTTTAATTAAAAAAAATTCTGGTGATTTAGAATCCAGTTATGAATGGGCATAGCTTCTGTAACTGTCCCTTCTCCATCCTAAGTCAATCTGGGCATAGATGACAAGGCAAACAGGCTGTCAGCAAACTTATACCTGGAAGAATGCTCAGGATTATTAAGAGTCCATGCTGGTCTGATAACAGAGTGGTCATCCACCCCATTCACATGTCCTTAAGAGCAGAGTTGATGCCATAAGCCTGTTCTGTATTTGTCTCTGGCTTTTCTGAGCCACACAGAAAAGTCGGTATTTCCAGATAAACGATACAAGATTTATCTACAAGTGCTAGTAATCCCGGAGAAGGCAATGGCACCCCACTCCAGTACTCCTGCCTGGAAAATCTCATGGACAGAAAAGCCTAGTAGGCTGCAGTCCATGGGGTCGCAAAGAGTTAGACAAGACTGAGTGATTTCACTTTCACTTTTCACTTTCATGCACTGGAGAAGGAAATAGCAACCCACTCCAGTGTTCTTGCCTGGAGAATCCCAGGGACAAGGGAGCCTGGTGGGCTGCTGTCTATGGGGACACTGAAGCGACTTAGCACCAGCAGCAGCAGTTAGTAATTCCACCCACTGTGAGGGCAGAGTGGCCATAAACCCCGGATGTGGGGAGGACAGTATAATAGCCGAACAGTGAGCAAAGGACACCAGGAAATGGACAACAGGCAGATCCAGCCTTCCCCCGGGGCTACAGTTATAACCCGACATCCATAAATCATTCACCAAGCACTACAAGAGCAGACCATAGGCTCACCGAACAAGTCTTTCTAAATACAAATAAGTATTTTAATTTGATAGATAATCTATAGTATTTTTAAATGGTTACTGAGCTCATTATAGCTTTGAGTCATTAGAATATAATTTTAATAGATGCTCAAAAGGGGAGGGGTCTTTAAAATTCAAAGATTGGGAAAGATTGCCCCTGGTGTTTACTAATTAGCGCCACTTGAACATCCATGATGTTATAAACTTGGAGAATTCACTCTCCTTGACTGCCACTCCCTTCAAGGAAGGGGGAAAAAATTCTTTGTCCAAGGCTACCGATCTACTTGGCTCAGAAGACACAGCCACCAAAACTATCAAATGAATTTTTGAGTAGAGCAGTTCTTTCTCTGTTATGAGAGCCGTCCAAGAAAAGATAGATTCATAAGAATCAGAAGGGAAGAGCCAAAAGTTGCTTCTACACAGAACAATTAGTGGCTCCAGAATATGGACTCTAATAAGCCCAGGAGGAAACTGTTGCCTGTAATGATGGATCTCCACTGAAGAGGGAATGAAAGCAAGGATGAGGCTAGGCCCAGATCACAGCCTTTAAAATTTAACATTACCCAGCACAGAGCTCTGAACAAGGGCAGCATCTCATTCAATGTCTATTAATCGCTCCCACGTTGAAGGGTGGGGACTCAAGGTACCACCTGTGCTCTGTATGCCCACTCCCTCAAAAGAGAGAGTAGGCATCTGAAAACCAGGTGACCACTTTGAACCGAGGCTCATGGGGCTTAACATCCCAGGGGCTCCCGAGAGCTGCCAGAACTTGCAGGGATGACTCTCACCGCGGATGGTAGAGATCAGTAGGCCATGAGGGTAAAAAGTAACTGACGTCAAAAGAAGTCTATGCTGCCCTGAAATAACATGGACAAGACCTGAGTTAGTCTCAACTGCACCAGTCACAGGAGAACAAGACCTTTTCACAGACATAGAAAAACACCAATAAATCAAGAACTGTAAATGTTTTCATATACTTGCCTAAAATACTTTCTGTAGGCCTCAAGAAGGGGAAAAAAAAGATATCAAAGTCTAAGATTTGAGCAAAATCAGGACAATTAGCTAATCTCCCCTTAATTCACACTAAGTCACATTATTTTTCTAAAGACTTTTGACAAAATGAGCCCTGGGCTAAGTGTAGCATCCCACCAAGGCTTGGAGAGACAACCCTGCTCGCTATAAAAATGGCAAAACTCAGGCTTCATCTCAAGTTACATTTTTAAAGAAGAGTTTCTTCCATAACTTAAAAAAAAAGTTAATGAGAAGGAATGAAAAGGACTCTCACTCTGAATCTGAAGTATTTTTTAATATCACCAAGTGCTATTATTAAATATTCACTATATATGCCTGTGTAGACATACACATAAAAATAAGCAGTACAGATGTGGGCAGGAAAATTCTTAGCAAAACCCCCACATATTTCAAATACTGTTCCTCCTCATTATTGTCCTCACCATAATTAGCATGTTACAGCCTAACAGGTGGCTTTCATTTATAGAAGACAAATTTAATGAAATTTGGAGATGGTCCTGTCTCCAGAAACAAATTGGCCATTAAAAAAAAAAAAGTGTACCCCTTAATCTACAAAGGGCTTCCCTGGTGGCTCAGTGGTAAAGAATCCGCCTACCAATGAAGGAGACACAGGTTCGATCCCTGGGTTGGAAGATCCCCTGGAGAAGGGAATGTCAACCCACCCCAATATTCTTGCCTGGAGAATTTCACAGACAGGAGCCTGGCAGGCTACAGTCCACGGGGTCGCAAAGAGTTGGACACAACAGAATGACTGAACAACAACTCACCTACAAAGCAAACAGAAACACACGGAACAGACCCATTTCATGCTGGTTCACCATACCATCCCAATTCCTGAATGTATTAAGTGAATTTAACACATTTACTGACAGTTTAAAGTACACATACCTCAAGGAAAACAAGTCATTATTACGAGCTTTACAAGAAAGGGGAAGAGAAAAAAAAGACTGCCTTTTTTTCCAGCTTGGTAACCCCAGATCTGTTTAACACTCTCCAAGTGATAACAGAATTTACCACCACAGACAGGGCTGCTCTACAAATACTAAATCTTAGGCAAATTTGTGGGCAGTTGTGTTTCGGGTCCTGACCCAGTCATTCTGGACAGACAGACCAGAAAAGTATAAATAGTACTGCTATAAACTAACCATAGCATCTGTCCCTAACAAGTAGGATACAAAAAGTATTTTTATAAAATATGAGGAGACGCTGAATGGACTGTCAACACAGATAGGAATGTTTAATACACTCAAATAAACAAGATATGTGCCTTAACTAGCCAGGCATTGTTTAAATTTAGTGAGTGAAGAGAGGGTCAGACAGGCGACACAGCCTCCCAATTATGCAGAACAATCCTTCAGATCATGTGAAAGCTATAATTAAATGTTGGTACCAATCTCCTCCACCCTTTCTCCCACCTAGAAGTTAATGCATGAATTCAGTATGAGCAAATTTTGACTTGCAAAAAAATAATTCACTTAGTAGAGGAATAAAGCTTTCTGGCACTAAGTCATCCATCTTGGAGAAGAAAAAGCACAGTATTAGAAACAAAAATCCAACACAATAAACACAATAGTTTTATCACTAGACTACCTCCTCAGTGCATCTCCTCTTTATTCTTTTGTGTGTTTGTTTTAAGCTACCCCACTCCCCACCTTAAAAGGTATATACCACCTCTGCTGTTTCCTAGGCAGTATCATTTAAGGCTTACTAAAAGGTTTGGGTTAACACCATTTCCATCTGAACATGTAAGGAGAAATTTGTTTCCAGAAAGGGAGATGAGTGGATAAGAGATCTCTGTCCTGGCACGTGGGCACACACACACACACATGCACGCACGCACACACACACTTTAGTTACTTAAAATCAGAATAATTCCCCCCTCCCTTAAGAAATGTTACAAGCAGACACCAGAAAGGTTAGGCAGAGGAGAAACCACAAGAAAATAAAGTTCATGTAAACAGTAAGCACATACCTGGCGGGTGATGCCATTTCCTCTACATTGTAGAGCCCAAGTGCTGGATATTAGCATTATTGCTACTACAGCGCTTCTGATAAAAATGCATCAGCTCTTGCGGACCTGAGAACCAGCTGGCTGCTTGAGAAGTGGTTCCCCCCATATATGATTCAGTCTCCTTGACAAATATACTGCATCGCACTGGATGAGTCATCCGAGGGTTAGTCCGCATTTTATAGGCCTGTTGTGTCATTACTCACATTCAACATCCTGCTTCTCAAAAGTGGAAGCTGGAAGCCTGACAGCTGACAGACGTCTTTTCCAATTAAAATATTGTTAAAAAAAAAATTCCTGTAAGTTACGACGATCAATCATGGATGATACTGTGAAATGACCAGGGGAGTAAATGGCACAGCTCAATACCCAAGACTACAGTCTAGAGAACCACAAGTACAAGTTGTTTACCTGCCCCAACCCCAAATAATTTTGTTCAGCACTGAAAGCAAAAACCCCTCCCCTCCTCTTTTAAGCTGTCAGTGAAATTAGTACAGGCATTTTGGTTCTTATGTTGTAAGGTTACCAAGTTTGTGGAAAAAAAAAAAAGACACACGTCAAAATTTTGTCCCTGACATAATGCTGTTAGGTGGGTAGTGGTACTTTGTTTACAAAATGTCTACTTTAAAGAAAAAGTATGCTTGGGATGAAATGCTATAATATCTGAGATTTGTTATGAAATATTTTTGGCCCCCCAAAAGGAAAGTTTAAAGAAATGTGACAAAATCTTGATTACTGTTGCATCTGTTTAATGAGTATATGGGAATTGGCTCCATTATCCTCTCTTCTTTTGAGTATCTTTTGACACTTTACATAACAAAATGTTTTCAAAAATTAAAAAAGAAATTCAGTTCCTGTGGTCTAACTGTACTGACACTTTTCTAGTTAGTATGACCTCACCATACATGTCAATGGGGGCATCATATGTGGCCCGGTGGGTGTGGGGGCTCCCAGCTGGATGGCATGATACACGTGTCCTGAGGCCACTGTGAGGCCTGCCCCCATCCCCTGAACCAATGCCTGGTGTCTTCACCTCCCAAGCCTGTCTGGTGGCTGTTCCTCACGCTTTCTTTAAGGATGTAAGCCCCAGCTTCGTTGTGAGCTCAGTGTTGACATTACAAGGGAGAGGTGACCTGCCAGCTTCCTTATATGGTTTTGGAAAGTCTCCAGACTTTATATAAGTCTGATTTGAGTCCTCTCGCACCAACCAGGTGGCACAACGTTTGGAAGACTCACTTTATGCTCAAATTGGATTACTTAAACCACCGGAAGGAGGAAGAGAGCTTTGATTTTATGGCCAGAAAAATCCCATATATGGAAGCTCCAATGTATGTTACAGGATATCACTCTTGAAACTAGATGTTGTTTAAAAAGACATCTGTGTTGCTAGGTCCGTTCTCAAAGAGCAACATGTCATCACAGGACACTGGAAAGACAGAGGTCCTATGATAGGAAAGGAGAAAGGATCAGGCCGAGGCTCCCACCTCAGTCAACAGCCAACCCAGTCCTCAAGGTACTGGGCCCAAGAGGGCTGCAAATTGGCTGCAAATGGTTATGATGGGCCCCATACCACATCATGTGACCCTCACAAATCCAAAATGTTCAGAACCGTGTGGCCCGGAACTGAAGCCTTTCCAGTTTTGAGATTCTTTCCTCAATTAGACTGTAAGCTACAGGCTTATCAAAAGGTCCCCTTGATTAAAAATAACCTTTCACATACTTGCAAAGTAAAACTGACCTTAGCGCAACAGGTAAAAATGGGAGGGGGTGGAATTAACTTCCAGCCTAATCTGAGTTTCCATGAGTAGTGAAGAAATAAATCCATAGTTCATTAAAGAACTGTAGAATTCATATTTTATTAATTAAAAATACAAGAGTAATAACAATAATAACGTAACACAGAGACAAAGAATGAGAATATGACAAATATGGTAAAATGTTAACAAATGGAGATTTGGATAAAAAGGAGTTCTTCATACTATCCATTTCACACTTAGAGAAAAGTTGCAAGCTTCAAAATAAAGTTAAACACAGAAACACAAAAAAATATATAACCCTTGTTACCAAAAGATGTCTATGGATTTAATAACCACCATAGTTTTGCTGCTGCTACCCTTGCCTATTAAAAAAAAAAAAAAACAACAACTTAGACCTAAATGTAAACATTAGGAAGGGTTTCCCTGGTGGCTCAGTGGTAAACAATCTGCCTGTCAAGGCAGGAGATGCAGGTTCAATCCCTGGGTCAGGGAGATCCAGAAGAAGGAAATGGCAACTCACTCCAGTATTCTTGCCTGGGAAATTCCATGGACAGAGGAGTGTGGTGGGCTACAGCCCATGGGGCTGCAAAGAGCTGGACACAACTTGGTGACTAAACAACAATGAACATTGGGAAAGCCTCTGGATTAGGACCCCTCATTGGGTCTTCCTTGCAGACAATTTAATAGGCTACAAAACCAAAATGAAAGCTAAACAACCCCCCGGCCCCCAAGCACACATTTTGGGAAGAAAACACACTATATCCTCAGGAATATTGTTTGCTTGTTTAGTCTTGCACTTCACAAACTGATCTGACTGCAGGAACCCCTCACACATTCCTATCCCTAAGAGTTGAAGAAAGCACTTTGGGAACTACTGCTGTAGATCATGGGTTACAGAATGCTTCCCCCCTCCCAATCTTTAAGTTTTCTTCAGAACTCACCTCACTTGTAACAACAAAATAGATGTCCAGACTTGGTTTCTGTGCTTTATAATGGAGATTTCTATTTGGCTGACTTCCTGGTGGCTCAGATGGTAAAGAATCTGCCTGCAATGTGGGAGATGCCAGTACCGTCCCTGAGTCGGGAAGATCCCCTGGAAAAGGGAATGGCAACCCACTCTAGTATTCCTGCCTGGAGAGTCCCATGGACAGAGGGGCCTGGTGAGCTATAGTCCATGGGGTTGCAAAGAGTCGTACACGCCTGAGTGACTAACACACACACACATGCTGATGATTGCTGGAAGTTTCCCGACCACACAATGGTGCCCTTGCCACCATCCGTGCCAGTTGAGGACCCTGCACCTGTGCAGGGCAGGCTGATGGCTCACACTGGGTGTTGGTATTTCTGTTAAGAGGGGGCAGTCCCTGGGCAAGAACATCTGAAGGAGCAGCGTGGGCACAGCTCCACTTCACCTTACTCATTATCAGTACTGGGCCTTGGAATGTGAAAGCCAGCCTGGAAATCTTTGACTTCTTAATCCCCTAGGTCTTCACACATTCATCTCCTAGCACTGATTTTGGGGTGTTAAGAAGCAGAACTTACTGGGAAGAACACTTTAATTCTTGCAATATATTAAATTATATGAGTTTTAGCAATTATCTGTATGTATATATGGGGAGGATGGTAGCTAAAGTACAAATACTGGTTAATGTTAAGATTTAAAAGCATAAAAGTAAACGTGAATGTCAATGAGGTAGGTACCAAAGACTGTGTGTAGCGGTAAAGAGCTTGAGAGTGAAAGTCGCTCAGTTGTGTCCGACTCTTTGCGACCCCATGGGCTATACAGTCCATGAAATTCTCCAGGCCAGAATACTGCAGTAGGTAGCCTTTCCCTTCTCCAGGGGATCTTCCCACCCAGGGATCAAACCCAGGTCTCCCACATTGCAGACGGATTCTCTACCAGCTGAGCCACAAGGGAAGCCCAAGGAAACTCGAGTGGGTAGCCTATCCCTTCTCCAGGGGATCTTCCCGGCCCAGAAATTGAACTGAGGTCTCTGCATTGCAGGTGGATTCTTTACCAACTGAGATATCAGGAAGCTTGAGCCTGGAGTTAAATGATCTTGGTTCAAAATCCTGTATGGCCCTTACTTATGTAACTTCTCTAAGCCTTTTCTTCTTTGTAAAATGGGCATAATACTACTAACAACTTCAGAGAAGCATTCTGAATGGGATAAATGTGATCATACACAACAAGTACTTAGCATATGGGCCGGCCACTTACAGAGCACTCGTTCATTTATGCAAACAATGATGAGGATGTCTGCAAGTTTTATGAACCTAGACTGGCAGGGGCAGGCACATCGTGGCCAGTCACCACACTGGTCTGATCACCTATCATCTGTGGCCGCTTCAGAGGTATAAATGCAGAGCTGAGTGGTTGTGACAGAAACCATATGGTCCCTAGAGCTGAAAATGTTTACTATCCAGACCTTTACAGAAAGTTTTTCAACCCCCTTGTGACCACCATTTGGGTGGATAAAGAACCAGGTCTTTTCCCTATAGAAGTTTTGGTCATTGCTCCCTTATTCTGCTTAATATCTCAATTTAGAACCAGATGCATGAGTATTATTTATGGTGATCTGGTCCACATGAGCTGTGTAGCTCATGCTCTCCTTACAATGCAGAACACTCACCATAGCACTCTGTCTCATGGCGGGTGGGGAAATCTACAGAGCCTGAGGTTGTCTGCTGGTCTTTTCTGCCTCCCCTCCTTCCTGACCTCCCTTATTTCAGAGTCCAGTGACCCCAGCTGATGTGAGTCCACAGCTGTAATTCTCCTCCCCCAAGTCACATCTGTGCATTATGTTGAAACCACATGTGTCCCCAGAGCCTCAGGCAAGAGGTGAAAGATGATCTGGAAGAGGCATTCAGGAAGCTGTGCCAACAGAAATGAAGGGTGCTTTCAAGAGGGCTGGACAGCCATGGGCGGGATTCATACTGCCTGAGGGGCCTTCAGAAATGGGGGCCTGCTCCAACATGGCTGCTGCCCACAGGAGTCCAGTAAGGAGACTGTGGACCAACCCAGAAAAAACGAAGAACACATCTCAAAGGCTGGTCCCAAGATGTATCACTGCATCCATCGTGCTGCCTATTTTCTTTGGCAGGAATGCTTGTTTATTTGGGGAAAATAAACCCACAGCATTAATGGATAACACAGGTGAAGGGACTCTTGGGACTGGTCTCTGGGAGAGGAAATCTGAACAAAAGAAACCATTCACACTGCTTTCAGTTAGTTATCTTATTAAAAAAAAAAAAAAAAAGTCGTAGCCAGCTGCTGGGACAGAGACTGGGGTGCACTTAAGAGTCTTTCTGGAGGTCACTTGCCTTCCTGGCAAACATCAACATCCCTGTGAGGTCAGTCCAATTAGAAAATGGCCTGTGTTACATACTGAAGTGAAGGATGACGGCTGGGCTGGGGCTAGTCAAGGAAGAGAAGGGAGGCAGACGGTTTCTGTTGTTACATCTTGAGAGCAGCAGTTCAGAGATGGCACACAGAGCAACATATATCCCTTGAAGCCAAGTCAGTGTTCAGCTGTGTTCTTTAAAGTGTAACTGTCTAGCACAGGGGTAAAGTAAGACTCTCTCCAAAGCTCATGGTTAATTTAGGGATTTCTTTGGTAAGAGCCGGAAGATCTGCAATGATTAAACACATATGAGCTATTAACCTAAGTAGATTTTTTTTTAAAGAGACCACATGATGTGAAAACCTTTCAGAGCTAGGCTTATGGATTCAGAAGCGAAGTGAAGTCACTCAGTCATGTCCGACTCTTTGCAACCCCATGGACTGTAGCCCACCAGGCTCCTTGGTCCATGGAATTTTCCAGGCATGAATACTGGAGTGGGTTGCCATTTCCTTCTCCAGGGGATCTTCCCGACCCAGAGATCGAACCCAGCTCTCCTGCATTATAGGCAGACGCTTTACCGTCTGAGCTACCAGGGAAGCCCTATGGATTCAGCCAGGTATCTTTAGGGAAAGGCAACAGCAACTCACATTTACCCAGTGTCCATTTGAGGTGGGGTGCTATATGACTATATCAACACAGCCACAATTTTTGTTCCTGGCCTGCGTGGAGAAGAGGGATGAGCTACTAGGTCGACTTAGGTTAGATAGTCTGAGATTTTTCAGAACAGGATGTTCTACAAACAAGACTGATAAAAGAAGAAGGACTCTGAAATACATCAGAAATATGGGAACGTCACCCTGGAAAATTACTGAAGGAGCCATGGACTTGATGAGCAAGGAATAGATAAAAGCATTCTGGGTCTGGGTCCATGGTAGGGCTACAGGCCAGGCGTCCATCCGATCATGTTACCTTCCAGACTGAACTAAGTTAACAGGGCAACAGGACTTGGCCTCAGAGATCTGGGCTGGAGACAGAAGCCAAGCTTCTAGGGGGTGGAAGTTTAAGTTCAGGGGATGAAGTCGCCTCAAGATGTAGAAAGACACACATACACACATTCTCTCTCTCTCTCAACACACATAGGAGTGCCTAAGGGGTAACTATCTAGTGAGCCTGACATCCGCCAGGCTGAACAGTGAGGTAGGTCTATGCTTGAAATCTCTGCTTAGGCTTCCCTGGTGGCTCAGATGTAAAGAATCCACCTACAATGCAGGAGACCTGGGTTCAATCCCTGGGTCAGGAAGATCCCCTGGAGAAGAGAATGGCTACCCACTCCAGTATTCTGGCCTGAATGGACAGAGAGGCCTGGCGGGCTACAAGTCCATGGGGTCGTGAAAAGTCAGATATGACTGAGCAACTAACACTTTTTCACTTCTTCACTTCGTGCTTGAAATCTGCTTAACACTTGAGGCTTATTCCTCAGGGTACACTTGTATCATGAGGATCACAGCACAGACTGAACATACTGGACCCAAATCTCCATCAGTTCAGCTCAGCCCCCCCTGCTGTTTTCCTAACTTGCAGCCAGAATTAGATGCGAAGCTGCTCAAACATTGTATAGTTCCAGGGATAGTCTTCAGGAGAGGAATCTAACCACTCACCTTGATTGCTACTGGTCACCAAAAAGCTATCCAAGACAATGGTAGCCACCTATTTGTCAGATGGCTCCACAGATATTTGGCTGTGGAAACAGAAATCTTTTCTGAGAACTAACAGTAACTTTTTAATCATCCGCCTATGTACATGGCACACATTACTTGGATTAGAAACCCTGCAAATTTATTCTATTGGGAAGCTGTAGCTTGGGCCACAAGAAGGTTCCCTTGTGGCTCAGCTGGTAAAGAATGCCTGCAATGTGAGAGACCTGGGTTCGATCCCTGGGTTGGGAAGATCCCCTGGAGAAGGGAAAGGCTATCCACTCCAGTATTCTGGCCTGGAGAATTCCATGGACTGTATAGTAAATGGGATTGCAAAGAGTTGGACACAACTGAGCGGCTTTCACTTCACTTCACAGCTTGGGCCTGACTTTACCGTTAGTTTTATGACCTCAGGATGCAGAGACCCTTCCTTGTGTAGGAAACTCAGGGCTTAAACTAGTTTAGTCTCTCAAGCTCCCAAGTTGTACGGAGAATGGACTGAGAACAGGAAAGCTGCCTAGTGATGCAAGCAAACAGAGAAGGCAGAGGAGTGCAGAGCTGGGCCATCCGGAGGGTCAGGACTGGGGAGCTGGGGGCACAGCTGTGTTCCTGGCCCTGGATCTCAGGCCCAGCTTAAACTAACCCACTTGTTTAAAGGATGGGAACCTCATGCCAAAGCTAGAACTGACTTTTCCTTAGTCAACAGTAGCCATGCTTGTATTATAGGCAGGTGCTGAGCCTTACAATCTTACACAACTTTTAATCACAGACAGACTGGAGAGGGGGAACAGCGCAGCATACTTTCTTCTCCATCTTCATGGCTATCGGTACCACAGTGACAGCATCTCTCTAGGATCTGCATGTCACCTTTGCCAGTGGACTTGAGATGCTTAAGGTCCCCCCCCCCTTTTTTTTAACTTTTGTAGCTCAGCATATGGCAAATGGTAAACCCTTAGCCGATTGAATTTCTTTCATTCCTTCAACAGACACATTATCCTTTATTGCTTAATAGAGGGTGGAGATGAAGATTATAGAAAGGGAAGAAACGACAGAAAGGTGGTGACAAACTCTTGAAATGTGTATTTTTTTCTTCTTTACGGAAGTATTAGGTTTACTGAAGAGCATTTAGGGAATACGAAGAAAAACATTCACCTGAGATGACATCTAGGTGGTAGAACTTAAGAGCATTACCTGCATCTAAAGTTACGTGATGTGTGTTTACTAATTTAATGACTTCTTTGCCACTACCTGAATCCTGTTAAAAAATAATTGGGAAATAATATTTCCCTATTTTTCTATTTATTCATTTCTGATTAAAAAAAAACACAAAAGATAATATGTGCAGGGCTTAGCCAGATTTTTTCCCCCCATTTTAGTTCAGCATCCCCAAAGGGCAAGTAAGTAATTTACCGGTTTAGTACCTTATAAGCCTTAGAGGTGCTAGAGGTAAAGGATCTGCCTGCCAACGCTGGAGACATCAGAGATGTGGGTTCAAACCCTGGGTCGGGAAAATCCCCTGGAGGAGGGCATAGCAGCCCACTCCAGTATTCTTGCCTGGAGAATCCTCATGGATAGAGAAGCCTAGCAGGCTACAGTCCATAGGATCACAGAGTTGGACGTGACTGAGTGACTTAGCATGCACACAAGCCTTAGATATTAACTAAAAATCAGAAGAGCAGTCTAGGATTCTAAAATGAGTCTCAGAGGTATCTACTTCTATACCAGCCACATTTGACAGAGGAGGCAACTAAGACCAGTAGCCACGTTTCTTACTCAGATATAGCTGTACCAGCAGGAAAGCAATGGGCCTGAGACCTGTGACACTCAGCCCATCACTCCCTACTGAGAATTACCTACCAGGCTGAACCCCAAATCATCCCTACTTTCTGTCACACTGTTAACTTCCGGTTTTTGAAAAGCAATCAGATGATTCCAAAACAAGAAAAGCAGATGACAGTGTCCAGAATATGTCCCTGCACTAGAATTCTCCGGTGGCAGGTTAAGTAAATCACCATCAGGTTAGCCAAAGTCACTCATTGTTCTGTAAAGTGCTTCTGATTATTTAAAAACCGGGCCAGTGAACCTGAGCTGGGGCTTGCTGGTCAATGTACTGCAACTATCAGATAAAGATTACAGATTACTCACACAGGCACCCACTTCTCGAGGTCTATGTAGGGAAGGCACAGGTGGTGAGCATACAACTTGCTTCAGGTGTCTCCCTTCCCGAGGAACCCCAAGAGTGGCCACGATAAAGCCTGCTGGCAGAGGGGAGGAAAGAGTTCAGAGTACTTCACCAAACAAAGGACCTAGCTCTGGGTGAAGCTAGTTAAGGTGAAGGTGGCTTCTAGGGAAGTCTCACATATTCACAGTCAACCTTCCAAATTCAACAGCACCTGCTCAGCCAGAGAACAGAAGCAAGAGGCTGGGTATATTTAAAGACAGAAGAGGCTCTTCCTCTGGAGGAAGCACAGGCCCCAGTGTCGGCAGAGATCTGGGGATCCTTTGTCCACGTGTGTCTCCTGGTCCACTGCTCCCCTTGATGTGACGCTGGCATTTCAAGGCGCAGTACAGGGACTTCCCTGGTGGTCCAGCAGTTAGGACTCTGCGCTTCCACTGCAGGGGGTACCGGTTCCATTTCTTGTCAGGAAACTGAGATCCCACATGCCATGTGGCGTGGCCAAAAAAATAAATAAAAATAAAAAATAAAGGTGCAGTACATATTCATCTCTCAACATGGACTCTAAATGCTAGCTGACCACCTCATTTCCTGCTCCATCATAAAAACAGTGGTCCTGAAAAAAAAAAAAAAAAAAAACCCACACGAAACAAAGAAGTGGTCCTTCTTCCTAAGACTGGAGGGAGGAGGTAAACTATTGCATGCTGGCCTCCTACAGAGCTGTCAAGGGTACTTATGACCACGAGTGATTTTCATCATGTGTAAAGCTCAACTCAGAGGAGGAAGAGACCTGTGGGAGAGATAACATGCCCCTGATTGAACCTCAACCTGACTGGCACCCATCCCTAGCACAGTACTCAGTATGGCACTCCCAGGAGGAAGAAGAGGGACAGAGGAGGACTTACTCTCTTCACTTGGTTGCCATTTAAAAGGACAGCCTTCAAGTCTTATTAAAATAAGTATCAGATGGCTAAGATGGAACAGTGAGGGGGAATGGACAATGAATGTGGGTCCCACCTACTTTATAAACAAAAAACCAGACAGTAAGCCCCAAACGCACAAACTGGAATAAAATATAAAAGGTATGTTTGTGGCAGAGCCAAAAATAGGTCCTATGTGTCCTTGAATTTCGCCTTTCAGAGTGCTGTTGAACAAGGTTTGTTCCTATGTGTTTTTTGTTTGAAGTC
The DNA here is from genome assembly GCF_014754425.2 of Oryx dammah. NCBI lineage: Eukaryota > Metazoa > Chordata > Mammalia > Artiodactyla > Bovidae > Oryx > Oryx dammah. Next base: position 62,922,056 of record NW_024070209.1, read on the forward strand.
GCCCCAAATATCCTCTCTGCTCCTCTTTCTCCACTCAACAAGGAGAAAACTGTTCCATGGACTTCATTTGTTTGTTTCCTTCGGGCCCTGAGGAATTGTCTCTGGTACAGAGAATGTGCAGGATATGAAGAGCAAGTCTTAACATTAGAACATTCCACATTATCAGGGTGGGACCAGTTCAGCTCAGAGGGATTCTGCTGCCACTGAATAGAAGCTGAAAATAAACACAAACATAGACAACATGGTGCACAGGATGCTAACGTTTGCAAAAGATTACACCCAGAGAGACTAGAATGGGAAGGGAAGCCACGCCCACCCTCCCCAGCTCTACCCACCATGCCTTCTCCTTAGAAGACAGCCGCTAACTGTGCCGGAGGACATAGGCAGCCTACTTTCCCTGTCCCCTACATTTCAACTTCGGATCTTGTCAGCTCAGTTTATATTTCAGGATGAGGAAGGGGGAATGCCTATGGGCTGCCGAATAGCACCAAATATTTATAATCTACTGCTGAGCAAGGCATCATGGGAAGAACATGGCACACTTTCCCTGGGCTGGCCAGAGCTTCACTGCCCCATTTCTCAACAGACCTGGCCTGTTTAAGTAAGAGTAATCTGTAAAACAGATTAGCCAGGGCATAGTAAGTAATCAGTTTATCTGCACAATGTTAAGTATAGATGTATCTATTCTTTTTGATTTAGTTAACTGTTCTGCTTAGGTAGACTTCCCTGGTGGCTCAGACGGTAAAATGTCTGTCTACAATGCGGGAGACCCGGGTTCAATCCCTGGGTTGAGAAGATCCCCTGGAGAAGGAAATGGCAATCCACTCTAGTACTAATGCCTAGAAAATCCTATGGAGAGAGGAGCCTGGCAGGCTACCGTCCATGGGGTTGCAAAGAGTCGGACACGACTGAGCGACTTCACTTTCCCTTTCTGCTTAGGTAACATATTCATGATTCATAAATCAAATTATAAAAAGGTATACTACCATGACATCTCATCTGTCCTGTTCCTTCTTCCACCCAACAAACCTGTAGTAACCACCTTTTAAAAGTTGTGTATCCTTCCAGGGTTTATGCAAATTTATCTTTTCTCACCCTTTCTCCCAAAAAAGTAGCATGTCATTCACATGTTCTGGATTTTGCTTTTTGTCCATTGGCGATCTCTCCACATGGGAACAGAGACAACTGATTCATTCCCTTTTTACATGTGAACAGTATCTACTATAAGGATGCACCATGGTTTACTTAACTGGTCCCTTAATAATGAACATTTAGGCTCTTCTGAACCTTTTGCCCTTGAAAACAGTCTTGTGACGAACAACTTTATATATCAGAGTTGTCTTTATACATTAAGATGCCTACTTACTGCTCTGTAACTATCTGACCGTGGTACAGAGATAGAAAGAAGATCTTACAACTGCAAAACCATCTGAAATCAAGACAAAGCCCCTCTAAAGAAAAAACACACACAATTACCTAAGTATATAAAAGGACATTTTGATTTGGTATGATACATATAGACTCCATCCGCATTTGTAGAAGGAGTGAGATGGAATTCAATGATTATTTAAAAGCTTGCTTGTTCTTGTTCTACATTCTTTTCCTTCTCCTGCTCATCACCCCCCACCCAAAGCCTCACCATTCATTCATTCTAGGGGCTAACCATTCTAACAGCATTCTATCTCACAGACACTGTGCCCAAGCAATGACTGTGAGGTGTCTGGTGCTACCTGAGAGAGCAGAGAGCAACCCTGTTTGTCCCTGGTCATTATCTGAACCCAAACCCGAAGGTCTGGCTGGAGGTTCAGGCACAGAGCCATCTGCACCCCTGGGGATGCCTGTAGGCTGCTCCTTGCATCAGAACCTACATCCCAGGTAAACCCCCCCAAAGTCAACAGCAAACGGGACCCTCAGCAGAGCCCAGAGAGAGCCCAAGAGGCAGTCTGAGCCCTTTCGAGACACCGCCTCCAGCACACAGGAGCAGGAAATTCTAAGCTGTTCATGGAGCTGACTCATAATCCTCTTTTCACAAGCATCCTGAAGGTTCTATTCTAAGTTTACCAAAGGGAACATGCCTTCAGGCAGAAGCAGAGCAGCACACAAGTGGTTGCGGCTGGGGCCTCAATGAGCATTTCCTCCATGACAGGTCAAGGTCCCACCAGAAGGGCTAAGAAAAGTACCGAAGAGACCAAATGCCATTTACACCTTCTTGCAGAGGTCACACGCATCATTACCTGTGTTTGCACACAGTGATGGCTTAATTACCCCAGGGATATGGTCAAACATTAAAAATGAATTATGCTTCTTTGGGCCCTAATTGGAACAAACCAAATGTATAAGGGCATTTTTAAAACAAATGGGAAAAAAAACTGAAGATGGATTTGCTATTACGTAAAATTACATAATTACTGTTAATTTTCTTGGGTGTGACCATAGTATTATGGTTATATTTTTAGGTCATTATTTCTTAGAGATACATATTGAAAGATTTATGAATGAAATGATGCATGAAATTTGCTTTAAAATACCCCACCCCACCCTGTCGTCCGCCCCTCCCCCCAAAAGTGTGTGATAAATGACTGCTGAGTCGTGAGTACATGGTGTCCATTACACTGCCTTCTTTATCTTTGAGATTATGTAAATCGCTTTATAAGAAAACAGTTGTTATAATAGCTAAATTCCACTGAGACCTCACTACTGATGAGAACAGGCAGCTCAACCCCTAGGGGTGATACCTCGGCCCCAGATGATAAGAACTGGTGATCACACAAAAGCAAGTCAACTCAGTAAGTACCTGTAACAGAAGAGTCTTTTTCCTGTCAAGTAAGACATGGTTCTCAAACCTGGCTGCACGTTGGGAGTTCTGTGGGTTTTGTCTTTTTTTTGGTAATTGTTTGAGGGCATGGTATGGTTTGGATTTCTCGATTTTTTTTTCAGTTACTTAGGCAATTCTAATGGACAAGCAAAGTTTGAGAATCTTTGTTCCAGAAACCTAACAGAGTGGCTAAGGAAAAGGTCAGAAGTAAATGTGAGCGGACGGGACAGCTGGTTGCTCTCTGCTTGAGTCCACCTGTGACCCCCCTTAGTCTACTCAGTTATCTCTCCAGGGCCCCCAAGTTTGGGGTCCGGGCCAAGCTTCCCTGAATTACTAGTGCAATTAAAGATGACACTAAAGCTATATAGTTAAAAAAAAAAAAAAAAAGAACAAAACAGGGACTTGGCAAATAGATAAAAACCAGAAGCTGGGCCTACTTTAAATCCAGACAAGCGAGGACCTGTTATCTGGCTTGCAGTTCACAGGCAGTGTTCCACTGACTGTCAGCCCTCACCCACCCAGTATTAAGGGCCAATGTGCGTCCTGCTGATGCCAGACTGTGTTCGTTACAGAAAAGCTTCTGTGGCTGGTTGGTCTTAGGCAGCTTAATGGGTGAGAGCTGCTGGGCGATGCCTAACAGCTGGCCTTATTCAAAGCAGAGAGGAAGTGGCAATTCTTCTCTTGGGAGTGTGAGCCTCACCTCACAGAGGGACTGGGGAAATTTTCCTGCAACAGGTGGCATATTCTGCTCTACAACTGTGGGCCTGCGCCCACATTCTTGTGGCAATGGGGTTCATTCTGGTGTCGTTCTCAGGGCCCCGGAAGAGGTGGGGGGCCTCCATCTGTGGATGCTCCTCGTGGATGGGAACCCTCTGACCCTCCCTCACGACCACCCTGAAGTATTCCCTCTTTACACAGGACAGAAATGAGGCCCAGGCAACGCGATGACACCATCATCAGCCTGGCAATCGACAGCAGAGCAAATTCCAAAGCCTTTTTCCACAGCCACCTCCTCCAAGATAAACTGCACATGGCTCCACTCACTCTCACCTGTAGGAAATAATCCAAAGGCTTCTGGTGGCCTGGCCTTTCTGGATGAACCTGTGAGTCACCATGAGCCTAAAGATACAAAATCCTTGAACTTTTCTTCTATCACTTCACAGGAACATGCAGCTGTCCTCTGCCCTGATGAACCTCAGCTGAGAGCCACTCACCAGCTACTCCATGGAACCCAGAAGGAGAGAGGAGTCCTTCTCACATGCCCAGCTTTAGAGTCCTGGTGAAGAACACCAAGCTGAGGACCCTCCCCTAGAGAAACACACACGCACACACAGACACACACTCACACCTTCAGATTTGAATTCTGTGTATCACAAAGGGTAAACAGACCTGGAATACAAGTCAACCCAGGGCCAAAGCCAGACTTTGGCCTCTACTCCTTGAATGTGGGAAACCTCCTGCTTCCAGCCAGCTCCATCAGAAGCTACACAAGAGCCAAAGGCAAGGCCAACTCAGCTGGTAGTTAATACAGTAGGGGTGCGTGTGTGTGTGCTAAGTATCTTCAGTTGTATTTGACTCTTGGCGACCCTGTGGACTGTAAGCCCTCAGGCTCCTCTGTCCAAGGGATTCTCCAGGCAAGAATACTGGAGTGGGTTGCCATGTCCTCCTCCAGGGGATCTTCCTGACCCAGGGATTGAACCTGCCTCTCCTGTGTCTTCTGCATCGGCAGGTGGGTTCTCTACCACGAGTGCTACCTGGGAAGCCCACAGTAGGTGTAAGTAAGACTAATTTTCACTTCCAAAACACAGCCTTACAGGTCTTAGTCAATACTGCCCCCTCACCCTCAAACCCCTGCCTTTAAAGTTTTGTCCTAAAAGACTCTGCTATTGTTTCAAAGATGCTGTAAGCCAAAGCTGCCTGGAATCCTTCTTCTGAAACTACCTTCATGGCTAGTCTTATAATAAATGAGCCATTAAAATAAAATTAAAAAAAAAAAAAAAAGAGCAATCCTTACTTTTTGGCTAAGCACCATTTCTTAACTTATTAGATCCATCCGCTAAAGCTTATTCTTGACTTATTCACCAAACTTAGCTCTGATGAACTTAAGGCCATTTCCAAAATCTACCTGCCTTTACAACAGAAATATTTAATATATCATCTTTTTTTTTTTTTCTTCTGAAGAGTTCCAAAAAGGTTTCTGAAAATGTTTCAAGAATTGGTTGGGAGATGGAGATGGGCATGGCGGCTCCTGATCACAGCTTTGAAAGATAAATGCCAAGTATCAAGGTACATACTCAGATACAAAAGTATATGCTCTGATACAGTTGCCTTAAAACAACCAAAAATCAAGCTACATGCTCACACCTTATGGTACATTTTTTATGTGATTAAAATCCATCAGGCAGCATCAAATGGCATTATCATTGTTGTTTGGCCACTCAATCGTGTCCGACTCTTTGCAACCCCATGAACTGCAGCACGTCAGACTTACCTGTCCTTCAGTATGTTCCGAAGTTTGCAAATGGCATTAATAATAATCATAATGCAATGTTAGTTGACACTGACCTGACGTGCCAAGGACACTGTGCCTCCGTGTGTCCTCCTGAAACCCCACAGCAGTTATCTGAAGCAGGGCCTGTGAGGATCCGCCCTTTACCACCCAGAGAATGGAGAACCCAGTCTACGAAGCCACAGAGCAGCAGAACCAGAGTGGTCTGACTCGAGCATATGGCTCTCAACCCCTGGGCACACTGCCAAACCTCACCCAGTCAGCAGCCACCAGCAGAACTGCCCTTTATGCACTAACCCAACAGTGGCAGGGCACCCTGGAGAGGCAAAGAGAACATCTATCAAGGCGGCCCTGGGCCTTCCACCACGACACATGGGGAGGAGGTTGTGTAGCACATAGCATTTCAAAGGCCGGGTGAGCAGCTGTCCTCCCAGCAAAGATCAGAAGCACCCACATATTCAATTCTCAGCCCAGCTAGTTCAGCAACCCAGGACTGAACCCTGCCCTGGTGTCCTGCCCCAGCCTGCACCACTGATGGGTAGATAACCAACCAATGCTTATGCGGAATGGAGCAACGCATCCATGGGCTGGTCTGGGCGGTGCTGAGAGACACCCTATGGTTAAACACTCGGAGCTCGAGTCGCACAGTCCAAGCTGCTCTCCCTGACCCATCGATTTCTAGCTGAGTTCTCGGACAACTTATTTCATCTTTCTAAACTGCATTTTCTCCATATGTAAAATGGCACCTACTCTGGGGTACCTTAAAATCTGTGATGCCAATTAAGTGTACATGTAATAAAGAGCATCACACCAGAGTGAGCACTTAATAAATGCTAGTTCTCAGCAAAGGTTCAGTATACGACAGGCAGTGCAGACCGAAGATGTCAGAATCACAGAGTACCTCGGGGGAGGGTTCTCCTCCCCCCTCCACTGGGTAGCACCGGTGCCCAAGCAGAGAAATTCGACTGTGTCATATCCTTTGGCAAATGATAACTATACAATCCATCAGGTTCTTCCTGGACCTCTGAAGTCAACCTGAAACTCCTCCCTGTAACAGGGAATTACTTGGGGTTTTCAAACACCAGTGGAATTTCCCCCTTTTCTCTTGAAAGGCCATCCTGACATTAGGAGGTTGGCTGTGGTTCTGTACTTCTCAAAGCAGGGGTTTCCTAAGCTTCACATTTACTTCGCATTTTCCCAAGATATGTTACACTTGAATAACCACTCGAAAGGCGGTAGGGAGTTGGGGAGTGTTACAGACCTGGGGACTGGTCTACAATAGTGGCTTCCCAGGCCCGTCTGGAGGGTTCCTGGGCTGGCAGCTACTGGAGCCTGAACTGGGGGCAGAGGAACAATCTACCCAAGAGAATGAAACAAAAAAACAAGCCCCCTGGACCTCACCATGCCTTACAGGTCCCAAGACGACAGAGAGGAAGAGCTGTGAATTTGGGGGAAAAAAAAAAAAAGGCTTCTTTCCAGAAGCCTAAGGAGAAAAAAGTCAGTGAGGAAGGGTGCTGTTGAAAAGATTTTAAAAAATTCCTGCTGCTGCTTATTAAGCTGTTAACACTACCTGGAAGGAGGGTGTCTCACCCACAGCCCTGAGCGGTCTTAGGTTATGGCTGGTCACCCCTCAGCCAGGCCACCAGGGAGAGGAGCTTCTGGGACTTATATTCACCTCGAAGCCCCAACTGGCAGCTGACCTCACAGCCCCATCCTATAGATTGTAACGTGAGCCCCACATGTGATTGAAGTTTTTCTAGCAGTCACGCTTAAAAAGCAATGAAACCGTGGCAAAACTCATTATTAGAAAATAGAGATGACAGAATCCAGTATATCTAAAATATCTCCGTTTCGACACTCATCAGGACGGAAGAATTACCAACGAGGTATTTTACACTTTTTTTCCTTGGTACTAAGCCTTCAAAATTCAAGTGTATTTTATACTTACAGCCCAGGTTGGGCTCACACCAGCTTTGTTTCAAGTGCACAGCAGCCCAGGTGGCCAACAGCTAAGGTAGTGTGGGTCTAGAGCAGTAGGCTGTTCCCAATCTGGTCACTGGAATTGCCAAGGGGGAGGCGGCGGCGCCTAGTGCAAAACATGACACCCCAACCCCACCTGGGAAGGGCTCAGCGAAAGGCCCTGGCTATCCTCCAAGTTCCGCTGCGGCGCAAGGCGCCACCCACACAGCCTGGTCCCCACAGCCTCTTCCCTCTGAAAGAGCTATACAAGGCTTACATTGAAAATAGACCCACCAGTGGCTAGCTTGGTACTGGTAAGCACAAAAAACAGGAAACCAAAGACAGTCTCCCAGAGGTGGACTCACTGGGCCGAGGAGTAAGGTGCCCAGGCCTGCTGAACCAAGCTGGTCTAATTTGTCTACTGGGTCTGAGCTTGGCCCCAAGCTTCAACGTGACTCTTCTCTTTTTCTTTGAGTAGTCATGAACACCGTGTATACCTCATCTGTGAAAGGAAGAGGGAAGGTGGAAGATGATGCAAGAACACATTATGGTCCTCGGAGGGGTACTTGGAACACTTCAAGGGGGCAGAGATATTTCTAGAGCTATTATTCTGCAATGGATACACAACAGGGCATTTAATATGTTTGTTTTTAAAATTTATTTATTTGGCTGTGCTGGGTCTCAGTTGGGATGTTAGTTGCGACATGTGGGATCTAGTTCCCTGACCGGGGATTGAACCTGGGCCCCTGGCATTGGGAGCACAGTGTCTTAGTGACTGGACCACCAGGGAAATTCCAGCAGGGCATTTAAATGTCCTCAGACAGGGCTCTAGGCAGCTGTCATTTATCTCCTGAGGACCCTGGCCAGAAAGAGGCCACCTTTAACCTGGTGGAGGTGGGCTGACCATGCCCATCAACATCCCCTGCAGGTCCCACCATCACCTGGGCTTCCAGAGCACAGGCTAAGCTTTTCTGCTTTAGCCTTACTCGCCGGGAAGCCTAAATCAAGATCCTTCAAAGGAAAAGCCTGACACACCGGGTATGGAAAAGTTCTCTTATCATTTGGAGAAAATAATTTAGGGCTGGGTAGATAAACATGTACAGGAAATACTTCTATAGAGGTCTTGATCCTCTGAAGATTAATAACCCACAAAACTGGAGACCAGCCTCAAACTCGGAGGAAATAGGCAAGTTATAAAAACAGGAAGAACGGGAAGTTTATTTTTGGATGAATATTTGTTCTAGTGAAGCTCTCGATCCTGACAAAAACCTTGATCTGCAGGTCATTTGCTGTGGCGGAGCAGCTGCTGCATGTGTTTCCACAAGCCGTCCCACCAGAGATTTCCGGGTCTTTCTGGAAAGGGCCTCGCCCCACTCCTGCAAAACATCTGCTTTGCTGCCACCACTCAGGGCCTCTTTCCTCTCGCATTCCTGCTAGAAAGCCTGGCCATCGCCACCAGACCCCTCTGCCTCTGTCCCCAGGGCTCGAGGCTGGCCCATCTCCCCCAAGGTGTTCCTCTGGGCTTCTGCCACATCTGTTCCTGTGTGATACGATCAGCCTTCCTCCACGACTGCCAGCCCACCTGGCCCCACCAGCCTCTCCGTTTCTCAGTCTATAACCCCTGTCACCACACCTTCCGTGGCTCCTGGTTGCTTTGAGAAGAAAAGCCAAATCTTTTCCAGTTTGGTAAGACAGAGCTCTACACAGTCTGGTCCAGCCCATTTTTACAGCCCTAACTCTATGCAGGACTGGCTATGTGATTTGTGGGACCCTTGAAAATGGAAATTAATTTGTAGGGCCATTTGTTCGAAAATTACTAAGGATTTTAGAATGGCAAGAGCAGAGCATTAAATTGTGGTGGGGACCTTGTAAGCTGAAGTGCCATGCGGCGGCAATGGCTGCACATCCATGAGGCGGGCCTCCACCAACCCGCCTCCCTCAGACCCACCCCAGAAGGCAGTGGGCATGGCTACCACTAAGAACCCTTCTCACCCTCCTCACCCTCACTGACCAGCATCCCTCCCCTCTGTCCTCTCAGGTAACCAGTTCAGAGGCCCCTTCCACTGGTTCACAATATAGTTTAATTTACCAGTCTCTTCTTCACATCTGAGTTAGGCCAAGAGTCCCAGGGCTCCATGTTCATTGCTTAGCCAATTCTGTGCTCTTCCCTCCCACCTTTCCAGAATAAAATTTGGTACACACATTAGAGAAGCAAAGTGAAGTGGCTCAGTTGTGTCCGACTCTCTGTGACCCCATGGACTGTGTAGCCTGCCACACTCCTCCGCCCATGGGATTTCCAGGTAAGAATACTGGAGTGGGTTGCCATTTCCTTCTCCAGGGGATCTTCCTGACCCAGGCATCGAACCTGGGTCTCCTGCACTGCAGGTAGACTCTTTACCATCTGAGCCACCAGAGAAGCTAGGTCTCTACAAATTTCTACTAAATAGCCACTAGGAATACTGCCCTCTGCCTCTAACAGCCAATTACAAAGCCTCCTATGACCTTGCCAAGTGACCTGTTAAAGGAATACTTTTAAAAAAATTCCCTCAAGATTTGCTTTTCCATAAGAGATGCCTAGGTTCTCCAGAGAAGTAATCACACGAGTTTTGAGGATGTCTGAACAGGAACTTCCATTAACCACCGTTATGAAACCTACTGGCTGGACACCAAGGCGGCACACATTGACTTTGGCAGCGGCTTCACAAGTGGCCCAGCTGGCACAGAGGCAGAAATCTCACCACCCTGCTGGCTGCAGCCAGCTCTGGCAGGGCGGGGGTGGGGAGGAATGGAAGAGGGACAGGAAACAGGAGAGCCAGCATACCCTCCCACCTCTCAAGGGGAGAGGGAGCCATGTTTAATTTAATGCCCTATGAACTATGAATGGGAAGTTCAAGACAAGAAACTGGGGTTCTCACCTAAAAGCTTGAAATGGTTTTCTCGTTTCCATTAACATGATGAACTTCTCAGGGAAAATGTTTATGGGCCCTTAAGTTCCTTTTGAGTGCAGAAGCAGAGATAAGGAGCAGAAGAGAGGGACAATGATCACCATTACTTGTTAAAGGATGACCCAATTTTTTATTCTTTAAAGAAAAAAAAATACTGGAAATCCCAAACAGCTTTCTATATATTCAGGCGAGGTAGATTTTTCTAGCAACTGTCATCTGATCATTCTTATGGGAGACGATGGGGCCGAGGAAGGGAAGGATACTGTATCAGAAACCACAGGTATTAACTATATGTGCCCTCTGGTATTAAAAGATCTTCATGGGACCTCCTCTCCCAATAAGTCACTCAGTAAGAGTAACCATAGTAACAGCAGCAGCTATGATTGATGAGCAGGTTAATCACCGGGTGAGGGCTGGACCAGCTGTTCTCAGTCACATCTCTCTTGGCATTGAGATCATCTATACTTTCCTCATTTATTGGTTCCCCTGTTTATTGTGCAGCTCCCTCTTAAGAATGGAAGGTTACCTCTGATTACCCAAGACCCAGCACTGCGTTGCCAGCCTAGTAAGGTCTTAACATCATCATGGATTTATCAAGAGGATATCTCCATCCTTACAGTCTGGTTCCCAGTTTAGAGAGGAAGAGAAATCAAGGTTCATGGTGGGTGTCTAAGGAAGGACATTGCAGGTTTTGGCTCTTCAGATGTCACTCTGTGGTTGTTGGGCACTTTGTTGTTTCAGAAGTTCCAGGCCTCCCATCTTTTACAACACCCCCTCAAGAGCCCTGCTTTCCCTGCCATGCAAACATTTCCCACTGTTGGCTCTTTAAGAGGTACATTTTTTTTTTAAACCTGAAGCTGATTTCAGTATTAAAGAAAAATACCTCGATTGTGAAGTATTCAGCAAATACTCTAAATATCTAAAAGTCCTATATGTGGAATCTAGAAAAATGATACAGATGAACTTATTTGCAAATAAGAAATAGAGACCCAGATATAGAGAACAAACTTAGGGATATTACAGGGGTAAGGTGGAGTGGGATGAATTGCTGCTGCTAAGTCGCTTCAGTCGCGTCCAACTCTGTGCGACCCCATAGACGGCAGCCCACCAGGCTCCCCCGTCCCTGGGATTCTCTAGGCAAGAACACTGGAGTCGGTTGCCATTTCCTTCTCCAATGCATGAAAGTGAAAGGTGAAAGTGAAGTCGCTCAGTCGAGACCCCATGGACACTACTATATATAAAATAGATAACTAACAAGAACCTCCTGTATAGCACACAGAACTATACTCAAGGCTTTGTGATGACCTAAATGGGAAGGAAATCTAAAAAAAGAGGGGACGTAGGTTTATGTATAGCTGATTCACTTTGTTGCACAGCAGAAACACAACATTGTAAAGCAACTATACTTCAATAAAAAAATTTTTTTAAATAATAAAATAAATCCTCTAAGTGGGGTCTGGAGGGCCCTCCAATGTGATGGGGTAATTTTGTGGGGGAGTATCCTAAAAGGCTTCTGTAGGGTGGGTTACGTGGTCAGGACTCATTCATTGCTGGTTTCCCCAGCTGTCAGTACAGAATGCAGGAGATGGAAGTTACAAATGGCTACCAGAACAGTCTCCTCCTTAGTCTGTGCTCCAGCCTCTAGGCTGTACTTTCTCAGTTTACTGAACGGACAGTATCAGCTAAATATACTCAATTCTAATATGAGTGAGTGAAAAATAATACAAAAATTGCAAATATACTGGGTAAGTGCTTCCAAATTATATTTGAAATAAACAGGACTTAGGGTGGAAAGGTTTGGTAATTCTGCACATGTAAACTCCAGAGTGAAGATACTATAGCATTTAATTAATCAAAATTGGAAATATTAAAGTAATGAGCCCTAGGAAACACAGACTGCAGAGTTTCTTCCAATTCAGGATCTGTCTAGATTAAAACGCTAGACTGGAGAAAGCACAAGCTGGAATCAAGATTGCCGGGAGAAATATCAATAACCTCAGATATGCAGATGACACCATCCTTATGGCAGAAAGTGAAGAAGAACTAAAGAGCCTCTTGGTGAAAGTGAAAGAGGAGAGTGAAAAAGTTGGCTTAAAGCTCAACATTCAGAAAACTAAGTTCATGGCATCCAGTCCCATCACTTCATGGCAGATAGATGGGGAAACAGTGGCTGACTTTATTTTTCTGGGCTCCAAAATCACTGCAGATGGTGACTGCAGCCAAGAAACTAAAAGACGCTTACTCCTTGGAACAAACGTTATGAGCAACCTAGGCAGCATATTAAAAAGCAGAGACATTATTTTGTCAGCAAAGGTCCGGTCCGTCTAGTCAAGGCTATGGTTTTTCTAGTGGTCATGGATGGATGTGACAGTTGGACTATAAGGAAAGCTGAGCGCCGAAGAACTGATGCTTTTGAACTGTGGTGTTGAAGAAGACTCTTGAGAGTCCCTTGGACTACAAGGAGATCCAACCAGTCCATCCTAAAGGAGATCAGTCCTGGGTGTTCACTGGAAGGACTGATATTGAAGCTGAAACTCCAATACTTTGGCCACCTGATGTGAAGAGCTGACTCATTTGAAAAGACCCTGATACTGGGAATGATTGAGAGCAGGAGGAAAAGGGGACAACAGAGGATGAGATGGTTGGATGGCTTCACTGACTCGATGGACGTGGGTTTGGGTGTACTCTGGGAGTTGGTGATGGTCAGGGAGGCCTGGTGTGCTGTGGTTCATGGGGTCATGACTGAACTGATACTGATTAACTAAAAATGCAAATTTTAACCTAAACATATAATTTTAGGTAAAAAGGGAATCTACAAACACCGAAAAACTAGGGAGAGCAAACATCTAAAAGCTAGTGTCAAGGCCAAGGTTAGTGCATTAGCCAGCCTTACCCGATGCTGTGTGCAGGCCAGTACTTTAACACAGTGTGTTTGGAGGGGAGAGGTTTAACCTGAGTCAATCCAGAGCATACAAAACTGAATGTGAGCCCTTGAGGCAAGGATCGCGTGTCTCCCATTAGGGGTAGGGCCAGAGACATCATCAGTGCTGACAAAAGGTGGGTGAGGTAATGCCAGCCCAGGGCGCCTTGAGGGCGGGCCGCCCCATCCCCACCCCCGCCTCCCATTCTGGGAGGTGCTCAGATTAGCCAAGGTCCTGGCCACGGGCTTGTGACTCCATTTCTGGAGACTTCTCCAACAGTGAGGACCTTCACAAACAGCTCTGCAGTCTGCCTTGGTGAGGGTGTCTGGGAGGGCCTGGTGTCCCTCACTGGGGGGTTTATCATGTGCTCTTAGGGGCTGTTATCAGTGGCACAGGAAGTCCCTCGGTGTCCTCTGCAGACTCCACCAGCACAGACAAGGGGTCAAAACCAGGGTGGAGGGAGAGCGTGGTGAGAAAGCAATTTTCACCCTTACATACACACAGTCTCTCCTGGTGTGTCCTTGGTTATTTCCTAGGTCCCCAAAACAAAACCCAAACTCTTGAGCACGTGGTCCAATATTACAAATTTCTGTATTTTTACCATGTATTGAGAATATGTTATTATAAATTTAATCATATGATCCTCCCTCAGTCTAGCGCCCAGCCCATGCTCCCCCACCGTGTCCCTGGCTGAGAGGTAAACTGCTGTCCTGAGCAACCACACAAGCCATCAATTCAACCAGTGTCCACAGGCAGTGCAGGCCAATCGTCTAGGGAGCTGCCTCTGCTGGGGGAGGGGGACACAAGACCCCACATTTCTAACAGCTCCTCAGGGATGCTGGCCCTGTGAAAAGGCCCTTTGCCTCAGAGCTGTGCCCCAACATCAGGAATTCATTTGGCAACTCTCCCTTCTTCTTGTCCCAGCAGATGCCTCATACCCCTTCCAGAGGCAGCAATACAAAGATAGATTAGTCTTATTTTTTTAAAGGGAACATCTTGCCTTGGGAAGCACAGTCTTTCCCTTGAAACTTATAAGATTCTGAAGACACTCTACTTTTACAATTAAGAATAATTTTGCTACTTTATTTCCCTTTTACCTCCTAAAAAAGTAGGCAGGAGGGCGATTCCAGGTAGATTCTTTGAAAACATTAACACAGGGTTCAACTTCAAACTTTGTTTTAGCCTAAAGATCTCAGTCTCCATAAGTATCTAAAACTTTGTCAAATAACAGATTTCTAAGATTCTAAAGCAAAACAAATCCCTCCCCCTCAACAAACACCTAAAAAGAAATGGAGATTTTGTGTTTCTGCCTCAGGGATGAGGAACACCAGTGCCCTCTCACTGTTCAATTAATGTGACAAAACAAACAATTATCAAGAAACTCTGGCAGGGTTCTCAGCAAGGTACAAGTTCAGACAATGGCTGAAGGCATTTCTTTTAGGTACAGAAATGGAGCTGCTCTAACATGAATGAGAGTTAAGAAGCTATCAGCTATGCACAGATTTTAAAGGAGCTGGAAATGCTACAGGAGCAAAACTACATACGTTTAACAAACATGTGGTACATGTTTAATATCTGGAAAGTAAAGCAAGTTTGTTGAAGAAATATTTTAAGCAAGCAAAAAAGATATATACTACCTGTGATCCACCACCTAGAGAACACTACTGCTGACAAAGCCAACTGCAATCAAGAGTCTTAGTTGGACAAAGCCAGGTATCCTGATACACTGGGGCTTCCCTGGGGACTCAGTGATTAAGAATCCAACTGCCAAAGCAGGAGATGCAGGCTCGATCTCTGGGTCAGGAAGCTCCCCTGGAGAAGAAAATGGCAACCCACTCTAGTATTCTTGCCTGGAGAATTCCATGGACAGAGGAGCCTGGCGGGCTACAGTCTGGGGGGTCGCAAAGAGTCGGATACGACTGAGTAAGTTGCACACACACGTCTGATGGTCTGGGGAGAGGAACCAAAATCACCTTCAGAGAGAATGACTGGTGAGCCAGACTTGACAAAAAAAAAAAAAAAAGGAAAAGGAGAAGTGTTTCCTGAAATAACCAAAGCTGCACCTGGACCCAGCCCTTCACCACAAGATCATGCAGCAAAACTGAAAGAACGCTGTCTCCAGAGGTCACTGACTCTGCTATGGAAATCCCCACCCCAGTCTCCGGATGAGGGGAAGGTGTTTCCTCTGCTGGAGGTCAGTTGCAGTCCTGGCCACGGCAGGGGCTGAGAGAAGCAGCACTAGGTCTAACATGGCCAATACAGTGGCCTGTGGAGGGCAGCAATGACATAATTGTCAAGAGGGGCTGTAAAGGGAGTTCTACAACCCTGACTGAGTTCACACCCAGACTCTATCAAAAACTGTGGGGACTGTGGGCAAATTACTCCCTGTCTCTGTAAAAGAAGGCGGAGCACTGAAGAATCGATGCTTTTGAACAGTGGTGCCGGAGAAGACTCCTGACAGTCCCTTGGACTGCAAGGAGGTCAAACCAGTCAATCCTAAAGGAAATCAACCCTGAACATTCAATGGAAGGACTGAAGCTGAAGCTCCAATACTTTGGCCACATGATGCAAAGAGCTGACTCACTGGAAAAGACTCTGATGCTGGGAAAGACTGAAGGCAAAAGGAGAAGAGGGTGGCAGAGAATGAGATGGCTGGATGGCATCATTAACTCAACCGATATGAATCTGAGCAAACTCTGGGAGATGGTGAAGGACAGGGAAGCCTGGCGTGCTGCAGTCCACGGGGTCGCGAAGAGTCGGACACGACTTAGCGACTAAAGACAACAAATGCCTCTGTAAAGGGGGATGTGACAACAGAAATTATTTGAATAAAGATGAACTTAGTGATAGATATCACCAAGTTGCTTTCCAGAAAGGGTACACTAAATTCCACTTCCAGCAGCAGTGTATGAAAAACGCCCCCTCACTAAAGCCATGCCAGTATTAAAGATATTTTTCTATTTGATATTTAATAACAATTGAAAGGGCTATAGTTTCATTTGCATTACTTTGTTAGTTGGGGAATAACTGCTATAAAACTGCTACTATGTTTCCACTGCATTACTTTAGTAATTTGTTGGGATGACTATTTTGTTCCATGTTTAACCAACTTTAATGTTCTCTTTTAGCCAGTTAGCTTAGCATTTTTAAAAATATTAAGTTATCTATTTTTCTATCGGTTTTCTTAGTGTCTCTTTTTGTAATTTCCTGAACTCTTCAGAGTTTATATTAATTCTATATATCACAAGCAAGGCACTTTTTTTTTGCTTTTCATATCTGTTAAATTGTCTTGTGATATCACACAAACCAAAGTTTGGAGATGTATCAGTGAGTTTCTGTGTAATTTCTTCCAATACTTCTATTTGTGGGCAATCATTCTTCCCTTAAAGATGAGTTAAACATCTACTTATGAGTTCTTCTAGTTTACTATTTTAAGGTTTCCACTTTTTAAATATTTACTTTATAGTTCTGAGATAAAATGTGAGGTGAGGCTCTACGTTCTAAGGAAATCATAAAACCCATGGTACAATGGAGTTATGTTGAAATGGGGAAATTGTTAAGAAATTACATCCACAGGATCCAAACGGGATTTACATGGGACCTACTCTCAGTAATGAATTAGCTCACTAAAACACTGTACTTGACAATAAATAGGATTAATCAGAACATGCCAGGGACACTCAGTCCTCCTCCTTCCCCAGCCCTGCGCTCCCTCAGTGTGGTCTGGATTGCTGGGAGCTGAAGGAAAAGGCTGAGAGATAAAAGCAGAGGGCAGCACAATGAGATGGGTGGGTTGGGGATGATCCATCAGGCCCTTTTGGTCCCAGAACTCAAAGGATGAAAGATGCTATCTTCATTACACAGTAGAAAATAAGGAACCATGAGGAGCCTGTTAGGAGTTTAAAACCGATTTCTCCTTTGCCTCCTTCTCAAAAGGCAAAAGATCACGGAACTAGCTGCTGCTGCTGCTGCTGCTAAGTTGCTTCAGTCGTGTCTGACTCTGTGCAACCCCATAGACGGCAGCCCACCAAGCTCCCCTGTCCCTGGGATTCTCCAGGCAAGAACACTGGAGCGGGTTGCCATTTCCTTCTCCAATGCATAAAAGTGAAAAGTGAACGTGAAGTGGCTCAGTCGTGTCCAACTCTAAGCGACCCCATGGACTGCAGCCTACCAGGCTCCTCAGCCCATGGGATTTTCCAGGCAAGAGTACTTGAGTGGGTTGTCATTGCCTTCTCCACTGAACTAGCTATTAACTAGCTATTTTTCTTATACAAAGTTTTTGGTACAGAGATCAAAACAATGTAGCATCATGTTATCCAAAATAACACTGAGGACAGCATTCAGCCACCTCTTAGCTGCTGCACAGAGAGGCACTGCTGTCGCGGGGGGCACACTACGTGGGGAATGGTCACCTCTCCCCAACCTGGCCCTCCACTTGGGCCTTCAACCCCAAATCCAGAGCTGGAGACTACAGTTTTACTAAATGCCTGTTTGTTGAATAATCATAGTTTTTGCCTTTGTGATAATCATAATAAACGGATTTACCAGATATAAAAAAGAGATTTTGATGTCTCCTGGTCTGTGGCCCCCTTCTCCAAAAAACCACCTCAAATATCCTCTCATACTGGGGAGCATATGGACTAGTCTTTTTGAAGAAGTCATTCATTCATTCAACAACTGTCATTGCAAATTGACAGGCTACTCCTGATAAAGGGAGAAGAAAGCCATGGTGCAGTCAGAAAGATTTGGGTTCCAGACTTCAGCTCCCCCACTTATCAGCTGGGGAACCTGCATAAACTACAAAATTTCTGAACCTGGGCGCCTCCTCTCTAAAATACGCTTAAAACCACACAAGTAAAGGTTGCTGTAAGGACTACTAAGGAGGTGGGAGAAGTACCCAGGCAAGAAAACTGTAAAATGAAAATCAATAGTGACTGTTACCTGTGGCGGCGGCGGTGGGGAGTTGTGGGGGGAGGGCAGGGCGGGAAAAGCTCTGCCTGTGTTATATGCATCTGTGGACAAGACGGCTCCTCAGATGTAAATTTTTTAAAGTCCAGCAGATAATTTAAATTCTCATTTCCTCCCAGGTAGCTAAGCTGCTAGAAATAGACCAACCACAATAGACCAACCACAGCTCAACAACTAAACAATTACACATCATTAGGTTCGGCGAGATGAGTCCGCAGATGAATCCCGGCTTTTAACATTCACAGGCGTCTGGCAAAGTGCGCTGCTTTTAGAGGTGGGTCACGGTTGGGAGGTGGCTGCTGGCGCCTGCACAGGCTTCTCTGTCGGGAAGCCGCTGTGAATGGACACGAACAGGGCTTAATGGACCTTCTGTTTTAAAGCAGCCTCAATAAACCCCTGAACTGAGGACTACCTTCGAGCCAAATCTGACGGAGGAACACACACTATCTGAAGACTGGTTTCTTATCAGTATGTTTCATAGACACTCATCAAACCCTCACCTGACCCACTGGAACTTGACGAGAGAAGCGCACTCCCCTGGAGTTTACGGAATGCCCGTGGGGGCGGGGCTCCTCCCTCTGTGTCTTCCGTCCATTTCTGATACTGGGCTTGCCAGGAGCCCTGAGCTGTCTTGCTTATTATCTCCTGGCACATCAAGCCCAGTTCTGACCACAGTGAGACTCAAAGAAGGTGGAAGGGATAGTCTTATATGAATTAAAAAATTTTTTTATCAACCAATACATTTTCATATGATGCTACTTCCATGTCTTATTTTAGGTAACTTTATGCCAATCCAAGTGATGTTTATTTATTTCCTAAACGAGGAAAGTGAGACTGCTTCAGGTTGGCGTTGACTCTAGCCACAAGGGGTCCAGAGATGTCTGGTGACCAGGACTTGCCCCATCTTTCAACTTCCCTCTATCACCAGATCCTCCCAAGGGGTCCAGCCCACTGGCCGCTCATCCACATGCCGCTGCTCAACTTCCTTAATTTCATCCTAGGTTTTTGTCCAACCTGGGGTCTACGTGTCCAGTGTTGCCCCATTTCCCCACGCCCACAAGCTCTTCTCTCCCCAACTTTAACCCTCCACAGATTTCATCTATCACTCATCCCAGCCCAACCATCCCTCAAGGACACCTCCCAGTTTTCCTCCAACAACTGCATCCGTAAGACAGAAGTCGGAAACCTCGGCCACTGGACTCGCCCCATCTTTAGCTGCCACCCTAAGTGTCCCATCTTTGCGCTTCCTGTCCTCCCCAGCCGGTCCTTCCCACCATCTCTCATAGGCTCCCACGGGGGTCTGGCTGACCTCTCTGCCTCTGACCTCAAGTCCGTCTTGCACATCACTACCCAATTCCACTTGAGGCAAGTCACTTAGCCTCGCTAAACTTTCAGTTTCCCCACCAGTAGGGGGCATGGATAACACCATCGTAAAGGGCTGTTATGAGGTTGCGAGACATTAGAGGTTGTGAGACATTAGAGGTTGTCAGGCACCTGGCGTCAAACTCAAATGTCTCTGCCTTACAGTCCTGCAGCAATCCCTTCACACCTTGTGAAAAACCATCCATGGCTCCCTATGGCTTGCAGAGGAGTGAGTTCCGCATTCAAGGTGTTTTCTTCCATCTGCCCCAAACCACTGTTTTTAAATCTTACCTTTCAAACTAGTCCTTTTCCCCTCACATGTCTCGGCCAATACCTGTTCTGTCTTAGAGGCCAAAGGTTTGAGATTTGGAATCAGACTGTCTTGGGTTCAGATTTCCATTCTAAACACTTATGAGCTTCCTTGGGCAAATTACTGAAGTGCTCCAGGTCTTATCTACTTATTTACTTGGATGTTCCAGGTCTTGGTGGCGTCACATCCAATCGTCAGTCTTCGTTGCAGTATACGGGACCTTCAGCAGTAGCATGAGGGACCTTTAATTGGTTCATGAGAACTCTTGGTTGTGGCACATGGGATCTAGTCCCCTGACCAGGGATAGAACCTGGGCCCCCTACACCAGGAGCATGGAGTCTTAGCCACTGGACCACCAGGGAAGTCCCTTGGATTTAGTTTGTTCACAGGAAAGAAGCTGCTCTGAGGATTACCTGGGATAACCAAGGTGATGCCTCAGTCAAGCGCCTGGAGTGCAGGGAGCACTCAGTAAGCACTGACTACTCTTCTTCTGAGTCCTATCCATCCTCTTGCTCTGCAATCTGAATATGTGTTAAATACTTTGACCTACAACACCTCCCTCTCTGCACCGCTAAGCCTGTCCTGTAAGGCTCAACCCAGATGTCACCTTCTCCATGAGGGGTTTACCTGAAACCCACCCACCTAATCTCCTTCCCCTTCTAAAAATCTACAGCAAGTGGCCTTACTCTTGGGCCCTTCATGGTGAAAGCTCCTGAGTGTCTGCCCTACTGTAAGATGCCCTGGACTTGGCTGACGACATTTATGGACAGGCCCCATGCCTGATTCATCTTTGTGTTCGCCACATAGTCCTGCATAGGGCAGAACGTTGGTAAATATTTGCTGAGTGAAAGAACAAATTTTTGGAGGAAAGGCAAGAGAGAGTTCCAAGCTTTGAAGACTAAGGACCCAGCACCATGGTGTAACTGAGCAACAGGACAGAGATGAATTTGTCCCGGGACACACCGGAGAAGTAAAGAAAGGTTTATTCCAAAGGAGCACTGAAGCCAAACTACACAAAGTAAAATGAAGTCAGCCTCCTCCTGTCTACTGCAAGTGAAGCCTGGCTGCCCCTACCAGAGCCAAGAGTGGCAGCCATTTTAAACAAATAAGTCACGCTGCCTCTGGGCACAAACAGCCCTCCAGGCTTCAGTCCTGAGGGGAGGGACTTATATCCTGTGCTTGAAAAACTAGATCTTGGATCCCAAGAGGCTATTCTAAACTTCTACCAGGCATGTCTGCTTAGCAGTTCACTCCTTAAAATGCTGCTAACAAGTACAGCTGCATTCTTAATCACTTACACCCCACAACCAACTAAAGATAGCTTGAGGAGGTCTGCCATATGCCAAATTCTTCTTTTAAATAAGAACACAAGAACCGTTCATGCAAGAAAAATTCAGTCATGGCCGTAAGAAAAGGGAAAGACTTGGCTTTTCTTTGTTTTGAATGAAATACTGACAGAGAAAAATTTTGATATAGAAACAGATGCTCACTATATCCTGACCCTCCATTCACCAGACTTATGTGATTTACACGGCCTGGCCTATGAGACCCTCACCCCAACATGGATGGAAACTCTGAACATGACCCAGGCCAGCCAGAAGTCAGCCAACAGAGGCCACCCTCTTGAACAAATAAGATATATTAACTCTTCTTCTTGGCAACCGGCATAGGTGGTTTAGGACATCTTTCTTTTCCTTTTTATCCAAACCCTACCAATCTATCAAGGCAAAATTGAATCCCCTTCTCTTCTGTGAAGCTTCTCTCAAGTGCCTAAAACCAAGGTAAAACTCTGACATAGAGGGGTGGGATGGGATGGGGGCTGGGAAGGAGGTTCAAGGCGGGGGGGACACATGTATGCCTATGGCTGATTCGTGTTAACGTTTGGTAGAAACCAACACAAAACTGTAAAGCAATTATCCTTCAGTTAAAAATAAAAAAAATTTTAAAAAAGAGATAAATCACCCCTTTCTCCCATCAAATTTCTACAATGTTTTCGGTACTTTTTTGACCCTTTGTTCACAATACAAGGTGACATAATTATATTTAATTCAGACTCTGCCCTTTCTAACCAGATTGCCAGCTTCTTGAAGATGGCAGTCTTAGCTAGACTTCTTCAGACATGTCACTTCCTCCAAAGTATGTGACAGGGTTATCTGCAGCCTCACAGAGGATATACAGGTGCAAACACTTTTCCAGGGAAACTACTGATGCACAACCCTTCTGCCATCAATTTTAGTGATTATCCACTGACTTTCTCGGGCTTAGCTCTCTTACATCACCTTCCACAATCTCACTCCTCCTTAAATAGTATATGACATTTTAATTAAATCAAGATTTGGTGGGACAGTGGTACGCTTATTGGCTTCAACAGTGGCTCAGATGGTAAAGAACCTGCCTGCAAAGCAGGAGATCTGGGTTTGATCTGTGGGTCAGGAAGATCCCCTGAGACGGAAATGGCAAACTCCAGTATTCTTGCCTGGAGAAATCCTTGGACAGAGGAGCCTGGGAGTCCCCAAGCCACGGGGGTCACAGAGTCAGACATGACTGAGTGACTAACACTTTTACTTTAATATGATTATATAAATATTTAAAGTGGACCTTGTAAAATGTGATGATTATGTTTTCTTTCTTATAAGCTTTGTTTTATTCCTACATTAAAAACAGGCCTTCTTTTAAAATGGTTGCTTACTTTTCAGTGTATCGATTACTATTTTATCTACACCCTGGGCCAGAGCTGAAAAATGTGCTCTCAACAGGATCAAAAGCATTTCTGCTCAAAGTGCCACCCCTTCTGGGACCATCCATCCTGCACCACGCCCTCTGGACTGGCTGCATGGCTGCAGCTTCTTTCCTCTATTTCTGTTCTGTGCTGGATTTCTGGATTGCGTGGTGTTCTCTTTTTTTCTCCCAAGCCCTGATGGAATGGTCTTTCACTCCCAGTTTTTGGTTCAGGACTGCACTGGAACCCTAGCCTTTAGAATTCTGTAGCAAAAATTGTCATCTATCTCACCCCCAACTTTGCACCACCCACCCAGCAGGCAGTCTGGTTTCAGCTATCTCTGCTAAGCCAGCATTCACACACTGGCATTTCATCTTGCAAGATTTGGTTGCTATCTCTCTGGGAGGTTTCTGGGTTCATACTGTTTTCATTCCTCACTGTCATTTTATTAGGGTTTTGGGAAGAAGCAGATATATAAATACATACACTTGTTCAGTTTACTATGTTTAACCAGAAGTCAAGGACTGAATGTTTACAAACAGAATTACAAGGTCAGTTACCATGTATTATACCACTTTTTCTTTTCCCTTCTGGCATCAAGTACAAAGACTCATAAGTAGTGGGAGCTCAAGAAGTATTTGCCAATAATGGTAGGTCAATAATTTAACTAAATCAATGCTGACATTTAGACCACTCACTGATTGTAAATGGTAAAGCAATCAGGATATTAAAACATAAATATCCATTCATTTTCTTAGGTAATTCTAAAGGTACATGTAGCAACTTGACCACTACTAGGAGTACCTCACCTTCCAACATGGTAAAAAGACTTCTTTACAATATAACAAAGCAAAAATTCTTTAAGAATAATATGTTTATTTTGTTATTTGGGGGCTTTCCTGGTAGCCCAGCTGGTAAAGAATCCGCCTGCAATGCAGGAGACCCCAGTTCGATTCCTGGGTTGGGAAGATCCACTGGAGAAGGGATAGGCTACCCACTCCAGTATTCTTGGGCTTCCCTGGTGGTTCAGCTGGTAAAGAATCTGCCTGCAATGCGGGAAACCTGGGTTTGATCCCTGGGTTGGGAAGATAGCCTAGAGAAGGGAATGGCTACCCACTCCAGTATTCAGGCCTGGAGAATTCCATGGATTATTCCATGGGGTCACAGAGTCCAACAGACTAAGCGACTTTCCCTTTTGTTATTTTACTTTTTGCCCAAACAGTCATGAATAAATACCAACTGTTGGCAGAACGTTAAAGTTCTTTGCATTCAAGATAAAGTCATTCATTAATTCAACAACTACTTAAGATTCTACTGCACTGAAATTCAGGCACTTTCTAGGCGACACTAGTATACACTAGGGAAAAGACAACATGGTTCCTGCGCATGTACAGGCAGACTGACCATGAACATATAAATCAATAGACAGTGGTACCTCCTACCCAGATTTAAAGTTGGACTGCTGCGTGAATGGTGTGTCATTGGTCAGTGACAGGGAGAACTGGCTGAGTGGGCTGCCCAGCCCCAGGAGACTGGAAGGTCTGTTCTGGACATTTAAATTTAGATGCATCTTAGACATCCATGCAGCAATACTGACACAAATCTGGAGCTCTGGGAATGGCCAGCCTGGAGGAATCAACCTGAGTCATCTGTACACAGAATGGTACATAAAACCATAGACGAGATGGCACCCAGGCAGGCCTGTGGGTGGGGGCGCATTCCGGCACCTAAGGACATAAAGCCTTAGTAATAAACACATAGTAATTCCCATCAGAGTTCACTACGCAATCACAGCATCTTAAGACAAAGTAGATGTTAAGTGTACACCTATAGGACTGCCTAGATTAGAGCAATGTAATTAATTCCACAAAGCGGCTGCATCTGAAATTATTAATAGGCAAGGTATAGATACGCAAAAAAATCATAATTAAGGTTTTTACTTTGCAGGATGGCAGAAAGTTTGCGCCAGTATTAACCAAAAAAGGGTTAGACACTGATGAGCACATTTGGTCAAACTGAGAAACAGAAATGAATCTACCATGTTTGGGGCATTTTATACCTCTGCCAAAGAATTTATTGGCACAATCCTTACTTTTAACCGACTCTGAACCAACTAGCATTTGATTTACATCCAAAATCCCAAATACATCCCCAGAAGCCAAATATAAAGCATCAGACTTCACTCAAGGTCCACAGTGAATCCTGAAACGTCCAAGTTTCAAAAAGCAGCTATACTTGGCAGTACTGTTTGTCCTGTACAAACCAAACAAGGGCCGTCCTAAGGAAACAACTATTTCCAGAAAGGATAAAGTATAGGAGGGGGCTTCCCTGGTAGCTTAAAGAATCTGCCTGCAATGCAGGAGACCCAGGTTTCATCCCTGGGTCAGGAAGACCCCCGGGAGAAGGGAATACTCACTCCAGTATTCTTGCCTAGAAATTTTCATGGATAGAGGAGCCTGGGTACTCAAAATCTGGTCCAAAGAGCAGCCTGCAGCAGTATCAAGAAAACTTAACACATCATTGACTGGAGACATTATATATGTCTTTTGCTACTAGAATTATTGTATATGTCTTTTGCTACAGGAATGTTATTGATTGGAGATGTATCAATATGATGTGAGACAGTGATACAATTAACATCACCGTGCAAAGCTGTTAAAGCTTAAAACTGATCAAGGGTTTATTGTACAACTTATCATTTACATTTTGCGCCATTAGATTTTTGTTCCAACCTTGTGTATGTTATAAATGCAAGTATAATACTGTAAAATTTTCAAAAGTGACACATGGCAAAATTTCCCATTTTTACAAGAGCCCTCCCTTGTCCTTTCTACAAGGACAAAGATCCACCTTGTCCGCTATCAGGTAAAATAAAAGAACATATTCTAAAGGAAGTAATACCCACAGGACTTAAAAAAAAATGCTGCCAGAAAGCACAATCTGCTCTTCCGGGGGAAAGCACACAGCATACTTGTAATAGATACTCTGTTCCCTGCACAGAGGTGCCTGCTATACTGCCTATCACACACTAACGAATTATTACAACGCTTTAGTAAGATATACACAACGTTTAAATAAATACATTACATGCAAAAAAAAGTTGTTGATATTCAAACAGGGGTGCTTCAATATTCACTTATAAAACAAATCACTGGCCCTAGGCATTAGTTTCTGCAAAATCCCCCAGTCACACAGGCTTGCAGCCTGCTGAATTGGAACTTGTATCTCAACAAGGTCCCCCCACCAGGTGACTCACACCCACTTTCAAGCCCTGGTCTAAAAGGCCTGGGCCTCAAGGCACTTGCTCGCACTATGCTGGTCAGAACAGATAATTAGGTGAATATGATATTTAAACACTTTATTCCAGAAGCAGCAGCATTATCAGTTTGAAAAAAAAAAGGTACATTCATGCTAATTATATTCTCCTTTAAGAGTTCTAAGGATTGTGTGTAGGCAGGCAACCATGTAAAATAAAGTTAAAAGCTATAATCACATATACTCACAAAGTTAACCACATATATTAAATATATTAATGAATTACAGGGGAACTAAGTAAGCACAAGTATATACAACATATCTTTAACCAAACCAAGTTGTTTTAAAAAGTTTGTCTCTTATTGGACAGCTGAACAGTCTCAGTAAACACAGTTTTCTTGGGGATTTTTCTCAAGGAGCACATATAATTTAACATTAGATGCTCATTCCTACTGGATCTCATTCATTCATTTGGCAGATCTTGCTTAACCAGGCACTAAATGAAGTAACAAACAAAATAGGCAAGCTGCCTGCTGCCTTCCTGGAACTAAACCCTAGGGTACACAGATAGAGTGGGCCTGGGGTCTCTGGAGTTGGAGACTCAACAATCCCCTCCAACACACCCACAAGTCTGGGACACAAGATCTAGGAGAAGCCACTGAGCAGCAAAGAGTACAAGTGTAGGTCTGTGAAACTGCACATTCAGTTCAGATGCTCAGTTGTGTCCGACTCTGAGAACCCAAGAATCACTGCACGCCAGGCCTCCCTGTCCATCACCAACTCCCAGAGTTCACTCAAAGTCATGTCCATCGAGTCAGTGATGCCATCCAGCCATCTCATCCTCTGTCGTCCCCTTCTCCTCCCGCCCCCAATCCCTCCCAGCATCAGAGTCTTTTCCAATGAGTCAACTCTTCGCATGAGGTGGCCAAAGTACTGGACTTTCAGATTCAGCACTGGTTTCTTGCAAATGCAGGCATGGTAGTCATCCCACGTACAGATCCCCAACTTGGACATCAGCCTTTTCCTTCTGCCAAAGAAATCTCTCCTTCCCTCCCCAACAACTGGCCTGGAAACCTTTCTTGGTTTCTTTCCCCACTTCCCTCCCATCTTTGGTGCAGTATTTACACAATCTTATAAATATGATTAGAAACGATGGGGATGACAATGGCAGCTTGCTGATGTTTACCACACATTTTCTTCCATGGAAGGTGTTCTATTGATATTTAACTGTACTTCTATCAGCCCACTTTCCAGAAGAGAAAATTAAGGCTCAGAGTTTATGTAACTGCTTTAGGTCACCTGACTAACAAATGGCCGAATCAGGACTAAAACTGCCTTCTTATAGCACGTCTCAGTTCGATGGAGAAAAGTACAGAATTGACATAAAAATATTGATAGAGAAAGCTGTTTCTCAGGGAGTTTCTGAAATATCCTTCTCATCTTTCCTTTTATCACTAAAATAGCAGTTAACAAGGGCCAGTGCTGTAAATTCCCACTTTCCTTCTTGCTTAGTTCTTTTATTCTGACTCGAAAGTATTCCGAGCTAAAATGTTAAAAAATGATTCTTTTTTTTCCTTCATCATGAATTCGTTACAAATGCAAAGTAACTGTGAATGATTGTCCAAAGGAGCAGGATGAAAACTCCCCCACCCAATTAAGTCCAATACACACACCTGAACTTAATGGGCCTTCAACATCCCCAGAAGATTAATCAGCACCCGTTGGGCTCTGCTGAACACAAAGGCGATTTTGTGGGAGGAATGCTGCGAGCAATCCTCTTTTCTGTGATTACACCTCGTTTTATAACAATGTTCAGACATTTGGTTTGAGCAAGTATAGTAATTACATTTCTCACTTTGAACTAATTTAAGCAGCTACATCTGAGCTCCTCCACAAGTCCTCACACTCATTGGCCCTCCTCCTCCTACCCAGATCCCTCCTGTCTGAGAAGACCTCTTTGCCCAGGGACCGTCCTCACTTTCCTGCAGGGGCTTTTTGCGCTTCAAAACTAATTCTGCAAGCTGACCCCTACAATGGGCAGCAACTCCCCAAATACACACACACCCTTTCTTCCTGGCACTCATTTGGATGATCCCCGTGGGGACAGAAAGCCACCAAGCCGCCCAGACTTCCTTGCCATCCCACTGTGTCACCTGGGCTCCACTTCCTAGGAGCCTTAGTGTCCCCATCTGTTAAATGGTACTTCCGGCCTAGATGTTGTTGATCGACACTCTTTGGAGCTCCTGATGCTACCCCGAGGCTGGAAGAACAACAGCCCAGAGGTGGATGCCAGCCCTTCAGAGCCCAGGCAAAACGCCCGGAGCCACAAACAGCATCCCAGAGGCAGTAAATCCCTCAGCTTGCACCCCACAGAGAAAACATGAGAAAGTAGGCTTCCTAATCCTGCTCACCCAAAGCTCCACCCACACACTTTGCAGTCCTTCAACCTCCTTAGAATTCACTCTCCATGGTGGTCAAGAATAATTAATCAAAATGTTCAAAATGCAGAAAGCAACACCAGTATCCACCCCCTTCTCCTCTCCTAAATTGAAGAGCCTAGTTTTGCAAAGTGGAACCCACATTTTTATCTGTGCACCCATTCTTGTCTCAAAGATGTCAAAGAGCTTTTACAGAGGCAGTGACGATAGGACGGGCTAAGTGGTCGTGGAAACCAAGTCTACCACTACACCCTCTATGCACCACACCTGAAATGGCCTCACTTTTTAATCTCTGGGGAGGGTCTTTTCTATTGAGGTCAGGGGCAGGTGGCAACAGACTTCAGGGTGTGTTTTTATTTCCCTTTCTTTCTGCTTGACAAACCAGCCCTCCGGGCTGCAGGTGTGACAGGTCAGAAATAGTTAACATCAAGTTCTCCTTTGCTGGGAGCAAACCTGTTCCACCAGAATGGCCAGATAAAGGGAGCCGCCACTTCCTTAGAGATAAGATCCGCCATTCTGCACTCAGACTTGAGTGAGGCCAGCCACTCGCCCGCCCACTGATCGAGCGGGCTTCTCCTCCAAGTCACTGGACACTACCTGGGGCAGTGGAAAGTTGAATTTCTTTCTCAAATGGGGCATTCAGCAACTTAATTCATGGCTAACTGTCCCACAATGCAGTCTCTGACCTCACAGCTAATGTTAACAATGAACAACTCCCAAATCACAATGACTTCTTAATAACAAATGGCTCCCCCTCAGTGTGTGTGCCAGTACATTCGAGTCTGTGTGGTGGGGAGGTGGGCAATTAACATCTATGCCTGAATTCAAGGGAAACTATGTATGCAGTGAAAACCCATCAAATGACAATCTTTAGAGACGTTTAAATTCTCCTTGTCAAGTAAAGATTCAGCGAGAGGGGGTTTGATTGACCCTGAAGCTGTGTGGCCACAGCTGCAGGAGAAAAGCTAGTAAAATCAAAGAGGTGGGTGCATGGCACACAAAGCTTCTCTCTGATCCAGGTTGAGCAAAGGGATGCTGCTTATTTCAAGTAATTTTATGCTGAATCTTTAAAAAAAAAAAAAAAAAAAAAAGATTTTTTGGCCATGCAGCGTGGCATGTGGGATCTTAGTTCTCTGACCAGGGATCGAACCCGTGCCTGCTGCGTTGGAAGCACAGTCTTAAGTATGGGACCATCAGGGAAATCTCCATGCTGAGTCCTGCTGTACACAAGATTGTCCACACACCTGAACACACGTGCTCTGCAAATCTAGATGTTGGTGTCTGTTCTGCTTAAATCAAAAGATCAACTTGAATTTGGATCCTGCTGTCCTTTCACCTGTGAAGACACTGTATTGGCTCAAGCTTCACCTGGGGAGCACAGGTAACTCCCCAGAACTCCAGTTCCAGAACAAGTCTCCCTTTGGCTCTTGGCAGTGTCTTAAAACACTACTACTGACACAAAATGGTGTGATGCCCCGGTCGTAATTTTACTCTCCAGAATGAACAATAACAATATCAAAAGCTGGGCGAGGAAGCAGAGGACTAAAAGGGCAGGAAAAAAAAAAAAAAAAGAATGTTATCAGAACGTTATGACATAGCCCACGTGTGGAGGGTAACTCCCCAGCATGCCATCACCCCAGGCCAGGCCTCTGTTCCTCCCCTTTGCCTACTTCTTTCTCAGAGTCCCTTAGGGTAACTTGCACCATCACAAATCTTTGGCAAAGTCTAGAATCTTGGTAGTCAATAAACCAAATGGGTGAGGGGCACTAGATCCCCCATGCGCACTCACTTGGGTCCCTTCTCCTGTCTTGCTGGGGCTGTTCATCAGACAGGCACGATCTGTCCCTTCTGTTTACACCTTGCGTACATGCTCAGTGGCTTCAACCGTGTCTCTTTGCGACGCTATGGACTGCAACCCTGCCACATTCCGCTGTCCACGGGATTCTCCAGACAAGAATACTGCAGTGGGTTGCCAGGTCCACCTCCAGGGGATTTTTCCTGACCCAGGGGTCAAACCCATATCTCTTATGTCTCCCGCACCGGCAGGCAGGGTTCTTTACCACTAGTGCCACCGAGGAAGCCCACAAAAGGTATGCGTGTACGTGTGCTGAGTCGCTTCAGTCATGTCCAACTCTTTGCAACCCTATGACTGACCCAGCCAGGCTCTTCTATGCAAAGGATTCTCCAGGCAAGAATATGGGAGTGGGTTGCCATGACCTCCTCCAGGGGATCTTCCCGACCCAGGGATTGAGCCTGAATCTCCACCACTGGCAGGCGGACTGTTTACCACTGAACCACCTAGGAAGCAAACCGGTGGTAGAGCTGCAGGCACACTGCTCCGCCAGCCCCAAAGTCCCCTCCCAAGGCTTTTGTGTACAAAACCCCAGTCTCCAGTCCCAGGAATGTCAGGTTTTCTGGAGTTTTCCTTCAGCCTATGAATATTGCCCCGATGCTGGATTTCATCATAACCCTCATCCTTTAATCTGTACCCTACCGAACAGCAGGAGACTCAAGTTTAATCCCTGGGTCGGGAAGATCCCCTGGGGAAGAAGTGGCAAGCCACTTCAGTATTCTTGCCTGGGAAATCCCACGGACAGAGGAGCCTGGCGGGCTACAGTCCATGGAGTCACAAGAATCACACACGACTGAGTGACTAAACCACCACCACGCGATTAACAGTGAAGATCTCAAAACCATAGATGCCGATTACAGAGCACCTCTTCGTGGACTCTTACTTTTAGGAACATACATCATCTGACTTAATACTTACAACAGCCTAGGAAAGTAGATATTATGGTTTCTCTTTTACTTGAGGTTTTGAATGGTTCAGGTGATTTACCCCTGGTCACATGGCTAATAAGTAACAGAGAGGAGGTGACATCAGGCCTGCCTTAGTCTAGAAGGGTGCTGATACAAGGAGGCCCCTGGAGCTGCTGAACACCTGAAATACAGCTGGTTCAAACGACATGCTCTCCAAGTGTAAAATATACACTGCCTTTCGAAGGTGTTGTACCCAAAATGCAAAATATCTCAATAACAATTTTTGTTATTGATTACATACACATTGAAACAACTATTTAGATAGATTGAGTTAAATAAAATATATTAAAATTCATCTCACCTATTTACTTTTTAAAACACACTGCTCCCAGACCATTTAATGTCACTTATGCAGTTCCTGTGGTATTTGCATTGGACAGCACTTGTCTAAATCCTTCAGTCTTTACCAAGAAGTCCTACTGCCTCCCTGCTTTCCTACAGTAATGCAGCTCTTTAGTAATTTACACGTGGTACACTATTTTAAAAAGAACAGAGACTCTGCGGTGGTCCAGTGACTAAAAGTCTGTGCTCCCAATGCAGAGGGCCCAAGTACAATCCCTGGTTAGGAAACTAGATCCCGCATGCTGCAACTAAGAGTTCGAATGCCGCAACTAAAGGTTCCACTTGCAACTGAGACCTGGCGCAATCAAATATATAAACAAAAATATTTTAAAAAATAGATCCACCTCAACAGTCTCACCTCTAGTAATAAAAACTTTGTTTCCTGATGAAGACTTCAAGAATAATTTTTAATGCAAAGAAAAAAAAGTATAAATTCACATACAGATGTCAAAGAATCTGCAAGCAGCCTAGATAGGGCTGTCCCTCGTTCCTGCAGTGCCAGGATCACCAACGTGGTCTTGGCATTTGGTCAAACCTCCTTCTCAGGCGGTCTCCCTTTTAAAATTTAACTTAATTTTCAACTTTTTTATTTTGTATTGGGGTAGAGCCGATTAAACAAACAATGTTGTGATAGTTTCAGGTGAACAGCAAAGGGGCTCAGCCACACATATACATACATGTATGTTTTCCCCCAACCTCCCCTCTCATCCAGTGCTCGGGCAATCTCCCTTTTATCGTTATTGCACTCACCATCTTGGTTCTTGACCTCAATAAATGAAAATGGTTCTCAAATCATATCAAAAGGGGACCTAGCTTTTTACTCCTAAGGATGAGAATTTCACAGATGAGAAGGTAGGGAAAAGATGTCAGGCACTGGATCTACAGTAAAAATCAGAAGGAGCTATGGCCCATACCTTTCCCTGGGGGAGTGGGTCTCAGGGGAGTGCACCTGGTTGGCTGGCATCTGGATGGGGTCCAGAGGCTGCCTGCTCTGGCTGCCTTCACTGTGGAACGCCTATCCACTGAAGTTCCTGACCTACTGCAACTGCTGACCTGAAGTGTTCGTTCTCTCAGGGTTTTCCATTTTTATGTTATAACCATCAACATCAGCTGTACCAGATAGCCTTTTTTTCAACTGCTTGCGCTCTATGTACCAGGCACTGTGCTGAGCACGCAACCCAGGTTATCTCACTTAATCTTCCAGCAAGTCTCTGAGGAATGACTCAGCTCTGGGCCCAGGCAAGACTCACCCAACAGTAGGCTCTACAAGCCAGCCACACGGAGGGAGACTGAGTCTCCCTGCCCTCCTTCCCCAGCATTTCTAGGGTACCCCAGCGGCATGCAAGCCACCCAAAAGCAGGCTCTACAAGCCACACAGAGGGAGACTGGGTCTCCCTGCCCTCCTTCCCCAGCATTCCTAGGGTACCCCAGCAGCGTGCAAGCAGGTAGGCTGATTTGGTCAGTCGCCAAAGTGCTGACACGGCATCATTTAATCGTTACTTTAATTACATCCTTTCAAACAGCACTCACATGACGACCTGTCAAATGGCACTTTACCTGTGCACTGGACCGGGCCACACAGGAATAAGCGAAGCAAAGTTAACTGGCCTGAAGGAACTTGTAAAACTAAATTACAACAGGGGACAAAAGTTAGGGATAGAGTGTCGGCCTAAACAGCTCACTTCCTTGTCTTAATTGGCTTCCATCTTGGTGTTAATTGACTTTGGAGTTAAGAGCCTTTCATACAAATCGAAGGAAGCTGACCTTTGGAGCGCTGGTGACTTGTTGAGTAAATATGTCTTTATGGACTTCATAAAATGCAGATTGTATAAACACACACTCAGGAACTATTAAAAGCGCTGGGTGGCTGGAGTAAGGCACAAAGGTGGCCTTTTAAGATTCCTGAGTACTCTGTAGATGGACGTTTCAGAAAACGAACATCCAGGATGTGATTACGATTTAGGGAATAGATCTCAAACTCTGGCTTGCAGGCAGAGGATTCACTTGGGGAGCTTTTTAAAAATACAGATTCTCCGGGCCACATGCCGAGAGAGGCTGATCCAGGAGGTCGGGGTGGCCTGCTGACATCTGTATTCTAACAAGCTCTCCAGACTACCGACTCTGAGTAGATGGCCCAGGACCAGCTTTGAAAAACTACGATTTCAGTGCTATAAGCAGTTCACTCACCTTCTTACCTGATCTTCCTCATTCCCACTAAAGAATACCAGCTGGGGAACACAGAAGACCAGAGTCCTTCATTCAGGAGTGGAGGGATCTTCTGAAGCAGGAGGGAACTCCCTTTTTCCCCCTGCCCATTATCCAAGAGCAATAATTGAGCCCAGCAAGTTCTCAGGCTGGCACCAGGAGAGCCTTCTTTATGCCTCTGAATGGGGCAGAGATCAGCTCCCCCAGAGCAGCTGAAACCCACCCAGAAAATCAAGGGTGCACGTTCAGCACAGGCAGCCACATTTTCCACACATACAGCCCAATCTGTCTACACTGACCATAGGCCCCATGTCAGGGCGACGTCAACATCCACAGCATTCACGAGCCTGAGGCAGCTGGAGAAACACCTCCAGTTCTGGACCCCTGTTTTATAAGACACATGGCTGGATGTGAACAGTGATAAGGAGACTGGGACGGTGTCTCGGAGCAGAAGCTCTCCTCATGTATCAGCAGGTGGATCAGAACAGCAGAGAGCCGGCTGTTGTGGCCACAGAGGACAGTAGTTCCATAGACGGGCTCGCTGACGATCAGGGCCACATACCCAAGTCACCTGGCACGAGGGCCTCTTATCTTGGAAGTGTCTGGGCAGAGGGAGAAGGGCCATCTGGGGCAGCAGAACAGCACCTACTTACCAGCCCTGCACTTACTAGATCTTCACAGACCCTGCGTTACCATCCCCGGGGTGGGGTGGGGGTTGAGGGGGGAGTGCTCTCACATGAGCAAATATGCCCTCAATCACGAGTAACCCTTTCCCCAAAGCTTATCAAAGTAGTTCATGACAGCATTTGCTTTTTTTCCTACTCAACATGGAGAGTGCCAAATTAAGTGTCAAACGTGGTGACTTGAGTATTCCCAAGGCCAGCAAGTGTCAAATCTACAAACAGTTCATAAAGGACTATAGATTTCCAACAACCAAAGTGAGGAACTGCAGGTAAAATAGATTTGGTATTTTTATTGCAAAATTCACCAAAGTTATAGAAGTTGCTAATATTCCCACTCAAGGCGTATGCCATTTCAGAACCTCTAAGGACCCAGTTTCCAACAATGGGCTACTAGCAAAATGACTTTTAAAGAGGAAAACAGCAAGTCTTACATAAACAAGAGCCTTACATGTTCAAAGGGCGAGTTGTTTTTCTCACTGGCATGGCCTCAGCACACATTCGTTCTCCTGCGTTTGTTTAAATTAAGTGATTATGAATTTCACCTGAAAGGTTTTGACTCCTCTCGTTTCCAAACAGAGGAAAGGCAGAAGGGCGGACACGCCTCTTTGGTTCTTTACACTTCTTTTGTGCTGTCGTCCCATATGGTTGTCACCAGTGAGGCTCTGGACGTGAAGTGCTCGCCCATGGATGCTTCCCTGGTCAATATTGTGCCAGCCTCCCCTTGATCCTGATCTCCTGCCTGGGAAGGGCTCATCACCCACAGCACTTGCACCCAAGGCCAGCTCTGCTGTGAGCTCTCCTGCAAGGCTGTCTGGAACCTTGAAAGCTTTCTGGGAGGTTCCAACCCTTTCTCAAGACTCATTAGTTTAGGAAGAAATACACTCACTGCAAGAACCTTTAGGCGATACACAAACTTTAGCACCATTGGCCTCATCTCAAAGCCTATCTTGCCTCCAACTTCTTGAGCGGAGCTTTTTTTTACGGTGGGGGGAGGCAGAAAAGGGGAGCCTAGGGGACTAGGCACAGATTGATAGGAGCTGGAAACCTACAGGTAAGATGTGAAATTGATTTGATGTCTGAGGCCCTCCAGCCCATGCGGTTGTGCTCAGACGGCCATTGTTTCCAGAAAGAAGTCTCTGAGATTTCTTATAAAGTCATTAGTTGACTTGGTCCCGTTAAAAAAATATTAACAACCTGTTTTAGTGGTAGCAAAATATGCACAACATAAAATGTACCACTGGACCCATTTTTAAGTGTATGGTTCAGTGACATTAAGTACATACGTTCACACTGTTGTGCAAGACTCTATCCCATTTCTAAGAGCACCCTTCACATTTTCTAAGATATTAAAACACTTTTTCAGCCTCTCCCACATTTGCATCCAGTGCCACAGTTCCAGATGACAAGCTACAATCTTAATACCTGGCATCAGTTTTGTTAGCGACATCTGTTTTAAGTCAATGTATTTTTCAGTTCTAGGTAAAGCATATGATTCTCTATCTGTTTTCCTTTAAATTCAAAAAGATGCCGGTCTCATAAAAACAAAAGGTTTGTCAAAAATCAAATTCAAGAACTATTCTTGTTTCCTGTAAAATAACTGGCCCCATATTACCCACCGCCCCTAAAAAGACAAAATAAAAAAACACTCCTGTACTTACTACTTAATTAAAATAGCTAAATTCATATCCTAAAGGCATCTGTATTACATCACTAAGGAAAACTTCTGAAAAAAATTATTAGGGCTTTTAAAGTTTCAGTCAAACTTTTTAAAAAGTTAATAAAAAACAGTTGTAATTTTGGACAGCTGTAGGTGATTTTTTGGTATGCTTTAGAGTGTTGTTCATTAAAAAAAAAGGCCTCGTGAATCAACAATTAGAATTTATTTTGCATTGTCTCTTATGGTTTCACTTTACATGTAATATCAATTTGGTATCTTCCTAAGAGATGATTTACTAACGTGAATCAGATGGAATCATGAAGCAAGTGGGAAGGAAAACAGCAAAGGTCCCC
The DNA here is from genome assembly GCF_014754425.2 of Oryx dammah. NCBI lineage: Eukaryota > Metazoa > Chordata > Mammalia > Artiodactyla > Bovidae > Oryx > Oryx dammah. The sequence continues at coordinate 62,958,317 of NW_024070209.1, forward strand.
TCCCCTGATAAGGATGTGTGTGACTTGAATTCCCTTCTGTATGACAGATGACTCAGGTAAATGACTCAGGGGCAGTGATACGGGAACTTTTTTTTTTAGCTACACCTGACATTTAACATTAGTTTCAGGTGTACATGATTTGACATTTGTATATACCTAAAAAAGGATCATCACAATGAAGTCTGGTTAACACCCACCATCCAGTGAGATCTTTCCAAAGAGGAAGGCTTGGGTGGTGCCATCTTGGCTGGTCATAGCCCTCTAGGTTTGGTGGGTGTTCTCCTCTTCCAAATCTTGATTAGTCTAAGACACAGTATAATCTAGATTTTTTGGAATACTGACACAGGGTGTGAGGGTGAAATTCTAATTCAGTTGGTCTAGGGAGGAGAAAGGTGAAAGTGGAAAGACAGACAGATGTTGTGTCCTAGAAAGCGTGCCAAACCAACCTGGATATGTTCCTCCTGCGGCCTCTTGTTAAAACTGATAAACTGCCCTTGTTAGGACAGTCTGGGGAGGAGTCCTGGTTCAGGCTGCAGGCATGTGTGGATTGGACCACAGTGGTCTGTTCTCCTGGTCACTGTTGCACTGCTCCACGTGGAACAAGAGGATTGTGGAAGGAGGGATCTGTGGGCAAAGCGAACCGCCCTGATGGTTTGGATGATCCAAAAGCACTGGGATGTGGAACCTAAAACCCCACAAAGCAATCTTTGGTCTCACAAGGGATCCTTTACTCTATGAATAAGAAGGATGCCCAGCTGATGGAGACTAAAGGGGGAGGGTGTAAAATACCAAGAGAAGGAATTTTTTTTTTTAAGTACACGTTATCCATCTGACACAAGCAGTATGAATCTTGTTATCCAAGAGGAGCCCTGACTGAGAACTCTAGTTCCAAAGCAGGACTGGGAAATGGATCGTCTCATCATGGCAAGGTGGCACGTGCTTCCCAGCATGTGTGCTTGACTGTGGGCTCTTGGGGAGAGTATGTCTTGGTTTGGAGATTTTTATTCTTCCTCAAGCCTAGGTTTCTACACAGTCATAACACTTAGTAGCTATCTCATTCAGTAAAGAGGATAATCCCAATTTTATCAGAGTTAACCTGTGGGGCAGCGGCCTTACAAAAATTAAAATAAACATGCTACCATTAAAAATACTCATTATATGACTAGCTCATCAACTCTTCCCTCCCCCTCTTTGCTGTAACAGGCACCTGTTGGTTTAGAAATGTTCGGAGTTCTCACCCTAGTGAGCCAAAACTGGCACCCTTCCCATGCTGGTATCCACCAACCCCCCACCCCCACCCCTGAGACCTGCATATCAAATATTACTTCCTGCTGTCTATGACCACATCGCCTTGGCAGTTAACCTCAAAGCAAACACATGGGGAGGAGAGAAGTCCCTGGAAGTGGGGAGGAAGGACAAGCGTCAGCAAAGTTTCAGACATTTTTGCTAGTGCCCAGGTGCAAAAACCTTGGTCACATGTATTTCAACGTCTCATCAAAGGCCTCATCTTTTCTTCCCCAGGATGGAGAGCTGAATGAAACACTCCTGAGCCTCCACTCCCTACCCTCCTGTTCTTGAAACACACATATGGGACCCCCTACCACCCGAAGGTGAACCACACAGGAACAGTGTCTGGCAGCTCACCTTATTCTCCACGTGTTCAGGGGCTGACCAAGGCTGGCACTCTGTTCGATGTTGATGGTTCCTTGGCAACACGAGCTACATTTATTTAAACTGAACAAGTTTCCATCATCTTTTTCTGGTGTCCAGAGAGTTCAATGTTTCAGGGTAACAAGTGTCATGAATGTCTGACACAACACCCAAAACAGGACTGGAGCCAAGGGCAGATGACATCTGCTTGCCTACACTTCCCAAGGAACCAACTAGCTGTGTGACCCTGGGTGCATCCCTCGACCTCTCTGGATTGCAAGAAGGGAGCTGGCATTTTCCTAAGCTGCTCTCCAGCTCTATAATTTTATGGTCAAGTTGCAACCATTTTACTTTACTGAGAAAGGGCAACTCCACTTCACAAGGGCAATTTTAACTGAGCAGTGCTGTGTTCCTGCAGGAGGAACAATACTTAAAAAAAAAAAAAAAAAGTTTAAACTATAAAATAAAATAGTGAAAAACTATAGCAAATAGTAAAAAAAATAGTAAAAATACAAGAAGTGGTAAAAACAACAACAACAAAAGAAAAACCCAAAACCTCACTTGGTTTCTTACTAGCCTGAAAGTTTGATCTACAAAGTAGGTTGGTTAACTTTGGCTTGAATTTCACAGCTTCCCTATCTTCCAATAAACATAACAACCTCTTCAGAACAAAGATTCCTAGAGCAGTGCCTGCTGCAGTTCATTACAGCCAGAAGGAAAGCCCTGACCAGATCCGGTGGGGTAACAGCTCTTAGAGGCCTCTCTGACTCCAGCCTAGCCCGTAGCCTCCAACTAATTGGAATTTACCGACAGTAAATCACTTTATCATTTCTTTGATTCAGAACTTTAAACAGCACCATTCCACCTAAAAAACGAAAGCTCAAAGATGGATTTTGATAGCCTGGCATGCAATAAACCTAAAATTTAGCCCCACCTACCTGGACCAGCTCTCTCTCCGAGTTCCCCCAGCATATACCCAGAGGTGGGATTTCTGTGGAAGAAGCCTTTGGACGCCGGATGCCTCCTCTCCAACCTGCCTGACCTGCCCCACCTGCCCCCTCCCCTACTATCACCACTACCATCCTTACCTGAGTCCTCTAAAACTCAAGACTCACCTGGATGAAAGTGAACTCCCCCCTTGGCTAGCGTAGCAAGAAGTACTTTAACTTCTTTGCGTTTATCTCTATTTTTAAAAAGAATATTATACTTATAAAAGTTTTCTTAAAACAGGAACTCTGGGGCTTCCCTGGTGGCTCAGTGGTAAAGAAGCCACTGAATGTGCCACAATTACTGAGCCTGTGCTCTAGAGCCCAGGAGCTGCTGCTACTGAGCCCCTGCACCCTGGAGCCTATGTTCCACAACAAGAGAAGCCACCACAAGAACCCCATGCACCACAACTAGAGGGTAGCCCCCGACTGCCACAACTAGAGAAAAGCAGCAACGAAGACCCAGCACAGCCAAAAATAAATTAAAAAAAAAATTTTTTTTTTAAAAAGAACTCTCCTTACAGTACTGGAACTACAAGAGTTCTTCAGTATTATTACTATACTATTCAATCCCTTTATTTTAGAGACGAGAAAGCCAAGTCCGGAGAGACCCCCTGACATCTTGGGCACACTGGTGGCAAAGAAGTGAAGGGGACCAAAGTTTCCCAACTCCCAGAACTTGCTGCACAAGGGAAACTGCTCCCCATCCGCTCTGCTACTTGGTATCTGTTCAAAAGCTTCTCCTGTTGGGTGTATCCTTTTTTCCCACAATAGAGTGTTGTGTGCTGTACAGTGCAGGTGTTCGATAAATCCAAGAGGAGAAAGAGGGGAAAGCTGGAAGACAGAAGATAAGCTCCCCCAGGCCCTCCTCCTTATGAGAAGACCCAACTTTGTACCAAGTCTCTGTCGGGGAAGGTCCTGACTCATTTTCAACTCCCTCCACCCACCTCCAGCTAACGCCCTCTGCTTTCCTTCAGACCTTCCACCCAAGCCTCAATCCGCCTGGAGTATAAACACACCCTCTGCATACGCATCCCATGTGAATGTCCATGGAATTCTCCAGGCAAGAATACTGGAGTGGGTAGTCTTTTTCTTCTCCAGGGGATCTTCCCAACCCAGGGATCGAACCCAGGTCTCCTGCTTGGCAGGCAGATTCTTTACCACTGAGCCACCTGGGAAGCCCTGTGAATGACCACACTCATGTCCTTACATACAGAATGAGGGTCACAGCAATGATTCCCAATTAAGTGTAAGTATGCAAAGGCAGAAAAATTCAGGGACCAGCGCTCTTCCCCCCGAGATTATAGCTGTATTTTTTAATAACTGTGAGTTGAGAAAAATATGACAAACATCCACCATGAATTCAGTAATATTTTATTGAGGTTATATTTTATTATTTTATAAATGCAACAGCATACATTGAAAGAGTAATACATGTATGTGGGTGATGTTATATACATATTTGCTTCACAAACAACACTTGAAGTGCTTATGGGTCCCCAGCCATTTGGGCAACTGCTGGGTAGAGGCACTGGTTCAAGACTTCAGAGGTGGATACCTAAATGCTGGGTGTGCACATCAGTCACTCAGTCATGTCCAACTCTTTGCGATCCCATGGGCTGTAGACTGCCAGGCTCCTCTGTCCATGGGATTCTCCAGGCAAGAATACTGGAGTGGGTTGCCACTCCCTTCTCCAGGGGATCTTCCTGACCTGGGGATCGAACCCAGATCTCCTGCACAGCAGGCAGATTATTTACCATCTGAGCCACCAGGGAAGCCCCTAAAATGCTGGGGAAGGACCTTAAGTCTCTTATCACCTTCCTCTGAAATATACCAATGGGCCAATGAAGATAGCACCAGTGAGGGTCCACAGTCAGCTCACTTCAGATTTCTCATTCCATCTACCTTCTTGTTGTATTTACTACTATCACAGGCAGTGGTATTTCCAGCACTTCTTTTTTGGTGAAGGGTCTTACTCTAGTCCTCTGGTCTATTCTTGGCTTTCCTGGCAATGCTGCCTCAGGTAGAAAGCCACTTTCAGTTTCTCCCCAGGAATTATCTCTAAAGAGTAAGCGATGACAAGTGATGGATAATTTGCATTTTAACCCTATTCAAATTTGGGTAAATGGTTTAATATGCATGCTAATATTCTATCATTATTCCAATTAAGGAAACTATTATGTTAAAGTGTTTAATCAGGAGAATTAGGGAGAACTCCAGACACCTAAAATTAACCTCTAATAGTCTTGACATTCATTTTATTTAAGTGCAATTTGCTAAGCTATAAGCAACTCTCTGCCTAAGACTTCTGTTTAGGCACGTGGGGATTCCTGATAAGACCTAACAGCAATTCATTTCCTAACTAGATTGCTGTCTAAAAGAATAAACTAAAAGGGCTGCAATTTAAATACAATCAAGTCCCCAAGCAGTCACATTCCAGAAGACTTAAACATCATCATCTTGATCCCCAGGAACAACAATGCTATTCGCATCAGAAACAACACAACCACTTCCTCTTTCTCTGACCTTCTCGGTTTAATTACTTCCTGTGATTTCTTCTAGGGCTGAGTGTGCTTGCTCCCGGGGCGGCTGGCTTTCCATAGGAGACTGATTTGTCTGGAAGGTGCAGAATGCCAGCTGACAGACATTATACACAAAGTGCTCGGACTTCCTATTTCTCTTTCAGTGATGGATTTCTTGGGCTGTCTGGCATTTACCAAGAACTTTTTTTTTTTAAGTCATAAGAAAAGAAAAAATTCTTCCAGCACCTTACCATCTAAAGATCAAGGTACACCTCAAAGCTGAAAGTCCTGCCAACAATGGGTAAAGGCAGGCCCTTGATAATATCTCTCTGCATGGAAACACCACCTTCTTGACCAATGAGCTTCTTCAGCAAGTTTCAAATGCCAAGTATGTGAGGTTGCCTCTGAAGACACAAACCTGGCAGCTGGGAGCTCACCGTCATCACAAAGACAGGCTCTTGCTACTCAAACAGGGGTCCTTGGATTTGCACCAGCAGCATCGGGAAGTTGGTTAAAAATGCAGCATCTGAGATTCCCATGCACATTCAGGTTTAATCCTCTTCTCAAAATAGCTAGGCTAAAACCAGGTCTTAATGAACAGCAAGCTTCATTAACTATCTTGCTCACACACACTCCATCAAGGGCAAGGTGGCTGGTTGTCTTTCCAAAAGCGGACTCTGTAGAACTGCTCTTTGTATCAGTACAGAAAATGCCATCTCTGTGGGCACTGGTTCTCTGCTCCACAGAGCGGAACAGCAGAGCGAGGAAGAAATGTCACCTCACTGTCCTGAGGCATTTACGGGATCCTGTGCATGCATGCTAAGTCACCAGCTGTGACCAACTCGGTGCAACCCTGTGGACTGTAGCCCATCAGGCTCCTCTGTCCAGGGAGCTTTCCAGGCAAGAATACTAGAGCGAGTTGCCATTTCCTACTCCAGGGGATCTTCCTGACCCATAGATCGAACGTGGGTCTCCTGTACTATAGGTGGATTCTTTACCGTTTGAGCCACTAAGGAAGCCCTTTACAGAGTTCTAATTTCATTTGCTCAATGGTAATATAAGTCAAACCGTACACGCAACAGATTCTTGGCAAAAACTGAGGCTCTATGCAGTTGTTCATAAATAGTTGTCCTACAGACACGAGATGTGAAGTCAAAGGACCTGGGTAAAAATAACAAATCCTGCTCTGTGACCTCAGACAAGATACTTAACCTGGCTAAATCTTTTCTTCACCTGCAGCTGTGGACACTGTTAATTCATGGACATAATCCATCCACATGTGAGTACATGAGTATATGTGTATGAACACACAACACACACTCACCCTAAAAATGACTAAGGAACTTATTAGGGGATCTGGGAAGGGTGTGGAGCTCCTCTAAAGCTTTGGACAAGGAGTTCCCTGTACCCCAAACCTGGGAATCCCAACGCCTGCAGCTTGAGGGGTAACCCTGCAAAGGACGAAGAAGGGAAACACCTCTGGCCAGTCCATCATCTGTCCATCATCCAGATAACTCTGGCGTCACGCCCTTAAGGCACAAGGAAGTGCCTAGCACCCTAGAATGTAAGCTCCCTGAGGGCAGAGGCTCCCTCTGAGCCACAGCTGGGGGGGTCCTGTCTGGCAGGAAGGTGGCTGGAACACTGTGAAGTAAGTGAAGGGCACTCTGCTGCTAGTCACTCCCTCTCCTCCAGTCTCATCCTAACTACTATTTATTTTATCCAATAAATAATTTATACATGGCTTTTCAATTGGTGGCCAAGTATTTTCTAAAGTGAAGTTCCTTAGATTCAGAGAATACCACATTTCCAATGGACACCTGTCATCTGGTATCCACTACTTTTCCTTAGTATAAAAAGACATGTAAGAACAGAACTGGTTCACAAACAGCAGACTCCTAATCTGAAATCTGTGCATGCGTACTCGGTCATGTATGACTCTATTGCGATCCCATGGCTCCTCTGTTCATGGAATTTTCCAGGCAAGAATAGTGGAGCGGGTTGCCTTTCCTCCTCCAGAGGATCTTCCCAACCCAGGGATCGAACCTGAGTCTCCTGTGTATCCAGCACTGGCAGGCAGATTCTTTACCACTGCGCCACCTGGGAAGCCTGAAACTTGTTGACCCACAGTCTAACGTGAAGACAAGCATTAGTCTTCAGGGACAGAAGTAGCATTAGGCCAGGGCACACCATCCAGGCATAGCAGACCTGTTTCAGAATTTTGAGCCTGACAAAAATCCCAGATTTTGATTTAACCTATTAAACAAAGGAGAGACCTTTAATTACTCTGTTTAAGACTGTATTTACACTTATTCAGCTTTAAAAGTTCTACAAAAATGAGTAAACTTATTGGGATGTAGATGATTAAATCTCTGGCCGAGCCTCCACTTTATTCCCTGGATGGAAATATAAACACAAACACCAATGTGGCACACAAATAGACAAAACAAGCCATAAGCCAGCTTACTCCTAAGAGAACTCTCAGCCTCATCCATTCCCCCCACAAGCCTACTGACTCTTTGTTTTAGAAAGAATTTGAACGCTGTTTATAATGTGAGTTCTAGACCAGACAGGGGTGGCAAGAGAGCAAAGGCTGCTACTACATAGGTAAGGAAACTGACAGTAAGCATCAGAAGAGGAAAGAAGTAGAGGATGAACCCAAAGCCCACATTTCCTCCACCACCATAATGGCACCCTGCCCCTCTTGGTAGTTTTTAAAGACAAACAACTTCAAGTCTTTCTGGATATACATACAATATGAATAATCATTTAATTTTTTATATAGGATAAAACTCTTTTTCAATTAATGAACATTTAATCAATCAATGAATGTTTGCAGAAAGCCTACTATGGGCTTAGCACTCTGCCTGAAGATGGGTGTACAGGTCAATAAGCTATTATTCCCACACCTGGAAGGGCAGATGGGCCAAGCTTCTGGGTGCATTCTTAGGGTGGGATGCAAATACAAAATAAACAGTGTTTATCTGAAAAATCAATATTGGAGGCCAGAGCCAAAGCAATGAGAAAAAGAAGTAAGAGGACTAAACAGTAAAAATGACAGACAAGGATGAACCAGGAAAGACAATTTTAACAACTCAGCCTGACAATTAAGTTTTAAGCACTTATGAATGGACCATAGGAAATAAATCTAAGAATGGAAACGCAATTTGAAAAATTGTTATTTCTACAAAGAGGAGGAGCCAAACCCATACATTTTGAAGGTGCTCATATTGTTTTATCTCTTCAATCACAACTGCTAAATGCCAGGGTGAAGTAAAAATTCGTTTCTTCACCTGTATGCTCTTGTGTGTGCTTAGCTGCTCAGTCGTGTCCAACTCTGTGACCCTGTGGATTATAGCCTGCCAGACTTTTCCGTTCATGGGATTCTCTAGGCAAGAATACTGGAGTGGGGGTAGCCATTCCTTTCTCCAAGGAATCTTCCCAACACAGGGATCAAACGCAGGTTTCCTGCACTGCAGGTGGATTCTTTATTGTCTGTATGCTCTTGGGGCAATCAATATAGAAATTCTGTTTTAAAATAAATATTCAGCTGCCCTTTGAAAGTAGCATAAATAACATAAGCAGGATTTGCTATCATGTGTGCAACATACCCCAAGTGAACATATTGTTGACAAAGATTACCTGAGAAATGAGTAATTACAAAACAGTTGGTCCTTAATTTAGCCAAGTCCTATGCCAGTTAATATCAAGCGTTTTACTAAGATCCTGGCCTGATTTCCTTCCCCTGACAGGGACCACACCAAGCTGTGGTAACCATCTTTCATGCCTACCACGGCAGGCACACAGAAAACACAGTTTGCTTCACAGAGCATGCTGCCCACCAGCGCAAAATATTCCTTCTACTCCAGTGACTAAAAGCCCTAGACAATGCCTTAAAAAATACTGATCAAAAAGAAACATTTACAATAGTTAATGAGTTTATCAATATGGCTGGGTCTTAAAAAAAAAAAAAAAAGGCAGCCCAATTTACTTAAGAGAAAACAAGCCAAAACAAACAGCCAAACGCAAAAACTTCCTGCTCTGCCTCTATTATCATCTTGTTCAAGTTTCTAAGGATTTTGCTGTTAGATTGTGTATTTGTGTTCCACCCCATAACATAGGAACTCTGCCAACACTGGCGCTCATCAGCACAGCTGTCTCCAACTTCAAGTGTTAAGATTCCACGAGAACCCTGTAGTTATTGCAAATTGTTAATATTTTGATCTCGGCAAACTATCCTGAAGAGGCACAAAACACAGGCCCCGGCTTACTGAGTTTAGACTCTTCCACTTCCCAGTTCCCACAATAGTGATTGGAATCAAAATGGTTTTGACTTTTTCATCACAGATCACCAACACCAGATAGTTCTGCGACCAGTTTCCGCAAGACACGTCAAGGGCTACAGGCAAAACATGGGAGTTTCTCAGAAGGAGGCTTATATACAACCTAACTTAACCAAATACAATAATTATAATTATTGCATTTGTCAGCAGGGACAAAACAACATTTTAAAATAATCAGATTCGTTTTTTTAACTTAATAGATCTTTATTAAAAGCAACCACAATGTGCCTGATGGTATTAGGCCAACAAGTAGAAAACTAGGCAAGAGAGGTAACCCTGAATCCCAAAAGCTCCTATTTTGGGACAGATGTAGCTGTGTATAACAAACCCAACTCTAAATGGTGAGAACTGTCATACAGTGTGGAAGGAAAGTGCTATTAAGAGTCCACCATTTTTTCTTAGGGAGTGAGGGAGGGGGAAGTCCAGGAGGACCTCAGAAGAGGAATGACTCAGGGCTAGTAGTAGGGGAATGAGCAGAACTTCACATGTTGGAGAAGGAAAGAAGAACATTAAGGAATAAACAGCATGAGCGAGTGGACCATTGAGAAGAACAGTTTTCATATTGATACTGATCCACTTTTTATATATGTTATTGGTTAAAGGGACCAGAAAGCAGAGGGAATCAGGTACAGCTGGAAAGGAAGTAGCATCTGTTAAGATCCCTGTGGAAACAAACTCAGCAGATGGAGGTTAGTGAACTCCCACCAGCTACCAAGACTATAACCTTGCAGAGAAGGAAATGGCAACCCTCTCCAGGGTTCTTGCCTGGAGAATCCCAGGGACGGGGGAGCCTGGTGGGCTGCCGTTGTCTATGGGGTCGCACAGAGTCGGACACGACTGAAGTGACTTAGTAGTAGTAGTAGTAGTAGTAGTAGAGGCTCTTAGCTTTATACAATGACAATGTCTTTTTACACCATAACAATGTCCTGGCTTATAAGCTTGTTAAAGATCTTTCCAAGTTTTTTGTTCTGTTTCGCTTTTAAGATTTTCTAAGGAAGAGACCAAGATTCCAATTCCTAGATGACTCCAGGATTCTATTCTGGTAAAGTAGAAACACACCTACTTTTTTAAGGCTAAGGCAAAAAGAAGGGATCAATACTTGTTGCATTGTGTCTAATTTCACAACTCTTACTTTAATAACTATAGAGCTAACATTCCAGTAATAATCAACTCTGAATTCACATTCCTTCCATTATCTTAAGGTGTAACAAGCCCAAGTTTACTTAAATTCACTTTAATTCAGTATGTGCCTCATAGGATTTTCAGGGAAGATAAGGGAAGTGAAAAAAGTTATGGAAATGACAGGATGTCACTAATTCAGAAGAATTAGGGACAGTATGACTGGCAGAAACGGTCTGAGCTTTGAAGTCAGAACGACTAAGGCTAGCCACCCTCTGCCCTTCTGAAATAGCACCTTGTGGTGCTTGAAAATACAGTCCTTCTTGAGACAGCCTACTAGGGTTATTTAACCTCTCTGTGTCTTGATTTCACCCCATCCTATAAATGGAGGTAATAAAACCATATGTGCTTCCCTGGAGGCTCAGTGGTAAAGAAGCCGTCTGCCAATACAGGAGACACGAGTTCAATCCCCAGGTTGAGAAGATCCCCTGGAGAAGGAAATGGCAACTCACTCCAGTATTCTTGCCTGGAGAATTCTGTGGAAAGAGAAGTCAGGCGAGCTACAGTCCATGGGGTGGCTAAAGAGTCAGACATGACTGAGCGACTACACAGCAAACAAAACCATATACAGCATAGAACTGTTGAAAAGACTAAAGGAGTAAAGTCCTATAAAAATATTTGCTGTCTTCAGTAAGTAATGTAAGCTTCCTCATCGGTTAAACGTGTTAACACCTCCCTCACATGGTTATTTGAAAGTGAGACTGTAAAAAACCTCTCTTGGTGTCTAGCGATGAGCCGACACCAGAAACACGTGTTATTCCTAGTGTGTGCTGTAAGCTTTACACAGGCTAGCTCATTTAATGGAGAACGAAATGGCAACCCACTCCAGTGTTCTTGCCTGGAGAATCCCAGGGATGGAGGAGCCTGGTGGGCTGCCGTCTATGGGGTCTCACAGAGTCGGACACGACTGAAGCGACTTAGCAGCAGCAGCTCATTTAATTCCCACAGCAACTCCACGAAATCAGTAGTTTTTATTCCCATTTTATTCACTCAGATAAAAGCAAAGTGAGATACATCAGTAACTCGCCTTGGATCAGAAGGTGACATCAGTAACTTGTCTTGGATCAGAAGATGACCAAATGGCTAAGCCTTAAGCCATATGTTACAATGCATTTAAAGCAGGATCTTTGGCCTTTGGCTGAAATAACCAGTTAGACATTTTTCAGTCAGTTGAGACTGAGTAAAGACCTCAGGGAATTATTTTTAATTCTGTGAAGTGTAATCACTGTCTTATGGTTTCACATAAGAGTATGCTCATCTTTTGGAAAGCAGGCTCAAGTAATTGAATATAAGAGTTCTAATGTCTAATTTCTTTGAAATGGTTCAGCAAAAAATATTTAAGCTTTTTAAGTTTTTTTCCAAATGGGAAACCTTTCAACATTAGGGAAAGTATGAGTGAGGGCAGAGTTATAAATCCATCCTCAGCAAGATGTGTGTTGCTGAGAGGAGATCAGCAACAAAATAGAAAGCTGAACGGTAGCTGAGTGGCTCTTGAGTTACTGCTCCTTGAGAAGAGTTTCTTCATTTTGTCTGCAAATTTCCAAATCATTCATAGCCATGATCCAGTGATTTAAAGATACAGATGAAACACACATGATTAAAAAATTTTTTTTCCATTTCCTTTGTACAAAAGGTCGCTTTCAATAATTTATTGAATTATTTTAATTATCTTTAATTTTTAAATTTAATTATCTTTAATTTTCACTTACTGAAAAAAAATCTGTAGAGTTATAAATCTTAACATGCATTTCTGTCTAGAGAGGGACAGAAGGGTCAGGGTACTTTTTATACTGAAGCTATTGTTTAGGACCATCAGCAAAAAGAGCTTTACTAAATTTATATGCGTATATTCATGAGAGTAATTTTAAAATGACAGAAAAAAGAACATTAGAAGACAAAACATATATTTTTTAAAATTAAGCACGATTTTATCACTTGCAAGTTTCTGATTTATTGCTAAATGTAATATATGTAAATACCTGTACTGTTTAATAAAAACCTTAAATATATGTGGGCTATCAGGAAGATCTATTTTACCTAAGACACAAATATATCTCCCTTGAGTTTCCAGTTTGATGTCACTTCCTTATAACACACCTTGCCTACTTCCAAAAGGTATCTGAGGAAGCTCAAACATAAAAACCATTAGAAGAGAAAACAGAAAATAGACTGAAATGCATAGAGAGGAGTGGTAAACAAATCTAGCAAAAACCTAAGCTAATATGGCTACCATAACCAAGCAAAAATTTTAGCTCTGAGCTTGAGACAGTGGTAGTAAATAATAAAACAAAACAGAAAACCAATCACAGCATGCCCTGTAAGTCTGAGAGAAACGTTCTTCCGGGCACCAGCATTTAAAAGGAATTTTTCAGATGGGCCATTACATAAGAACGATGAACAATATAATGGACAGTGTCCACAAATGGCAGTTTATACAGCCCATGCAGCCCATTTTCTTACCAGGCATTTCTTGTCTCATGACAAGGTCATTGCATTAAAAGTAATTCAGAGAAAGCCATTTTTGCAGCAGGCTAAGGCGCCACAGCTTTCTGATTCTCTAACTGAAACCAGAACCTATCCTCAAATATCCATTGTCTTAACTGGGCTTCTGACAGCAGTAGGGACAGCCAGTTCCATGCCAAACTGCTCTGAAAGCCTGGAAGAGAAATATTTATTTCTTGTTGGTGATTCCACCTGAAATCCCTTTGCTTTGGATATCAGATGGGATAGAATACAAAGCTGACCTGCCCTAGAAAGGAAGCAGCCAGGCCAGCATCCTTGAGGAATGGAGGCAAGGAACCCCAATCTAGGGTGATGAACCAATCTTCAACAAGCCCTGAGCACGGCAACCTTCCCTTCCTGCTACTACTGCTATTGTGTGTGCAGGGACAAACAAGGACCCATAAAAATACCTGTTTATTATTAATAGTCATGTCCCAAAGGGGCAAGGCCCAGCATATTCCTTACCCCACCCATATTTCAGCCCTAGAAGGGCAACATTTTTCATTTTACCATTTCAAGATACAATCTATGAAGGCCAAGCAAAGGTCTAACATAGAAAGACCAACAGATGTGGTGGGACATGGGACATGCACACCAGGTAAGATCCTCTCAGGCTACTTATGGGACAGGTGTCCTAAGACGGGTGTCTGGCAGACTAGGGGTTACTGCAGCCAAAGCTCCCTGGGGACGCAGAGAAAGGAAATTCCCTTTCCCAAACACCAACTCTCCCGACACCCCCTCCCGCCCAGCCCGGCGACAGCAGACACCAAAGGACAACGGGGCACTAAAAAAAAAAAAAAAGAGTAGATGCTTACAGCACAGCATTCTATCACCTGCTGCAAGACAAGCCCTCCCCGCTGGCCAGCCCTGAGTCACTTCCCCTCTCTGCATCGGGTCTCAATGCTCGCGGGGGCAAAAGACCTCTGGCGCTGGATATCCGCAGCCCCCAAGTCGGCGCAGGCACACGCTGGGCCTCCCTCTAGGCAAGTTCCCGTGGCTGCCGACCCGCTCTCTGCGCCCCAGCCGGCGCCGCCGCTACCTTGGCTAATGGCAGCTCTGAATGAAAGGAGCCGAGACAGGCTCCGGATTTATGAATGTGCAGGGGAGGAGGGGAGAGATATCATGTGACAATAAAGGAGAGCGTCTTATTCACAAAAAAAAAAAAAAAAGTCGCTGTGGCGGGCACAGCCACTGAGCAGCAGCGGCCGCCGCGATGCGGTGACCGCTCGGACCCGAGGCCGACGATCTCAGGCACCCGGCCCCTGCAGCCCAACCTCTAGTCGCACCCGCGATCGGAAACGCCTCGGGCGCCGGCAGAAGAAAGGCAAAGCCGCCTCGGCGGCCGCAGGGCCACAGAAAGCTGCACCTCGGCCAGGTGCTGAAGGAAGACACGGGTCCCGTGAGGGGAGGTGGGTGCGCCGGAGAGCCCCTCCAGCGAAGAGCCCCGAGCTTTGTTCGCCTCGGGCCCGCGGGCCGGGCACGCACTCCTGTGCACGCGCGCACACACAGATATACACAAAGATATACACAGACACACAGAGATATACACACAAGGGCCCCGCAGCTCGCTGCCCCGCAGGCTCCCGCCCTCCCCCGCCGCACACCCTCGGATCCGCCCCCCGAACAGCCCAGACCCCGCGGGGCGCCTGTCCCCGGCCGGCCAACGCGTGCACACACACGCACACGCGCCGTGGGGCCCCAGGGCTGCTCCAGCACGCCGGCCTGCGCGGGGATCCGGGTGCACGCAGACCCTAGCGCAACCCGCGCCCAGTCCTCCCTTAGCTCCGCAGTGTTTTTTATGAATGAAAATGTGGTATGCAAATGAGAGCGATTCAAGAAAACGACATGGCGGAGCCTGGGCCCCAGTGGGCTTCCGAAGGGACCGCGGGGCTAGCAGAGGGGGTGGGAGAGTTACAAAAGTCACCGGGTCAAAACCCACCGACCCTTGGAAGCCGGAGCGGGGGTGTCAGGTGTTCCGCTCCCGCCGCCGAGGATCTCGAGAGGAGGGGTGGTTTGAGTCTCCGGAGAGGGATCGGGGACCGCCCGGAGGTCACCCGTGCGCCCTTGGCCCCCGCAGCGGCCACCAGCCCGCCGACACAACGCGCGCCCCCTCCAGCCTGCAGCAGTTTTCGCCCCCTCCTCACTTCATCAACAAGGGGGGAAATCTCGAGTCCCACACACCAGCGAGTCGCTGCACCCCAAGCCAAGCTCACCCAAACAGCGTCCCCGCCCGCGTCCTCAGCCCCGGCTCCCACGCTGCCCTCGCGGGGCACCCTCGTCCCACCCCGCGGCCAAACTTACTCGTCCGGGTGTGTTTCTTCGGTCATTTTCCTGTTCACCTAGACGCCTGTCCCGCGGCGGGCAGCTTTGCTCCCTTCATCTTCCTGTCCGCTCATCCTCCCCCCCCCCCCGCCACCTCCCTTCTTCACATCTCCGGAGATCGCCTGATTTGGTTGGGGGGAGCTGCTAGAGATGAAGGGGGCGCCGCAGAAGGCAGAAAGGGAAGCAGGGCGACGGGAGCGTGGGGTGAGGTCTGGAGAAGGGGTGCACAGGCAAGCTTCGCGGGGAGTGAGCGCCGCAGGGCCGAGGGGCAAAAGCGGGCGGGGGCTCCGAGGGCTCGGGAGCGGGCGGAGCGGAGAGATTTGGGCAGGGGACGGCGGTAGGGGAGAGGAGGAGAAAAACAAGCGCGCGGTGGAGCGGCGGGGACTGCCGAGAGCAGGGGAAGAGGGCCGGCCGCGGGCGGGGGCTCGGCCCGGGGTTGCCCCCGGGGGGCCGGGCCAATCACAGTTCCGGGGAGCGCTCGGCCGCCAGGGGAGGTGCGCCCGGAAGGCGGTGCACGGCGCCCCGTCCGAGCCCCATCTCTCGACTCTACCGATTTACTCCATATTGGATTCTCACCACCGCCAACAGGAGGAGGAAGTAGGGCGGAAGCGATGACGTCTTCCCAGCGGCCAGAGGTGGTGGAGTGCAAAAAGCTTCCTACTTGCGACCGAAAAAAAAAAAGGAGGAAAAAAAAAAAAAAAAAACTTTGTCCGGCCTACTGAGCATGCCCGACTTCCTTCCCTCCCTCCCCCGCCCCCCCAAGTCCCTCCCGGCTTCCACTCCCTGAGGAGCCCTGGAGCGGAGTTGTTTGCGCCGCGTTTAACTCCGGATCCTCCCGCGTTAGCGCTCCGGGTTTTAAGATGCCCGAGAGGAGGGAGGAGGTGGCAGCGGGGGACTCGCACACATCTGGCCTCCGGTTGGTTCCCTCCCTCCTCCCAAACCCCTGGATTAAAAATCGGAGGGAAGAGGAGGAGGGGGAAGACAGGGAGCTCTGGGGGTGGCCGGAGGGTTGCTGGCCCTCGGAAGAACAACTAACCCCGCCTTGGGTCGGGAGGGTGGGAGCGGAACAGGTGCATTTGCCAAGATTCTGAAAGGCAGAGGCTTTTCAGTTTCACCTGAATCTCAGGATCTCTTTTCTTGGTACGGGCTTGGGCGTTTTTAAGGAATCATTATTTGTACATTGAAAAAAAAAAAAAAAATCCAACAGAAGCCAGGAGCGTTTGCATTCCAGTAGAAATGAAGGACTTTCCCAGGTTAAAATGCAAACCCAAATGTTTTTTAAATTACTAAGTAAATCTCGGGTTGGTGGAGGATGGTCCTTGTCCTAGGCCCTTGAATGCTAGTTCCTGGCCCAGAGGTTGCCAGCCCCATGGGCTTTGGCACAGTGAGGTGGGGACCCCTGCTCCCGCTCTATCTCCCCTTTGTTTTTAAATTATTTTCCTAACCTGGCCTGGGACCATGCGCCAGGATAGGCCCGTACTTTTTAACACAGCACTGTCTAGGCAAAGGGCAAGCAACCTGTGCCAGGATCTTTGCTTGGATTGATGCTCTGCTGTTGCAGTTTTGAAATTCTTTATGGTGTTTAAACTAGGGGCTTCACATTGCTACTTTGCAGGGGTCCCAGAAATTCCATAGCCAGTGAATATTTCCTTCTGGGGTCTTGCTAGGGAGCAAGAGATATAGTCTCTGTTCCTTCCTGCTCTCCAAGCACTTTTATATTCTGAATGTCCCAAGACACTACACAAAAAATTTTAACTTAATGGCAATCACTGAACCAATTAAGAGAAGACTAAATATATGCCTCAAATGTTGCATAGGTAAAGGGTATATGTATGCATTTGGAGAGTCACAGTACTCTGAAGAAAGTTAAGAGTTTTCACCTTGAGTCAAGGGAAAACTAGTGGTTTACCCTAGGCTTTGTGTTTAATCTTAACCATGATCTGTGTGGACACAGACTGGGGTTAAACCCAATCAACCACTCCATGCTAAGTGCTGGTATGTGGTGGTAAAAAGGGCACTAGACAGGGGAGGAACACCTAGGTTCTGGTTTCTTCCTAGCAGCCCCGAGACCCTGAGTGAGGCTTTTAGCAATTCTTCAGTTTCTTTATAGAATAAGGATACCAAGGCCACACTTGTCTTTCTCAGTCTTTGATACCGCTGAGGGTCTATGAGAAAGCACTGAACAAAGCAAGACCTCACTGGCATCTAAATCCCCATGAGGTGAAGGCATCTATCCAGTTCTCACCTTTGCCCATTTGTTGCTTTTCTCAGCAATGTTTGAAAGAAGTCCTATTCAGTCATTCCTGAACTTCCAGGAACATGGACATTTGTCTTGTCAGAAATATCCACCCAATGGGTGTCACCCTCTAGTTCAGAGTACTCAAATGACAAGGTTACAGGTGAGATGATTATTTTCTGCAGGTAGGCAAGCTGAATCTATGTCATTACAACTCATTCATCCATCTCCCTGCTAATAACAGTGAATGACTGGCCCAACCCAGGAGCAAAAGAAAACATTCCAAGGTCCAAGAGTCACCAAGTCCCAACTTGGATGTTCTGCTGCCAAACTCCAGCAGGTCCTTAAGTTCTCTGAACCTCACACTATCCTGTAGTAACAAGGTAATATCCACAACATAGAGTTGTTGGAGGATTAAATGGCTATAAAATGAAGGCACTGTGTTAAGCACACTGCAAATACGAGATTAACAGCAACACTTTCTTCCCTTTAGCCAATGGATTATCAAATGCTCTCCCTTTCACTCCTGGTCCTTTATGTTCCTCTAAAGAAAACCTTCCAATTTTTGCCTTGTTCTTTACGCAAAAGGAATCTTTTTGATGAAAATGTCCCAAGCAGGTCACCCCTCCTGCATCAATCGCTAACTATGACTGGCAGCTCCGAGAATAAATGGCGGTATTGAGTGAATAACTCAGATGTTTATTGATCGGAATACCAGGGTGTTATCAAAGCCTTCTGGATAGTTACCAGAATTGGGGATATCACGGAATCAGGGTTTTAATGTCATTGCTGAAAAGAGCTAAATACCCCCATCCCTGTCTCGCCCCGACAAACAGCAAAACAAGGGGCAGGCAAGCCAAGGGTGTCCTCATACAGTGTGTCAAAAGTAATGTCGATCTGCTCACAACTTCAGGGTAACCCAGCGGAGTCTCCCGTAGGACCCCCACCTACTCGCCTCCGAACCCGAGTCCGGGGCGAGGGGGCACCCCCCCCCCCGAATCCTCCGGGCTGGCCGCCGGGAAAGCCCGGAACCCGAGCGACCCTCGGCGGGCTCGGGACGGGCATGCTCAGTAGACCCGCAGCGCTAGTTTCAATCGGAAGCCGGCCTCGGCCCCCGCCCCCGGCCCCCGCCCCCTCCCGCCCCGCACGGGCGCGGGGGGAAGCGGACATTTTCTCCTCCACAATCCTCTCTCTCTTGTCCTTCGCCCCCTTTCTGCGTCCTCCCACTTTTCGCCCGTCGGGGTCCGACCGGGCGCTGGTGTAAATCTCTCGGGAGTGGGCTGGTGATAGTGACTCTCCTCGCCCTCCCCCAGGGTTAGGGGGGTTGCAGGGTAGGGGGTGGTTGGGGGAGGACTCCACTGTGCCCTAAGGTGGTTTGTGCCGCCCGACCGCGGCCCTCAGGAGCCCCCCCACTGCCGCAGCGCCCCCCGCTCCCCCCCCCGCGAGGCGTGCGCAGCTGCGCCCCGCCTGTCCTCATCTCACCCTCATCCTGCCCCTTCGGTATTTCTCAATGACCGGCGCTCGGAGGGCACTTCCGACCCGGGAGGGAGCGGGTATCATTAGCGCCAGCTTTATCAGTTCCTTCCGGTCTGCCAGGAGCCCAGCCTTGCGCGCAGCTTGGCCGCGCCCCGGGCTCTCGGGTGCCTTTATTTTTCTGTTTAAACAAGCAGTCGTGTGTGCCGGGGTGTGCCAAACGAACGTGCAGCCCGGCTGCTCCGCCCTCCCCCGCACCAGACCCGCCGGCCGGAATGGAAACCCAAGCTCTCGAAAAGAAGGGGATGATGCAAACTTAGAAACTGACCCGGCGTCCGGGAACGATGCCCCTGCGGGGCGCGGCGTCCCAGTCCCGGCATGAATGGCTGGAGCCCGATTGCATAATCGGCGCGGTATAAATAGCCGACGGGCGGGCCGCTGACGAGCTCGCTGGTCCCGTTATCGTGACTACTTCATCCCCGATGCATTCACTCCCGGGTCATTTTCCCTTTCAGCTGCAAGGCTGGGATTTTAAATAGCAGAGACGAAAGGCTCTCATTCCTGCTTCCCTGCTCCCTTGAGTTCATGTATTATGAATGAAACCTCGCTGCTTCCTAATGGCTCACTTCAGGTAGGGGAGAGACTAAGTCAAGGCAGCGGTCCACCGAACCTCGTGTGTGTGTGTCTCTGTGTGTGTGTTCCACCGAACCTCGTGTGTGTGTGTGAAAAGGCAGCGGTCCACCGAGCCTCGGGTGTATGTGTGTATGTCCCGAAGGGAGAGAAAGCAAGAAAAAATGATTGACAGGGCTGGGCAACAGTCTCATCGAGAAAACGTAACCGCTGATGGTTTGCCTCTGGAGTTTCAGTTTACAACTCTCCAGCCTCATTGTAAAGTAGATTATGCAAAGGGTCTTTTCGGCTGTGGCTGCTCTCTCGCCTTCAGCCTCCGAGAAGTGCTGCTTCAGTCGGAGGAGCTGGTTCCCTTTCTCAGAGGCAGCAGACATCCCTGACTGTAAAAGCCCTGGGGACCCCTGAGGTCTGGAAGAAAAGCAGTGCCTCGGGTCAGTTTAGTCACTCGCTTGTTTCTTAGAAGTTCTGCTATGTACAGAGATGAAGTACAAAAACTTATTCCTCCCAGCTGTATTTCACAAATACATGGTTGTTTTAAAAATGATAGTGTGCAGAGGGTTCTTTTTTTCTCTTTTTAATCTTTTCTCTTAAACACCAAGTTTCGACTTATTTTCTCAAAATAAATGACTGGTTCTTCACCAGTGCATTTCCGGTAAGTGAAAGGCAGTGGCCTGGTCATTATTTTTCAAACCAGAGGCTCATTGCTCCAACCTGGGTTTAAAATGCCAGGTCCTTTGTGACACTTTGGGATTATAGGGGACCATGAACCCAGGGTCCTGCCTTCCAGGGTTTTCTGTCAGGTGAGGCAACAGTCCTGTACAGAAAACATTAGGGCAGTGGCTGATGCCTCTAAAACATGAGGTAAGCAGGAGAGAAAGCAGAGGTCAGGGAAAGGAAGGCTCCCCAGAAGAAGCGGTGTCTTACCACATCCTGAAGGAAAGTGAGCCGGTGTAGATAACTGACAGCCCGGTGAACCCAGAAGCCCCAAGGTGTGACAGGAGGGGAGGCCAGGGTAACAGGCTGAGAAGGATGGGTCTGGGAGGCAACAGAGGTCATGCGAAAGGAGGTTAGACTATCATGAACTCTTGGAATCTTTTGTAGCAGGTTCACAGCTGAGCTTTGTCCAGCCCCAGCTCTTTGCAGTGGGCCCTTGGTTGCGCAAACATAGAGTCATTGGGCATCCATTGTCTGGGGGTTTGGAAACTGATAGCCCCACGATCAGATAAGGCTCCAGATAAATTCTGTTTATGCATACCTTTAAACAAAAAAAAGAGTCTAACAGTTTAAAATCAGACCATTTCACATAAACATCAAGATTTTTGGCTTCTCTTAAAAAATACTCCGAAGATGCAGGAACTATGAGTGCCAAATTCTTGCTTGGTAACAGTTGACTCTTGGTGAATGGTGGCTGGCCTGTCTGTCAGGCTTCTGGCTCCTGTAGGCATTTGAGTTTTTTACTCTGACATAAAAGAATCCTTTATGACTGCATCAAGGCCCCACTCTGAGACCCAAAGTAGGCCGAGCTTGGCAATAAGTACACAGTGATTTACATGAGGATCTCCTGGCCTCTTGGAAGGAAAGATACCAATCTTCAATCTCCTACTCCAAGACTTCTATAAATTAGGCCAAATAATAAAATGGATTAGAGTGAGCTCAGTCAGAGCCCAGTGGCAGGGAGGCAATGAGGCCTCTAAAACAACAACACTTATCCCCAGCCCAGGCTCTGTTTCTGGGGAACTCAACCCAAGATCTCTGCCAACAGGGCAGCTGAGGTTCAAGTGATCTGGAAAACTCCCCAAATGGAATAATGTTTGTACCCCAAACTTATGGAGCAGCATATATAAGTTACATAAGACATTTTAAGCAGGGAATGCTAGACTCAGATTAACACTTTTAATAGATTACTCCAGGCATGGAGAATGGTTTGCAGGAAGCAAAGGATGGTTAGGGAGAAATTTTCTTCTACCATGACAGAAATAATAATTCATGACAAAACACAGTGGCATTGGCCACGGAGATGGAAAATAATTCCAAAGACACAAGTGGGATGGAAATGAGTTTGCTTTCTGACCTATTAGATATGGAGACTAATGGAAAGGTCTGGGATAACTTCCAAGTTATTGACTTGGGAAATTGGATGTATCTTAGTGTCTTTAACATGATTAGGATAAAAGGAGAAGGGCTTGGACACCAACAGACAGCTGTTACCACTCAACTCTGAGATCAACTAAGTATGTCGGGGATTGAGGGATATAAAGGGAAGCTAGAACATAGGAAAGCAGAACCTCAACATAAAAATGGAGGGACAGTTCCCTGAGGACATCATTTGAGCAACTGGAGTCAACCTTGCCTCAAACTTGAGGATGATCTGGACTTTTTAGATCAAGTTGGGCTTCTGTCACTTCCAGCCAAAATAATTCTAACTACCAAAATAGAAAGCCATATTTAGGAGAGTGAAAAAGATTGAGAGGAACTAAGGAATGGAACATAAGGGAATTTTAGAATGTATGTTTGCAATTTAACATCGGGACATCTGGGGTCAGTGCCAGGGAGTTTCACAGAGACTCTGATTTAATAGAACATACTTCTCCCAGGAAGTTAGTCAACATTTTATGACTTGTACCAGCCTCTCTTTTTGGCCTCAGCTTCGCATTGTCACCACCCTATTTCCCATCTCCAGTTCCCTTCTCATTTTTAAACTTATGCTTCATTTTTCTGCCGTTATTCCTCAGTCCCTTTCTTCTGTAAAGCTCATAACTGAGAAAGGATGTTTCATAATATAAAAGAACATAAACTTGTAGAATTGGAAGAAAATGAAAGATCATATGTTTGTAGCAACTGTGGCTCCAATAAACCAAACATTCTACCCAAGCTTTTTGGAATGGGTAAAAGGAAAAGAGGAAAACAAAATTCAGTAAGATATGGTCCCCTTATCAGTTAGAGTTTGCTGTGTAATAAACCACCACAAGGGACTTCCCCCGCTGTTCACTGGTTAAGTCTCTCTGCTTCCTGGCACTACAGGGGGTGCCAACTTGATCCTTGGTAGTGGAACTAAGATCCCGCATGCAGGGCAGCAGGGCCAAAAATCAAATAAACACTTTATTATCTCATGAGTCTCCAGTTTTTCAGCAGGGTGACTGACTGCTCTAACCTCACCCAGCTTAGCTAGGGCTGGATGAGCCAGGAAGGGCTCTCCTGTATCTGGTGATTGGCAGGCTGACTGGTCTGGCTGGAGGAACTCATCTCTGCTCCACGCGATCTGTTATCCTCTAGAAGGCCTGCCCAGACTAGATTACATGGTGGGGGTGGCAGGGTTCCCAGATCAGCAAGAGGGTAAACCCCAAAGTGCATGCATTTTTCAAGCTTCTACTTGCATCACATTTGTTAATACTGTCTCATTAGCCAGAGAAGTCACACTGCCAACCCAGAGTCAAAAGTCAAGACCCAGGGAAATAGACTCTCCTTCCTGAAGAGAAGAGGAGCAGAGTCACATGGCAAGGGATGTGCATACAGGGATGCACAGTCTACTTCAATCTCTGACACAAATTTCACAATTAGAGAAGGATATTTATAATAATAATAATATACATTGATCACACGTATGGTTTATAATGATTTATACAAGTATATGATAAATATATTAGAAAATATACAACTAAATATTTTTAATATAAGTATTGTATGTCTACATATAGGTATCCTATTTATGTATAGGAGTACTATTGATAGAATTAACCTCTGCCTTTAGAATCATCGATTTATGGCTAAGTGACTAACAGTGCTTAATATTTAATAGATTTGTGCATGCTATAAAACTCTTCTCAATAATTTAGCAAATAAAGAGAGACCTTATGAACTTATGCTTTTCCTTCTTCCTCAGCATGAAAAGCCTGTCTCTGATATCCCTTTCTTCTTGAAATAGGTATATCCCTAAAGAGATCTAGATAATTGAAATGTTTGTTTAAAAAAGCAAAAACACCAAAACACATAAAAAACACTAGGGAAATTTTATTTAAGGTTACTATAGTTGGAATAATTTGGCAAAGCAAAAAAAATCCCTTAATTTATTCATTATATTAACTCAGATTTTATGCATCATTTTGGAATTAAAGCAAAGCTCACTTGTATACTTTTCTGATGGTGGAAGAGGTGGTGCTCTTGATGGGGAAGTGATGATGAAAAGTTGAGAGGTAGTGGTGAAGGTATTGTGACGGTGTTGGAATTGATGGTAGTGGAGGTGATTATGATGATTATAGAAGGATCTGAAATAAAAACCTTCAGTTTGCTGTAAGTTTCCCTGTGGACCTCTCGCCAGATCCCAGATGTACAGACAGCTGAGCAAAGGCACCAAAGAAAGGGACAAAAAAAAAAACAGTTAAGTCAGAGAAGAGAAGCAGATAAAGAATAGGATAAGATGCCCTGTAGGCCAGGCAATTTCCCATGATGCCAGGAGAGGAAGCCAAATACTCTTCGCCTCAGTCGCTCCAGGGAAGCGTCTGTCCCCTCCTCTTAGCTGGGCGAGGTGCTCCTCCGTTGTGTGCTCTCATCATCTTCTGTCCTAGAGCTCTTTACAGCTTTTGTAATTTGGTATCTGCTTGTCTCCCAAGCTCACGGAGAGCAGAGAACACATCTTTTTCTCTCCTATCCAGTAGTCACTCTGGCTACAATTGTTGTTTAGTCGCTCAGTCATGTCCGACTCTTTGTAACCCCATGGACTGCAGCATGCCAGGCTACCCTTTCCTTCACCATCTCCCGGAGGTTGCTCAAACTCATGTCCATTGAGTCAGTTATACCATCCAACCATCTCCTCTGTCGACCCCTTCTCCTCCCGCCCTCAATCTTTCCCAGCATCAGGGTGTTTTCTAATGAGTGGGTACCCTGTAATACTTACTGAGTAAGTGAATGACAAGTCATCATGTCTTGCCTTCTTTCTTTTCCTCTAAAAGTGCATTTTGCTCCATGGCATCAGAGGAAGTGCCCTTCTGAGTGACTCCTTGTGTGTTGCTGGCCTAGGTTTCTGGTTTCAGATAGGGGCTGGGAAGGTCCACAGTTGAACAGTAGTATATTAATAAAATCATGGAGTACTCAAGTTGAAAGAACAGTAAAGAACCACCTGGTTTAAGATGAGGAAACAGGAAATCAGATAAGCCAAGGGACTCCATTAAAACCACACAGATAGTCAGGGTCAAATCCAGAATCATACTTCAGGAACTCAAAGTCCAAATTCCATAACTAAGGTGCCTTTGTTGGAATAATACAGGATGTACCCTTGGCACTTAGTTCTAGTTATGGTGATGGGAGGTATTGTTGCTTATTGATGTGGAAGCTCATTCCTGAAGGGGAAAATGAAAAGTTGCTTTTGACTTTCCAAAAACTACTCAGGGAGCTGTACATTTTTATCTTGCATTTTTACTCACGTTAAATTCTACTGAGCACTGCTGGTCTAGGGCAGTGATGATAATCCCTTTCTCCAGTTCTTGGTTTGGGGGTGGCTATGGTTTCTTCTTTTAACTAGGTGGTGTTTGTTTTGTTTTGTTTTGTTTTCCTATTCTTCCTTACACTGAACTGTCACAGGGTGACCAGTAAAATGGAAGGTGTCTGCTAGGGAAATTCAGGAAAGATTGGAATCTATGAACAAAAGAGAGATATGTGGTTAGAGGGAGTGCTCCCCTCTACCAGTGATGTTCAGCACTCCAAGGAGGTGAAAACCAAAATAGTCAAAGAAGAGCTGACCAAGAATCCTGAAGTTGTTGAGCTCTTGAGTTAACCAGACTTGGAACTCACCTATCTCTGGACTCTATGTTATATGTAATAGTACATCCTTCTTATTTAAGCCACTTTTTACCAGTACACATGAGATGGTTGGATGGCATCACTGGCTCAATGGACATGAGTTTGAGTAAACTCTGGGAGTTGGTGATGGACAGGGAGGCCTGGTGTGCTGCGGTCCATGGGGTCACAAAGAGTTGGACACAACTGAGCAACTGAACTGAACTGATAGGTTGTGTGCTCTTAACATGTGATGGTTTGTTCCCTTGTTATTTGTGATTATAAAAGTAAGCCCTGTTCACTGTACAAATATTTGAAGTGTAAAAAAATATTGCAAGGGAAATAACATTTCAATAATCCTATCGCCTTGGTATGCTGCTGCTGCTGCTGCTGCTAAGTCGCTTCAGTCGTGTGTGACTCTGTGCGACCCCACAGACGGCAGCCCATCAGGCTCCCTGGTCCCTGGGATTCTCCAGGCAAGAACACTGGAGTGGGTTGCCATTTCCTTCTCCAATGCATGAAAGTGAAAAGTGAAAGTAAAGTCTCTCAGTCGTGTCCGACCCTCAGCAACCCCATGGACCGCAGCCTTCCAGGCTCCTCCGTCCATGGGATTTTCCAGGCAAGAGTACTGAAGTGGGGTGCCATTGCCTTCTCCAATCTTTATAGATTTTTTTCCTTTATATAGTATATATTTGAATAAAATACAATATGTATTTTAACAAAAATAAGATCATACTAAACATACTCTTGTAGACTCTTAACAAAAACCTCAGTGATAATATGCATATGTTCAGAACCCTAAATGTCTCATACATGTTTTCTAGAAAGCAGCTATGAGTTGACATCATTCTCTTTAGTCTTAATGCACATATGTATAGATGTAAGAATAATTGGCAAATAATTGACAGCTGGAATAATAGTTTTGTATAAATTATTTTATTCTTGAGTCCCTACTGTAATCCTTCTAAACTAGTACCTTAGCATTTATAACAAATATTGAATCCATTTGAACTGGCCTTTTTCACCAACTAAATCATAAGTTCCTGGAGGGAATAGGAAAAGCTGTGACCAAATTAGCTAAGTTCTACACACACCTATCTGTCGGAATGTGTAGTACACGCACGGTACTCAGAAAATATTTATAGAATGAACAAATGAAAAACAGCCTGTATCATTTTTGTTTCACAATTAACAATAAATAATCTGTAAGCAAATTTACATCATCATTTGCATTGGAATTCTCATTTCACACCAGTTAACACAATGATAAACATCACAATAAGAACAAACATTATCATCAGCAACATCATCATAAATCTTTTAATAGCCTGGACTTGAAGGTTCTGCCTAAAGTCTGTCTTCTAGTTCTGGACTCAAATTTTAACCATTAACGTTTTACCCAACATCAAACATCTTAGCGGATTCCCCAGCAGCTCAGATGGTAAAGGATGAGCAGAAAAACCATCAGATACTCCAACATGACAAACCTGATATTTTTGGTTAGCAGATCTTTTAAAATGCTGGTAGCAGATTAAATGTGTTCATTTTTATCTCAGTGCTTGCTCTCCCGTAGCTGTCTAATCTGTACTTTCCTATCTCTTCTTCCTCATTTCCATTCCCTCCTACACCTATCATAGTCTAGCTTTTGTTCTCACCACTTCACACAAGCTGCTCTGAGGTTTATTGTTGTTGGTCCCCGGGGGCTCAGTGGTAAAGAATCCACCTGTCGTTTAGGAGCTGCAAGAGAGGCAAGTTTAATCTCTGCATTGGGAAGATCCCCTGGAGAAGGAAATGGAGAGCAGCCTGGCGGGCTACAGTCCACCAGGTTGAGAAAGAAGCGGACATGATCTAGCAACTAAACAACAACAAAACTTCACCCAAGCTGCTCTGGGGTTAGATCTCTTTATCTGATTGCTAAATCTGGCAATCTTTCTTCAGTATTGATTGGTAACCTAACCTAGCTGACCACTTCCACCTTCTTAAAACTCTTCCTCCAGCAGCTTCCACGCTGTCAATTTCTGATTCCTCTTTACTTTTCTGTTACTGAGCCGCTAAGTGTTATTGTAAGAGTATGCAGTAATGTTAATAATGCTGGCATCTACTGAGAGCTTCCCAAGTGCCAGGCAATGATTTTAAATTTTAAACTACATATATGAACTCAATTTCACCAAAGCAGGAGCTAAAAAACTTTTTCTTAACAATAAATATTTTCTTAAAAGTAAATAGTTTTGGCTCTGCCAGTCCTGTGATCTATGTCACAACCATTGATCTCAGCCAGTATAGCACGGAAAGTGACCACAGACAGTACATAAATGAATGGGTATGGGTGTGTTCCAAGAAAACTTACAAAACAGGTGACTTAGTTTGGTGCAGGGACTGTAGTTTGCCAAACTCTGCTCTAAAATCTAAGTTATGCCATAGCAGGAGTTTTTTTCTGTTTTGATGTATGATAGATAGTTAGGAAATATTTGCTGAATGAATACTTTCCTTCTAAGAGAGGAACTATGTATTTTAATCTCCATTTTACAAATAAGGATGCGGAAGCACTGAAGTTAAATAACTTGCCCAAAGTCACCAACTGGTATGTGACAAATCCAGGATCTAAACCCACACAAGTCTGACGTCAGAGCTTGTGCTTTTAATCACCTACTCTAGAGCGGTGGCATGGAGGAGAAGATGGGCAGCTATTCTCATGGGAGTCCAGAGGAGTTCTTTTAGTTGGATCTTGAAGAATGACGAAGAATTCACCAGGAGGAAGGAGAGTGGGAAGGGGGAGGCTTTTCGTGCTAAAGATGTAAAAACCGTAAGCATACAAAAACAGATAAGTTAAGTGTTAGTTGCTTAATTGTGTCAGACTCTTTTCAACCCTATGGACTGTAACTCTCCAGGTTCCTCTATTCATGGAATTCTCCAGGCAAGAATACTGGAGTGGGTAGTTATTCCCTTCTCCAGAGGATCTTCTCAACCCAGGGATCAAACCCTGGTCTCCTGAATTGCGGGCAGATTCTTTACCATCTAAGCCACCAGGGAAGCCCATATAAAAAATGGATGCCTGATATAAAAAGAACTGGTAGCCAAGGAAGAAAGTTGCTTAGGGAATGCATTCACTTTTCAGTAATTCACATGTCTAGACACAGGGTTTAAGGTGGAAAGTGGTACAGATGAGGCTAAAGAAGCATGCTGAAGGGCCTGATATGACGTGTGAATGAATTTGGATTTGGATTTGGAGGCAGATGGGGAGCCTGAGAAAGAATGACCATATTTGCATTTTAGGTCAATTTTTAAAATTACATTTTATTTTAAAATTAGATGATGCATGACTATTGTACCACATTCAGAAGCTGAAAAGGTCTTCCTCTTGCCCGCCTCCAACCATGCAGTTCGCTGTCCCAGAGGCACCCACGGTTTCCAGTTAGAAAGATAACTTTCACTGTAGTGGGAAGAATCGATTGGGTTGGGGTGAGCTGGATATTTTATTAATTTAGTTAATTAGTAAAGTTACCAGTAAATTGATTTAGTTTTTCTCCTTAGGGTGGATGATAATGATAAAACGTTGAGGAAGACTGCCCTACACTTTTATAAATCGTTTTATAAATTGCTCCTCTGTTAAATCTTCTTCAAACAACTCAAGTTGTGTGCATCTGTGTCTGCCCATGCACTCAACTGCTAACGGAGAGTGGGCTAGAATGGTGGATAGTTATCCACATGGTGCATAACCATGATGAAGGGACTTCCCTGACAGTCCAGTCGCTAAGATGCCACACTGCCAATGTAGGGGGCCCGAGCTGGATCTCTAGTCAGGTAACGAGGTTCTGCATGCCACAATTAAAGATACTATTCGCCACAGCTAAGACCTGGCACAACCAAATAAATAAATATTAAAAAAAAAAGCAATGTAACTTCTTGGTAGTAAGCACAAACTGGTGGGATTAGAATCCTGGCCCTGCTGAGTGACCTTTAACCTCTCTGTGCCCTTGCAAAATGGGGATAATAATGGTACATACCTGCTAGAGGTTGGGAAAATCTGACCCAGGGTGTGTTAGCTATTATTTGAGGAAGGGGTTTTTGGAGAGGGTGGAAGAAAAAAGCTTTCAAAGTAGGAATGAGGAATATGGGGAATGCCAACACCACTTCCCATGCCCACAGGCGTGGGATAATGAATAGTATCGGTTCTAGAATTCAACAGAGGAAGGAAATTCCTTAGGGAATACAGTCACTACGCTGTTAAGGACAGAACTAGAGGGTTAAAAGGTGAAAAGAAGTTTATTTATAATTGAATGGAGGTTCTGGGGCACAGAGGAAAGGGCCTGAGAAAGGAGAGGGCAGAAGTTGGAAAGAAAACCCAGAGCAGGGTGGCAGGTTAGAGATTAGGATAAGGGAGAAGAGACCTGGCTGGAGGCAGGGCCACTGCCTATGACAGCTCTGGGCTGAGCAGAGGGAGTGGACAACTATGGTCATTTCTAACCAGATGCCTATTTTTGTAGAGCCCACCAGCTGAGAATGGTTTCTACATTTGTAAAATTACAATTAAGAATAGTATTTCATGATGCAGGAAAATGATATGGAATTTAATGTCAGTATTTATAAACAAAGTTTTACTGGATCACAGCCATGCTGATTCATTTACATATGGTCTATGGCTGCCTTCACACTCCAGGAGTAGAACTGAGTAGTTTACACAAAGACCAAATGGCCCACATAGCTAAAACTATTTACTATCTGGCCCTTGACAGAAAGTTTGTCAGCCCTTGCTCTGGTAGGTCATTCATAGTCCCTAATATGAATGACAACCCCTGGAATTGTACAACACAGGGCCTTGGCCCTAGGAGCACTCATTTTGGATGGTGGTAAAGGATAACAGTGAGGAAAGGCTTGGATGAAATTATAAGGCCTCAAGGCTCTTTTTGAAATGTGGGTGCAAGGTTGTTTTGTCAGAACAAAGCAAGACTGTCGGCCTGGATTCAAGCCACCAGCTCTTGCATGGTGAGGAGCCAGGTGTGGTAGACACAACTGGTGGCCCACACAATCTCCATTTCTCCTATTGTTCCTTGCAAACAGAAGCATGATTTTTATCAAGATGGAATTGTGCCCTATTAAAAATAATCATCTCAAATAAGGAAAGTGCTCAAAGAAGGATGGGTACATGTCAAAAGGACACAGAATTCAGTGTAAAGGAGCCCGTAACGGCAAACCTGCAACAATTGGAGCATCA
This sequence comes from Oryx dammah, assembly GCF_014754425.2. Taxonomy (NCBI): domain Eukaryota; kingdom Metazoa; phylum Chordata; class Mammalia; order Artiodactyla; family Bovidae; genus Oryx; species Oryx dammah. Next base: position 62,989,138 of record NW_024070209.1, read on the forward strand.
AAATATGTAAAGATAGTTGTTGACTTTAACTCACTGAATAGACTAGGAATCCATGAGTTCAGACTGAAACAAACAAATAAATGGAGGAGGAAGAAAAGTTGGTCTATATAATATATAGTAAAAAGAAAAGTAATGAATTACAGAATAAATGACAGAATTAGAAAATCACTATTTTGCAGTCACCTTAATCTTATTTCAGGCAAGATCAATGAATGCTAAAATCAGCAGATGAAAATTTGATGAGAAACATGACATTTATAGGCTTCTCAGGTGGGGCAGTGGTAAAGAATTCACCTGCCAGTGCAGGAGACGCAAGAGATGCAGGTTCAATCCCTAGGTTGGGAGGATCCCCTGAAGAAGGAAATGGGAACCCACTTCAGTATTCTTATCTGAAAAATTCCATGGACATAAGAGCCTTGCAGGTTACAGTCCATGGGGTTGCAAAAAGTCAGACACTACTGAGCACACACACAGCAGCACATTTATTGGAGTTGCCAAGCATCTTCCCCACATTCTTATTAATTTAATTTCAAAGGGGAAAACAGTAACTTTGTACACGGGAAATCTGACCAATATCATCTTACTCCCTTAACCAAGTGATCAAAGTTAATATCAAAATTATGCACCTCCTAAAATGATGCCCCGAGGAGGACATCATATCATTTCTGTAGGAGTCTAGTCAAAAATATGTAAGCAGAATCACAAGAAAACAGAAAACCGAAATACAGTTTTACAAGTAATTGCCCTATGATTTTCAAAAATGTCGGTGATATGAAAGATGACAGTTTGAGGAACTTTCTAGATTAAAGCAGACTAAAGCCACATGACAACAAAATGCAATGTTTGATTCTGGGTTGCTTTCCTGGACTGGAAAATATATTTTTCTTTGTGATAAATCCCGGGGGTAAGACAACTGGCAAAAGTTATAGTTTAAATAATAACATTGGATCAATGTTAATATTTTGATTTTGATGATTGTACTATGGTTATGTAAGAGAAGATCCTTATTTTAAGGAAGTACATACTAAAGTGGGGCTTCCCTGGTGGCTTAGAGAGTAAAGAATCTTCCTGCAGTGCAGGAGACCCAGGTTCGATCCTTGGGTTGAGAAGATCCCTGGAGAAGAGAATGGCTACCCACTCCAGTGTTCTGGCCTGGATAACAGAGGAGGTAAGCAAACTTCCTGTATTTGTTGGACTTCCCTGGTGGTCTCATGGCTAAGACTCCACGCTCCCAATGCAGGGGGCCCAGGTTCAATCCCCGGTCAGGAAACTAGACCCACATGCTGCAACTAAGACCTGGCATAGCCAAACAAATACTTTTCTTCCCGGAGTCAGGTTGCTTGGGAATGCAGCCCAAAGCGGGTGGTAAACTCCATCTAAGGCTAAATACCGGCACCAGACCGATAGTCAACAAGTACCGTAAGGGAAAGTTGAATTTTTTTTTGTGTGTGGGCTTCCCCCGGGCCTCAGAGGTTAAAGTGTCTCCCTGGAATGCGGGAGACCCGGGTTCGATCCCTGGGTTGGGAAGATCCCCTGGAGAAGGAAATGGCAACCCACTCCAGTACTCTTGCCTGGAGAATCCCATGGACGGAGAAGCCTGATAGGCTACAGCCCATGGAGTCACAAAGAGTCGGACACGAGTGAGTGACTTCAATTCAATTCAATTTCATACTAAAGTATGTAATAGTAAATATGCATGAGAGATAAAGTAAATGTGGTGAATTTTTTTAAAATGATTACTTTTTTTATTGGAAGATAATTGCTTTACAATATTGTGCTGGTTTCTGCCCTATATCAACATGAATCAGCCACAGGCATAAACAGGTAATTTCTCCTAAATTGCAGATCACATATCCAGCTACCTACTGTAAACCTATGTCTGTGGTCCACAATCACTTCAACAGTTACAAAGATGAACACACTCACATACACACACAAAGGATTTGTGTCTCTTTCTCTCTCCCCCTCTCTCTTTCTTTTCTTCTAACCACCATCCAAATACTTTACCAAGTCAGAAACTCAGGAGTCATCCTCTCCTCTTCCTATTTTATTACCCTGATATGTGATTAGTCATCCAGGTCTTGATGACTGTATTTCCTAAATAGTTTCTGAATCCATTTCCTCCTCTTCATTCTCATTAACCGGATAGATGCCTCATCATCTCTCATGGTATTTTTTTTCATTAACCTTCTAAACAATCTCCCCTCCTCTGTCCTTTGCTCCCCTAACATACTGTTGTCCATTATCTTTCTAAAATGTAAATATGATCAGTATGCCTTTTTATTTTAAATCAATTAACTGTTTATGGTAATAGCTGCCCCTTGGTCCCTAATTCCTAGTGTGGTATGACAGTGCTCACAGATTAACATTTGTCTCTTGGCTGTCTTCAGCGCCACATCTCAGAAGGATGGTTGACTGCCCTGGCTGGTCTGTTATATTCTTAGGAGATGACTTTTCCTAGGTTTCAATAAACCAGTGGTCTTCCCTTGCTCCAGTGCTCTATTACTCCAAGCAAGTTGTAACTCACTTTATTCCATGTCAGATGACCTGATGACCTACATTTTTATTTATAGCAAAAATAAATTTTATATATCAATTGAAATGAGATGTTGGAGCCACATGTGTGATGGTGAGAGTTGAGCATTGCCTGAATCCAACAAATATCATTCATATAGGTGATGTTTTACTCTATGTATGCTGGCCCACGTAGGTGAGCCCTATAACACACCCTGGCTCTGCACTGTGGGTCTCCTGTTGTGTTGACTATTTTTGAGTTAAGCAAGCCTAGAGTCCTGGGACTGACTCCTCCATTTCCTGAAGTCAGCTTCTGGGACTTGAGTAGGATGCAGAGTCAGTAACAGAGCTGGAAATGAAGTTATTCAACTTTGGAGATGCCAGTGATGAGCTTTATACTTTAATAGCCTTTCCTGCTCTGTTCCTAGAAAAATACTTTTTTTTTTTTTCCCCAAACCCAAATGAAATGGACCCATTAAAACCTTCCCTCACCCAGGCAGATTTAAGACATTCCTCCTAGGAGAGCCCTTGGTACTGACCACCCTATAATGCAATTAAGTATTTGCATGTCCATTTCTCTGCTTCTTGTTTCCCACATCTGAACACGAATCTTACTCCTTTTAGTATGTCCTCCATGAGCATATGTTCCCTAAGTAAAGCCTGACATGTAAGGAATAATCAAAAAGTGTGTGACTGAATGAATGGGTGTTTCTTCTAGGTTCCAAGTAGAGTGTGATGGAGAGGATTGGGACCTGGTTACCACTGCCAGTTAGTTCTTCCACTAACTAACTTTGTGATGACCATCTTCCAAAAGCTCTTTCCGCACACTGATGAAGTGGAGACAATAACACCCACCTGGCAAGAGTTGTTTTGAAAATTAAAAGTTACTAATTATTTATTCATTCACTTGTAGGGATAAATTCTATTCTTGAATTCAAGAATTCACTATGTTAGGTACCAGGGGTATAGCATTCTCTTTTCCTCATAAAGCTTTTCAATTTAGCAAGAAAGGCAAATTCAGTGTTAATCGCTCAGTCGTGTCTGACTCTTTGTGACCCCATGGACTGTAGACCACCAGGCTCCTCTGTCCATGAAATTCTTCAGGCAAGAATACTGGAGTGGGTTGCCATTCCCTTCTCCAGGGGATCTTCCTGACCCAGGAATTGAAGCTGGGTCTTCCACATTGCAGGCAGATTCTTTACCATCTGAGCCACCTGGGAATCTCAGATAATTAAACAAATACCTACAACAAACTATAGTGAGAATTATAACAGGGGAAGACTAAGACACTATGGGAAAATAGAACAAGGAGTGTGATCTAGTCCAGGAGTTACGAGAGACTTCTCTAAATAGTGTAAAACATTGGTCAAGTACGATACTCATGTCAGATAAGATATTGGTATAGATGAGACTGCCTTTGACATAGGAGGCAGGCATCACATTTCGAAGTAAGGCTTCCTGGAGAAGGTGGAAACTTTTGTTGAGCTGAATCCAACTTCCTCTGAGGTTGCTGACTCATCTTTATCAGAAAGATAAAGCATCTTTATCATGCTGTTTGAATTGAGTTTCCAGGATCAAAGATGGATTTGCCTTCAACTGTCTACTCCAATTGCTTTGTGGCTCTAAAAACCAAACCCTTCAGTTAATGAAGAATGTAAACCACAGAGACAGGGATGCTGAAGGGACTTTGGAGGGGCTGGTGATGTTTGTAGGCCAGGCAGCAGTGTGACACTTGACTTCTGCCTGCAAATGCATCCAGAGTTTGACTGCCTCAGACCACTTCTCCTGTAACCCCTTGGTCCAGGCCACCATTACCCATCACTGGGATACCTGTAAAACTTCTAAAATGGTCTTCCTGTTTTTACCTGTGCCCTCCTACCATCTGCCTCCACACGTCTGCCAACACTAAAGTTTTTGTTCCTTCCTTTAGGCACATTAACTTGAAGAAGACCAGGATGGCTTGGATGAAAGAATATGGAAGGAATTATGCTTACTTGCAGGATGAGGAAATGCAGGTAAGTGGTGCCTGCCTACTTCACAGTGGGAACCTGTGGTAGGTAAATAAACAAGACTGAGTAAGCCTTCCGCTGCTATGTTTATATGAAAGTGGTTTTAGATAAGCCTCTGCTCCTTCATCCTTTTCCAGACTCCCCTCCTCCACATTTCCCACACATTCCCTGAGTTGTTTCCTGGCTGCAAACATCCCATCTCTCTGCCCCCTCATCTCCTCCTTTTCCTGACTCACCCTTCACAGTCTCCCAGCAATGCCCAATATCCTCTTGTCTCGTCAAAGCCAGCCCCAGACAATCATCGTGATGACCCAGATTCAAGGAAGGAGCCAGCGCCCTATGGTCAGCTTCCAAGGGCACAGAACTAAAATGCTAGACATTCAGTGTGGGTTTGCAGTGAGGACAGTTGACCTGACCCAGGGCTTCAGACAGGAACACATCTTCCAAGGATGATCTGTTTCAGATCCTGGCATTGTTCAAATGCCAACAAGGTAAGGAATGGAGATGTCTTCTGTTCCAACACCTTTATTTTTTGCCCCTCATTTTTTTTTCTGAATTTTAAAAAACTTATAATAAAGTTGAACGGAAAAGCAATGAAATCCATGGATTCTTCACCTAGATTATCAGTTGTTAACATTTGCTTTCCTTTTCTATCCTTCTCTTTTCTTCTTTCATACTTGAGATTGTCTATTCTCTATCTGTTTATCTATCTATTTAATGTTGGGGAGGAAAAATTTTTCCTCTACTCTTCTTGATTCTTTGGTTGGTCTACTAATCAAATTAATGTAAGATAGATTAACAGGAGGAAAATGAATTTAATTACATACACATGGGACCCCCATAAGAATCTGAGACCTGAGGGCAAGAGTGGTTGTAAGCTTAGATGCCACCCTGAGGTAAGTAATGGGATAGGGGCCTGGGACTTCAAAAGGGAGGGGGGGTAAGTTTCAGGATAGCAAGAAGAGCAGATGTTTGGCAATTAGGTGGTTGCCCTGCCAAACAAATGGGTTTCCCAGGTGGTGCTAGTGGTACAGAACCCTCTTGGCAGTGCTGGAGACATAAGAGATGCAGGTTCAATCCCTGGGTCGGAAAGATCCCCTGGAGGTGGGCACAGCAACCCACTCCAGCATTCTTCCCTGAGAATCTCACAGACAGAGGAGCCTGGTGGGCTACTGTCCATAGGGTCGCAAAGAGTCAGACACGACTGAAGCGACTTTAGCACGTACACATGCTGGACAGATAGGTCATTTAGATGAAAGTTATCTCTGGTAATAGCTGTCTCTGAGCCAGGCTTTCTATTCACATTCTTTTAGGCAGTTAAGGGGAGGTAAAAAGTTCTTCCTTCATCTTTTGGTTATCCATTATCTTCAGCTCAAAATAGTTTGCATGGTAAAACGGTGCATTTCGGGGAGGCTTGTTCTGAACCCTTTCACTATCCACATACACATACATGGAAAACCTTTTGAAAGTACATTACAGACAACTTGATCCTTCCCTGCAAACACTTCATCATGCTTTTCCAAAAGGTTAACGACATTTTCTTATAAAACACAATCTCATTATCACATCCACAAAATCTAAAATTTGTGAAATATTATTATCTGAAAGTCCCAAGTTTTCCAGTTGTTCCAGAAATATCTTTAAAAGTCTTTCCCATTCCATGCGCCTCACCCTCAACCCAATCAAGGATCAGCTGTTGCACTGTTTTGCTCTTCTTTGCCATAGCTCTTTGGTTTCCTTTCATTTAGAACAGTCTCCTCACCTGTTGCTCTTGTTTGTCTTTCACAACATTGACATTTTTAAAGAGTCCAGACCAGTTGTCCTTTTGAATGGCTTAAACCTGGACTTGCCAGATTGTTTCCTTGTGATCAGGCACTCTGGATAAATATTTTTTGGCAAGAATATAACATGGACATTTTGGGGATTTCCCATTGCAAGTCCTCAGGAGGTGTATGTCAATTTGCCCTGTATTGGTGATGCTAATTTTGACTGCTTGGTTTTGGTGGTGCCCATCAGATATTTCTGTTGTAACGGTACTTTTTACCCTTTGTCAGTAATGAAGAATAAAAGAGAAGTAGTACTCTGAGACCAAGAAATATCCTGTTCTCCCCAAACATTTTACCCAGTGGCTCAGCAACTACTGATAATCTTTGCTCAAAGCATTTATTATTTCATCAGTGGTTGCAAAATGGTAATATTCTGATTATTTCATTCCTTCTACACTTATTATCTATCATTTATTTGTTGAAAAAAAAAAAGCATCCCATCCCACCTTTTAAAACTGTTTAACTCTGAATTCTAGATTCCTTTTCCTTATTGTTTTGTTCAATATTATAATCCTTTATTATCACTGTTTTTAATGTTCAAATTTGGTCCATAGGGCCATTATCTTTAATGTTTGATTATTCATATTGACTTCTAAGATTATTATTCCAGGGCAAACAGTTTTCTGTTGCTTTGTATTTTGTTTTTGTTTTTTGGAGTAGGGTTTTGGATTAGATTCTGGACCAGAAATTTGAAGCTCTAATTAGGGTTCCATGTTCTGAGATGTGTAGCCATTTGAAGAATTTCTAGTTGGCTTAAACCACATGTGCTCATGAAATATTGAATCAGAAAAAAAGAAACTAATTTATTTAGTCAGAAAAGATGAAGTCATAGAGGTGTCACCAGAAACCACCATTTTCATTACACCATGAAATTATCTAACATTACAGAACATTTTCTTTTAGTCTAAAACCCTCCAGGGCAATGTCAGACTTATGAGAGAAAATAAGGTTCATCCAAAGAGGACTTTGTAGCTATCTATAGCTGGTTCAAATCCCAGGTCTTTCTCAGCTGTGTGACTTGACCTTTCTCATCTCTTTCCTGAAGCAGATAATGAGAATACATGTATCCTCTACTTTTGGAAAGTTTGCTTTTATGCCCCTTCAATTTTACAAAAGACCTACATTAGTACTGTTTTCTATAACTGCAATAAATCTGAAGAGGATTTTCATTTTTAGACAAAAAGGTAAAAAGTGAAAAAGTCATACAGCATTGGTTTTGCTGGAGCCAGCGTAGAGGCAAGGCATCTCAAACAGCAACACTGAAACCACCAAGCTCCTTTCCTGGGAACCACTCAGCATCTCAGCATCCAGCCCCACTGCTTTTAGTTGTGTCTACGAGCATCTGTGCTTTATCTCCATTTACTCTATGTATCTGTTAGAAAGATGCAAACTAAGGTAATTGTTTCTTTGCTTTACACCATTTCGACTTACGAAAGGTTTCACAGGAACACTCTCCTTTTGGAGAGTGGGGAAAATCTGTACTGTTAACCTCACTCTAAAGATTTTGTCATGATTAAAAGTGAGGTAGCTTTAGTGCTTGTCAAATAGTAGGAACTCAGGGCAAGTCATTTCTTTCAAAAGAGAAGTAGAGAAGGGAACTAAGTTGGGTTGCATGAATGGCTAAAAGCCTGTGGTGTAATAGCTAAACAAATGTAAATGAGTTGGCTGCGCCAAGGTAGAGACGCTCTGAAACCATTTCCTCTGCTCACGGACGCCTGTAGGAAATGCATCTCACATACACACTCCGTGGAATACAGGCTTGATGGAGCAGGGATTTCCATCTGTTTCATTCACTGTTTTGTTCCTAGTGTGTAAAACATAGTAGGTGGCTTATTCAGTTCAGTTCAGTCACTCAGTCGTGTCCGACTGTTTGCGACCCCATGGACTGCAGCACGCCAGGCCTCCCTGTCCATCACCAACTCCCGGAGTTTACTCAAACTCATGTCCATTGAGTCGGTGATGCCATCCAGCCATCTCATCCTCTGTCATCCCCTTCTCCTCCCACCTTCAATAGAAAGGTGGCTTATTATATATCTTTTGAATGAATGAATAAGTGAATCAGCATAGCTTACCAGATAAAATAGTTACCTACTGCTTATGTAAAGAAAGCAGAGTGCCAAAGAAATGATGCCTTAGAACTGTGGTGCTGGAGAAGACTTTTAAAAGTTCCCTGGACAGCAAGGAGATCAGCAAGAAGATGAAACCAGTCAATCTTAAGGGAAATCAACCCTGCATACTCTTTGGAAGGACTGATGCTGAAGCTGAAGCTCCAGTATTTTGGTCATCTGATGCGAACAGCCGACTAACTGGAAAAGTCCCTGATGCTGGGAAAGATTGAGGGCAGAAGGAGAAGAGGGTACCAGAAGATGAGATGGCTAGATGGCATCACCAATTCTATGGACATGAACTTGGGCAAACTTTGGGAGATGGTGAGGGACAGGGAGGCCTGGCATGCTGCAGTCGATGGGGTCACAAAGAGTTGGATACAACTGGGCGACTGAATGACAATAGCTGTTTGTGTGACTTCAAAGCGTCAGCCTCTATCCTTCTCCCCCTTTTCTAGAGTTGGATCCCTATGACATAAAGTGGTGTATCAGTTTGCTACCACCACAGTTATGCTGTCTAACTAATTATCCTGAAGCTCAAACCATAGTCCTTTGTTTGCATGCTCATAGGTCTATGGGTTGGCTTGGCTTAACTGAGCTAGGCTGGCTGTTCACTCTGGGATCCAAGCACCAGGTTGGATTCAGCTATGGTTCATGTGTCTCTCTCATCCTACCTGGGGCATGTGGTCTGTTCTCTGTCTCTCCTTCTGGGGCCCAAGGTGCAGGGAATGGGTGTTTGTGTGGGGAATGGGCATAGTCTCTCTAAGCTGACATTTAGCTTTTCCCATCATTCTCCTGACAATTTCAGTGGGTGATTTTATTTTTTTTTTAATTAGTGGAAAATAGCTTTACTTACAATTTTGTGTTGGTTTCTGCTGTACAACAATGTGAATCAGTCATAATTACGCATGTATATCCCTTTCCTCTTAAGTCTCCCTCCCCTCCCCCCATCCCACCCTCTATGTCATCACAGGGCACCAGGCTGGGCTCCCTGTGCTATTTAGCAACTTCCCAAGTTGGACACCACTTAGTGACTAAACCACCAACACCACTATCTGTTTTGCACACAATAGTGTATACATGTCAGTGCCACTTTCTCTGTTTGTCCCACCCTCACCTTCCCCTGCTGTGTCCACAAGTCTGTTCCCTGCTAGGATCATCAGTACCATTTTTCTAGATTCCTTATATATGCATCATATATGTTTGTTTTCTTTTTCTGACTTACTTCACTCTGTATAAGAGACTCTAGGTTCATCCACCTCACTACTACTGACTTAAATTCATTCCTTTTTATGGCTGAGTAATATTCCCTTGTATAAATGTAGGTGGGTGATTTTGGATCTCCTAGATACAGACATATACACACACTTCACATTCCTCTCTTATAGACAAGCATGAATTCTCAGAGGTAATACAAGATCCTAGGGTTAAGAAAGGAGTCAGGTACCTCTGAATGGACACTTTCTTACCTCCTGAACTTCCTGGAAGGGATTTGACTAAATTCTGAGCCAAGAGCTCTTGTTCTCAGTTTTGAGGCCGGTCAGAACCGAGAGCAGTTTATTCCCCAAGTTATGCATGTATAACAAATCATGGCAGGGTAAAGAAAAAACAGCGTGATTACAACAGAACTTTACAGAGCTCCTCCAGCCCCCATTCCATCCCCAGCTTCCCCATGCTGCCCACACCTGCGTCTCACAGCAGCTGACTTTATAGGGAAAGCTGTAAAGCTGTGGCCTTGAAGAGGCAGCAGACAACACTCCTTTTGTAGGAGATCCTGCAACCTACCTCTGTATCCCTAACCTACCCTCTTGCCCACATCCCCACTCACCTTGGCTTTCTTTTCTAGAGCTTAATCCCCCTTCCTGTAAAGTTTAAGTCTTTTTGAGTATTTTTCTTTTGCTCTTGGAATGGACCTTGGGGAGAATTTAGTGCATTTTCTACACTTTATAGATGAGAAAACCAAGGTCCAGAGAAGGTGGGTGTCACACTAAACTGGGAATTCCAGCCTCTGGTTTCCCTTTGGCACTCTTTCCTTTGTGTGGGATTGCTTCTCCTCTGCTCAAAGCAAATAAAAAGAAATAGAGAGCTCCGCTCTATACAAAATGGGGTACAAATGCTAGGCATCGATGTTGGGATGAGCTGCAGGAAATGGCTTTTATCAATACTTCCTTTTCACATTCATCTTGACTAAAAGCTAAGGGCATCTATAGGTTATATAATCCCCCCTCCCTTTTTTCTGGTGGCATAATCCAAGTGAAACGCATTTCTCTTGGCACATATTTACCCTAGTTAAAAGCCTGGGGGCTTTCTCCTTCAATTTGGAGCTCCGCTCCTGGTAGCTGCAAGCAAAACAGATTGTCTTCCTTTCTTTTCAGATTCAAATTCCCTGGTGAACAGGCGCTTGGCTTGGCTTGAGGAAGAAAGCCCCCGCTCAGGAACCTCTCCCTCGTCTAAGCTGTGCTTGAAATGCTAACAACAGGGATAGTCACTAATATTTACTGAGTATTTACTATGTGCCAGGTACTGTTCTAAGGATGTCATGTGTATTAATTCATTTAGCCTACCAACCATCCCATGAGAGATGGTACTATTAACATTAAACCCTTTTGAGGAACAAGGAAAACTAGGTAGAGAAAGGGTAAGTAACTTGCATAAAGTCTTTCACTGGTAATTAGAGGTAGAAGTAGGATCTGAACCCAGTTCTCTGTTTTGTGGCTTAACAGTTTAATTGTTTAAGATGAGCAGCTTTGGCTTTTGTCAGAGGCTTACAGCAGCAGCTATGGCAGACTCAAGCTCTTGAGGTTTCAAGCTATGAATATGTGAACTGAAGTCACAGTCAATTTGCATTTCTGGATTTAGGAACAGCTAGTGGCTCAGCGGTAAAGAATCCACCTGCCAATGCAGGAGACCTGGATTCAATCCCAGGGTCAGGAAGGACCCCTGGAGAAGAAAATGGCAACCCACTCCAGTATTCTTGCTGAATATTGGAAATCCCACGGACAGAGAAGCCTGGCGGGCTACAGTCCAGGGGGTCTCAAAAGAGTCAGACGTGACTGAGGGACTGAGGATGCATGCGTACATTATTTATGAACTAACTGACCAACTAACAGGCCCCCATGGAAGCAGGATGAGAGCAGAACCGGGATTTGCATGTAGTTACCGTGAGGCCTAACTCTTTTTTCAGACAGTCTCTCTGGAAGGGAGGCCTCAAACTGTGGATCCCTATCGTGGCCTTGAAAAGGCAGCAGACAACCCTCCTTTTGTAGGCACCTCCCAAAATAACTCTGAACAGGATATGGCTCGTTATATTAGTTCTGTAGTTTTATTTTCCAAATGATGCTTGTCTTTGAAGCTTGGCTGGGGAAGCTGTAGCTAAGATTAAATGAAGTTCAATGTTTTATGACAATACTTCTTTAGATTTGCACATGACTTAAAAATATATATATTTCATATTATATTTATTATATAATATATATTTTAATCTCTTGAAACCCGTGACATAAAATATTGGACTGCTTCCATCCTATCATTCATTTTCCACTTTTGATATCAGCACTGAGCGCCTCTTGTTGTCAAGCAATTCACTGGAGCTTAGGAAAACATACTGAGCAGAAACAAACCAGCCTCTGATCTCTAGGATCTCACAGGTAAGTGTGCAAGGCAGCCATGAGGTGGGCTGAGGAGGCCAGGATCTGGTGCTAGAAGCATGTGCACTGAAGCAATCTGGTATAATCCTGGCAGGTCAGGGAAGGAAAACTTAAGCCAAGATGGAGGAGCAGCAGGTGCAAAAGCCCTGGACTATATCCAGGATCGAGGACTTGGCCAGGGAGGCTGAGCAGAGCCAGGGAGGAGAGGGCAGTGGCCGGGGCAACCAGAGAGGCAACAAAGCACCAGATCACATGGCTTTTCATTTATTTCTTTTTAATTCGGCTGCCGGGTCTTAGTTGTGGCATGTGGGACCTAGTTCCCTGACCAGGGACTGAGCTAGGGCTCCCTGCATTGGTAGCTTGGAGTCTTAGTCACTGAACCACCAGGGAAGTACCCCCACCTTTTTTTTCACGTGGCTTTTACAAATTGTAGTATCCAAGCACAACCCATAAAGGTTCTGATTCAGTTGGAGGAGGGACTAGGTAGGTATAGTGGTTGTCTTGTTTTTTTAGGGTCCCCCAGCTAAAGCAGCCAGAGTTGACAATCCTTAGTCCAGGGTAATTTCATCCTTAATGTAAGGGCCATGCTCAGATGCTCAATTGTGTCTGACTCTTTGTGACCCCATGGACTGTAGCCTGCCAGGCTCCTCTGTTCATGAAATTCTCCCAGCAAGAATACTGAAGTGGGGTGCCATTTCCTATTCCAAGGGATCTTCCTGATCCAGGGATCAAACGCACCTCTCTTGTGTCTCCTGCATTGGCAGGCGGATTCTTTACCACTTGCACCACCTGGGAAGCTACTTAATTGTTGACAGCAGGGGATAACATGATTCAGATATATATCTTATGTCCCTAGAATGCCTGCACATACATATACCCAGCGAAGAAAAAAGGAAGCCTTAGAAAATGTATTTAAATAGCTTTCAACTTTACAAAAAACACATTTTTTAAGATGAAAAAATAGAAGACACATTAGACATGCTTTTTTCCCCCTAATTCTACTTAGGTATTTGTTAGAATCTCTGGCTTTAGAAATTTGAATTCAAATAGAGTGGTGCAAATTTTCAAGTCTTCAAAAAATTTCCCCTTGTCCTCAGAAAACTCTCATCTTAAAGCATGAAGCTCCTTCCTTTAAAGTGAAAACTTTTACTCACCTAGGCTCTATATAGGCTTCCATAGTGGCTTAGTGGTAAAGAATCTGCCAGCCATACAGGAGGCTTGGGTTCGATCCCTGGGTCAGGAAGACCCCCTGGAGAAGGAAATGGCACCCCACTCCAGTATTCTTCTTGCCTGGGAAATGCCATGCACAGAAGAACCTGGCAAGCTCCAGTCCATGGGGTCACAAGAGCATCGGACACAACTTAGTAACTAAAGAACAAGAAAGCTCTCTATATTTTTAAAAACATTCCCATAAAAGAACCATAGTTCTAGATAATTACTCTGATTTGAATACTTTTGCTGCAGTAGGGAATTTGTGATACTAGAATTCATGTGATATCTTTCCAAATAAATTGCCTTCCAGATAAATCAGTTTGTTGATATTGAAAGTGTTTCCACAATAATATTTCATCTGATTCTTATGTGGAAATTGAGGAACAAAGACATTAATGACCCTTTCAACGTCAAACAGAAGTGAATAGCCCAGCCAGAACTAAGTCTCAGTTCTCCTGCATTCTATCTTCCTGGCACTTTTTTTCTCTCTGGGAAAAAAAAACAACTGGGAAATATGATCTCATAAATCAGGGCTTTTCAGAAGATTTGGGGCATGTGATTATAATAATTGTAACATACTGTTCCCTTTTGTAGTCTGCAGACATTAACTCGATTAAGCCTTATAACTCTGCTTCAGGGTGCAAATTATTTCCATTTCACCTTTGTTCACTGGGCTCACTGTTTTCCCCATTAGACAGTCAGCTCCATGAGGGCAGGTACAATGTGTATCTTGTTGCTGTTCAGTCACCCGGTCATGTCCGCTCTTTGTGACACCATGAGCTGAAGCACGCCAGGCCTCTCTGTCCCTCCCCATCTTCTGAAGTTTACCCAAGTTCATGGCTGTTGCATCAGTGATGCCATCCAGCTATCTCATCCTCTGATGCCCTTGTCTCCCTCTGTCCTCAATCTTTCCCAGCAGCAGACATGTGTTATCTTATGTACCAATATACCCTCCCCACCCCCTGCCAATACCCAGCAGATAAGTAGGCAGTCAATAAAAATGTGTTACTCATCTTGGAAATTTTTTGAGGACAAGAACTACAACTGTTCTCTTTAATTTGTCTAATATCCCCATATGTGGCCTCTGGGACTTAGTAAATTCTTGACTAACTAGTTAGCCTCCTGAATTAATCCAAACTTTAAAAAGATAGGATGCCAGCCTCTCTTCTATTTTTAGGGTAACCTACCATCCTCGTTTGCTCAGAAGCATCCCACTTTCATCACTGAAAAGTCCTGAATTCAAGGAAAACTTTCAGTCCCAAGAAGACCAGGATACCTGGTCACCCTAATTGGACACAACATAAGATTTTCACCTGTAAAAATATACCTTTTGACCTAGTGGTTCTCCAAATGTGATTCCCTGGATGGACAGTGCTAGCATCTCTTTCAAATCTGTAGGAAACAGGCAATTTTTGAGGTCCCTCTGACCTTCTGAATCCAAAATTACTAAGGTAGGCCCAGCAATCTGAATTTTAATAGGCTCCCCAGGTAACTCTGAAGGTCTTTCTTGTAGCTCAAACAGTAAAGAATCTGCCTGAAATGCAGGAAACCCGGGTTTGATCCCTGGGTCAGGAAGATCCCCTGGAGATGGGAATGGCAACCGACTCCAGTACTCTTGTCTGGAAAATTCCGTGGACCGAGGAGCCTGGTGGGCTACAGTCCATGGGATTGCAATGCTTCGGACATGGCTGAGCGACTAACACTACTACACTGCCAGGTAACTCTAATGCCAGATAAAGTCCGAATCATCGTCAAGCTACGTATTGTTGGATCAGGCAGGAGTGTAAAGAGGGCTGAAAGCAGACCACTAAGACAATCCCACTCTGTCTCTCTTTGGCTTTAACTTTCTTCGGTTGCTTCAAATCCTCTAATTCTGGCTAAGCTTGCTTTCCATTGAAGTGGTAAAAAGGCGTGGGTGGGTGCCTGTTGACACACCCTGTGGCTTCAAAACTTGGAAGACTTGGTTTACAATAAGGTTGTTTCCAAGCCACACTGGTTTCAGCAGCAGCCTCACGTTTCTCTTACTGGGCACAGTGGGTAGAGCAAAGGAAAGAAATTATTTCCATTCAGGAGTGAGCAAGAATGTGCCATGTATAGATTCAGGAACCAGAGGATAGTAGTAATACTTCAGAATAGTGTCTTTTGGAAAGGATAGGTTCACGATTTTCTCCCTTGTTTATATCACTAGATGAGTATCACACAAGACTGGGCCAGACCCAACATGTACTCCCACATCCTCCAGTTATTCAAATTCCTGAAACATCAATGAATCCAGCCAGGCATTTTGTTGGTCAATCAGCCAGGCATTTTGTTGGTTTCTGTAACACTGGACACTTGAGATAGGATTCCTAGGTACACAGATAACTTAGACTCCCTAGGGAGATAAGGAGGAACAAAAGGCACCTGAATGGTTTATCCTTTTTCCAGATAGGGAAACTAAGTGGCTAAGTGACTTGCCTGGATGACTTCAGAAGGGACATCAGAGCCAGGAAGAGAAGTCAGGGCCTTGAGGCTTCTGCACACAGCTGGGGCCATTCTTGCTGATAGACATTCATCTTTGAAGACCTGAGGATGGGGAGCTTTTCTGAATGACTTATCAGACAGATGGCTTCCAGCTGTGGAACTCACTCTGGATGGCTGTCAAAGACTGACATTCTATTTGCAGGTCTCCCCCATGAAATATGTTTTGTTGTTATTGTTGTTTTATTAAACTTGCTTCTTAACATGGCTCCTTACTGGTTTGGTTTGTCTAGAGAATGGCGTTCATCCACTTCTCTCTGGGGTGTTAGACCACAAAGGGGTACAGGTGTGGGCACCATGCCAGAACATAAACCTGTGGACAGAGCCTGCCAAAATCAGTTTCTGACTCACCAAGAAAGGATGTGCTGGGATTCCATAAGATACCAGGACTTTTTTCTAGAGCAATGTCTTGACTGAATGACCTTGCAAAACTACCCCCTTGCCGTCTTCATGTTCTCACCCTGTTGTCATTCCTTTAACTAGGGCTGAGTAAAATATCCTCTCAAGTTGATCTCCAAATTTATACAAACTAAAGATAGTGATGGGTAACACAAATAGTGTTTATTAAGTGTCAAGATCTCTCTCTGGTGGCTCAGATGGTAAAGAATCTGCTTGCAATGGGGGAGACATGGGTTTAATCCCTGGGTTGGGAAGATACCCTGGAGGAGAACATGGCAACCCACTCCAGTACTCTTGCCTGGAGAATCCCATGGACAGAGGAGCCTGGTGGGCTACAGTCCATAGGATCACAAAGAGTCAGACACAACCAATCAATCAAGCACACAGCACAAGATCTCTCCAAGGTGCCTTCCATATATTATTAACTAACTCGTACAGTTGCCCTCTCAGGTAGGTACTATTATTACCCCCATTTTGCAGATGAGGAAAACTGAAGCACAGAGAGGTTAGATTCCTTGCTCAGGATCACGCAGCTAATGAACAGATAATTTGATTCCAGACTTTGTGCTCTCAATCACTTCCCCCAGTATTCCCCTTTATAAAGGGTAAATTAAGCTGATCTTCCAATCTTCTCCACTGCAAATATATCTACAACATTCTATCAGTCTGATTGCAGCAAACATTTCACTTGGATTCCATAGGCCAGATACAGGTGAGTTTATATACTAATAACTAGAACATGAGCTGTTTGAAGACTTTCAAGTCCTCCTTGTACACCTAACACCTCACTCATAGCAAAAGCTCACTAAGTGTTGTCCCTGGAATGTTACACAAAAGCATTTGGAAAACTGTAAGATCTTTTTAAGATTGTTCCACAAATTCTCATAGGTACCCATATCTTGATAACAATCCAGACAACCTCATCAGCGTCTCTACTGCTTCCTTCTTTCTCTCTTTTTATATATCATGCATGCTTTGTACAGATACTCTTCAGCCCACAGAGCTTTGCCAATTATTCCTCAGTCAGTCCTTCAGGCAGCCCAAGCAGGATGTACCCAGCCGCAGTGCCTGACAATTCCCGGCTTGCTCACCAGCTCACTCTCTTCAGCCCTCCCTGCCACGCCCCCCCTTTTTCACCAAGTATTAATAGAACATATTTCCACACTACCAGCTTGGCCTAGTCAGTGCTTAAAAAAAATAATCAAAAACTTTTAAATGCTTTTCAGTGGTTACAGAACAATAAAGTCAGTTAAAAGGAACACCAATGGGGACTTCCCTGGTGGTCCACTGGTTAAGAACCCACCTTCCATTATAGGGGACGAGGATCCCATTCTTGGTTGGGGAACTAAGATCTCACATTCTGTGGGGTAACTAAACCCATGTGCCACAACTAGAGAAGCCTGTGCACTATAATAAAGCCCAACTCAATCAAAATTTAAAACAATATGTATATATTTTCAAATAAAGGAGTACCAGTGGTGTTAGTTCACTGAAAGTGAAAGTCACTCAGTGGTGTCTGACTCTTTGTGACCCCATGGACTATACAGTCCATGGAATTCTCCAGGCCAGTATACTGGAGTGGGTAGCCTTTCCCTTCTCCAGGGGATCTTCCCAACCCAGGTCTCCCGCATTGCAGGCAGATTCTTTACTGGCTGAGCCACAGGGGAAGCCCAAGAATACTGGAGTGGGCAGCCTATCCCTTCTCCGGTGAATCTTCCCAACCCAGGGATTGAACCAGGGTCTCCTGCATTGCAGATGGATTCTTTACTAACTGAGCTATCAGGGAAGCCCATTAGTTGGCAATGATTTGAAGTATGGTGATCGCACAACTTTCATAGCATTAAGAAAGTGATTCTTCTATTAACATGACTTCTCCAGGAGGTGCTTGGGAAGTGAGCCTCAACCAGTAACCTGGGGGAGACAGCACATGACGGACAGGTAAGCCTGGGATCTTCAGGACTTAAAAGTGTCAGCCAGTGGAGATCAGTCTTCTTGTTTAGTTTTTGTTTTCTTTCATTTTTGTTTGTTTGTTTGTTTCTATGAGATCAGTTTTTAAAAATATCTATCTATTTATTTATTTGGCCACATGACATGTGGGATCATAGTTCGCCAACTGGGATTCAAACCCACGCACTCTGCAGTGGAAGGTCAAAGTCCTTAGGAATTCCCTATTTTTTATTAAGTTAGTTTTATTAAGTTAGTTATGCTAATTAAGTTAGTTTAACTAATTTAGTTTCTACATAGTGTACTAGGTAGTGACTGGATATTTGCATACATTATTAAGTGAAATGATACATTATGAAATGATTATAAAATGATCACCAAGAAGTCTAGCAACTATCTTCATACAAAGTTACTACATTATTATCGACCATATTTCTTATGCTGTAGATTACATCCCCATGACTTTTTTATAATTGGAGATTTGTCCCTCCTAATCCCCTTCACCTATTTTGCACCCTTTCCCACCTGAGACCTGAGTCTTAGCTAGAAGGCTGAAGCTGTTCCAGGTGGCTTGGAGCCTTCCTAGGTATGATCTTAAGGCCTCATGCAGCTGAGTCTGTCTCATCCAGAACTGCCTCCGGTTTCCTTCTGCCTATCAACCACATGTGGCTTGTGCCGCCCTCTGCCTTCCTGGTTTCTGCCTGCCTGTTTGGTGGTAGCCCTGAGGCTTCCACTAGAGATCTCCAGGGGCTTCCCAAGGGGTGCTAGTGGTAAAGAACCCACCTGCCAATGCAGGAGATTTAAGGGACATGAGTTCGATCCCTGGGTTGGGAAGATCCCAGAAGATCCCAGTCCATGGGGTTGCAAAGAGTTGAACACGACTGAGTGACTAAGCACAGCAAAATGAGATCTCCAGTTCCCTGACTGCATCTCTGATTGGAGGCTTTGGTTCCAATGTATATATCACCACAATCTTAGATTTACATATGCTAATTTGTGACAGCCAGCAGTTGTATAGCTACTTGTCTCAGGCAGTTTTGTAAGCACAAAGTTATGTTTCCTCAGACCAGTGCAGCAGTCCTAGATAGTTTATAAAACACAGGTTGCAGAGCCCCAACTTCAGTTTCTGATTCAATCTGTCCCGGGTGGAGCCCAATAATCAGCATTTCTAACAGGTTCAGATGCTGATCCAGGTGCCACGCTTAGAGAACCTCTCTGCAGAGCATCAGATAGCCTGCAGGTGGGCTTGTTAGAAATGCTCTCGTACAACATGGGAAGGGTTTTAGATAATGTTCTCTTTTCTCCGTTTTTTGATTGAACTGTAGTTGATTTACTGGCTTCCGAGGTGCCGCTAGTGGTAAAGAATCTGCCTGCCAATGCAGGAGACACAAGTGACGCAGGTTCCACCCCTGGTTTGGGAAGATCCCCTGGAGTAGGAAACGGCGACCCACTGCAGTTTTCTTGCCTGGAGAATTCCATGGACAGAGGAGCCTGGTGGGCTACAGTCCATGGGGTCACCAAGAATTGAATACAACTGAGTGACACCACACAACACAGCTGATTTGCAATGTTGCCTTAGTGGATAATTTTTTCTTAATAGAAGAAAGGCTGAAAGGCACTCTTCATCCTAGTTCTCTACAAGGTTTGACAGATGATACCATTTGAGAGTTGGAAAATCAGATGGTTCTTACAGGCCTTAGTAGTGGACTTCAAAATAGAGGAGGGGGCAAGGAGAAAGCACCAGCATTGGTGACTGCCCGCTGTGTGCCAGGCACTGTACTGAGCACTTTGCCTCCAGAATAATCTCATGGGCTCAACCACCCAGTGTGGTTGGTGTTACACTTCCATTTTGCAGATGAGGAAACCGTGGGTTAGAGGGCAGAGGCTCTACAGCAGAGCTTCCCAATTGATCTGTTGGAATGAGCTGTGGATGCTGAGCTATTGATCTCAGACCCAGTGGTGCCAGGATGGAGGCTGAGGGGCCTGGAACACCATGCCAGTCACCAGCTGGGAGAACACAGCCTCCTCCCCATGCTCTACCAGTTCACTGCAGGGAGACCCGGCCACAGAACTGACCCTTGGTGAACCCAGATTTAGAGGCAGACCATGCTCCTGTGACCTCCAACCCTCACAGCACCAGAGGGCAGGGCAAGACTTATGGGGGGATCTCGGGAGCCTGCTCATGGCCAAAGGCAAAGAGAGTTCTGAGATGGAGCCTTTTCAGGATTAAGGCTGAGGCATTAAACTGGTAAAAACTTCTCAGGTAACTCTGAGAAAAATGGACACCTTTCTTGTAAGAAAAAGAAAGTTCTCTGATGTTTGTGCACCACAGTCTTAGGGTACAACTAAGAGAAAGAGGAGGGAAAGCAGTCCTGGGCCATCCCAGCTCCCCAAAGCTGCCATCAGCAAGGTCAGAAGATGGCCAGACCATGTCCTTGGTGAGCAGTGGAAGAATCAGAGATTTATGACCCATATTTTCTTGGTCTCTTGATTGGATGGTTGGAGCTTCCTATGTTTTGTCTGCTGGCTGAATAGTTTGGTGTCTGCACAAGGCCCAAATGCCATAGGTAGACTCCAGCAGAACCAATGGCTACATACGTTGAAGAAAAGTTTGAGTAACTCTAATGACTTCCAGCTGCTGAGAGCATTGATTTTTTTTCTTTTTTAACTGTACTTATAATTACTAAGACCCCAAACAGCCTTGGATTATAGAGCACAGGGTATACTATTAGTTCTTTAGGGAACTCTGGACATATTCTGCCTTCAGAGGGGGCTAGTTCCTACATTAGTTAATACATTAGGAGCTTCTAGTTCAAGCCAAAGGTTTCCACTGGTATGACTTCAGGACAACTGCTGCTTCTATTCGTTCCCATGGGAAAGGCAACTTTCAGGGAGAAAGTCTCATGTCTTCATGAAGGTTTGGGAAGACAGTTCGGGGAGTTCTGCAGCCTCTTTTTTTTGTTCTGAACGTGATCTGTGATCTGCTGGTACCTTCTCTCTTTCCCTAGGAAGTTTCTTTCTTAACACCTCCCACCAGCTCATGCTGTGGGGGTGGAGGGCATTTTCCAGGGAGACTAATCATTCCTTGTGTTTGTGGAGGGCGATCCAGACTTTAGTACTACACAGAACACTAAAAATTATTATTATTTTTTTTTGGAGGCTGCTCCTGCTTTTATAAATGAAGAATTGAGGCCTAGGGAAGTTAAATAGTTATCTAAAATGTCACAGCCAGCAAGAGGCAGGGTCAATGATGATAAATCCAGGGTCTCTGTCAGGACACTAGACTAATCTATTTATGGGTAGGGGATTCAGGCTCCATGAAGTCCATGGAGGGAAGCTCTTATTAAGTTCACTTGGTGTGTTACTTCTCTGCTGTCTTCATATAGAGGGTCGGAGTGGGGAGACAAGAACACACTCTAATGACAGTGTTGGGAGAACAGTCATAACTTCTATGTCCTTTCATGAGGTTGAAGTCTAGAAGGCTGTGGAAAGGTTCCCCTTCCCCATCTTTCTCCAAATTCAGAAACTAGATCAAGAAACTAAAGCTAATGGAATCAACATTAAATAGATACTCTCTTTCACTAGTCTAAATTAGTCCAGCTAAAGAAATATTTGAGAAAGATAATACCAGGGAGACTAAGATACATATATAATTAAAATTAAAAAATACATAGGGACTTCCCTGGTGGTCCAGTGGCTGACTCTGCCCTCCCAATACAGGGGTCCCAGGTTTGATCCCTTGTCAGGGAACTGGATCCCACCTGCTGCCACTAAGACCCAGTGCAGCCAAATAAATAAATAAATAGAAACAAATATTTAAAAATACATAAAGAATATAAAGATTGTGCCTGAATGACCCGATTTTTTCTGAGGTTACGCTTAGCTGAAAAGCAACTATATATACCAGATCTGGAAAAAGAAGGCTGCAAGACTTGTAAAGCTCTTGTTTTGACCCATATATACAGGCCATAGGACTGGCACTGGTTACACAGATATATCCTAGGGAAGAGTGGAGAGAATTTTATAGCCTCCCATTAATTCATTCTGAAAGGATTTACAGGACCTGTTCCATGTGTCAGAGTGAGTATACCCACCACTGAAGCCTATATGGCTCCGTCTCTGTGAGTTCTTGATACAGCAGAGAGATGAGACTATAGGCTGGAGGGGAGGGGGCGCAGACACTGACAGTTCAGACTGGGTTGAGGGTGATTACGGTCACCACCTGAGCAAGGCCATTGTGCTCTCAGTCTACCTGCGGCCACCAAGGCTTAGTGCTGATAATAAATGGAATATTGCCTGCAATCTAGCAGCTATCAGATTGCAACCACTCCCTAAGGTGAGCCCTGAGAAAACTCTGGATGTGAAAATAGAGGATATTGGCTCCAGATAGCTGGCTGAGGTGCATATCAAAGGGATGATTTCAGTGAGCCCAGACTCTGACATCTTCCCATACACTGAATGATACTAAAGTCCTTAGCTTGAGATATCTGGTTTTCTTTGATTACCAATAATTTTTTGACATTCAGACTATTTGCCCTTTGTTTCAAAACTATATATCCTGGCTTACCTACCCACCCACCCACCCCCACCCCCCTGCCCCAGCCCGCACTTCCTCAGAGCAGTTCTCTTAGGGTTACTTGAGATGCTACCTCTTGGGTTCAAAGCCCTAAAAATTCCCACCAAATATAACATAATTCAACATTTAGGTTGTGAATTTATTTTTAAGTCAAAACTGACATGGACGGTCTCGGAGGGATCACCCCATTTTAGGCAACTGGTCCTTTTGTGGATTTGTTCTTCCCTGTAAATGGATTTCAGATTCCTAAAAAAGTTCAGCTGGGTGACAGAAGTCAGTAGACTTTACAGCGACACCCGCTGCCACACTCATAATTCCAGACATTGCTTTAGGGATCACATTTTCATAGTCAAATGTCAGTAGATCTGGTCTGATATCTGAAGATGAATTTGAAATCAATAGCAGTCTATTATCCACTCTTAGAAATGTGGTTTTAGGCATTGTTGACTAAAAGGAGTTGCTTAAAGCAATCTCCATCCAAAATCTCTTTAATAAAAACATCTGACATTATCGATCACTTACTTTGTGATACACTGTGTGTGTGTGTGTGTGTGTGTGTGTGTGTGTTAGCACATTGAATCCTCCCCACAACCCGTGGATGGGTCCTATTATTATCTTCAATTTATGGGTGAATAAATGAAGAGAGTAAATGATTAGCCCAAGATCACACAAGGGGACGGTGGCTTAGTAGGGATTTGTAACTCCTATAGCCATGCTTTGAATCCAAGCAGCTTAATCACGGCATTAAACTCAATCTTTACCTGAAATAATGCAATACCCAAGGCAATTTTCTATTTCAGGCCTTTTGAAGATGTGGGAGGGGCTCCTTAATCGTAGAGAAGTGGATAGTTTGAGGAAATTATGTTTAGGGTAATATTGATAATTCTCACATATCCTTTTATTTAAAAGATGACTTTATTTACAAAGACTCTTAATGAGGGGAAGGCATTCATCCCTAATACCCAAGGAGAGAGGACCACAGGCTAAACGCCTGTGCCTCTGCATGGTCGCAGCAGCAGTGACTTGGAGAATGGTTTCCCCATCTGTGCAAGGGGAGGAGTAGTTGTATTTTCCCATTAGGATTCTGGTGAGGCTCAGATGAGATGATGTCTGTCAAGTTTCTAGCACTGTGCTCAACAATTAACACTGTTACTCAAGGTTTTAGAGGGAGAGAGAAGTAGTTTGACTAAATAATCCAATATTTTAAAAAATTAATTAATTAATTTTTTGGTTGCACTGTGCAGCATGCCGGATCTTAGATCCCTATTCAGGGATCAAACTGTGCCCCCTGCATTGGGAGCACAGGGTCTTAACCCCTGGATCACCAGGGACATCCTCGCAAGTATTTTTTTTTATTAAGATAAGTGGGCATGGTAGGACTAGAATGAAAACATTGCATATATTTTAAAAGAGATAGATCAAACATCAAAGATGTGTGATGCTAGTTATGAGGCCGCTTCAGGATCTGCCTCAGACATATCTCTGTTGGGACTGTTTCAAAGATAGTGGCTGTGTTGCTAGGCCCTCAAAAGTCATTTCCTCTTTGTTGTCTCCAGCACCCAGAAAAGGGGTCCCCCTATGACTTCCCTTGAGATGTAAATGATGCCTCTGAGATCCGGGGAAGAGGGTCTAAGTGGTCCATTTCAAGTTTATTGTCCCCCCCTCAAACTCCCTTGTGTCTACTGAACCCAGGAAGGCTGTGGGGAGGGTTGGTCTTCTAGGTACCATCTAGAGGGGGAATGCAGTGGGGTCAAGGGATGCTTTCTATGAAGCATGGCAAGCCCGAGGAATCTTGATAACTTCCCTTCTGTGTTGCCTAACCCCTTTCTGCCTCCCTTAGAGATTAGCAGTAAAACCCATCCACCACCCTTGTGAAGGAAACTGACCTAATACCATTATTTCCTGTTTTCATCTCTGAGGCCAGGAGAGGTTGTACTATTCCTCACAATCACACAAAAAGTTCGGAGGTGACCTAGAGGTTCAAGCACATGTCTTCCTGATCTTGAGTGGCCTTGGCCTGCAGTGTCTTGAAGCAGGATTTCCTAACCACCAGACCAGTAGCCAATGACAAGGCCCTGGCCTTTACAGCTTTGCAGAAAAATGAATTTCCACAAAGAAATGGGACATAGTGAAACAAGTAAAGTGTTTATTACAGGGAAAGGAGTACATGTGGATGGACACACGGGCAGGCTCAGAGAGAGAGTCATGATCTTGTGGTAGTTTGAATCACTTATATGGGGCATTTCTTTGGGGTTTCCTTTGGCCAGTCATCTTGCTTCGTCTGGTTCTGAGTCTGTATTTAGTTTATCTGAAGGCCCTTCCATGTGTGTGCATGCATCTCTTGGCCAAGATGGATTCTAGCAAAGAGGCCTATCGGTAGGTTAACATCACTCCCCTTTTCACCTCCAAAGAGCTTTCCTGCGCATGCAGAGTTTGGGAGGCCTCCTTGACTTTGAGAATGAGATATATGTGGTCTCTTATTGGGGCAGGGCTCAGCTCCTCCTTTATCTTGCAGTATCTGTCCACATGGGATGAACACCTGTAGCTCAGCCCAGGACCCTCTATCTCCTGCATCATCCCAGTGTTTATTCTTGTATATTTGCCACCCATGGACCACTTGCGTCTCAACAAGGGCCCTTCTGGAGGTCATGGTTGGGAGACCTGGATGCAGAGCTAAGGGATGGGTACTCCAATCCCAGCTCCACTGGTGAAGCTAAAGGGGCCATGGAACATTTCATGTCCCTGTTAAAACTTTGGTCCCACCCTTGTAAATGGAGGGATTAAATGAGATGATCTCGGCAAAGGCTGAGCACAGGGCCTGGCGATGGGAAACCCTCAAAAGATGTTGGCTCTTCACATTCCTTCTTCTAAGTAATTCAAAGGAATACATTTAGAAATTTAAGGGCAGAAACCTGCCAGTTTTTTGCATTCATATCCAGACAATGAGGGCCTTCTTACTTCATTCAGAAGTTGCATAGAGGGACTTCCCTGGTGACGTTATGGTTAGAAATCCACCTGCCGATGTAGGGGACATGGGTTCATTTCCTGGTCTGGGAAGATTCCAAATGCCATGGAGCAACTGAGACCATGCCATGACTACTAAGCCCGTGCACCTAGAACCTGTGCTCCACAACAAAAGAAGCCACCACAATGAGAAGCCCCTGCACTGCAACTGGAGGGTAGTCCACACTCACCGCAACTAGAAAAAGCCTGTGCAAAGCAACAAAGACCCAGTGCAGCCGCAGATAGGAAATCAACTAGGTTCAATTTTTTAAAAGTTGCATGGAACTGTCTGGGTCTCCCAATCATGAAAAGGGAAATTGGCTATATAGCAGCCTTGAGCCCTCTTAAGTGAGATTCCCATGTTGAAGAATTACTGGAGTCAATTGTGGTGTGGGGTTCCGCACACAGGTCATCTCACTGAAGAAGAACTAGTCTGTAGGGAAGTAGTTCATTTACCTGGTGGATCCAAAGGAGCAGAAAATTCTCCTTGCCTACCATTCCTGGGAAGGATGTCTGCCCCAGGGATCCAGGAGGAGACTGTTAAAGAAAAAAAAAACCCTCAGTGATGCTTAAAGTTGGTGAGGCAGACTTTCTTCAGTTCTACCATGACAGTTATAGGGACCACTGCAATGGGGTTTTATAGTTGGGGAGAGAGATTAGGCTCAACTCAAAATACAGCATGGGCAAATGGGAATTTACAGCCAGGGAGCAGAATGGAGGTCAGCAGATGAAAATTTACTAATGGGAAACATCAAGGGTGATGGGGATTCTGGCTAAATGACCTCGTAGGATTCTTGCTGAAGATAGACCAGGGTGACCAGGCATCATCTGGGGATGGTAGAAGATGAGGGGCCCCATAAGATGTTGAGGGTGGGGAGGGTTCTGGTTAAACTTGACTTAGCAGGCTTCCTGCCAAAACTGGATGTTACAAGGAAGTGCACAGTTCAGGATCGTGACTAAGGTGCAGACAAGCACAGAATCTTTGTCCAGGTTGTAGCTTTCACACTCCCCAGTGCCCGCCAGCTATTGGGCTTCCTGGATGTCTCTAACTTTTGTTAGTAAAGGAAGTCGTTGTTCTGGAGAGAATATCGGACAGGTTTACAAACACCCAGATATGTGTGGGGGAGGAGAAGCCTCCTGTACAGTAAGGAGTCCTTGTCTCACTGAGAGAGTTTACACTCCAGAAGTAAATGAAACCCAGTGAAGAGCAAAATCCGTGATTGGCTAAAGGGGCAGCTTGCATCTGACCCAAGTAGCCTGGAACATCACTTGGATTTCCTCGAGGAGGCTGAAAACAGTTGCTGTCCATTATTTCTTTTGTCATGAAACCCTCTAGAGAAACAGAGGGTTGGATTTTCATTAGCCCTCAAACCCCTTACCAGGATGAGATTCTATACCTGGAGATGCCAGGTGCCCAGGCTCAGGTGTGCTGAGTATACAGGCTCAGGGAGGCTGTCTTGCATCCCCAGCCTGCCTAGGCTTTTCTCTTACTGGCAGGACAAATGGATAGAACACCACCTGGTTTCTCCTATTAATATTTTCATTTATTATCCAAGAGATGAGTGATGATCTCTAGTTATGAGGCTGATTTGGGAGAAAACCTGGGATGGAGGATCCCAGTTTAACTCTTTTCTGGCCAGCACATACTTAACAGGATGCCAAGATCCTACCCTCTCTTCCCCCCTCCCCATTTCCGGCCCAGGCTAGATGGAGGAAGAAGTCTACAAAGCCGGATTATTTTTAGCCTTTGAGGCGAGGCTGATCCACCCCTCCCCTCCCCCTTTCCTTTGAAATGTAGTCCTTTTCTTGTTTTCAGCCCAGCTAGGGAGAGTTCTCTCCCAAACCTGTCCTTGAGCAAAGAGAGCTCAAAGCTGCGCCATCAGCAGGAAGTCCAGGACCCTGGGAATTCTGAGGTACAGCTGACCCGCCAGTAGGAAGCGTTTAAAGGAACTGAAGTAACCGTGCTTCTGGCGGTTAGGATTTAAGTCATAAGTCAGTTTGAACATCAAAGCTGTTTAGGCAGCACCCCATAGAATATTTGGAGGGGAGAGAGAGACAGAAAGAGACAGAGAGAAGGAGAAAGAGAGACAGAGACAGAGAGACAAAAGAATTGGCATGAAAGGATTGATTACTCAGGTAACCACAGAAATATCATTTCTATGATAAAAAAAGAATGCCCCATACCACAGTTTCAGTTACTTAAAAAAGAAGGAAGTATGTCTTTAAAAAATTATTAAGAAATATTTCAAACATATGAAAAGTGCAGAGTATATTGTAACTCATGAATATGAACTCCTAACATCCTCACATCATTTAGGACCATTGACATTTAAAAAAAATTTTAAGCAATAAAAAATTTATAAATAGCAATTACCCTCTTATGCTCACCCCTTACTTCCCCACCCCATCTGAGGGGCTGTGTATCTCTCTAGTCCACAAGAGTTCCAAAGTAGTTCCAAAGCAGTAAAAGAAAAGGAAACTTGTAAATTAGCCGTTGCTTTTAGAAAACATGGGCTTCCCTGGTGGCTTGGATGGTAAAGAATCTGCCTGCAATGCAGGAGACCTGGATTCCATCCCTAGGTTGGGAAGATCCCCTGGGGAAGGAAACGGTAACCTTAAAACATTCCTCTTCTGTAGGGCAGCAACACCACCCTCGTCTAGGTTCTGGGATGGGTGTGGAATGGGCCTCAACAATGACAGCAGAGAAACCCAGGACCCCAAGAAGTGAGGTGTCTGTAGCTTCCCCTGTGCACACGCAGCCGCAGAAGTTGGGAAGGAAGGATGTGACTCTCTCTGGCACCCCAGCCCCAACCCCTCCAAACAGGGGACCCTAGCATAGATGGGCTGCTGCCGGCACGCTTGTTGCGTGACTGCCTCCGTGAATGAACAAGTGCACACTCAAACCCTGCCCACAGTGCAGTCCCGGCCCTGAACTCCATCCTACTCGATCTTAATCAACAAAAACTTCTTTAGAGGGGATTCATCTTATTAAGGGCTTCCCTTGTGGCTTGGATGGTAAAGAATCTGCCTGCAGTGTGGGAGGCCTGGGTTGGAAAGATCCCATGGAGGAGGGCATGGCAACCCTCTCCAGTATTCTTGCCTGGAGAATCCCCATGGACAGAGGAGCCTGACGGGCTACAGTCCATGGGGTTGCAAAGAGTCACTAAGCAACTAAGTACAGCACATCTTGTTACTTAATGTAGTGAATGGAGTGATCTATAAACTTCCTCACTAAGGGAAATCTTTTTAAAATTTTTTAGCCACGCTGAGTGGCATGTGGGATTTTAGTTCCCCAGCTAGAGGTTGAACCTGTGACCCTGCAGTGGAAGTGTAGAGTCTTCAGCCCTGGACTGCTAGGAAAATCTACTAAGCTTCTTTAAAAGAGTTTAATTGGGCAGTAGGGTTTTTATTAATACACAATAGAAAGTTTTAGCTAGGAGGATCTCTTTCTCTTTCTCTCTCTTTCTCACACACACAGAGCAAAGAAAGAAAAGTATTAGAACCTGAAGTCAAACAATGCTTGTGTACTTCAGTCGTGTCTGATTGTTTGTGACCCTATGGGCTATAGCCTGCCAGGTTCCTCTGCCCGTGGAATTCTCTAGGCAAGAACACTGGAGTGGTTGTCTTTCCCAAACCCAGGGGCAAGAGCCGACGCATCTTCCACCTGCCATGGCTTTTATGAGCTTACTGGCTCTGCTGAGGAGCACAGCTAGTGGCTGCAGGAGAGAGGTTTTAAAACCCCCAGAGATGCCAGCTTTTTGGTTGGGATTCAAAGCCAGGTTTCAATAACACCAAATTCTAACCCTTGCTTCCCAGTGTTCTAAGGGACGGCATCAATTTTTCCCCAGGAGTCCAGGCTGGACAGAGGGTAAATGGTGGGAGGCCTGGGCTGCTGAAGAGCTATCTGGACCCAGCAGAAAGGGGCTTTATTCAGTGACTCTTGGCTGAATGGTCATCATGAAATAGGATGCTGAGTGGGTGTCAGGCTGTGTGTTTACTCACTGAATCCTTGTAACAAACCTGTGAAGTAGGAGCTGTTGAACCCTCATGTACAGATGAGGAAACTGAGACCCAGAAAGCTTAAGTAACTTGTCCAAGGTCACACAAAAGAAAGTGGTGGACCTGAGGTTCTTTCCCAGGCTGGGGACTTCACACTTCACGTCTTTTTTTTTTTTTTTTAAAGTTGGAGTCGCAAAAGAGTCAGATGTGACTTAGTGACCAAACAACAATAATTTACATATAGTAAAATTTACCCTTTGCAGTGGTGTACAATTCTATGAGCAGTTTACAACTGTATGCAGCAAGTGCAGTGCATACAGTTGTAAAACTACCACCACAACCAACATTTAGAGTGGCTAAATCACCCTCCAACATTCCCTGGCCCCCCCTGTAGTCAGTCCCCTCCTTCCTTTCACCAGTAGCTCTGGGCATCCAATACTCTGTTTTCTGTCCATTTTGCCTTTTCCAGAATAAATGGAACCATATAGCCCTTTGAAATTGGCTTGTTTGACTTAGCAAAGTGCATGTGAGATTATTTCTTCTATTGCTGCATACACCTGCTATAGGTTCCTTTTTTTTTTTTTAATTAGTACATAGTACATTATTATCAGTACATTGTATGGATGTACCACGTTGGTTTCCATTCACTAGTTGAAGAATATTTGGGGTACCCAGTTTGGGGGTTTAGGAATAAAGATGCATAAACATATGTGTATGGGTTTTCTTCTGAGTGGAAATTTTCATTTCTCTTGAGTAAATACTTAGGAGTGGGATTTGTGCAGATCATGATTCTAGACAGACTCCAAGATGCTCTAGGGCTTGATATCCAGGCTCCTGGAGATGCGATAGCGCCTGTTGCAGGGGAGAAGGCAGGGAGCAAAAATTTTCTTTTGATCATACCTTCCAAAAACCTCTAAAATATTTTTTTTTGTTTTAGTCTTTACACTTTTTTATATGGAAAAATGATAATGTTATAATCACAACAAAGTCTTAAGATTAAAATGTGACTTTTAGATCTGTGATGAGTATGGAAAACTAAATGCTACTCTTTTTTTCTTCACTGTTTGTAATCTTATTTCTCATATCCCAGACAAAACTCACCCTCCCTCCCTGCCCATGACATACACATTTCTAGATGTTTCCTATGTCGTTTCGAAAGGCATTGTGGTCAGATTCAGGTATCAGATGGAAGATATAGATGAGGCTTTCCTCCCCTCCTTGCTTGAGAATTCTGCTTTTTCCTTTCAGGTTTATTTTAACTCTATTCCCATTCTCCCCCACTTCTCTACCCCCCTCCCTAGTTCTCACTCATCATCTGCCTCAGAAGAGAAGCTAGATTCTTAATCAAAGCCTCTTTGCTATATTTGGTTAAAAATCTCTGTATCAAGTTGAGGACACTTAGATGTCAGGCAAACCATGTCACCCCACGTTGTGTCCTGATGTGTGTACGTAAGAAGTGTGTGAAACATCCCACTTCTAATGAAACCACTCTTCCCATTTTTACATGGTGAGTCAGTGGCCCTCCCACAAGATGGGTTCTAGTGAACTGACAAAATGAAAGTTGGTGAGAAGAATTCACTTGCCATGCCTTCTCAGTGTGGGTAGATGGATCATTTTCTCCTCCTTCTTCAGGCTGGGTGTGCCAAGAACCTGTCTCAGAGTTAATGCCTGCTTGGTTATGATAGAAAGGTTCACATTTGAGAAAAACGTGAGCAAGGATGGAGGAAACCCACTCCGCTGTGCCCTAGGGAGCCATTTTCAGAAGTCCAGTGATATCTTGGAAGGTTCCTGAGCGCCTTAGCCTAGGTTCTTCCAAAAGCAGAAGTGAAGTGAAAGTTGCTCAGTCATGTCCGACTCTTTTTGACCCCAGGGACTATACAGTATGTGGAATTCTCCAGGCCAGAATACTGGGGTGGGTAGCCTATCCCTTCTCCAGTGGATCTTCCCGACCCAGGAATTGAACTGGGGTCTCCTGCATTGCAGGCGGATTCTTTACCAACTGAACTACCAGGGAAGCCCTTCCAAAAGCAGAGCTTGATGGGAATGCTTATGTGTGAGTTCTTTGTTAGAGAGTGAAACAGAAGGTGGGAGAGGCAGCTAAGGAATGAGTTACTGAACTGGCTATCTCCTGAGAGGCTTTGTGAAATACAAGACAGGAACATTGAGGGTGGGGGAAGAGAGGATGAAGAAACAGGTATCTTCTGCTCCCACGTGCTGGAGGGCAACCCACGAACCTCCATACCGCCACCCTCCCGTGGTCTGTGGCAGCATGTGGGGAAAGCCATCCCTGCATAGGCCTGTAGGCTGCACAATGTCACTTCAGCCACTGCCGGAGTTGGTTGAGCTTCAGGCTTTTACTGAGTAAAAGCAAAGCTCTTTGGAACTTCCTGCGACCTGGATCCAGCCTTTGTCTTCCTAGCACCCTGGCTGTAAACCTCTAGTTGCCCCCATGAGCTGGTAGGAAGGGTGGCCATGGAATTTCTGTCTGAGAGAGGCCTGGGGGCAGCCATCTGGTAGGTCTTGAAACCGTGTTTCCAGAGCACATGTTGCTTTTACTTAGTATGTTTATTGGGGGTGGTTGTAGGATAGCTGGGAAGGGGTGTTTGAGCTCTGGACACTGCTGCCAGGGTGAGGTCTTTCTGAGTGAGTTCTGCCTGTGTTTTTAGAGCCTGCAAGGCTTTTCATGCCCAACCTCTTCACAGAACCGTGCAGAGTACTTGCTTGGCTGAGCTTTTCCCTTTCTCGTCCAGTGTGCCCATCTGCCCTGCCCACTCCCTCACTGGGGAGAAGGTGAGGGCGAGCAAACGAGAAACCCTCCCCCAGTACAGTTGGGAGCTGCAGATGAGGTGCTGATTGCTAAGCCTTCAGGGAAATATCTTCAACCCCCAGAGTTCGTGACTCCCAGGTTCCAGGCGGTGTGGTCCAAGTACAACAGTGAGAGCTGGGAGTGAGGCAGTGTCCTCTGGTGCCAAGCATTTGCCGCAGGGAGCTGTGGCGGGCACATGCGTCATCATTCTCAGTCACCCTTCAGACCTGAAGGAAAGGCGACCTCTGTGTATGTGATTTGTGATCCTCTGCGTGTCTCGACTTGAAAAGCAGTTGTGAACTACCATGTGTCTGACGTCCTCAGGGATTGTCTCTGTAACCTCGGTTTTGCTTCTGGCAAACATCTTGCTTTCATTCCTAATTTGTTTTAGCTTTCTTTCTTTCTTTTTGAGAACCCTAGGTTTTTTGCTTTGCTTTAATTATTTTATTTTTTGTCTGCACTGCACAGCATGCAGGATCTTACCAGGGATTGAACTCACACCCCCTGCAGTGGAAGCTGACCTTTTAACCACTAGACTGCCAGGGATGTCCCCCCAGTTAGCTTTGACTCGAGGAAGGGTCCAGGCAGAATACTGAAAACAATCGTCTAGATTTCTTTGCTCAGTGGTTTTGCTTGCCTGTCTTTCCTCATCATTCTCCCTCTCTGTCTCAGCTCCTGCCATCAATTTGTCTCCATTCTTCAAGCCCCAAATCCTCCAGCTGTCTGTGGTCCATCTGCTCCGGCTCCCAGAGGTCAGTTTCTCTTCCGAAAGCCTGGCCCTTTGCTGATCATCTCTCTCTTGGTAATGCTTCACTTCTGCCTGATGATACCTCTGGTCTTATACTTTATCTTTTCAGGTATTTTTGCCTTATCTTTATCTACACCTCCCCGAACTCTCCCTTCTCTCTGGTAGATGGTATACTCCTTGAATTTGTATCCTCCACAGGGCCTGGTCTAGTGTCTTAGACACCATAGATCAATAAATGCTCCTTGAATCAACAACAACAAAAAATAGATAAAAGGACTTGAGGAAATTGTGGATGCTCTAATGGTTTTATCCTCACTGGATCTTAAACATGTTAGGGAAATTGACTGCTCTTCAGCCCTATCTTCAGGATCCAAATAGTGACCATTTTTTACCAGGGTTTTCCAACGTTGCTTGTTAGCATCTTCCTTCCTTCCCTAAATATGAACTAAATACCATTCCTGACAGCAGTCATCAACAGTACAGGCTTCAGAAAGAGACCTCCTTGTTCAGATGCTGGCTCTGCTTCTCTGCTGTGTGACCTTGGACAGAGTGACTTAAACTCTCTGAGCTTCTCTTCCCTCATTTATAAAGTGGAAATAATAAGGGTTGTTTGGCAGGTGCGATGAGGTAATGCATATATAGCATTTGGCAAGGACCACATGGCAGGTACTCAGAGGACTATGATTTGGGGCCTGTCCTTAGGGAAATCACTGTTCAACAGGGAAATGCACACTAACACCATGGGGTGTCTTAAGCTGGGCACCTTGAAGCTAGGCTGGGATCCTGGGTTTGAGTGCAAGTAGTTTATTTGGGAGGTGATTCCAGAAAGCACCGGGAAGGAAGTAGGGAAGTGAGAGAATACCGAATACTTTATTTATTTTTAATATTAATTAATTTATTTCACTGCACCGTGTCTTAGTTGCAGCATGAGGGCTCTTTAGTTATGGCATGCGAGATCCAGTTTCCTAATCAAGGATTGAACCCAGGTCCCCTGTATGGAGAGCATAGAGCCTTAGCCACAGGACCACCAGGGAAAGTCTGCAGTACAGGATACTTTAATAAACAGGTTACCACTGCGGGCATCAGGAGCTCAGTCCTGCTGGGTCAGGGCAGAAAGCACAGCTCAGAGTTGTCCCTGCCTCTCTTCAAGGGCAAAAAGCTGGGGTGTTCTTCATCATCTCCTGTTATTCATTGCTTGGGGGTTGCTCCCAATGGCTTCCCTCCCTGGTGCTTTCAGACTGCTCTCCACCAGCCGTCAAAGAGAGCTTTCAGGCCAGGAGGCCTGCAGAAGAGAGCCTGGGCTCAGGAGTCCTCGCCCCCGTGGGACCATGTGCCGGGGGGCTATGACGAAAGCAGTTGTGATGAGTTTACTCCTGTTAGTCACAAGAGCTGGTGGAGAAAGCTAATAAACGTCCTTGGAGTGGTCCAAGGGGAAGGTTTAGGTCTGATGCCCATGCCTCTGATGAGAATCTTGCTGCCTCTGCAAAGAATTGGTTGTGCTGAGGTGAAGCTCAAATCTCAGCCTCTGCCGGCTCTTCTGGCACTGAAGGTCAGCTCTGGGAACTCTAGAGAAGCGCTGAGTTCTCATGGTCTGCTCAAGAGCTGGCGGCCCTGCAGGGTCACAGCCTGGGAAGCAATGAGTGAGCTGGGAAGGAGAAGAGTGAGCTGATTGGTTCCAAGAGGAGACTGCTGCTTCCGGCCCCTCCCTTAGCTTTTACGACTTGAGATAGCAGAGGAAAAGGGAAAAGATCTGTAAAAACACAGCACTTTAGAGGGAAAGGTATTGCAATTTTGCCTTTATATGTTCCTCATTTAGGTCCATCTTTCCCCCTGATATTCTCCAGAACCTATTGTTCAAAGGAAAGGGGCTGTGAGCAGAGCTGGAGAGAATTCAAGAAGTGTTCCTTAACCCACTGGAGGGCTTCAGTGGGCCCAGTGGGAGCTCACAGCAAGTAGAATTTATAGGCATAGCCAGACTAGGAGGTGTGAGACAGAGTGACTTAAAGGTGCCTCGCGGGCATCCTCAGGCTCACAGATCCTTGCACCCTGTGCCCACGCCCACATCTGATCCTTCCTGGTCCATTTAAAGCTGTAGTAGCAGTTTTGTGCTGTGGTGATAACTTTTTCTGTTTTCGTCATTGCTTCTATCAGAATGTGTCCTCAGGTGAATGTGTTCCCCCAAAGTCCATATCTACGCAGAACTTCAGCATGTGGTCCTCTTAAAAACATTTTTCAAAAATTTATTTATTATTTTATTCTTGGCTGCACTGGGTCTTCATTATTGCACCCTGGCTTTCTCCATTTGCATTGCGCGGACAAGATGAGACCATACTAAATAAGAGTGGGCATAGTCCTATACCACTACTGTCCAGTAAGGAGAGGGAGGTTTGAACAAAGAGACACAGATCCACAGGGAAGAGGCTGTGAGAAAGCAGAGACAGAGACTGCAGGGGTGAAGTTCCCAGCCAAGGAATGCCAAGGGCTGCCGGCAACCATTAGACACAGGGAAGAGGGAGCTGTCAGAGGGAGTAGACACCTTGCTTTTTGACTTGTAGCCTCCAGAACTGTAAGACAATACATTTCTGTTGTTCTGAGACACCCAGTGGGTGCCACTTGGTTATGGCAGCCGTAGGAAACTACCACAGAGGCCTGGCGCTCTGCAGTCTGTGGGGTCGCAAAGAGCCGGACACGACTGAGCGACTGAACTGAACTGAGCAAACTATATACCGCAGAGTATAAGCCTCTTGGGGGCAGTGGTAATGTCTTACTCACCTGTGCCCCTGACAGTGTTTAGTTCAAAGGGTGTTGGTTGACCCAACATGTTAAAGAAACTTCTTGAAAAGTATACATTACTGGAAAGTATGGCTATTTAGAGCCTGACTACTGTTGCAGCTGCAGAAATGAGGGTGTCAGATGCTGAGATGGGGCAGTGAGGCAGTGGGCAGGTGCCTCTTGGAAAGACTGGACAATACTAGGGAGGGCGGTTAGGGGGAACCAAGACTTCCTTCATCTGCTTCCCAGTATTGGTGAGACCCAGCCTGATTTCAGGGCCCTCGTGTCTAATTATATGGGTTCAAAAAGGCTCAGACACCCCTCTGGGAGGAGGCCAAATCCTCAGGAATCCAAGGTCTTGACTGTGGCTTCCTACACCTGAACTCCAAAGGACCGGGTATCATGGGGGTGGGGTGGCAGGAGGGGAAGATGGTTTGGGCTTGAAGTCAGTTCAGCAGCCTGTCATTCTCTTTTACCCTCTGTGAGAGAGGATCAGAAGGTCACTGCACGGCTCTAAGTTCCTGGCAGCACTGTTTAGGAGAGCAAGATTTTGGAAATGACCCAAATGTCTGACAATTGATGACGGGTTCCATAAAGTATGGTTTAGCCAGACACTGGAATTCTATTCTGCCATTAACAATGTCATGGATGATTGTCTATTGACATGATAAAAGGGTATAATATATGGAAAACACATACATACACAGGTAATATGTTACATATCTGAGACATGTATGACACATGCATGCGGGTATAGGAAAAGATCCAAGAGAAAATAAGACCATGGTTATAACAGGGATTTTGTCTGGCTGGTGAGATTATGGATGAGTTCTCTGCGATGGGCAATATTGTTTGCAATATGAAACTGAAGTTGTTCTTGGGGCTTTCCTGGCGGCTCAGCAGTAGAGAATCTGCCTGCCAGTGCAGGAGACATGGGTTCGATCCCTGATTCAGGAAGATCCCACATGCCTCAGAGCAACCAAGACCATGAACCACAACTACTGAGCCTGTGCTCTAGAGCCTGGGAGCCAGCCTCAGCTACTGAAGCCTGCGTGCCCTAGAGCCCACGCTCCACAAGAGAAGCTGCAGCGGTGAGGAGCCTGCGCACTGCAGTAGGAGAGTGGCCCCCACTGGCGCAACTAGACGAAAGCTCTCATAGCAATGAAGGCCCAGCACAGCCAAAACCAAATAAATAAAATTATTATTTTTTTTAACCCTAAAATTCTTAGTTTTAAAAAAATGCTCCTGCAGCATTCCGCAGGATGAGTCATGAGCATCTTCCCTCCTCCCCTATCAGAATTTACTTTTCTGCATTTCTTTGCCCAGGTTTGGGCTCTCTTTCTCTCTCTCTCTCTCTCTCAGTGAGTCAACTGACAGCTGTGACAGCAGCACAGAGGTGAGCTCATTGCTGGGGGAGGTGGGAGGTCTGGCCCGCAGGTCCTGGCAGCCCCTTGGGAGTCCCTTCCTAGGGGCTGCAGGACCTGAGGTTACCTGCGATGGTCCTGCCACATCACGCAGGCGGTGGCGGCTTCCCTGACCTTGACTTCCCTATATCATCCAACTTCATGTCTGCCTTTCATTTTCTCTATTAAATATAGTCTTCCTTGAAATCCCAATCCCACAGCTTGGCTCTAAATATTGACTTTATTTTATTAATTTAAAAACTTTTTTTATTTGGCTGAGTTGGGTCTTAGTTTTGGCACTCTGGATCTTTAGTTGTAGAATGTGAGCTTTTAGTTGCGGCATATGAGATTCAGTTCCCTGACCAGGGATCAAACCCACGCCTCTGCACTGGGAGGGTGAAGTCTTAGCCACTGGACCACCAATGTTGTTAGTTGCTTAGTCGTGTCTGACTCTGCGACCCTGTGGGCTATAGCCTGCCAGGCTACTCTGTCCATGGAATTCTGCAGGAAATAATACTGGAGTGGGTGGCCGTTCCCTTCTCCAGGGAATCTTCCTGACCCAGGGATTGCAAGAAAGTCCCTAAATATTGATTTAAAAAATTTACAATATTCTACTCTAGTTCAACTCAGCCAGTATTTATTTTACTGCTTACTTTGTGCCAGGCTTGGAGTTAAGCTGCTGGGGAGCAAGGATCACTGAGATAAGGGTCTACCCTCAAGGAGGGACTGTGGCTGATGGAACACTGAGGTGCCAGGCGTGTTGCTGAAGACTTCACAAGCAGTCTCACTTTTAAGTTAATCTATACAAACAACCTTCAGGGGAGCACTAATATTTTTATGGTACAGATGAAAATTAAGGTATGTATTTAATAGCAAGATGGGAATTTAAATCCAGTTCTGTTTGACTCTACTATAGCTACTACCCTACTCTAACTACCTTGTGGTCTCCAGAGTTTTTCCACTGTACAGGGCTCAGTTAGCAGTAAGTCATAGTTTACTCAACTAGAGTCAGCCCTTCATACCTGTGGGTTTTGCATACATGGATTCAACCAACTATATGGGTCCAAAAAATATATATATATATATATATTTTTTTTTTAATTGCAGAATGTTCCAAAAAGTAAAACTTGAATTTGCCGCACATCAGTAATGGTTCACATAGATTTACAGTGTGCTTGGCTGCTTAGTTGTGTCTGACTCTGCGACCCCATGGACTGTATGTAGCATGCCAGGCTCCTCTGTCCATGGACTTTTCCAGGCAAGAATATTGGAGTGGGTTGCTATTTCCTTCTCCAGGGTATCATCCCCACCCAGGGATCAAACAGGAGTCTCTTGAGTCTCCTGCACTGGCAGGCAGATTCTTTACCACCTGGGAAGCTCACATTATATTTATAACTATTTATATAGTATTTGCATTATAATAGGTAGTACGGGTAATCCAGGAATGATTTAAAGTATAGAGGAGGATATGTATAGGTCATAGGGAAATATCATACAGTTTTACAAAGGGCATTTGAGCATCCATGGATTTTAGTGTCTTGGTAGGGGAGTTGGGGGTCGGAGAGTGGGGGGAGAGTCCTGGAACCAATACCCTGTGGATACTGAGGGACAACTGTATTCCTTATTTGAACAACTGTATACTTTTAAGTATTTCCACCATTATAAGGAGACACTGATATAATCATTTTCATGTAGCTTTTGCTGACCTTTAAAAAATTTGCACACATACATTATGTGTGCGTGAGAAGAAAGCCTGGAAGTAAATACATTAAACATTTAATAACAATTACACATAGGGAGTGTGATTGGGGGCATAGCCACTTTAAAAAATACTTTATTTTTTAGAGCAGTTTTAAATGAATAGCAGGAAGACAGGAGGAGGAGGAGATGACAGAAGACGCGATGGTTGGATGGCATCACCTACTCGATGAACATGAGTTTGAGCAAGCTCTGAGAGTTGGTGATGGACAGGGAAGCCTGGTGTGCTACAGTCTATGGGATCACAAAGAGCCAGACATGACTAAGTGAATGAACTGAACTGAACTGAACTGAACTAAATGAATAGCAAAACTGAGGGGAAGATGCAGATACTGCTTATCCATTCCTCCCCCACATCTCTAGCCTCTCTCACCACCAACATCTCCCACCAGAGAGGTACGTTTGTTACAATTAATGACCTACACTGACACATTATTACCAACCAGAGCTCACGGTTGATGTTAGAGTTTAGTCTTGGTGTTGTACATTCTAAGGGTTTTGACAACTGTATAATGATATGTATCCAGCATTACAGTATCATGCAGAGTATATTCACTGCCCTGAAAATCCTCAGGGCTCTGTATTCA
Organism: Oryx dammah; assembly: GCF_014754425.2. NCBI lineage: Eukaryota > Metazoa > Chordata > Mammalia > Artiodactyla > Bovidae > Oryx > Oryx dammah. Next base: position 63,028,966 of record NW_024070209.1, read on the forward strand.
TCCTTCTATCTCCACAACCCCTGATAACCACTGATCTTTTTACTACCTCCATAGCTTTACCTTTTTTCAGAATGTCATATAGCTGGAATCACACAGTATGTAGCCTTTCCTGATTGGCTTCTTTCACTTAGTAAAATGCATTAAAAGTTCATCTGTGTCTTTTCATGGCTTGATAGCTAACTTCTTTTCAGTACTAATTAATATTCCGTTGCCTGGATATACTACAGTTTATCTGTTCACCTGTTGAAGGGCATCTTGGTACAGGGTTTTGTGTGGACATAAGTTTTTAACTCATTTGGATAAATATCAAGGGATGGAAGTGCAGGGTCATATGGTGAGAATATAACTTTGTAAGAAACTGCCAAGCTGTCTTCTGAGGTGGCTATTCCATTTTGCATTCCTACCAGCAATGAATGAGAGTTCATGTTGCTCCAGATCCCTGGGTGCTGTTAGCAAGTTGAATTTGTGCTCTGGTGGGGCTTCTCTGGTGGCTCAGATGGTAAAGAATTTGCCTGTAATGGGGGAGATGTGGGTTCAATCCTTGGGTCAGGAAGATCCCCTGGAGAAAGGAATGACTTCTCCAAGTATTCTTGTCCTGAGAATCCCAAAGACAGAGGAGCCTGGCAGGCTACAGTCCACGTGGCCACAAAGACTCTGACATGACTGAGCGACTAAGCGCGCACACACGCACGTTCTAATAGGTACGCAGTGGTATCTCATTGCTGCTTTAGTCTGCAATCCCTATTGACATGTGATGTTGAGCATCTTTTAATATGCTTATTTTCCATCTATAAATCTTTGGTGAGGTGTCTGTTCAGGTCTTTGGCCCATTGTTTAATCAGGTTGTTTATTTTCTTACTGTTGAATTGTAAGAGTTCTTTGTATATTTTGGATATCAGCCCTCTATTAGATGCGTCTTTTGAAAATATTTTCTCTCAGGTTGTGGCTTATGTTCTCATTCTCTTGATAATTTTCACTTTTTACTTTACACATTTCAGTAATGTTTGAGTTTTTTCTCAAAGGGCAATTTTTTTTTGATAAAAGCTTTTTTTTAAACATTGCCTCTAAATGCATTACAAATAAAGTAGGATTTATCAGTAACATAACTGCTTTTAGGAGGATTCCTCGACAAAACAAAGATTTCCCGTAACCAATGAGCTTACTTTCTCTGGCCTTGCGAAGAGGAGAGAGTAGTAAGCATGGTGATATCTCCCACTGGAGGTAATGAACTTTTTAATAGCTTGTGTGTGGTTATGACTGTGCCATAAATTTCAGAGTTTAATGACTATATTATACATTTATATGTCTGATAGAAGCTTGATAAATAGGAGAGTCTCTGCCTCCCTGAAAAGAAATCCTAATGAATTGGATTCCCTTTGACTAAAGGGGGAAAACAAAACAAAAGTGGAGCCAGCTGTCTCAGCTAGAGAGAACAAAGAGGAAGTTTAAAAGAGAGCACAGCAGAAGCCAGAAGAAGACACTTGACAGAAGGTATATTTCTTCAGCTGATGGACTTTTGTGGTCTGTAGAGGATGAGGCTCCATGTTTATGGTCAAGGACCTAGGGTCCAGACAAGCTCCACAGTAAAGTGACTGTATGACTTGAACAAGATGCTAATTTTTTACTTTTTTGATCCCTCCTTTCCTTATTTTGGAAAATGCAGGTGCTCATAGTAATAATGACCTCACAAGATTGTTATGAGAATTAAACGATGCTTCAGTTTCAAAGTGATTTGGAAAGAAAGAAGTGCTTGTTCTGATATGCTATCCAAGCATTCCTTGGGTATTTAGATAAATCGTGTTTGAATGCCTACTGTGTACAAACACTGGGCATAACAAGAACGATAATGCTTGGCATTTAACCTCAAGAACCTGTTTAGTTCAGTCAGTTCAGTTCAGTCGCTCAGTCATATCTGACTCTTTGCGACCCCATGAATCACAGCACACCAGGCCTCCCTGTCCATCACCAACTCCCGGAGGTCACTCAAACTCATGTCCATTGAGTCAGTGATGCCTTCCAGCTATCTCATCCTCTGTCATCCCCTTCTCCTTCTGCCCCCAACCCTCCCAGCATCAGAGTCTTTTCCAATGAGTCAACTCTTCGCATGAGGTGGCCAAAGTACTAGAGTTTCAGCTTTAGCATCAGTCCTTCCAATGAACACCCAGGACTGATTTCCTTCAGAATGGACTGGTTGGATCTCCCTGCAGTCCAAGGGACTCTCAAGAGTCTTCTCCAACACCACAGTTCAAAAGCATCAATTCTTTGGCACTCAGCTTTCTCCAACAAAGGTCTGTCTAGTCAAGAACCTGTTAGGCAATGTGAAAAGTGAGATATGTGAAAGGATCACCAGACTACCATTGCACTGGAACTTATACCAGGTAATCTGCCCTTTGAACATGGGGTCATCTTTGTTGTCCATGATTATAAGAAGGCTCTTCGTGTCTTACAAAGCAGATTTCAGGCTCCTTGAGGCTAGGGCCATGGCTTCTTTTCCCTCCTACAGAAACATATATAGTGTTGAGTGAGTCATATCTATTACCATGTGGAGGGCTCTCTCTGGACTAGGCTCTTGTTGAGATCATTCAGATATATTTTATTTTTATTTAAAAAATTTTAAAAGCCCACTGAATTGCACGTTTTTTAATTTTTAAACTTAATGAATTATTTATTTTTGCCTGCATCAGGTCTTAGTTGTGGCCCCATGGTATGTGGGATCCTAGTTCCCAGACAGGGAATGAACCCTTGTGGCTTGCATTGAAAGGTGTACTCTCAACCACTGGACCACTGGGGAAGCAGGCTCCTTGAAGGTAGAAAGTGTTAGTCTCTCAGCCCTGTCTGACACTTTGTGATCCCATGGACTATAGCCCACCAGACTCCTCTGTCCATGGAATTCAGGGAAGAATACTGGAGTGGGTTGCCATTTCCTACTCCAGGGGATCTTCCCAACCCAGGGATTGAACCCGGGTCCCCTGCATTGCAGGCAGATTCTTTACCAGAGGATAAGACTTCTTTCCCCTCCTACAGCAACATGTATAGGGTCAAGCAAGCCTTATCTATAAGCTTGCATGAAGGCTCTCTCTAGACTAGGTTCTGTGTTGAGATCTTTTAGTTGTATTTTTAGATAGATTGTATGTGATCTTTCTGAAGAAGGTAATAGCAACCCGCTCCAGTATTCTTGCCTGGAGAATTTCATGGACAAAGAAGCCTGGTAGGCTACAGTCTGTGGGGTCCCAAAGAGTTGGACACGACTGAGCAACTATCACTATGTGATCTTTAAAACAACTCTATGAGACAAGTAATAGGGTTATTTCAATCTTCCAGTGAGAAAACGGAGGCACAGAACAGCTAAGGAGCTGGCAAGAGGCCTCTCAGCTGGTGAGCGTGGAGTCAGAATTTGAACCTCGAATAATCTACCTTCACAGCCTATATTCTTAGCTGCTGTGCTGAAGCTCTGGAAACATGTTAACTGGTTGCTAAATTCATCTAGGGTCTAAAGTAGAGAACTTGGTGTTGCATTTAAGAGAAGGCATGACATGAGGTACTGGAGAGCCCACAGTCGTGAGAGGGAGCCTTTGGGCTCTTATCATGGTCCTGGGGCTGGCGGGGTGAGGAGGGGGTGTTCCTGTCAATTGGCATTTTCCTGGTCCTGCACTATGAGAACCGGGAATACTTTCTCTCGTTTGAAAACAACCAATTAAAGATCCCTGGACTTCCCTGGTGGTACAGTGGAGAAGAATCTGCCTGCCAATGCAGGGAATATAGGTTTGATCCCTGGTCCAGGAACATTCCATATGCCACGGAGCTACTAAGCCTATACTACACCACAAATACTGAACCACAAATACTGAAATGACCAAGGGGAATAAACACCCCAACTCCTCTCTCTTGCAGACACTCATTTCGGGCCACTCACATAAGTTTCACCCAACCAGATGCCAGAGAGCAGGAGAGCCAGCTCATGTATTTATAGCAGTCAGCAATCTGAACACAGAGTAGAGAAAGGGGCTGGGCAGTCAAATGGAGAACACCCAGTGCCTGTGTGCACAGAAGTGAGTAGAAGCTGCTCTAAAAATAACCAAGAGGCTCTCAGCGGGGAAGTATCTAAATGAAGGGCGACACATCCACTCTACGGAAGATGGTGCAGCAGTCACAAGGATGGAAGAGATCAATAAATATCGGTGCGGATGGATCACTGATATGTATCCTTGAATGGTGAAGCAGATTGCAGAAAGATGCCTGGAGTGGATGGTTTGTTTATCTCTCTCTCTCACACACACACACTCACACACTACGATAAATCTATTAAATGCTCTAAGTCTACTGTTTATTATGGTGTATGGTGTATATGCATACACACATGCATAAGGTCTGGGATGGACTTCCCTGGTGGCTCAGACGGTAAAGCGTCTGCCTACAAGGAAGATCTCCTGGAGAAGGAAATGGCAACCCACTCCCATATTCTTGCCTGGAAAAACCCATGGACTGAGGAACCTGATAGGCTACAGTCCAAATGATAATAGTAGACTGCACCAGGGTGGTAGGAAGAGGTTGGGGGGTCAAAGGGGACTTTAGTTGTGGTAGACACTGGTGGTGGCCATTTCCTACCCTCTTCCATTCTTTCATGCTAACAATTCAAATTTTGTTCAAGTATTAAAGGGCAACACCGTACTCAGGGAAGGCAGGTCCAGGCATGGCTGATCTAAGTCAAGTACACTTAGACCATTTCTCTTTCCCTGTGATTTATTTAGTGGTAGGCATGGAGAAGAAAATGGCAACCCACTCCAGTACACTTGCCTGGAAAATCCCATGGACGGAAGAGCCTAGTAGGCTACAGTCCATGGGGTCGCAAAGAGTCGGACACGACTGAGCGACTTCACTTCATGCTACCTAGTCTACTGGTGACTTCTACAAGTACTTTTTTCTCTAATAACAAAGAGAAAATATAGTGGACAAAGAGTCTGCTTTTGCACTTCCTTTCTGTCTTAGAGTGATGTTGTTTGAAAATGTGATGCTTGGAGCTATGGCAACCCTCTTATGACCATGAGGCAGAGACTTGGAAAATGGTGGAGTTCATTCTGGCATACTGACACCTCGGTTTCAAAGCAGATATTTTTCTTCTTCAAACTTCTTGTGGCCTGAGATATTTAAATGCCTTTATTGCTTAACCCACTGTTAGGTAGGCATTCTGATACAATTAAATATATCCTGACTAAGGCAGTGGGCTTCCCAGGTGGTTCAGTGTTAAAAAATCCATCTGCCAATGCAGGAGGTGCAAAAGACACAGGCTCAGTCCCTGGGTCAGGAAAATCCCCTGAAGTAGGAACTGGCAATCCACTCCAGCATTCTTACCTGGAAAATCCCATGGACAGAGGAGCCTGGCAGGCTACAGTCCATGGGTTGCAAAGAGTTGAACATGACTGACTGACTGAGCACGCAGCCAACCAATGCAGTAGCTTAATCTGAACTAGTTTAAGTATTTTCTTAGGAGAATTTATTCCTATGCTGCTGATGTAATTGAGCATTAGTTTGTGAAACTCTCTCAGGGGTTGTGCTTCATCTCCAGAATGGATCTGGCTCACCTCCTGGCTTCCCGGGGCTCTCTCCCCCCTTCGGGTCCTTGTTTGTCTCTTCCTCTGGACTGCTTTGATTGGTGATATATGTGGACAACAGTTTAGGAATAAACCCTCTGTTCCCTCCTGAAGCCGCTCCATCCCCTGCACCCTCTCAGATTTGGGGGCCTTCCCACATAACTCTCTGCAGGGCAGGGGGCTGCCGTTCAGTAACTAAAGAGATCTGGGGAGACTGGAAAGGTGCAGGGTGGGAAAGGCCATTAGGATCAGGCCTAAAGCCGAGAACCCTGTGTCTGGGCAGGATTCCTTTGCTCCGCACCTAGGCCAGCTTATGTGTGTTATAAACATGCACACACTCATTCTAGGTTTATCCAGGGACTGCTATGGTTCCTGTGATTTCTGAGGGTGCTTTTAAATCTCTAGCACTCACTGCCTCTGCTGGAGGTCCTAGACGCTGGATTTTAAGCCCACAGAGATGAGATATGTGAAAACAGCTTAAAGTGGAGCATGAGTAGCTTGGGTAGGTTTGCCTTTGCAAAGGGTCACTCTGGGGGCCGAAGACCACTGGGGGCCCTTTCTGGTAGGTTGAGGGAGGGAAGCTGACATTTCAGTTGGGGTCCAGGGGACAGAGTACGGGGGAGGGGATCGGTGCAAACTCCCGGCTTCCTTTCACCGTGGGTGATGCTCTACCCATGGTGGCAAGGCATGTTTTCTGTCTTCTTCAAAGCACGGGCAGAGGTCTTTTGGAGGCTATTTTCAGGGATGTTTCAGAGAACTTTCTCTAAAGGTCTTCCTTTGTGGCATTTGGCGGTCAGTCCCTCATTAATCATTTCCTTTGAGGCAGGAGGGCTTGGCAGGGGGTTGGAAGACTGGGACTTGAGTTGTTCCTTTGTCACCCTGCGGTCTGCACCCCTACTGTGAGTGCTGTACCTCCTTCCTCCCTGCCTCTCCACCTACCCTCTTCCACTTCGCTGCCCTCAGGGTCACAGGAAAGAGCTAGGTGGGAGGCTGGGAGGGAGGGAGAAGAAAGAGCAAACTTTAGCCTCAGATGCCCAGCTGCTTTATTATGCATGCCTTCCTCTTTCTCACTGTTTTTTGGAAAGGCTGAAAATAAACACTTTTGTAATACTGACTTGTAATTCACACTTTCCTGACAAGTTACTCACACTGCAGCCCCAGCCGCTCAGAGGGGTTTGACGCAAGCCTTTTTCAGCAGGCACTTTCTAATTCAGAATGTTCTAGCACAGCTGATCTCGCTACTTCTAAACTAGTTGAGGGGCTGAGGAGGGAATCTGGGGGCCTTGGGCCAGAACACCACCAGGGTCTCCACTACAAATTCAGACTCTGGTCCTCAGGGGTGCTGTTCAACTCACTTTTCAAGGCATGCTGTGAAATCTCTGAAAACCTCTTATTAACTCAAGACCTGTATTCTATAGACCAGAGAAGTGACTCTCCCACTAAAATGACCAGACTGCTTAATGAGGAACTGGAATAAAACCCCAAGTTCCGGACTCCCAGACCATGTGTCTCCTAGTAAGCCATGCTTTATTCCTTTCTTGGACTTTCTTTCTCTTAAGTTTTTACTGGGTTGGCCAAAGAGTTCGTTCAGATTTTTCAAAAACTTGCATGAACTCTTTGGTCAACTCAATATTATGGAAAGTTTCAAACATACACAAAAGTAGAGAAGCAAGTTTAATGAATGCACAGGTACCCATTACTTAATTGCAGTAACCATTAGTGGTCTGATATTTTTGTTTGATCTGATCCACAACATCCTCCTTTGCAATCAGATATTATGTCATTTGATCTGTTAATACAGCCGTGTGTATCTGTAACAGAAAGCTTTTAAAAATAACACAACCACAGTACCATTATCACACCCACAAAAAGAACATCTCTTAGTGCCATAATGCTTATGTGTGTGTGTGCGCGCGCGCTCAGTCACATCCGACTCTTTGCGACCCCATGGACTGTAGCCCACCAGGTTCCTCTGCCCATGGAATTTTCCAGGCAAGAATACTGGAGTGTGTTGCCATTTCCTACTCCAAGCGATCGAACCTGTATCTCTTAACTCTCCTGCATTGGCAGGCGGATATTATCTAGCTCATATTCAATATTCTCCATTTATGTCATAAATGTCTTTTTACAGCTTGTTTAAATCAGGATCCAAACAAGATCCACACATTGTATTTGTTGATTTTTTTAAAAGGTGTTTTCAACTGTAATTGTCTGCCCTCCCATACTTTCCCCAGACCTAATGTTTGTGAAAAAACTGGGTCATATGTATTTTTCAAATTTTCCAAATTCTACCTTCAGATTGTATCCTGCTGGTTGGTGTCCCTTAACAGATTTCTCCATCCCATTTCCTGGAAGTTGGTACTTAGATGTAGAGCCATGGTTCTCACCGGGAAGAGATTGCCACCTCCTTCCTTCCCTCCATTTGGCAAAGTGTAGAGACACATTGATTGTCACAACCAGGTGATGGTGCTATTTGCATCTGGTGGGTAAAGGCCAGAGAAGCTGCTAAACATCCTATACACACAAGAAACTATGTGTCCCCAAGTGTGAATTTTGAGAAACCCTGACTGAGAGACTTGATTAGATTTCAAGTTCTTTTTCTTTTTTGTGAGGGAGGCAAGGATATTTCATAGGCAGTGCTGAGAACTTCCTGTGGCATCAGGAGAAAGGATACTCTGACTCACGTTAAAGTGATGCTAAAAACAAGTCCATTCTAAAGGAGATCAGCCCTGGGTGTTCTTTGGAAGGAATGGTGGTAAAGCTGAAACTCCAGTACTTTGGCCACCTCATGCGAAGAGTTGACTCATTGGAAAAGACTCTGATGCTGGGAGGGTTTGGGGGCAGAAAGAAAAGGGGAAGACAGAGGATGAGATGGCTGGATGGCATCACTGACTTGATTGATGTGAGTTTGAGTGAACTCCGGGAGATGGTGATGGACAGGGAGGCCTGGCGTGCTGCGATTCATGGGGTCGCAAAGAGTCAGACATGACTGAGCGACTGAACTGAACTGAACTGAATGTCTATCAGTGGGTTTGGGAGGTGTCAGCCTGAGATGCCCATTATCAAGTTAGTGACACAGGTATCTGGAGAGTAAGAGAGAGCCTTCTTAAGAGCTGAAAATCAGATGTGTCTTTGGCAAATAGGGATATATGGCCATCTCCTATCTATTGACTTTCCAAGAGCTTTATTCAGCTTTAACTAAATCTCTTCAAGAAAATTAGAGATACCAAGGGAACATTTCATGCAAAGATGAGCACAATAAAGGACAGAAATGGTATGGACCTAATAGAAGCAGAAGATATTAAGAAGAGGTGGTGATAATACACAGAAGAACTATACAAGAAAAGATCTTCATGACCCAGATAGAGACCCACTCCCCGACGGGATGGTGAAATATGTTAAGGGACACCAACCAGCAGGATACAATCTGAAGGTAGAATTCGGGAAATTCAAAAAGTACAGATGACCCAGTTCTTTCAACAAACATTAGGTCTGGGGGAAGTATGGGAGGGCAGACAATTAGTTTAAAAAACCTTTTAAAAAAACCAACAAATACAATGTGTGGATCTTGTTTGGATCCTGACTTAAACAAGCTGTAAAAAGACATTTATGACATAAATGGAAAATATTGAATATGAGCTAGATAATGACCCACGATGGTGTGATGACTCACCTAGAGCCAGACATCCTGGAATGCAAAGTCAAGTGGGCCTTATGAAGCATCACTATGAACAAAGCTAGTGGAGGTGATGGAATTCAAATCCTAAAAGATGATGCTGTGAAAGTGCTGTGCTCAATATGCCAGCAAATTTGGAAAACTCAGCAGTGGCCACAGGACTGGAAAAGGTCAGTTTTCATCCCAATCCCAAAGAAAGGCAATGCCAAGGAATGCTCAAACTACCGCACAATTGCACTCATCTCACACTCCAGCAAAGTAATGCTGAAAATTCTCCAAGCCGGGCTTCAACAGTACATGAACCATGAACTTCTAGATGTTCAAGCTGGACTTAGAAAAGGCAGAGGAACCAGAGATCAAATTGTTAACATCCTTTGGATCATTGAAAAAGCAAGAGAGTTCTAGATAAACAGTTCTATTTCTGCTTTATTGACTATGCCAAAGCCTTTGACTGTGTGGATCACAACCAACTGTGGAAAATTCTTCAAGAGATGGGACTACCAGACCACTTGACCTGCCTCCTGAGAAATCTGTATGCAGGTCAAGAAGCAACAGTTAGAACTGGACATGGGACAACAGACTGGTTCCAAATTAGGAAAGGAGTACGTCAAGGCTGTATATTGTCACCTTGCTTATTTAACTTCTATGCAGAGTACATCATGTGAAATGCTGGACTGGATGAAGCACAAGCTGAAATTAAGATTGCTGGGAGAAATATCAATAACCTCAGATATGTAAATGACACCATCCTCATGGCAGAAAGTGAAGAAGAACTAAAGAGCCTCTTGATGAAAGTGAAAGAGGAGAGTGAAAAAGTTGGCTTAAAGCTCAACATTCAAAAAACGAAGATCATATCTGATCCCATCACTTCATGGCAACTAGATGGGGAAACAGTGGAAACAGTGACAGACTTTATTTTTTGTGCTCCAAAATAACTACAAATGGTGACTGCAACCATGAAAGTAAAAGACGCTTGCTCCTTGGAAGAAAACCTATGACCAACCTAGACAGCATATTAAAAAGCAGAGACATTACTTTGCCAACAAACATCCATCTAGTCAAAGCTATGTTTTTTCCAGTGGTCACGTATGGATATGAGAGTTGAACTATAAAGAAAGCTGAGCGCCGAAGAATTGATGGTTTTGAACTGTGGTGTTGGAGAAGACTCTTGAGAGTCCCTTGGACTGCAATGAGATCCAATCAGTCAATTCTAAAGGAAATCAGTCCTGAATATTCACTGGAAAGAGTGATGCTGAAGCTGAAACTCCAGTACTTCGGCCATCTGATGAGAAGAACTGACTCATTGGAAAAGACCCTGATGCTGGGAAAGATTGAAGGAGGGAGGAGAAGGGGACGACAGAGGATGAGATGGTTGGATGGCATCACGTGATGGACATGCGTTTGAGTAGGCTCCAGTAGTTGGTGATGGACAGGGAAGCCTGGTGTGCTGTAGTCTATGGGGCCGCAAAGAGTCGGACATGACTGAGCAACTGAACTGAACTGAACTGAAATTTCTTTCTCCCCTCCCTCTGTTTCTTTTTTTCTTTAATAGATATTTATTGGAGTATAGTTTATTCAAAATGTTAGTTTCTGGGCTTCCCTGGTGGCTCAGTGGTAAAGGATCTGCCTTCCAATGTAGGAAACATGGGTTCGATCCCTGATGGGGAAGATCCCACATGCTTTGAAGCAACTAAGCCCGTGTGTCGCGACTACTGAGGTTGTGCTCTTAAGCCTAGGAGCTGCAACTACGGAAGGTCTCATGCCCTGGAGCCTGTGCTCAGCAACAAGAAAAGAGCTCGCATTGCAGCTAGAGAGCAGTCCCCACTCTCGACAACCGGAGGAAGTCAAAGCAGCACCAAAGACCTAGCACAGCCAAAAATAAACTTAAAAAAAATGTTAATTTCTGCTGTACAACAAAGTGAATCAATTACACAAGTACATATACCCACTCTTTTTAAGATTTCTTTTCCCATATAGGTCATTACAGAGTATTGAGAAGAGTTTTCCGTGCCACACAGTTGTCTGTTTTATTATCTATTTTATATATAGTAGTATGTATATGTCAATCCCAATCTCCCAGTTTATCCCCCCTTACTCGCATAGTAACCATGTTTATTTTCTACATTTATAATTCTATTTCTGTCTTGTAAATAAGTTCATTTGTACCCATATTTTTGGATTCTACATGTAAGTGATATAATATGACATTTGTCTTTTCTCTGTTTGACTTTCCCCCAGTTTTTATAAAAGTTACAGGTGTACGTAAAGACACACCTAATTCTCCTAGACTTGTTGCTGAAGCAATTTCCTCGTCCGTCCCTGTTTTCCCTTCTCAGGAGGCAACCACTTTCAATTTTTTTTCAGCCAATTCTTTTAATATTTAGCTTTGCATGACCTAATAATGGGCTTAAATTGCTACTTCTTGGGCAATTTAAATTTGGGGCATTTTCTAATGACTGCTCCCTAATGAACACAATCGCTTCTCTATCTTTCCAATAATGCTCCCCAGACCCCCATTCAAGTAGTTTTTCTATCCCTTTTATGTTTTCAGAATAATTAAATTCTAACTTGAGTTGACTGCTCATGTAAAAGAGTAGTATATTTTAAAGCCAATTAGAAGCTCTAATCTTGTGAGTGGGGCTTGTTGATTGTGGACTTCATCATAGGGTTATATGACTGTTTCTTTAGGAAATCGCCAGTGTTACGATGTTTAAGTCTTTCTTCTTGGGCCAATAGGATTGCTCGGAGAAGACTTCCAGTCTTCTGCCTGGAGGAGATAGGCCTGGCTGCCAGGGTTCCAGGAGCCAAGTGGGGCTAGAGGGCTGACAGTCTCAGTATTCAGCACATGGACTCTCATGTTTTGTCATAATTCCCTTGCCATCAATTGTACCTGCTGTGTCCTGGGCCCTCTGTTACCTTCCTCTAGAAAATAGCCTGAGTCTAACAGCAGGATTATGAAAGAGCAGTTGCCCAGTTGCACAGAGTTAGGGAGGGAACCTAAAGATCAAACTATTGTATGTATTTTTAAACAGCTTTGTTGAGGTATAATAGACATACCATAAATAGCACTTGTTTACAATGTACAATTTGATAAGTAAGTATATACCTTATGAATGTACACACTTGTGAAACCATCACCACAGTCAAGATAACAAGCATATTGGGACTTCCGTGGGGGTCCCGTGGCTAAGACATCACACTCCCAATGCAGTGGGCCCAGGATCGATCCCTGGTCAGGGAAATAGATCCCCCACATTGCAACTAAAGATCCTGCATGCCACCACTAAGATCCAGCACAGTCAAATATAGAAGTAAACACATAAATATTTTTTAAAAACATATTGAGCATGTTAACCACCCCTACACTTTTCTATCTATCCCCAGGCAACTATTGATTTTCTGAATGTTGCTATAGATCAGTTTGCATTTTTAAAATTTTACAGAAATATAACCATACATTTTGTGCTGTTTGGGGGAGGGATTCTGGCTTTTTCCCCCCACTTAGTGTATATATATTTTAGAGTTTACTTATGTATTTTTGGCTGCACTGGGTCTTTGTTGCTGTGGGCAGCTTTCTCCAGTTGCGGTGAGCAGGGCTGCTCTCTCTTTGCAGAGCACGGGCTTCTCACTGCAGTGGCCTCTCTTCTTGCAGAGCAAGGACTCTAGGGCATGCAGGCTCGGTAGTTGTGACACACAGGCTCTAGAGTGCAAGCTCAGGTGTTGTGGTGCACAGGGTTAGTTGCGTGTGGGATCTTCTCAGACCAGGAATCAAACCTGTGTCCCCAGCACTGGCTGCTGCTGCTGCTGCTGCTAAGTCACTTCAGTCGTGACCGACTCTGTGCAACCCCATAGAGGGCAGCTCACCAGGCTCCCCCGTCCCTGGGATTCTCCAGGCAAGAACACTGGAGTGGTGGCTGGCAGATTCTTAATCACTGGACCACCTGGAAAGTCCCCAGTGTAATTATTTTGAGATTCATCCATGTTGTTGAGTGTATCTATAGTTCATTTCTTTTATTGCTAACTGGTATCTTATTGTATCAATAGGTCATAATTTATTCACTTGTTGTTGGACGTTTGGATGGTTTCCAGGTTTTGGTTATTACAAATAAAGCTGTTGTGAACATTCATAGGCAAGTTGCAGTGTGGACAGAGTTTTCCATTTTTCTTGGGTTAGCACCTAGGAGTGAAGTGACTGGGCCATGCTGTTGCTACTGCTGCTAAGTCGCTTCGGTCCTGTCCGACTCTGTGCGAACCCATAGACAGCAGCCCACCAGGCTCCCCCATCCCTGGGATTCTCCAGGCAAGAACACTGGAGTGGGTTGCCATTTCCTTCTCCAATGCATGAAAGTGAAAAGGGAAAGTGAAGTCACTCAGTCGTGTCTGACCCTCAGCAACACCATGGACTGCAGCCTTCCAGGCTCCTCCCTCCATGGGATTTTCCAGGCAAGAGTACTGGGGTGGGGTGCCATTGCCTTCTCTGGACTGGGCCACAGGAGGTGTCTATTTAACTTTTAATGAATCATCTCACTGTTTTCCTACATGACTGTATCTGTAACATTCCCATCAACGATGGATGAGAAATTCTAGTTGCTCCACATCCTTGTCAGCACATTGATTCGGTCTCTTGGTCTTTTAAATTGAGACATTCTACTAACTGTGCAGTGGTATCTCACTGTGGTTTAAATTTGCATTTCTGAGTGGCTAATGATGCTGAGGACCTTTGCATGTGCTTATTTGCCACGTGTATATCCTCTTGGGACAAGGGGAATTGTCCAAATCTCTTGCCCATTAAAAAAATATGATTGTTTTGTTTCTTAACTTGATTTTTAAGATTTCTTTCCATCGTTTGGATGCAAATCCTTTATCAAGTATGTGACTTGTATATATATATATATCAGTTCAGTTCAGTTCAGTCGCTCAGTCGTGTCTGACTCTTTGCGACCCCATGAATCACAGCACGCTAGGCCTCCCTGTCCATCACCAACTCCCGGAGTTCACTCAGACTCACGTCCATTGAGTCAGTGATGCCATCCAGCCATCTCATCCTCTGTCGTCCCCTTCTCCTCCTGCCCCCAATCCCCCCCCAGCATCAGGGTCTTTTCCAGTCAGTCAACTCTTCGCATGAGGTGGCCAAAGTATTGGAGTTTCAGCCTCAGTATTAGTCTTTCCAATGAACAGCCAGGACTGGTCTCCTTTAGGATGGACTGGTTGGATCTCCTTGCAGTCCAAGGGACTGGCAAGCGTTTTCTCCAGCACCACAGTTCAAAAGCATCAATTCTTCGGTGCTCAGCTTTCTTCACAGTCCAACTCTCACATCCATACGTGACCACTGGAAAAACCGTAGTCTTGACTAGACGGATCTTTGTTGGCAAAGTAATGTCTTTGCTTTTTAATATGCTATCTAGGTTGGTCATAACTTTTCTTCCAAGGAGTAAGCGTCTTTTAATTTCATGGCTGCAATCACCATCTGCAGTGATTTTGGAGCCAAAAAAATAGTCTGTCACTGCTTCCACTGTTTCCCCATCTATTTGCCATGAAGTAATGGGACCAGATGCCATGATCCTAGTTTTCTGAATGTTGAGCTTTAAGCCAACTTTTTCACTCTCCTCTTTCACTTTCATCAAGAGGCTTTTTAGTTCCTCTTCACTTTCTGCTTAAGGGTGGTGTTATCTGCATATCTGAGGTTACTGATATTTCTCCCGGCAATCTTGATTCCAGCTTGTGCTTCTTCCAGCCCAGCGTTTCTCATGATGTACTCTGCATATAAGTTAAATAAGCAGGGTATATATAGCCAGTCTGTGGCTTGTCCTTTCAGTCTCTTAACAATGTTTTTCAGAAAGCAAATGTTCTTAATTTTTATGACATCCAATTTATCGATCTTTTTCTTTTATTCATTGATCTTTTGGTGTTGTACCTAAGAAATCTTTGCTTACTCTAAGGTCACAAAGACATTCTCCTCTTTTCTTCTAGAAGTTTTATACTTCTAGGCTTTAGATTTGGGTCTGTGATCCATTTTGAATGAATTTTTAAAATATGGTGTGAGGTATGGATCAGACTTCTGGTTTTTGTATATGGATATCCAGTTGTTCCGGCATCATTTGTCAAAAAGACTCTGCTTTCCCAATAAATTGCCTTTGGACTTTTTCAAGGATTTGTTTCTGTATTCTCCATTCTGACCCATTGTTCTACTTTTTTCTCTTGAATTCAATACCACACTGTCTTGATTACTGTAGCTTTATACTGAATCTTGAATTGGGTAGTGTAAGTCTTCTACTTTAGTCTTTTTTTTTCCAAGTTGAATTAGCTATTTTAGATACTTCTCATTTACAAACAGATTCTAGAATCAGCCTCTTAGTATTAAAATTAACAGTGTAATGTGTAATACTTATTGGGATTTTGGCTGAAATTGTAGTGCATCTATAGATCAAATTGGGGGAGTTTATATCTTAGCAACATTGAGCATTCCAACCCAATAAAACAGTATATCTCCCTATTTATTTAAATATTCTTTGTTTTTCTTCATGATGTTTTTTAGTTCTTATTATATAGGACTTACACATCTTTTGTCAGATTTATCCCTAAGTATTTCATATTTTTAAATGGTATTGAAAATGGTATTATATTTTAAATTCTATGTCCTATAAGTTGTTGCTAGTATATAGTAATGTAATTTGAGTTTTGGGGACGAGGATGAGGGGTACACCACCTGGCTTGCTGGATCTTAGTTCCCAGACCAGGGATCGAAACTGTGCCCCCTGCAGTGGAAGTTTGGAGTCTTAACCACTGGACTGCCAGGGAGTTCCCATAATTTTATTTCTTTAATATTACTCTTATATACTGAAACTTTACTAAACTTATTTATTAATTCTAGTAGCTATTTTTGTAGGTTGTGTAGGATTTTCTACATAGATAATCACATCATCTGTGAATAAAGACAATGTTACTTTTTCTTTTCCAACCTGGATACCTTTGTTTCTTTTGTCTTGCTTATTTGCAGTGGCTAGAGCCTGTTCTGTTTAGGATCTATGTGCTGAGAGCAAACATCCTTTCTTCTTTCTGATGTTATTGGGAAAGCAATCAGTATTTCACCACTAAGTATTGATATGGTGTTGGCTGTAGGTTTTCCTAGATACTCTTTATCAGGTTGCAGTTCCTGGTATGTACTTTGTTGAAAATTTTTATCAGAAAAGTTAGATTTTCTTTTTTGTATCTATTGAGATGGTCACACAGTTTTTCTTTTTAAAGTTGTTGACATAGTGAATCAAATGTATTGATTTTCAAATGTGAAATTAACCTTGTAATGCTAGGATGAAACTTGCTTGGTTATGTGATTCTTTTTATATATTGACTTGCTAAAATTTTAAGAAGTTTGCACCTACAAATTTCTAATCACTGTGTTGTACACCTGAAGCTAATATAATATTGTATATCAATTGTTAGAATTTAAAAAACAGAAACTTGCATCGGTGTTCATGAGGAGTATTGATGTGTCATTTTCTTTTCATGCAATCAATGCCTTTGTCTGGTTTGATGTCATTTAATACTGGCCTCATAGGACTCCTCACCTCCTCTTTAATTTTCTATAAGAGTTGGTATAGAATTAGCATTATTTCCTTAAGTTTTAGGTATTGTCATTATTTTTTTTCTTAATCTACTTTGGGTTTCATTTGCTCTTCTTTTTCTAGTTTCTTAAGTTGGAAGAAAGCTGAGTTGTTGATTTGAGACTTTCTTCTTTTTTTTCCCCTAACAAGTGTTTAGTGCTATAGATTTTCCTCTTTTAGTCTGGCTTTAGTTGTACCCACAAATTTTGATGTATTTGATAAAATGTTTTCACTCTCAGTTCAGATACTTTCTAATTGCTCTTTTTATTTCTTCTTTGACTCGTGGGTTAAGAATCGTTAACTGTTTTAGTTTTCAAACATTTGGGATTTTTGAGATAAATTTTTATTTATTTATTTATTTATTTATTTTTTAAAAATTTATTTATTTATTTTTAATTTTTACTTTACAATTCTGTATAGGTTTTGGCATAGATTGACATGAATCCACCACAGGTGTACATGCGTTCCCAAACATGAACCCCCCTCCCACCCCCCTCCCCACAACATCTCTCTGGGTCATCCCCGCGCGTCAGCCCCAGGCGTGTCATATCCTGCATCAGACATAGACTGGCATTTCGATTCTTACATGTTATACATGTTTCAATGCCATTCTCTCAAATCATCACACCCTCTCCCTCTCCCTCTGAGTCCAAAAGTCCGCTATACACATCTGTGTCTTTTTTGCTGTCCTGCATACAGGGTCATCATTGCCATCTTCCTAAATTCCATATATATGTGTTAGTATACTGTATTGGTGTTTTTCTTTCTGGCTCACTTCACTCTGTATAATTGGCTCCAGTTTCATCCATCTCATCAGAACTGATTCAAATGTATTCTTTTTAATGGCTGAGTAGTACTCCATTGTGTATATGTACCACAGCTTTCTTATCCATTCATCTACTGATGGACATCTAGGTTGTTTCCATGTCCTGGCTATTATAAACAGTGCCGCGATGAACATTGGGGTACATGTGTTTCTTTCAATTCTGGTTTCCTCTGTGTGTATGCCCAACAGTGGGATTGCTGGGTCATAAGGCATTTCTATTTGCAATTTTTTAAGGAATCTCCACACTGTTCTCCATAGTGGCTGTACTAGTTTGCATTCCCACTAACAGTGTAGGAGGGTTCCCTTCTCTCCACACCCTCTCCAGCATTTATTGCTTGCAGATTTTTGGATCGCAGACATTCTGACTGGTGTGAAGCGGTACCTCATTGTGGTTTTGATTTGCATTTCTCTAATAATGAGTGATGTTGAGCATCTTTTCATGTGTTTGTTAGCCATCCGTATGTCTTCTTTGGAGAAATGTCTATTTAGTTCTTTGGCCCATTTTTTTATTGGGTCGTTTATTTTTCTGGAATTGAGCTGCAGGAGTTGCTTGTATATTTTTGAGATTAGTTGTTTGTCAGTTGCTTCATTTGCTATTATTTTCTCCCATTCGGAAGGCTGTCTTTTCACTTTGCTTATGTTTACCTTTGTTGTGCAGAAGCTTTTAATTTTAATTAGATCCCATTTGTTTATTTTTGCTTTTATTTCCAGAATTCTGGGAGGTGGATCGTAGAGGATCCTGCTGTGGTTTATGTCAGAGAGTGTTTTGCCTATGTTCTCCTCTAACAGTTTTATAGTTTCTGGTCTTACATTTAGATCTTTAATCCATTTTGAGTTTATCTTTGTGTGCGGTGTTAGAAAGTGATCTAGCTTCATTCTTTTACAAGTGGTTGACCAGTTTTCCCAGCACCACTTGTTAAAGAGATTGTCTTTACTCCATTGTATATTCTTGCCTCCTTTGTCAAAGATAAGGTGTCCATATGTATGTGGATTTATCTCTGGGCTTTCTATTTTGTTCCATTGATCTATATGTCTGTCTTTGTGCCAATACCATACTGTCTTGATGACTGTGGCTTTGTAGTAGAGCCTGAAGTCAGGCAAATTGATTCCTCCAGTTCCATCCTTCTTTCTCAAGATTGCTTTGGCTATTCGTGTTTTTTTGTATTTCCATACAAATCTTGAAATTATTTGTTCTAGTTCTGTGAAAAATATCGCCGGTATCTTGATAGGGATTGCATTGAATTTGTAAATTGCTTTGGGTAATATACTCATTTTCACTATATTGATTCTTCCGATCCATGAGCATGGTATATTTCTCCATCTATTAGTGTCCTCTTTGATTTCTTTCATCAGTGTTTTAAAGTTTTCTGTATATAGGTCTTTAGTTTCTTTAGGTAGGTATATTCCTAAGTATTTTATTCTTTTTGTTGCAATGGTGAATGGAATTGTTTCCTTAATTTCTTCTTCTACTTTCTCATTATTAGTGTATACGAATGCAAGGGATTTCTGTGTGTTGATTTTATATCCTGCAACTTTACTATATTCATTAATTAGCTCTAGTAATTTTCTGGTAGAGTCTTTAGTGTTTTCTATGTAGAGGATCATGTCATCTGCAAACAGTGAGAGTTTTACTTCTTCTTTTCCAATTTGGATTCCTTTTATTTCTTTTTCTGCTCTGATTGCTGTGGCTAAAACTTCCAGAACTATGTTGAATAGTAGTGGTGAAAGTGGGCACCCTTGTCTTGTTCCTGACTTAAGGGGAAATGCTTTCAATTTTTCACCATTGAGGATAATGTTTGCTGTGGGTTTGTCATATATAGCTTTTATTATATTGAGGTATGTTCCTTCTATTCCTGCTTTCTGGAGAGTTTTTATCATAAATGGATGTTGAATTTTGTCAAAGGCCTTCTCTGCATCTATTGAGATAATCATATGGTTTTTATTTTTCAATTTGTTAATGTGGTGAATTACATTGATTGATTTGCGGATGTTGAAGAATCCTTGCACTTGCATCCCTGGGATAAAGCCCACTTGGTCATGGTGTACGATCTTTTTAATGTGTTGTTGGATTCTGATTGCTAGAATTTTGTTGAGGATTTTTGCATCAATGTTCATCAGTGATATTGGCCTGTAGTTTTCCTTTTTTGTAGTATCTTTGTCAGGTTTTGGTATTAGGGTGATGGTGGCCTCATAGAATGAGTTTGGAAGTTTACCTTCCTCTGCAATTTTCTGGAAGAGTTTGAATAGGATAGGTGTTAACTCTTCTCGAAATTTTTGGTAGAATTCAGCTGTGAAGCCGTCTGGACCTGGGCTTTTGTTTGCTGGAAGATTTCTGATTACAGTTTCAATTTCCGTGCTTGTGATGGGTCTGTTAAGATTGTCTATTTCTTCCTGGTTTAGTTTTGGAAAATTGTATTTTTCTAAGAATTTGTCCATATCTTCCAGGTTGTCCATTTTATTGGCATATAATTGCTGATAGTAGTCTCTTATGATCCTTTGTATTTCTGTGTTGTCTGTTGTGATCTCTCCATTTGCATTTCTAATTTTATTGATTTGATTTTTCTCTCTTTGCTTCTTGATGAGTCTGGCTAATGGTCTGTCAATTTTATTTATCCTTTCAAAGAACCAGCTTTTGGCTTTGTTGATTTTTGCTATGGTCTCTTTTGTTTCTTTTGCATTTATTTCTGCCCTAATTTTTAAGATTTCTTTCCTTCTGCTAACTCTGGGGTTCTCTAATTCTTCCTTTTCTAGTTGCTTTAGGTGTAGAGTTAGGTTATTTATTTGACTTTTTTCTTGTTTCTTGAGGTATGCCTGTATTGCTATGAACTTTCCTCTTAGCACTGCTTTTATAGTGTCCCACATGTTTTGGGTTGTTGTGTTTTCATTTTCATTAGTTTCTATGCATATTTTGATTTCTTTTTTGATTTCTTCTGTGATTTGTTGGTTATTCAGAAGCGTGTTGTTCAGCCTCCATATGTTGGAATTTTTAATAGGTTTCCTCCTGTAATTGAGATCTAATCTTAGTGCATTATGGTCAGAAAAGATGCTTGGAATGATTTCGATTTTTTTGAATTTATCAAGGTTATATTTATGGCCCAGGATGTGATCTATCCTCGAGAAGGTTCCATGAGCACTTGAGAAAAAGGTGAAATTCATTGTTTTGGGGTGAAATGTCCTATAGATATCAATTAGGTCTAACTGGTCTAATGTATCATTTAAAGTTTGCGTTTCTTTGTTAATTTTCTGTTTAGTTGATCTGTCCATATGTGTGAGTGGGGTATTAAAGTCTCCCACTATTATTGTGTTGTTGTTAATTTCCCCTTTCATACTTGTTAGCATTTGTCCTACATATTGCGGTGCTCCTATATTGGGTGCATATATATTTATAATTGTTATATCTTCTTCTTGGATTGATCCTTTGATCATTATGTAGTGGCCTTCTTTGTCTCTTTTCACAGCCTTTGTTTTAAAGTCTATTTTATCGGATATGAGTATTGCCACTCCTACTTTCTTTTGGTCTCTATTTGCATGGAATATCTTTTTCCAACCCTTCACTTTCAGTCTGTATGTGTCCCTTGTTTTGAGGTGGGTCTCTTGTAAGCAGCATATAGAGGGTTCTTGTTTTTGTATCCAATCGGCCAGTCTTTGCCTTTTGGTTGGGGCATTCAATCCATTTACGTTTAAGGTAATTATTGATAAGTATGATCCCGTTGCCATTTGTTTTATTATTTTGGGTTCGGGTTTATACTCCCTTTTTGTGTTTCCTGTCTAGAGAATATCCTTTAGAATTTGTTGGAGAGCTGGTTTGGTGGTGCTGAATTCTCTCAGCTTTTGCTTGTCTGTAAAGCTTTTGATTTCTCCTTCGTATTTGAATGAGATCCTTGCTGGGTATAGTAATCTGGGCTGTAGGTTATTTTCTTTCATCACTTTAAGTATATCTTGCCATTCCCTCCTGGCCTGAAGAGTTTCTATTGAGAGATCCGCTGTTATCCTTATGGGAATCCCCTTGTGTGTTATTTGTTGTTTTTCCCTTGCTGCTTTTAATAGTTGTTCTTTGTGTTTGATCTTTGTTAATTTGATTAATATGTGTCTTGGGGTGTTTCGCCTTGGGTTTATCCTATTTGGGACTCTCTGGGTTTCTTGGACTTGGGTGATTATTTCCTTCCCCATTTTAGGGAAGTTTTCAACTATTATCTCCTCAAGGATTTTCTCATGGTCTTTCTTTTTGTCTTCTTCTTCTGGGACTCCTATAATTCGAATGTTGGAGCGTTTCATATTGTCCTGGAGGTCTCTGAGATTGTCCTCATTTCTTTTAATTCGTTTTTCTTTTTTCCTCTCTGATTCATTTATTTCTACCATTCTGTCTTCTATTTCACTAATCCTATCTTCTGCCTCCGTTATTCTATTATTTGTTGCCTCCAGAGTGTTTCTGATCTCACTTATTGCATTATTCATTGTATATTGACTCTTTTTTATTTCTTCTAGGTCCTTATTGAACCTTTCTTGCATCTTCTCAATCCTTGTCTCTAGGGTATTTATCTGTGATTCCATTTTGACTTCAAGATTTTGGATCATTTTCACTATCAATATTCGGAATTCTTTCTCAGGTAGATTCCCTATCTCTTCCTCTTTTGTCTGGTTTGGTGGGCATTTCTCCTGCTCCTTTACCTGTTGGGTATTCCTCTGTCTCTTCATCTTGGTTATATTGCTGCGTTTGGAATGGCCTTTTTATATTCTGGGAATTTGTGTAGTTCTCTTTATTGTGGAGCTTCCTCACTGTGTGTGGGGTTGTATGTGGCTTGTCAAGGTTTCCTGGTTAGGGAGGCTTGTGTTGGAGGTTCGGTGGGTGGAGCTGGGTTTCTTCTCTGTTGGAAGGCGGCCGCTCCAGGGACGCCCACCATCGCCCAACGCCGCTCCCGCGCACCTCCGCCTCCACTCGCGGCTCGGGTCCCCTGCAGGCGCCGCTGCGGGACCTGAAGCCGCCAAGCTCGCCGACCCCAGAGGCTCTGATGCCGCCGCCGCCGCCGCCGCCGCCGCCGCCGCCGCCGAGATAAATTTTTAATATTGACTTCTGTTGTAATTTCCTTTTGGTCACAGAATGTAGTTTATATGACTTGAGTCCTTTTAAATTTATGAAGATTTGTTTTATAGGCCCAGAGTAGGGACTATTTTGATAAATGATCTGTGTACACTGAAGAATCATGTGTGTTCTGGCCAATTTGGGGTGGAAATAAAAACTATCTCAGAACAGTAAGCTGGGGCAGTCATAGAGCTCATCTTTTTTTCTGTTTCTCAGGGATGGCTGTACTTTGTTGCCTTGTATCCAATGCCTTGAGAACAACTGGTTCATATATTTTATCTGTGTTATCAATTGTGTCTGCTGAGGGAGTAAAACTGATTGCTGCTGCTCCATCTTGGCCTAACGGGAAATCTCCTCCAACTGCTTTTAATCAATATTCTTGTTGGTCCTGCCTTGAAAGTAAAAGCGTTAGTTGCTCAGTCATGTCCAACTCTTCATGACCCCATGGACTGTAGCCCACCAGGCTCCTCTCTCCGTGGAATTCTCCAGGCAAGAATACTGGGGTAGTCATTCCCTTCTCCAGGGGATCTTCCTGGCCCAGGGATCGATCCTGGGTCACCTGCATTGCAGGAAGATTCTTTACTGTCTGAACCACCAGGGAAGTCCTACCTTAACCTTCTACTTTTAGAACTACCTGGTTCTGACAATTCCTGAGCCTTTGAGAGGGGAGAGAGTTCTAAGATGTCAGTTGTGTTGTTCTTGGCTTTCCCCACTACTGGCTCTGGAATCTAATAAAAATTCTAGGACCATTACTAAACAGAGCTGGGAATACACAGGACACACTGAAATTAGACGATTATGCTGCCATTTTCTCACGTGTCTACATTGATTTGGGCAGGACCTCAAACTAAAATACCCACAAGGACCCCTACTGAGGGGAGAAATGATACAGAGCACTGGTGCTAAGTAACAGGGAGGGGTGGGTGCTGACATAGCTCATCTTGTTTAGACAACCCTGCTCTAATCTCTGTGGCCTCATATCATCAGATCATCCATGAATTCAGGGATGCTTGAAATTTAAAATTTCATGCAAAATTTCTTCTTTTAAAAATCTTGACAAGTAATCCAAATTTTTAAAAATGTTGTGGTTTAATTGAAAATTCAGCGAAGACTTTATCTGCCTTGTTGGACTGCCCAATTAGTACCATTGGACTTTCCTCCTTTGCATATTCTTGCTCCATCATGCAGGCAACTTTCCCTACTTCCTTGTGTCTCTGCTCCCCAAACATAGGCTCACTCAGGACTCTGGTTTGCCATGGCACTCACCCTACCACTAGTCTACATATTCCACACTCATTCTACCCCTATTCTACCCCTATTCTACACTCTACCCTATTCTACACTCTTTTAATTCAAGTGCCCAGCACCATGTAACTGACTCAACATCACAGTGTTTCAATTTTAGATTCCCAGAAGGGAGAATGTGATTGTCTAGCTTTGGTCTTATCAACTGTGGTTGGAGAGAGTCAGTTGGGGTCATTTTACTGTCCTCTGGGAACTTGGGTTGTGGCAAGGTTCAATGGATAGTGAGGAAATGATTGGCTTTCTATTGAAATCGGCTAAATCATATGATGGAAGAGCTGGAAATGATCTTAGAAAATAATCTGGTCAGACATCATTGTATTACATAGGAAGGGCCTGGGGCTTAGAAAAGTGAAGTGGCTTCTCCAGGTTCAAAGACTTCATTAGTTAATAGCAGGGCTGGGTCTGGGATCTAATTGCCTAGCCAATTTTTCTTTCTTCTGTGTTCCATGAGAACATTAAATACATCAGTATCCTTAATGCAATGCTTGAGGCAGAGTAGATAATCAATGAATATTTGTTGAATAAAGTGATGTACTGAGCTATTTTCTATGATGTTAGCTTACTTTATAAGTTAGGGTAAGGTTTAGCTACATATAACAGAAAATCCTCAAAGCAACAATTCCTATACAATGAAGATTTATTAAATTCTCATGTGAAAGAAATCTAGAGTTGGGATGGACATTTAGGATGTCAACAATAACTTTAAATTAAAAAAAATTTTTTTTGGCTGAACTGTGCAGC
Organism: Oryx dammah; assembly: GCF_014754425.2. Classification (NCBI taxonomy): domain Eukaryota; kingdom Metazoa; phylum Chordata; class Mammalia; order Artiodactyla; family Bovidae; genus Oryx; species Oryx dammah. The sequence continues at coordinate 63,053,783 of NW_024070209.1, forward strand.
ACATGGAATCTTAAGTTTCCTGACCAGGGATCAAACCCATGCTCCCTGCATTGAAAGCACAGAGAAGGAAATGGCACCCCACTCCAGTACTCTTGCCTGGAAAATCCATGCACGGAGGAGCCTGGTGGGCTACAGTCTGTGGGGTCACAAAGAGTTGGACACGATTGAACAACTTCACTTTCTTTCTTCTTTCTAACCACTGGACCATGAGGGAAGTCCCTAGCATGATAACTCTGTTTCCTGATTTCTGTTTGTCTTCCTCAGTGCACAGTGTCCATCCTGAAATTGGTCTTACAGCCCTGGAGCTTTAGCCATACACTTGAATTTCAAGATGGAAGAATATTGAATGGCTCCATGGCAAAAAAGTTTCCTGGAAGTTCCACTCAACTTTTGCTTAAATCCCACAGTTTGAAACTTAGACAAATGGTCCACTTGGTTCCAAGGGAGGCTAGGAAAAGAAAGTTGGGTATATTGTCTTCTTGATAAATCTGGGTTTTGTTAAAGAAGTAGGGTGTTATGGGTATTTGGTTGGCAAGAATTGAAAAGCATGTCTGCCAGAATTGGAAAGAGTTAATAATTGATTAAAATGTTTCCTGTACTTTTGATATGCACAATAACCAGAACAAGAATGTGCAGGTCTTTAAAGATAATTATCAGAAGAGGTGCAAACAGAAAAAAATGCTGGTTTGGCTTAGATAATATTCTAAAGTTCTGGTTCAATTGTTTTAGAAAATGTTGGTTCAATGGTTGTTTCTATGCATTTAATAGGATTTTATTGGTTTTCATAGAAATCTTTTTGGGTGAGTCCACAATTTAGAAAAAATATTGTTTGATTTCAGTTCAGTACTGGGTTTCACAAATTAGTGTGATCTCTTCCAATTTTTGGTTCATAACTTGGGCCACCTCCAGTTCCTAGTTATGATGTATCCACAGTAGGAATTTTGCAATTACTGTTTAGAATAGTAGACATAGGCCAGAGAACTGATTTCTGCTCAGGCAGGAGTTTATTAATCCTGATTTTCCTATGTAGGAACTAATAATCCTAATGCCTTTGAATAATTCTAAATTTATCTCTGTGATTTGGTATGGCTGAAGGTCCCACTTGTGAAAGATGTACCAAAATTAACATATTAGCCTGTTTCATTCTTGCCCTGTAATTTAAAACTTCTCCATTCTAACTCATAAGTTTTGCATTCTGTGGTTTGAGACTTTTTTTTACCATGTTAGTTCTAGAACACTATCCTGGATTTTGCTTTTATGGTTCCTCAGAAGATGCACTTAAAAGTAGAAATTGGGGACTTCCCTGCAAAGAGTTAAACACGACTGAGCAACTAAGCACAACAAAGCAATAACAACTGGTGGTTCAGTGGTTAAGAATCTGCCTGCTAGTGAAGGGGATATGACTTTGATCCTGGTCCTAGAAGGTTCCACAAGCCATGGAGCAAATAGCCCATGACTTCTGAGCCTGGGAGCCACAGCTGCTGAAGCCCAAGCACCCTGGGCCCCATGCTCTGCAGCAAAATAAGCCACCAAAATGAGACATGCAAGGACCTCAATGAAGAGTATCCCCTGCTCTGTGCAATTAAAGTCCATGTGCAACAGCTGCTGTTGCAAGACCCAGTGCAGCCAAAAATAAATAGGTAACTAGCTAACTAAATAAAAAATGACCAAATAAAAGTAGAGATTGTAAAAAGAAAAAAAAAGTAGAGATTGATGGTTCAATTTTTAAGAGGACTAGAGAGGTACTGTAAATTTCAGAAGCAGAACATGTGTTGGGAGTGATGGAACTTGTTATAGGAAATCCAGGGCCCTTAAGGAAATGTGTTTCAGCATTGCCACATAGCATACCATTTTAATGAAAAATTAGAGATCTGAATTCATATGAAATATCTCAACTTTTACATGTGAGCCACTAATTTAAAAAAATTAAAATCAATAAATGGATCACTACTCTGCAGCCCAAACAATATATGCTGTTACGTCTGCTTCTTGGGCTTCTGGTTTTCAGGGTCTGATTTAAATGCTCTACATTTTCCCACGTGCTTCTTGTTCTCTTCTGCACTTTCCTTGATGGTTTTGTATTCACTGTTTTGAATAATAATGTTGGTAAGTTATTTAAAAGTGGCTTCTTTCTTTCATTGGTGTTATCATATTGCCTAAGATTCAAACTTGTCTAGGGAAGAATAACTCAATGAAAAGATGTTAATGAAACCAGGAATTCGGTTCTCTGGGTATAACCACATGCTTTTCATAGCCATTGGCTATCTTTATGAAATTCATCTGGTCATTTTGCACATATGGCCACAGGTCATAAAGTAGACAAGGCCAGAGGATGTAAATGGTGCCTTACAACCCATCCCATAAAATCAATCAAGTAACAGATATGCATGTTTATATCCTTCTCATTTATTTTCCAAAATGCATTCCGTGAGTGCCAACTGTGTGCTATGCCTGGGAAAGAGTGGCAAATGTAGTGTAGAAGGGCAATGCTTTTCTCTGGACTTCCCTTATTTGTTTTTAAGGGAATTAAGGAGAATTAAAGGGAAGGAGGCATTTGCTCTCTAGTGGTAAACTGTGATGATGTGAGCCTTGACGCAATCAGGAGACATAATTTATTCATCAGGGGAAAACTAGTCTAAGAGGATAAAGCCAGTATGTTCAGAGAAGCATCATCTCTCACCTGGATACGGACCAGCTTCCTGACTTGTCTTCATTGGGCTCCACGCTTGCTCTCTGACAGTCTACTCACACTACCAAATCTGCTTTGGGTCCCCATCTCACACAACGTAAAAACTGAAGTCTTCATCATGGCATATATTAGCTCCCACATGAGCTGACCCTGTTTGGCCTCCCTGCCCGAGTCTCCCACAGTAATCACCTTCCTTCACTCTAATCCAACTGTTCTTCCTAAATGCTAGGTGGGACTCGGTGCAGAAGGTTCTTAATTCCCGGGAAACTTTTCCTGTAGATACTTCAAGACTAATGCTTGAAAGTGAAAGTGAAGTTGCTCAGTCGTGTCTGACTCTTTGCGACCCCATGGACTGTATCCTACCGGGCTTCTCCGTCCATGGGATTTTCCAGGCAAGAATACTGGAGTGGGTTACCATTTCCTTCTCCAGGGGATCTTCCTGACCCAGGGATCGAACCCGGGTCTCTCGCATTGGAGGGAGGCACTTTAACCTCTGAGCCACCAGGGAAGCCCCAAGACTAATGCTTGCTACTTCCCAAAACCATGCTCAAATCTCACCTTCTTGTGGAGGCTTAGTTAGTCAAATATGCTTCCCTAAACTTGACCTGCATTCTTTTTTTCTTTTTTTAGTTGCAGCATGTAAGATCTTTAGTTGCAGCATGTAAGATTTCTAGCTGTAGCATGTGACCTCTTAGTTGAGACATGTGGGATCTAGTTCCCAGACCAGGGCTCGAAGCTGGGTCCTCTGCACTGGGACAGTGGAGTCTTAGCCAATGGGCCACCAAGAAAGTCCCTTGGCCCAGAATTCTCAATCTAATCTATATATAGATATAATCTTATCTATATATATCTTATCTATATAGACCTATATAGACATCATCAGGGTCTTGACAAAATTCTTTTTTTTTAAGGTATATCCTAAATACTTCTTTAACATGACCCCACCCAATCAGTCTAGTCAGTCTAGCAAAAAAGACAATAAGGCTAACTGGACCTTAGGTTGGGTTGGATGAAATTTAAGACTACTTCCTTTGTGAGGACTAACCAGAACAATTCTTGATTTGACTCAAGCTCATTGGCTATGTTCCCCCAAATGCTAAAAATCTATGATATAAAAATAATCATAATAGTAACAGTTGTCATTATTATATAATTAATATACATGATTATTATCATTATTATTTTAAGATAGCTGACACCAATACAATATTTTTTAACGTGCCAGGGTGTCAGGCACTGTTATAAGTGCTTTATGTATATTCACTCGTATACAATCCTCACAGTAGCCTTGCTGTCCTTTTTATTAGTAAGGAAATTGAGACACAGATATTAAATAAACTACCCAAGTTCCCAGAGCTAATGAGTCACGGGGTCACAACTTAAATCAGTCATATGATTCAGAGTCCATGGTATTTTCCTTTTTATATGACAGAGACGCCACCTCACACTGGTTTGAGCTAAGAGTGGAACGTATTCCCTCCTGTAACTAAGCAGTCCCTGGGTAAGGCCTTCATTCTGGCTCGCTTCTGTCCAAGTACTGAGGCCATCAGGATCTGGTGCTCTGTCTTCGTCTTGCCTTGGCTTCATTCTCAGGCAGCCTCTCTCCCCATGGTGACCCCAGAATTGTTAGGCCCACATTATCAACTTCAAGTTTAGAGGGGAGGAAATCTGTTTCCATGGTTCCTACACGAGTCTCAGGACAGAGTCTCAGTGAGTAAAGGAGTCATAACTGAGTGGTGGTGTGCTGATGGGTCAGATCTTGGTGGTGTGCCAACCCGCCCAAGGCAGGTGGGTTCATCAGAACCACATAGGCCTAGAGCAGTGAGGAGATGTCCCTCGAAAGATGAATAGACGTGTTACAAGCAGGGAGATGGATAGCAGGCAAGGAAAAATACTGGATGGCTGCCATACGAAGTTCGCTTGATTGTTTTTTGTTTGCTTGCTCATTTTTTACTGTGGCTTTTGTTTTCACACATGAGGAATCTGAGGTTCATAAACACTAAGTAACTCTCCCAAGACCATAGACCTAGAGAGTGTCTGACCAGGATTTGAATTCCAAAGCTGTGCCAGGCAGCCATTAAGATACACTTGCTGTGGTTAGTACGGCAGGTGGCAGGGTGGTATAAGTCTGGCCCCATGTCCAGTCACACCATCACTTCTTCCTGCCTTCGAGCTCAGCTCTGAGTGGCTCCAGCTCCGTGACCACTAGAACTGGTCTTGTAGAAGCAAGGCCGTGAAAGGTGACTGCGGTGGGTGGGGGACTGGCGCTTCCTTGAAATGTCAAACTCAGTGACCTAGAGGAACCTTGCTTCTCTGGGCTAATTTGACTAATTTTAGTCTGCTAATTAGCCTTTGGGAATTATTTTTCACTCCAGAAATTTTCCAGTTTTATTTACACAGGGTGACTTAGCCTTTTCACAGACCACATCATTTCCTTATTTTTGGATCTGTTTTAGAAAACCACCAGTCCCCAAAGCCTCCCAAAAAGCAGTGCTGGAAGCTGAGGCATAGCTCAGAGCTGAGTGTCTATACCTTCAGAGACAAGGAGGGTCTGGAGGCTAGAAGCCTTCATCCATTCTTCTTTCCTTCTGCCCTCCTTCCTTCTTCTCTCTCTCCCTCCCTTCCTTCCTCCTTAAAAACCCTCCATTCTTAATTTACTTGGCTCATACTCATTTATAAATGCTACTAAACATCTATTAGAAGTCAAACATTTTATGGAGAGTTTAAAAGAAGACTGGATATGTTTTTGGAAAGATGTTTATAATTTACTTTCAAAAAGTTCAGCATAGACAGAGAAACTGGAGTTTGTGCTATTTGGTTTAAGCTCCATCTCCAAGGGCAGCATCTCTAGCCAAGAACACACGGTCCAGCACCATATTCATTCTATTCAGGAAGTACGGACAGCTCCTACAAGCACTAACCCTATTCATAGCTTGGCCAATACCTTATGCTTTGTAGTAAGCACAGTGAATGTCAGAAAGGGGTTTTATTGTTGAAAATAGTGGTGCTTGCACAGTGAAATGGGTTCCTGGTTTAATGAAATTGAATATATTCTAAATGTGGGAATGGGCTGAAATATTTCAAAGGCACTTGGGTAAACAGGGTAGAAGGATCTAGCAAAGTCTGTAGCCTGAACTCTTAGGGTAGGCAACAGCCTGTGCTGTCTTGTGCTTAGTCATTCAGTTGTGTCCAACTGTTTGCTACCCCATGGACTGTAGCCCGCCAGGCTCCTCTGTCCATGGGGATTCTCCAGGCAAGAATACTGGTGTGGGTTGCCATGCCCTCCCCTAGGGGATCTTCCCAACCCAGGGATCGACTCCCGGTCTCCCGAATTGCAGGCGGATTCATTACTGTCTGAGCCACCAGGAAAGCCCAAGAATACTGGAATGGGTAGCCTATCCCTTCTCCAGGGGAACTTCTCGACTGGGGTCTCCTGCATTGCAGGCGGATTCTTTACCAGCTGAGCCACAAGGGAAGCCCAGGCAACAGACAATGGATTCGTAAATGGTCCCATATCCAGCCAATGGTTTAGGAGAATTGTCACCTGTGTGTGCAACAGAATCTTGTTTCTGGTATGTTGCCTGTCAGTCTCAGATATTTATTTTATTTACTTGCCTGGGTCTTAGTGGCAGCCCTGGAGGGCGACAGTCCATGGGATCAAAGCCCCAGTCCAAGGAGTGGGACAGGACTGAAAGACTGAGCACACACGTGAGGAATCAGCCTGGCTGAGTGGCCGCCATCTTGCTGGCATGGAGTGGGGTTGGGCACGTAGGAGAGGCAGTAGGCTCTGGAGTGGTAGTGGCTCCCTTATGAGGTTAGTTCTTTAGCTGGGTTCTGAGCATTGCTCTCAGAGAAGACAATGGCACCCCACTCCAGTACTCTTGCCTGGAATATACCATGGATGGAGGAGCCTGGTAGGCTGCAGTCCATGGGGTCGCTAAGAGTCGGACATGACTGAGTGACTTCACTTTCACTTTTCACTTTCATGCATTGCAGAAGGAAATGACAACCCACTCCAGTGTTCTTGCCTGGAGAATCCCAGGGATGGTGGAGCCTGGTGGGCTGCTGTCTATGGGGTCGCACAGAGTCGGACACGACTGAAGTGACTTACCAGCAGCAGAGCGTTGCTCTAGAAGTTCAGCCTAAAGCCTGTTTCTCTACTCTCACAGTGAGTTCAGCTGGAGTGGTTTTCAACATACTTAACAAGTGATAGAGCAGGACACTGACTCTCCTGCGAGAACGCTGTGACCAGTCAGAAGGAAGTCTCTGCGAGCAGCCAGTGGGACCACAGGTGCACGCCAGCTGAATGTCAGCCTGAGGACAACCGATGTCCTTTTGGAAGTCCCTATCTCTTTAAGCCATTTGTTGCCTAAAACTGAGAACGCTGACTTGAATAAAACTAGTCTTTGATGAGAGAGAAGAACAAAGTCAGTTTACAGCAAGCAGGGAAAAGGAGTAGATTTCATCTTAATGGGGGCCAGGTGCTGGTTTCTATCACCCCCAGGATCCAACCGTATCTCTGTTCTTGCATAGCCTGGTTGTTCTGTGAGATTGCCCTGTATCCTTCCCATGGCAACCTCTTTGACTTAAGTTGACCATTGTTTCTGACTTTGGCTAAATTAAACAGCTGAGAGCTTTGACGACCTCTTGGTAGCTGCCTCTTTATAGAGGCAGACAACAGAAGTGTGATTAGATCCCGTGAGTTCCAAACAGGAATGAAAAACACTGATTGTACATGGTCTTTGTGAAAAGTGGTGTGCTCCTGTATCATTCTAAAATGGCATTTTTGAATTTATTTTCTCTATCAACAGAGCAACAGAAAATAGGTATAACTGATAATATGATGGCTCAGAGAAACAAGGCTATGTAATTACTTCCCTTGAGAGCTTTGAAACCCTCACTTTGCATAGGAGACATTCCTGTCTTTCTTTTAAAGAGATTGAAAATTAATAAATAAGAAAAAAAAAGCCTCTGTAGGTACTGTTAAATGATGATTAATTTAATAATAGAGCACATATTGGGCAGATTCTATGAAACAGCTTAAAGTGAGACCCCAAAGGAAGGATTTGAATGCAAGTAAATTATTTAGGAGATGATTCTAGGAAACAACTATAGGAAAGTGGAGAAGTGACATAGGAAGGGAAGGCAGCTGAGAGAGGGCACTTTATTAAGTAAGTTAGTAGAATGTGTAAATGGAGCTACACTGCATCCAAGAGCTTTGGAGGCCAGTGTACAAAACTCACCTCCTACCTAAGCTATTTAAGAGGAGAGGGAGCTGGTATATTTACACACCAACTCCTGTGAGTAGTTGGTTGAGGGGCGTTGCAGGTGGCAGCTGTTAAGGAATTGGTAGAGCAGTTTCCAATAGAGAGAAGAAGGCTTTAAGCTAAAAGGTGCAGGTTGGCAGCTGGAAACTGGGCAGCTGCCTTGGAATAAAGGGAGAGGGGAAATGCATGTGACATTGAGAGCTTCTGCTACAGCATACTCATGACCCCTTCCCCTGTCTGCCTGCCTGTGTGAGGTACCATCTCCTTAATAAAGCATCGCATGCCAGTGACATGTTCATATGCAGGTAGATTCAAATTGATTTGAGGTTTAAGATCAATGGGAGAAAAAGTGAATTCTTTGTTTAATTATTGCTTAAAAGCCCATCTCTTCTGTTTGACTGCAAATTTTATGAGGACAGAGGCTGTGTCTTTATTTAATTACTTTTTTAAAATAAATGTATTATTAATTGTATGGTTGATGACTGATTTATTGATTGATTGGGGTGTACTGGGTCTTAATTGAAGCTTGTGGGATCTAGTTCCCTAACCAGGGATCAAACCCAAGCCCCCTGCATGGAGAGTACAGAGTCTTAGCTGCTGGACTACCAGGGAAGCCCCTATTTAATTACTGTTTTATTCTCAGACTCTAGCATGGTGCCTGGCACATAGCAGAAACTCAATAATATATTTTTAAAAATTGAAGTATAGGCTTTACATTGATTCAGGTATAATAATACATTTTTACTGATTGAATATTGCAGATTGCTGGGAGAAATATCAAAAACCTCAGATATGCAGATGACACCACCCTTATGGCAGAAAGTGAAGAGGAACTAAAAAGCCTCTTGATGAAGGTGAAAGTGGAGAGTGAAAAATTTGGCCTAAAGCTCAACATTCAGAAAATGAAGATCATGGCATCTGGTCCCATCACTTCATGGGAAATAGATGGGAAAACAGGGGAAACAGTGTCAGACTTTATGTTTTTGGGCTCCAAAATCACTGCAGATGATGATTGCAGCCATGAAATTAAAAGACGCTTACTCCTTGGAAGAAAAGTTATGACCAACCTAGATAGTATATTCAAAAACATAGACATTACTTTGCTGACTAAGGTCCGTCTAGTCAAGGCTATGGTTTTTCCAGTGGTCATGTATGGATGTGAGAGTTGGACTGTGAAGAAGGCTGAGTGCCGAAGAATTGATGCTTTTGAACTGTGGTGTTGGAGAAGACTCCTGAGAGTCCCTTGGACTGCAAGGAGATCCAACCAGTCCATTCTGAAGGAGATCAGTCCTGGGATTTCTTTGGAAGGAATGATGCTAAAGCTGAAACTCCAGTACTTTGGCCACCTCATGCGAAGAGTTGACTCATTGGAAAAGACTCTGATGCTTGGAGGGATTGGGGGCAGGAGGGGAAGGGGACAACAGAGGATGAGATGGCTGGATGGCATCACTGACTCGATGGACGTGAGTCTGAGTGAACTCCGGGAGTTGGTGATGGACAGGGAGGCCTGGCATGCTGTGATTCATGGGATCGCAAAGAGTCGGACACGACTGAGCGACTGAACTGAACTGAATATTGCATAACCAGAAACAATGTGAAGTACTGCTAGATGGGTAAAATTTGGGAAAATCTGAATGTGTACAACATAGAAAAAAAGTGTATCTTTACAGCTCCCAAAATGTCATTATTAATTTAAGAATATATTACTCTACGACAAACAAGTTGGTTTGCTTATAGAATTATAAATATTTAGAGGTCTGAAGACCTTGTAAAGCACTAAAGTTTTTTTTCTTCTTTTTTAACTCAAAAAAGTCTAAGGAGGGAGAAAGAAAAAAGTTGATTTTTCAGCTGTTTGTTTTCTTTTCCCTCCCAACACTCTGAGGCTTCTATGTGCTATTAAAACAGGGCCAAGAATCGCTGGCTTGAATTTCATCTTTCCTTGGAGGCAGAAGTTCCCTTCTTAGGCCTCCAGGGTCTTTCCAGTCTGCAGCTTCTTCAAACAGGGCCTGACCAACTCAGAAATGATCTTTTTTTGTTGACCAACTTCAGGCACATGTGTTATTTCATGGAAGGATATTTTTTAAAAGAAAGTCTACATCATATCCATTTGCAAGAGAGGAGTGTATTTTCAGAGGCTAATATGAGAAGGAGGGTAACTTTTGTACTCCCATGGAAAGCTTTCAGTCTGGGTTTTTATGGGGAACCTCATTTAATTCCTCTCTGCCAGGTCTCCTTCTCTCCCTACTTCCCTCCTTCCCCCTCTCTCTCCCTCCCTTCCTTCCTTCTTGCTGGAGCTAGTTTTCTCTGTTCTTTGGTTAAACGTTTTTGTTGGATGGATTTTTACATTGGGGAGGGACAAGTATTTTTTTGTTGAAAGAACATCTCAGGCTACCAGAATCCACTTGGACCCAGGGAATAAAGTTGGGAAACTGAATTTTCTCAGACTGCATAGACACTTTACTACCCGTTTCATGTACTTCGAAAGGCGGCCAATTCATGTATGAAGCTGCAGAGAGAGTTGAGCTAATTATTAAGTGAGGTGTTCCAGGCAAGAACAAGGAGCTGGAGCTTATATTAAAGCAACCACCATAAATGCCCCCTCTTCTCCAACAAAAGTCAACAATGTGCTAATTAAATCCCTCCTTCTATCTGGATGCTGTTTAAAAAAATCTTCTTGTCCATTGGAAACAATAGTTAGAATGTTTATGTAGCCAAGGGAGGTGAGGAGAAGTGTTTGAAATTTAAAAAAAAATGTTTCATGTGGTGTTTCAGAAGCTGAACAATAAAATATTGCAACATTTATACCGACCAACCCTATGGTTATGGGTGCAACCATACATAATTAAATCTCATTTTCATTTCTTTTATTTTTCAAGAGCTCAGAGATTTTCCTTTTAGCTAAACACAGGACAGGACATTCCATTGATAATAGACGGAGAATGGAGGGAGGTATGCTAATGGAATGACCTTGTTAGTGGGCCATCAGGATACAGGCTTTGGTCTACGACAGTTGAGCATAAAACTGACCCTCAAAACTATCTAAAGATTTTGTCTAAGAAAACACAATGCTATGTACTCCCTAGTTATTTATTTTGCTGTTGTTCAGTCACTAAGTCGTGTCCAACTTATTAAGTCATGTCTCACATTTATAGAGAAACACAATTAAGTTCTATAAACCTGAACATGTAAATAAAAGTTAAAATCCAGAAAAAAGAGAGAATAAGCATTCTCTCCTTAGTCTATCCATTTGGTTCTTCCCAATGGTAACTTGTAATGCTCAAAATCCTCCAAGCTAGGCTTCAAAAATATGTGAACCGTGAACTTCCAGATGTTCAAGCTGGTTTTAGAAAAGGCAGAAGAACCAGAGATCAAATTGCCAACATCCACTGCATCATCGAAAAAGCAAGAGAGTTCCAGAAAAACATCTATTTCTGTTTTATCGACTATGCCAAAACCTTTGACTGCGTGGATCACAATAAACTGTAGAAAATTCTTCAAGAGATGGGAATACCAGACCACCTGACCTGCCTCTTGAGAAACCTATATGCAGGTCAGGAAGCAACAGTTAGAACTGGACATGAAACAACAGACTGGTTCCAAATAGGAAAAGGAGTACGTCAAGGCTGTATACTGTCACCCTGCTTATTTAATTTATATGCAGAGTACATCATGAGAAACACTGGGCTAGAAGAAGCACAAGCTGGAATCAAGATTGCTGGGAGAAATATCAATAACCTCAGATATGCAGATGACACCACCCTTATGGCAGAAAGTGAGGAAGAACTAAAGAGCCTCTTGATGAAAGTGAAAGAGGAGAGTGAAAAAGTTGGCTTAAAGCTCAAGATTCAGAAAACGAAGATCATGGCATCTGGTCCCATCACTTCATGGGAAATAGATGGGGAAACAGTGGAAACAGTGTCAGACTTTATTTTTGGGGGCTCCAAAATCACTGCAGATGATGATTGCAGCCATGAAATTAAAAGACGCTTACTCCCTGGAAGAAAAGTTATGACCAACCTAGATAGCATATTGAAAAGCAGAGACATTACTTTGCCAACAAAGGTCCGTCTAGTCAAGGCTATGGTTTTTCCAGTGGTCATGTATGGATGTGACTATTGGACTGTGAAAGACCCTGAGCACCAAAGAATTGATGCTTTTGAACTGTGGTGTTGGAGAAGACTCCTGAGAGTCCCTTGGAGATCCAACCAGTCCATTTTAAAGGAGATCAGCCCTGGGTGTTCTTTGGAAGGAATGATGCTAAAGCTGAAATTCCAGTACTTTGGCTTTTCATGCGAAGAGTTGACTCATTGGAAAAGACTCTGATGCTGGGAGGGGCAGGAGGAGAAGAGGATGACGGAGGATGAGATGGCTGGATGGCATCACCGACTCGATGGACATGAGTCTGAGTGGACTCCAGGAGTTGATGAGGGACAGGGAGGCCTGATGTGCTGTGATTCATGGAGTCGCAAAGAGTCGGACACGACTGAACGACTGAACTGAACTGAACTGAACTGAATGGTAACTCAAGGAAATGGCAGCCCACTCCAGTATTCTTGCCTGGGAAACCTCATGGACAGAGGAGCCTGGCAGGCTATAGTTCAAAAGAGAGTCGGACACGACTTAGTGACTAAATAACAATAACAACAACAAATGAAACTCCAATTCCTTTCCCAACCCTATGTACCACTTTTCTCCCACATAAAATTATTTCTTAAGCAGACCTAGTCCCCACATCTGTGTATTAACTGAAGAATACTGCCAGTCTTAAACTTTAGAATGATACCATGCAAATGTTGTTTTGATTTGTTAATATGTTTGAATCCATAATATTGACATCTATACTCTCAAGAAGTCAGCATATTTCTAATCTAGTTTTATGCCCAAGTCTATAATTGTTCTTATTAAAGAGCTATGGAACAATCTGACTTCAAAAGGAAAGAGGAATATTGGTGGGTGGGCAGAAATAAGATATATCCTCTCATTTTTACATAGAAATAGAATCCTCAGCTGAACATAATGCTGCTCTGCTAAAGACTATGGGAGGACCATCTGTCCATGCAGACTAAGTTCTGGGTGTGGGGTAAGCAAAAGTGATGTGTGTATCTTCCAGATAGTGCTTTTAATGGGAGGGAACTTACCTTGAACTTCCCCATCCTTTACCTTGCCACTGGTGACAGAAGCATGGACGTTACCATGAGACATCCTAGACTTGGAGATAAAGACTATGCCTCTGGATGGCAGAGCAACCAAATAGAAGTGCCTGGGCCCCCAAACCTGGGTGCCATGATGTTATCCCTAAATTGTTTACATTCAGACTATGACATAAAAGGAAAATTACACTCTGTCTTGTTTAAACTATGATCTCTTTTGGAGCAGCCAAGCTTGTAACTTAATAACAGCACTGAAACTTTCCAGTCAAAGGGGTAAACTACAGAAATTTTACTTTGATTATCTGGACAGATCAGGCCCCAGAGGACATTTTTCAAAAATTGCTTCAAACTCTTATGCTTTGTGAAACTACTCTTCTCAGTACTTGGGGGAGGGGGGGGCAGGGCTAAGCTGAACCTTAGGAAGTTAAACTATTTCTGTGGGAGTCACTGATGTTGGATGAGAGCAAGAGAAGCTACTAGAAAGAGACAAGAGGCTTGCCAGGCTAGACTTACTTGTAGCCTGATCAAATGAACTGATGCATCTAAAGAAAAAGTAGTTCTCAAGCAGGGTTGGTCAGCTATGGAAGAGAAATGCCAGTGGTGTCATCCTTGCTTTGCAAGTGGGAGAGGAATTTCACTAAGCTCTCCTAGAGTATTTCTGGCCTCACAGCACTGCAGGAATGGACAGGAAATAGATTGCCAGTCTTCATGGCAACACAGCACTGAGGGAGCAAACCATGTAAGGCTTTTCTCTGGCTGAGCCATTAAACTTTATTTTTTTCTTTTCTGTTGACAGAAATTAGAGAACAACCAATTTTGTACTTTTCAGTGTACAGGTCTTTCACTTCTTTGATGAAATTTATTCTTAAGTATTTTATTCTTTTTGATGCTATTATACATAGAATTTTCTTAATTTCCTTTTTGGATGGTTCATTGCTAGTGTATAGAAATGCAACTGATTTTTGTATATTGATAGTTTAAAAAAAAATTTTCAATTTTATATTGGAGTATAGTTGACAGACTTTATTTTCTTGGGCTCCAAAATCACTGCAGATGGTGACTGTAGCCATGAAATTAAAAGACACTTGCTCCTTGGAAGAAAACCTATGACCAACCTAGACAGCATATTAAAAAGCAGAGACATTACTTTGCCAACAAAGGTCTGTCCAGTCAAAGCTATGATTTTTCTAGTAGTCATATATGGATGTGAGAGTTGGACTCTAAAGAAAGCTGAGTGCTGAAGAACAGATGCTTTTGAACTGTGGTGTTGGAGAAGACTCTTGAGAGTTCCTTGGACTGCAAGGAGATCCAACTAGTCCATCCTAAAGGAGATCAGTCCTGAATATTCATTGGAAGGACTGATGCTGAAGCTGAAACTCCAATACTTTGGCCACCTGATGCAAAGAACTGACTCACTGGAAGAGACCCTGATGCTGGGAAAGAATGGAGGTGGGAGGAGAAGGGGATGACAGAGGATAAGAGGGTTGGATGGCATCACCAATTTATGGGCATGAGTTTGAGTAAGCTCTGGGAACTGGTGATGGACAGGGAAGTCTGGCATGCTGCAGTCCATGGAGTTGCAAAGAGCCAGACACGACTGAGTGACTGAACTGAATTGATAGCTGATTAACAGTGTTGTGATAGTTTCAGGGGGACAGTAAATGGACTCAGCCATACATATACATGTATCCATTCTCCCCAAACTCCCTTCTCATCCAGGCTGTCCCATAACATTGGGCAGAATTCCCTGTGCTATATGGTAGGAACTTGCTGGTCATCCACTTAAAATATAGCAGTGTGGACATGTTGATCCCAGTTCCATGACTATCCCTTCCCCCTATCCTTCCCCCTACTTGCCCCAACCATAAGTTTGTTCTCTAAATCTGTGAGTCTTTTTCTGTTTTGTAAATAAGTTCATTTGTATTATTTCTTTTTAGTGTCCACTTATGAGGGATATTATATGATATTTTTCTTTCTCTGACTTACTTCACTTAGGATGATAATCTCTAGGTCTGTCTATGTTGCTGCAAATGGCATTATTTCATTCTTTTTAATGTAAGCCATTAAACATTAGATTCATCACATCAGCTTTGCTCTGATGCCTGCTCACCAAGCCATCTTCTCCTGCAATGAAAGTGGATCTTCTACAATGAAAGTGCTGACCGTAGAGATTTTGTTCATTTCTGGTCTTTGTGACTTGGATGGCTCATGGCAAATTTAAAAAGGAGCTGCCGGTTAGGATGTTTGTGGGTGTGCATGCTAAGGCACTTCAGCCATGTCTGACTCTTCGTCACCTATGGAGTGTAGCCCACCAGGCTCCTCTGTTCATGGGATCCTCCAGGCAAGAGTACTGGAATGGGTTGCCATGCACTCTTCCAGCATTTAGGATACAGCTTTTCAAATAGCTGGCATGGAGAATGAGTAATACAGACCACGCTGACATGGGAGATCTGGGCCCAGGTGGAGTTACTATATATTTGCATTCTGGTGTCTACCTCAGGCTTGGGTGCATTTCAGTAGAATGAAGCCATCTTTCAGCCCTGCTGACCCCTCAGTGAGTCTCTTTAATAGATGAAAAATCCTCTTGGTGGTCCTAATCTTATCTACTATGAAGCTCTCAGGCCAATGGCCAGTAACTTTTTTTTTTTTTTTTGAACTATAGTTGTTTTACAATATTGTGTTAGTTTCAGGGACAGTGAATTGATGGCCAGCAACTTTTTACTTCTAATAAGCGAAACATTGGATGGTCAAGTTTACCCCATGCAAGTTCCCTGAGTTGTATCCAGCTCTAGTACATTGGTCCTAACCCTGTGCCACCTTCTTGCACTCAGGGCAGCATATTAGGATGTATCCATACAGAGGAAATCCTGAATCTTCTCTTCAGTTTGTAATGAGAAGAATCAATCTTTGCAAAGCATGTTTTCCTTCTGCCATGCATTGTCCTGATGGACTCACAACCCAGAGTGTGGAGGCTGTAGTTACAAACTTTGAAGGACCTAATTCTACACTGGCCTGATCTTTCTCTGCTGAGGGCCAGGGATTCTTCCAGATTTGAAAAATAATAACATTCTGGCTCTTCCTGAGAGTTTCTTGTCTATGTGAATGCCCTTTACACTGAGATAAAAATTGTATCATTTGCCCTGTGCTTTTTACCATAATTTATAATTTTAATATTACTTGTGATCAATTTTTTAAAGTTTTCTTTTTCTAGTCTAAAATATATATGGTCAGTTTTATTTTGGAGAATAGAAAGCTTGTATTTTCAGCTGGAAATAAATAAGAATGATGAGCTGGGAGTTCAGTTTAATGGAAAGAGCAGTATTAATTTCAGAGTGAAGTTTTTAGCTGCAATTCTCAATAAAGTACATCATTTTACTGAGACTTAATTTCATCATCTGTTAAAAGGGTATTTTTGTGGGATTATTGGGAAGGTTAAATCTCATTTGTAAAGTACCAGCCAGCACCTGGGACAGAAGACATCAGCAGAGAATGCCCTCCTTTACCTCTCTGTCTGGTGGAGGTGCCCAGAGCCACGCAAGGTTCACCTCCTCAGCTGGGGCTGTTTTCAATCCCCAGGGAGCACCCTTTGCAGGTGACTCTCTAGACTGGGCTATGTGAATTGCTGGTGCCAAGAGTGGGGCTGGGGAAGCAAAGTGTGCTTGTGTGCACGGGTATGTGTCTGCCAACATTTAGGGATTTTGAGGGAAGAAGCAGATTTGCTTGTCCTTGTAAATCATCCTTGTGACATCTGAGACTTGGGTTCTGTGATGGATAAATCAGTACAGTCCTTAGTGCTTTTAAGAGAGAGTAGGATTCATTGATGAGAAGTCATAGTTGGCTGGGGGAGGGAGGGGGTTGATCTCTTGGGCCAACAGTGAGAGAAGCTCTGGGAAGGTCCCCATGTCCCTAAATGTCCCGATGTGCTTCTCTTATATACTAATTTGAAATACCACAGGACAGTTTTTCCTTCTGTGGGGATCCATCCTTCCATCCCTTCCTGTTGTTTTCCTTTCTTTTAACTACACATCCAGGTAGTTCGCCCCGGCCAACATACTTGTGTCCTGTTTGAGTCACTGTATCCCTCTAGGCCTCTTAAAATTTGAAAGTGAAAGTCACTCAGTCAAGTCCAACTCTGCGACCCCAGGGACTATACAGTCCTTGGAATTCTCCAGGCCAGAATACTGGAGTGGGTAGCCTTTCCCTTCTCCAGGGGATCCTCCCAAGCCAGGGATTGAACCCAGGTCTCTGGCATTGCAGGTGGATTCTTTACCAGCTAAGCCACAAGGGAAGCCCAATTAAAATTAGCTACCTATCTAATTCATCTCCTCCAGCACCAGCCAGCCCTACTATCTGAATACAGAACATTGTTACCAACCTGGATGTTGGCTTCTTTCAGGAAAGTTTTCGACAGTTTGAGAAAGTGTCCTGTTAATTTTAAACTCAAGCTGATGAACATTGTCCCTGGGATTGTCCTGATAGTCGTGCCAAACTGGAGGACCCGAGGGGATGAGAAGAGCAAGGGATAAAGATAATGTCTATGTTCCTGCTGATTTTAGGCAGTGTGGGAATTAGCGTGAAGAGTTCTGGTTGTAAGGCCCAGGCGGACACTGATTAGCTGGGTGAACTTGACATCTCTGTGTTTTACTTTCTTCCTCTGTTAAGTGGGGTGGATTGTACTTGTCTTGCTATAGTTGAGGAGAGCCTGTGTTCACTCACTGACTCACCAAATATCTTTCGAGTGTTGGTTGTTGTTCCAGGTATCATTCTCAGAAGCGATGCTATGATGGTGAGCAAAATAGACAAGGCTCTCACATCCTTATAATCCAGAGGGGAAGACAGACAGAAAAACTGAAATAAAAATGAGCTACTTTTTTTGGATTGTAGTAGAGTTCTTTGAAGACACTGTAGGCATAACAGTAGGTGAAAGCAGCTTGCAACAAGTATTTATGGCCCTCCCACCCATAGCTACTTCTGTTCTCTGTCTTTGCTTTGGGAATGTCCTCTTTAGTTGCGTACTGATTCACTGGAGCTGCATAGAGGAGGCCACGGAGATGGCATTAATTCATTTCTTGCGGTCCCATCATTGAACTTCCTCATGTGTATCTTGTTCCGCATCAAGTAAGCGCATCTCTCCTGGCTTAGGGATGCACAACCCATATTCTGGTGTCTTATTAGGGGTGATGGGTTGTTGTCATAGCATCTGCCTTCAAGACTCAACAGTCAGTTCCTGTAAGAGCTTAGCCCTGACTTTTCAGGCTGTAGTTAATTCTTCTTTCTCCTCCAATACCAAAGCTGATCTAATACCCCCACTTCTAATCTTCAAGAGGGGGAAATTCTTGACTTTCAAGGAAGTCTGGCTCCCAGAGGTTTCAAGTCTTTATAAAAGAATAAAAGCAAGAGCAAACACAAAGGGGCCTCCTTGTCAGGATGATGGAGGATGCTGCCCAGGGCCTGTGTGGGAAGCCCTCCTGTATACTTGCCCCTTTCCAGACCTCCTGGGGAATTGTGCAGGGGGCTCCAGTGGTGAGCTCTCCGTCTGCATTTGGGAATGTTAGTTTTTAAGTTTTGCGGCTCTTTGGATCCTGATCTAGACTCAAAGGCTGGATTTATAAGGTCAGGGGAATCAAAGACGGCCAGTGACTCACACACTTTCAAGTGTCTCAGCCCTTGCCCGCTGGCAGTTTCTGGGCCCACTTGTAACCACTGTCCTGGAGCCAGTGCAGGTAAAGGAAAGGACCTTAGCAAACAAGGAAGGGGTGGGGGGCGGCCTGCCTGAGCCTGAGCCAGAGCCCAGGGCCTGTGATGTGGTCAGGCCACTGTGCACCCAACTCGGCAGGCCCTGCCAACCCCTGGCAGACAGGCCAGGGCACACACCACCGGCGCCTGCGAGAGCTCCTGGGTCGCCTGTAGGGTGGGGCTGGCTGGGTCTCTGCTCCCCGTGCTGCCCTGGGGATGTGAGGTGGAAAACAGCCAGGGAGGGGAAAACAGCAGTATGTTGGTAAAAACCCTATAAATGCCTGCTTGACTCTGTGACTTCATGTGCACCTTTTCTGTTCTAAAGATATTTGGGAGACAATATATTACTTCTCTAATCTTCAAACTGTAGGTCATGACCCATAAGTAGAACATGAAATCAATCTGCCTGCATGCTATGTTGCTTCAGTTGTGTCTGACTCTTTGCAACCCTATGGACTATATAGCCTGCCAGGCTCCTCTGTCCATGGAATTCTCCAGACAAGAATACCAGAGTGGATTGCTATTCCCTTCTCCAGGGGATCTGCCGAACCCCATGTCTCCTGTGGCTGCTACACTGCAGGCAGGTTCTTTACCACTGACCCACCAGGGAAATCAATCTAGTGGGTGACAAACGACATAGAAGAAGGAGAAAAGAAATGATTGAGTTAATGTTGAGTCTTTATGTGCAGTATGGAATGTGGTTGTGTAAGGCATGTTTTTAGTCTTAGGAGACGCATGATAAACTATTTATGTTGAGTGTCATGATGTCTGTAATTTACTTTCAAATAGTTCAACCAAAAAATATGTTTGTGTATGCATGAGTGTGTATTGAGAGAAAGATGATGTAATATGACCAAGTGTTAACTGCTGGCAGGTTTGGGTCATTGGTTCTCAATGGGAGTGATTTTTACTCCCCAGGGGACACTTGGCAATGACTAGAGACATTTCTGGTTGTTACAGCTGGGCATGTGGTGGGGGGCAGGGGGGAGAGGTAGGGTGCAGGGGATAGAGACTAGTGTTGCTGCTAAACATACCACAATGTACAGAACAGCCTCCCTCCAAAGAGTTATGACCCCAAATGTCATTTTTGCTGAGGTCAAGAAATGCTGTTTTCCATGAACAGTGTTTTATATCGCTTTTTCAACTTTCTGTAGGTTTGAAAACTTTCAAAAATAGAGAAATGAAATAGACTCATGAAGAACTGAAAGTCTCAGAGTACATGTCATATTGCACAGAATAAAGGTAACTGTTGTTTGGTTAAAATTGGTTTTATTTCAGTCTTAACTATGTCACTTTATGTGTTGTGGATCACAATAGAAAGTATTTCTTATGAGGATTGCTTCAAATATTAGAAAAACACTGTCTTATCCATATCCTTCTGGTGCACTTGCTGTCGGGGAGATGGAGAAGCTTGTCAAACTCTGCCCACTTTCACCTCATCTGAAATGAATCGGTAATCTTTTGTAATTTTAACTTTTAACATTAAAATTACAAAACCATTTTGTAGTGGGGTATAATTGATTAACAATGTACAGTAATCTTATTACACTTTTTTTTTGTTTGTTTTTGTGTATACTGTGGTGCTGCTACTGCTACTGCTGCTGCTAAGTCATGTCAGTTGTGTCTGACTCTGTGAGACCCCAGAGACGGCAGCCCAACAGGCTCCTCTGTCCCTGGGATTCTCCAGGCAAGAACACTGGAGTGGGTTGCCATTTCCTTCTCCAATGCATGAAAGTGAAACGTGAAAGTGAAGTCGCTCAGTCGTGTCCAACTCTTAGCAAACCCATAGACTGCAGCCTACCAGGCTCCTCCGTCCATGGGATTTTCCAGGCAAGAGTACTGGAGTGGGGTGCCATCACCTTCTCTGGTACACTGTGCTAAGCAGTTTATATGTGTGCCCTTATTTAATCTTCACAAGAACTCTTGTGCAGTGGGTGTTATTCCTATCTTCATTTTACAGACAAACTAAGGCTTGGAGATTAAATTGAAGACGCAAGGGCACACAGAAGTTAAATGGCAGAACAGAGACTTAGGTCTCTTAGACTCCAAAATCCAACTCTGCCCTTCTGTTTCTAACCCTCTCGCACTTTCTAAACTCACCATTGCTTGGTTTGGAAGTGAGAGGAACCTTCTTCTCCTGGAGGATGGATGAGGAGTGTCAGCTACCCTCTGCTCCTTTGTAGTTCTTCTTCTGAAGTCAGGGCAGTGAGTCTGAGCTCTCCTTTTGGACCTGAAGAAAGACAATGTTCATCTTTTTTTTTTTTAACTTTATTTTGCTTTACAGTACTGTATTGGTTTTGCCATACATTGACATGAATCAGCCACGAGTGTACATGAGTTCCCAATCCTGAAACCCCTTCCCACCTCCCACCCCATATCATCTCTCTGGATCATCCCCGTGCACCAGCCCCAAGCATCCTGTATCCTGTATCGAACATAGACTGGCGATTCATTTCTTTCATGATAGTATACATGTTTTAGTGCCATTCTCCCAAATCATCCCACCCTCTCCCACTCCCACAGAGTCCAAAACTCCGTTCTAAACATCTGTGTCTCTTTTGCTGTCTTGCATACAGGATTATCATTACCATCTTTCTAAATTCCATATATATGTGTTAGTATACTGTATTGGTGTTTTTCTTTCTGGCTTACTTCACTCTGTATAATTGGCTCCAGTTTCATCCACCTCATTAGAACTGATTCAAATGTATTCTTTTTAATGGCTGAGTAATACTCCATTGTGTATATGTACCACAGCTTTCTTATCCATTCATCTGCTGATGGACATCTAGGTTGTTTCCATGTCCTGGCTATTATAAACAGTGCTGCAATGAACATTGGGGTACATGTGTCTCTTTCAATTCTGGTTTCCTTGGTGTGTATGCCCAGCAGTGGGATTGCTGGGTCATAAGGCAGTTCTATTTGCAATTTTTAAAGGAATCTCCACACTGTTCTCCACAGTGGCTGTACTAGTTTGCATTCCCACCAACAGTGTAAGAGGGTTCCCTTTTCTCCACACCCTCTCCAGCATTTATTGCTTGTAGACTTTTGGATCGCAGACATTCTGACTGGTGTGAAATGGTACCTCACTGTGGTCTTGATTTGCATTTCTCTGATAATGAGTGATGTTGAGCATCCTTTCATGTGTTTGTTAGCCATCCGTATGTCTTCTTCAGAGAAATATCTATTTAATTCTTTGGTCCAGTTTTTGATTGGGTCGTTTATTTTTCTGGAATTGAGCTGCATAAGTTGCTTGTATATTTTTGAGATTAGTTGTTTGTCAGTTGCTTCATTTGCCATTATTTTCTCCCATTCAGAAGGCTGCCTTTTCACCTTGCTTATAGTTTCCTTTGTTGTGCAGAAGCTTTTAATTTTAATTAGATCCCATTTGTTTATTTTTGCTTTTATTTCCAGTATTCTGGGAGGTGGATCATAGAGGATCCTGCTGTGATTTATGTCGGAGAGTGTTTTGCCTCTGTTCTCCTCTAGGATTTTTATAGTTTCTGGTCTTACATTTAGATGTTTAATCCATTTTGAGTTTATTTTTATGTATGGTGTTAGAAAGTGATCTAGTTTCATTCTTTTACAAGTGGTTGACCAGTTTTCCCAGCACCACTTGTTAAAGAGATTGTCTTTAATCCATTGTATATTCTTGCCTCCTTTGTCGAAGATAAGGTGTCCATAGGTGTGTGGATTTATCTCTGGGCTTTCTATTTTGTTCCATTGATCTATATTTCTGTCTTTGTGCCAGTACCATACTGTCTTGATGACTGTGGCTTTGTAGTAGAGCCTGAAGTCAGGCAGTTTGATTCTTCCAGTTCCATTCTTCTTTCTCAAGATTGCTTTGGCTATTCGAGGTTTTTTGTATTTCCATACAAATTATGAAATTATTTGTTCAAGCTCTGTGAAAAATACCACTGGTAGCTTGATAGGGATTGCATTGAATCTGTAGATTGCTTTGGGTAGTATACTCATTTTCACTATATTGATTCTTCTGATCCATGAACATGGTATATTTCTCCATCTATTAGTGTCCTCTTTGATTTCTTTCATCAATATTTTATAATTTTCTATGTAAAGGTCTTTAGTTTCTTTAGGTAGATATATTTCTAAGTATTTTATTCTTTTCGTTGCAATGATGAATGGAATTGTTTCCTTAATTTCTTTTTCTACTTTCTCATTATTAGTGTATAGGAATGCAAGGGATTTCTGTGTGTTGATTTTATATCCTGCAACTTTACTAAATCACTGCAGATGGTGATTGCAGCCATGAAATTAAAAGATGCTTACTCCTTGGAAGAAAAGTTATGACCAACCTAGATAGTATATTCAAAAGCAGAGACATTACTTTGCCGACTAAGGTCCATCTAGTCAAGGCTGTGGTTTTTCCTGTGGTCATGTATGGATGTGAGAGTTGGACTGTGAAGAAGGCTGAGTGCCGAAGTATTGATGCTTTTGAACTGTGGTGTTGGAGAAGACTCTTGAGAGTCCCTTGGACTGCAAGGAGATCCAACCAGTCCATTCTGAAGGAGATCAACCCTGGGATTTTTTGGAGGAAATGATGCTAAAGCTGAAACTCCAATACTTTGGCCACCTCATGAGAAGAGTTGACTCATTGGAAAAGACTCTGCTGCTGGGAGGGATTGGGGGCAGGAGGAGAAGGGGACGACAGAGGATGAGATGGCTGGATGGCATCACGGACTCGATGCACATGAGTCTGAGTGAACTCCGGGAGATGGTGATGAACAGGGAGGCCTGGTGTACTGCGATTCATGGGGTCGCAAAGAGTTGGACATGACTGAGCGACTGAACTGAACTGAACTGAACTTTACTATATTCATTGATTAGCTCTAGTAATTTTCTGGTGGAGTCTTTAGGGTTTTCTATGTAGAGGATCATGTCATCTGCAAACAGTGAGAGTTTTACTTCTTCTTTTCCAGTTTGGATTCCTTTTATTTCTTTTTCTGCTCTGATTGCTGTGGCTAAACCTTCCAGAGCTATGTTGAATAGTCGTGGTGATAGTGGGCACCCCTGTCTTGTTCCTGACTTTAGGGGAAATGCTTTCAATTTTTCACCATTGAAGATAATGTTTGCTGTGGGTTTGTCATATACAGCTTTTATTATGTTGAGGTATGTTCCTTCTATTCCTGCTTTCTGGAGAGTTTTTATCATAAATGGATGTTGGATTTTGTCAAAGGCCTTCTCTGCATCTATTGAGATAATAATATGGCTTTTATTTTTCAATTTGTTAATGTGGTGAATTACATTGATTGATTTGCAGATATTGAAGAATCCTTGCATCCCTGGGAAAAAACCCACTTGGTCATGGTGTATGATCTTTTTAATGTGTTGTTGGATTCTGATTGCTAGGATTTTGTTAAGGATTTTGCTTCTATGTTCATCAGTGATATTGGCCTGTAGTTTTCTTTTTTTGTGGCATCTTTGTCAGGTTTTGGTATTAGGGTGATAGTGGCCTTATAGAATGAGTTTGGAAGTTTACCTTCCTCTGCAATTTTCTGGAAGAGTTTGAGTAGGTAGGTGTTAGCTCTTCTCTAAATTTTTGGTAGAATTCAGCTGTGAAGCCATCTGGACCTGGGCTTTTGTTTGCTGGATGATTTCTGATTACAGTTTCAATTTCCGTGCTTGTGATGGGTCTGTTAAGATTTTCTATTTCTTCCTGGTTCAGTTTTGGAAAATTGTACTTTTCTAAGAATTTGTCCATTTCTCCCACGTTGTCCATTTTATTGGCATATAATTGCTGATAGTAGTCTCTTATGATCCTTTGTATTTCTGTGTTGTCTGTTGTGATCTCTCTATTTTCATTTCTAATTTTATTGATTTGATTTTTCTCCCTTTGTTTCTTGATGTGTCTGGCTAATGGTTTGTCAATTTTATTTATCCTTTCAAAGAACCAGCTTTTGGCTTTGTTGATTTTTGCTATGGTCTCTTTTGTTTCTTTTGCATTTATTTCTGCCCTAATTTTTAAGATTTCTTTCCTTCTACTAACTCTGAGGTTCTCCATTTCTTCCTTTCCTAGTTGCTTTAGGTGTAGAGTTAGGTTATTTATTTGACTTTTTTCTTGTTTCTTGAGGTATGCCTGTATTTCTATGAACTTTCCTTTTAGCACTGCTTTTATAGTGTCCCACAGGTTTTGGGTTGTCGTGTTTTCATTTTCATTCATTTCTATGCATATTTTGATTTCTTTTTTGATTTATTCTATGATTTGTTGGTTATTCAGAAGCATGTTGTTCAGCCTCCATATGTTGGAATTTTTAATAGTTTTTCTTCTGTAATTAAGATCTAATCTTAATGTATTATGGTCAGAAAAGATGCTTGGAATGATTTCAATTTTTTTGAATTTATCAAGGTTAGATTTATGGCCCAGGATGTGATCTATCCTGGAGAAGGTTCTGTGAGCACTTGAGACAAAGGTTAAATTCATTGTTTTGGGGTGAAATGTCCTATAGATATCAATTAGGTCTAACTGCTATTGTATCATTTAAAGTTTGCATTTCTTTGTTAATTTTCTGTTTAGTTGCTCTGTCCATAGATGTGAGTGGGGGTATTAAAGTCTCCCACTATTACTGTGTTATTGTTAATTTCCCCTTTCATACTTGTTAGCATTTGTCTTACATATTGTGGTGCTCCTATGTTGGGTGCATATATATTTATAATTGTTATATCTTCTTCTTGGATTGATCCTTTAATCATTATGTAGTGGCCTTCTTTGTCTCTTTTCACAGCCTTTGATTTAGAGTCTATTTTATCGGATATGAGTATTGCTACTCCTGCTTTCTTTTGGTTTCTATTTGCGTGGAATATCTTTTTCCAGCCCTTCACTTTCAGTCTGTATGTGTCCTTTGTTTTGAGGTGGGTCTCTTGTAGGCAGCATATATAGGGGTCTTGTTTTTGTATCCATTCAGCCAATCTTTTGGTTGGGGCATTCAACCCATTTACGTTTAAGGTAATTATTGATAAGTATGATCCTGTTGCCATTTACTTTATTGTTTTGGGTTCGGGTTTATACGCACTTTTTGTGTTTCCTGTCTAGAGAATATCCTTTAGCATTTGTTGGAGAGCTGGTTTGGTGGTGCTGAATTCTCTCAGCTTTTGCTTGTCTGTAAAGCTTTTGATTTCTCCTTCATATTTGAATGAGATCCTTGCTGGGTACAGTAATCTTGGCTGTAGGTTATTTTCTTTTATCACTGTAAGTATATCTTGCCATTCCCTCCTGGCCTGAAGCGTTTCTATTGAAAGATCTGCAGTTATCCTTATGGGAATCCTCTTGTGTGTTATTTGTTGTTTTTCCCTTGCTGCTTTTAATATTTGTTCTTTGTGTTTGATCTTTGTTAATTTGATTAATATGTGTCTTGGGGTGTTTCGCCTTGGGTTTACCCTGTTTGGAACTCTCTGGGTTTCTTGGACTTGGGTGATTATTTCCTTCCCTATTTTAGGGAAGTTTTCAACTATTATCTCCTCAAGTATTTTCTCATGGTCTTTCTTTTTGTCTTCTTCTTCTGGGACTCCTATAATTAGAATGTTGGAGCGTTTCATATTGTCCTGGAGGTCTCTGAGATTGTCCTCATTTCTTTTAATTCGTTTTTCTTTTTTCCTCTCTGATTCATTTATTTCTACCATTCTATCTTCTATTTCACTAATCCTATCTTCTGCCTCCGATATTCTACTATTTGTTGCCTCCAGAGTGTTTCTGATCTCATTTATTGCATTATTCATTATATATCGACTCTTTTTTATTTCTTCTAGGTCCTTGTTAAACCTTTCTTGCATCTTCTCCAGGCTATTTATCTGTGATTCCATTTTGATTTCAATATTTTGGATCATCTTCACTATCATTATTTGGAATTCTTTCTCAGGTAGATTCCCTATCTCTTCTTCTTTTGTTTGGTTTGGTGGGCATTTCTCCTGTTCCTTTACCTGCTGGGTATTCCTCTGTCTCTTCATCTTGGTTATATTGCTGCGTTTGGGGTGGCCTTTCTGTATTCTGGGAATTTGTGGAGTTCTCTTTATTATGGAGTTTCCTCGCTGTGGGTGGGGTTGTATCAGTGGCTTGTCAAGGTTTTTTGGTTACGGAAGCTTGTGTCAGAGTTCTGGTGGGTGGAGCTGGATTTCTTCTCTCTGGAGTGCAATGAAGTGTCCAGTAATGAGTTGAGATGTCTATGGTTTTGGAGTAACTTTGAGCTGCCTGTATATTGAAGCTCAGGGGTGTGTTCCTGTGTTGCTAGAGAATTTGCATGGTATGTCTTGCTCTGGAACTTGTTGGCCCTTGGGTGGTGCTTGGTTTCAGTGTAGGTATGGAGGCATTTGATGAGCTCCTATCGATTAATGTTCCCTGGATTCAGGAGTTCTCTGATGTTCTCAGGATTTGGACTTAAGCCTCCTGCTTCTGATTTTCAGTTTTATTTTTACAGTAGCCTCAAGACTTCTCCATCTATACAGCACCGATGATAAAACATCTAGGTTAAAGATGAAAAGTTTCTCCACATTGAGGGACACCCAGAGAGGTTCACTGCTTCTTCTCTTGAGTCCAGAGCCAGCTGGCATCTCCAGATGAGCTGTCTTAAGATCTCTTCACACAGTTAGGTGTTATTCCTTAGTTATTTCCTCAGCAGCAGATTCTTGATTCCTGAGACAGAGTGCTCAACTTGCTGAGGCAGCTTCCAAATTTACGTCCCTGTGTTCCAGGAAATGTTTTAAAAGACACTGCCACTCCTGACCCCGACAGTGTTCATCTTGAAGTGGTAGAAATTTGACATGAAAAGAATCTTTAGGATTGAAGGGCAGAAAGCCAACAAGTGTTCATGAAAATATTTGACTCAGGGAGTTCCCTGGTGGTCCAGTGGTTAGGACTCAGCACTTTCACTGCTGGGACCTGAGTTCAATCCCTGGTCAGGGAACTAAGATCCTGAAAGTCATACAGGGTGCAGCAAAAAAATAATTTTTTTTGGCCAACCCGACAAGGCCAATCCTAAATACTGATTTCCAAGAAGCCCAGTGTGCTGTGCTTGAGGGGCAAAAAAAAGGAGCTCCCATATCTCCTTCCAACGGACAATTTCCGGAGTGTAAATGAAGCTTCAGCGAGTTAACTGAGATCTTTAATAATGACCCTAACCAGTGTGATCAGCATAAAGATGCCTTCAGCCCTCAAGTAAGTGTGGGCTCTTACATCTTAGGACAAGAAAAGACCAAGTCTGGTCTCAAGGAGGAGAACACTGACTTCCAGTCAGGATGCCCCAATTTCTAACCTTTAACTGGAAACCTTCAGTCATCTAGAACTGTCTGGCTTTCACTTCCCACTTTTAACTGGCCACCTACTCCTGGCAATTCTAGTGAGGTGTTCCCTTCACATTGCAACCGTCACTGCCTCGTCTTGGATTCCCTAGCACGTTTCACCGGGAGTCCAGCTCCTGGACCATCGTAATAGTCTGATGCAGGTTTGAGCATTGCCCACACAGAACCTGAGTGATCGTTTGAAAACATCTATCTTACCTCATTACTCTCTTACACAAACATTTGCAATTCCCTTTTCATTACTGAATAAAAATCCTCATTTCATGGTATGAGATCTACTGCTTTCTAAAATTCTCTCCTAAAAAAAAACAAAAGAGAGAGAGAGAAAAAAAAAATTTCTCTCCTCTGTTTCCATGCTCACCTACCCCTTCCTGTCACATTGCCTCTGCATCAACAGGCAACCTCCTGGAGAGGCCCATGTCTTTGCACTTCATCCTTCTCTACGTCTAGAGTTTCACCCCACTGAGACTGCCTGGCAAACTCCTACTAGATTTCACTGAATCTAAGACAATCAAATGCAAGATACATCACTGTTTTGTACCAATAAAAGGAAAAAAAAGATGCTAATTAAGTGATCTCATTATTTTTTATCACTTAAGATTTTTAATGCTTATTAAAAGAACTTTTAGATATCCTCTTAAAATCATATATCAATAACTTATACATTCAAAACAGGAATCACATCAATGTAATAAATTGATTGAAATAGTCCCCAAACTTATTTACATTCAATCTGCCTCTTTTTTTTTTTAAAAATAACTTCCTTTTTCTTTGTTAACTACCTCAGTCAACATTTTCATAGGTCATTTGGATGAAGAGATATGTTGATTAATTATCTGGATGATTCAATGCTGGGAGGGAGGGCTAATATACTAGATATTGAAAATTATTAATGAGAACGATGAGCCGAAACTGAGATAAAATTTTAACAAAGAAAAATGTAAAACTTTAAACTGTGACTAGTTGGGGTTTATGTGTCAAAATCTCATATTTTGGAAAATGAGCATCATACCAACCCTCTGAAAGTGGAGTGAAGGTTAGGACAGGCAAACTGACCAACCTGTCTACTTCAGTCAAGCATCAACAAAGTGTAGCCAGATTAGTGGACATGAGAAATGAAAATTATAAATGCCGCCTAGTAACATGTGAAATGTGAGACTCAATATAAATATTTCATTGCCTCAGAAAAACTCAGGAGGCCCTGAGCTTGTTTATCTATGGAATTGATAGGAATTTCTACGGCAGATTCCCTGGAAAGATTTTCCTTGGAGAGGTGCTAGCAGTTCAGCCCATGGTTGATGCCAGGGAGGATGTTTTTGCAGCTTACAAAGCAGAGGCTAACTGCTGTTTGTGGACTCTGGGACCTGGTAACACTCCTTCCTATTATCTAGCACATTTTATTATATTTTTAAAAAGTTATTGATTTGGCTGTGTCAGGCCTTAGTTGCATCAAATGGGATCTTCGTTGTGGTGCCCAGACTCTCTAGTTGTGCTATGTGGGCTCTGGACCACACAGGCTCAGTAGTTGCTATGCAGGGTCTTATTTTCCCCTTGGCATGTGGGATCTTAGTTCCCCGATCCGGGATCAAACCCATTTCCCCTGCACGAAAGGTGGATTCTTAACCTCTGGACATCAGGGAAGTGCCTATTTAGCACACTTTAAAACATCAAGCTGTATAAAGTCCTCGGAGAAGATTTATCACCCACAGGTGATAAAGAAACTTTCATCTTCTGGTGTTTGGGGGGAACTGTGTGATCTGGTCTCTTTGGTGAGCATCACGTATTCTCACCTTGGTTCTTGGTTTGGTAGGGAGCTCACTGCAGGTAGACATGCAAGCTGGAACTCTGCTGTTTTAATACTGGGGAGGGAATGCCTATCTCCATTTGGCTGTAAAGATATTCCAGAAGCTGGCTGTATGGACCCTTCAAAGAAGGGATCTTGGGGAGTCAGTCCTCAGTTTCTGGAAGGAAGACCTGGGACCAGTCCTTTGTAAGCCTGCTTTTTGTCCCTATCACACTTACTGCCTGGTCTTCCTGGCCCTTAGGCTCTGGCATGTGGTCCCTGCTACGGTCATTTGAAAGAAGAGTGAAAGTGTTAGTTGCTCAGTTGTGTCTGGCTCTTGACAACCTCATGGACTGTAGCCTGCCAGGCTCTTCTGTCCATAGAATTCTCCAAGCAAGACTACTGGAGTGGGTTTCCATTCCCTTCTCTAGGGGATCTTCCCCACCCAGGGATTGAATCCAGGTATCCTGCATTGCAGGCAGAATCTTTACTGTCTGAGCCAACAGAGAATTTGAGAAGAGGTAAAAGTAGTCTTCTGAGGACCAGGTACTCTGCCTTCAGCATCAGCTGGGTAACTCAATCAGGCAGTTTCTACTGGTCATCCCAGGATTTTAGAGTTTTGCCACAACAGAGAATTGGCATCTACCTCTACTTCCCAGTCTCTATCATGGAGGGTTAGTGATGATTATATTGTAATGATTACCTTCCCCTTTCAGTGTTAAATCACCTGTAATACAAAGGGATCCTCACACATAGACTGTGCACAGAACTCTTGATTGAAGCCTGAGTCATTACATGGTTTTGTGTGTAGATGGGGAAGAGTATTACAGTGGGATTTTTTTTTTCCCCTCCAGGTTTTAATGATTGTGCTGCTGTTGCTTCAGTCGTGTCTGACTCTGTGTGACCCCACAGACAGCAGCCCACCAGGCTTCCCCATCCCTGGGATTCTCCAGGCAAGAACACTGGAGTGGGTTGCCATTTTCTTCTCCAATGCATGAAAGTGAAAAGTGAAAGTCAAGTCACTCAGTCAAGTCTGACTCTTCGAGACCCCATAGACTGCAGCCTACCAGGCTCCTCCATCCATGGAATTTTCCAGGCAAGAATACTGGAGTGGGGTGCCATTGCCTTCTCCGTAATTGACTGTGGTATTATACATAACATAAATTTACCTTTTTAACTTTAAGTGTACAATTAGATGACATTAAGTACATTCATATTGTTGTTCGACCATGACCATCATCCATCTCCAGAGTACTTCCAATCTTCCCAAATGTTTATAAATTTAATCCCTTTTCAAGTGAACCGTTCAGTGATTTTTAGTTTGCTCACAAGGTTGTGCAGCCATCCACACTACTGAATTGCAGGATGTTTTCATCTGATCACTTTTTAAAAAGATATTATTTTAATTAATTAATTAATTTGACTGTTGCGGCACGTGGGATCTTTAGTTGCAGCACAGGAACTCTTAGTTGCAGCACGTGGGAATCTTAGTTTCCTAGGACCCTTGTATTGGGAGCTTGGAGTCTTAACCACTGGACCACCAGGGAATTTCCTCTGATCACTTTTTAATTCTAGTTTTCCACACAGCATCACCATCTCCGCCATCAGTTGTGATGTTGTGTGTCTTAAGAGGGCTTCACTCTGGTCTCTGGAATTTTCTCCCAAGCTACTGACATCTGTTCTGCAAGTTTTGATGCCAACACTTTTCTAACTGTGCCTGATGGTGTCAGGAAATGACAACTGTGATATGGATTACCCACCTACCTGGCCACCAGTGATAGCATGACACATACTGATTTAGAGATGTTAAAATGTGGAAAAATGCAGTCTTAGGATTGATGAATGTGATATTTATCTTTCTGGTTCCAACCCCAAAGTTGCTGTGTTTCTTGTGACTCAATCCCTGACTCAATGCTCTGAATGGCATCATTCACACCATTTCAAACTCCAGGCTTTGGATAAAATCCTATTATTCCCCCTATTGTATCTGCTTGCTCTATACATTTTAAAAAAACATGTTGTTTCTCTCTCCAGACTGGGAACCCCTACTTATGAGATGTAACCTTGCTACTTGGACCAATAAAATCGGCCTCCCTGGGAACTTGCTAGAGACACAGAGTCTTAGGCCCCATCCCAGAACTCCGGAATAAAAATCTACATTTTAATACAAATTTCAAGTGATTCAAATTCACATAAGACTTTGAGGAACATTTGTCTAAAGCACTTATGACTGTGGCACTAGCAGTTGCTGTTACACAACTTGTTGTGCACAGATGCTAAGGAGACACATCTCTATTGACTATGTGCTGTGTGCCGGTATCCTGTTCATTTCCAAGCCACAATACTTGAGAGTCAGATCCTTGCTTGCTTATAGGTCATTCATTTATTCAACTCTAACTTAGTGATTTGTATGTGCCAGGCACTAGAAATACAAAGTTGAACAAGACATGGGCCCTGATCACAGTTACTATAAGGTTGGAACAGAAGCATAGTGTCCCAAACGCCATAGGAACTCAGTTATTGTTACCAGGGTGGCTGATTCCACTAGGTTGGTGTGAGTCCCTTATCCAGGTATCCTGGATATGAGCAGTGGATGGGTGGAACTTCTTATGTGGATGCCAGGTTGAAGGCAGGTAACTCAGTGTGTAACAGGGAATGATCATGACTGATGTTGAACAGGAAGAAGTACTATACAGTAACTCAGAAGCATGGACATTGGAACTGAAGCTGATGAAACAGGAACCAAATAAGCTGTATTCTTTGGCCAGCATGCTCAGGAAGCTGGCATTATTTGGTTTGTTTATTTGTTCACCTAAGTCCAGGGCTCTGAAGACTCTGGCCCATGAGCCAAGTCTGGCCTACTATTTGTTTATAAATGAAGCTTTGTTGGAAAACAGCCCTGTTTATTGGTTTACATGTTATTTACTGATGCTTTCACACTACAGTGGTAGAACTGAATAATTGCAACAGTGATGGTCCACAAAGCTGAAAATATTTACTATCCCACCCTTGACTGAAAATGTTTGCTGACCTCTCATCTAGTCTTCCACTTTAGCTAAAATTAAAAAAAAAATTTCAATGGATTTTTAAAGTACACATACATTTAAATAGAAAAAGTCTACAATGATACGTCCTAAAATGATAAATCCTAAAAGATTATGCTGTGAAAGTGCTGCACTCAATATGCCAGCAAATTTGGAAAACTCAGCCGTGGCCACAGGACCGGAAAAGGCAATGCCACAGAAAGGCAATGCCAAAGAGTGCTCAAACTACCGCACAACTGCACTCATCTCACACTCCAGCAAAGTAATGCTGAAAATTCTCTAAGCCAGGCTTCAACAATATGTGAACCGTGAACTTCCAGATGTTCAAACTAGATTTAGAAAAGGCAGAGGAACCAGAGATCAAATTGCCAACATCTGCTTGATCATTGAAAAAGCTAGAGTTCCAGAAAAACATCTATTTCTGCTTTATTGACTATGCAAAAGCCTTTGACTGTGTGGATAACAACAAACTGTGGAAAATTCTTCAAGAGACGGGAATATCAGACCACCTGACCTGCCTCATGAGAAATCTGTATGCAGGTCAGGAAGCAACAGTTAGAATTGGACATGGAACAACAGACTGGTTCCAAATAGGAAAAGGAGTACATCAAGGCTGTATATTGTCCCTGTGCTTTTTTAACTTCTATGCAGAGTATATCATGAGAAACGCTGGGCTGGATGAAGCACAAGCTGGAATCAAGATTGCCAGGAGAAATATCAATAACCTCAGATATGTAGATGACACCACCCTTATGGCAGAAATTGAAGAACTAAAGAGTCTCTTGATGAAAGTGAAAGAGGAGAGTGAAAAAGTTGGCTTAAAGCTCAACATTCAGAAAACTAGGATCATGGCATCCAGTCCCATCACTTCATGGAAAATAGATGGGGAAACAATGGAAACAGTGGCTGACTTTATTTTTCTGGGCTCTAAAATCACTGCAGATGGTGATTGCAGACATGAAATTAAAAGATGCTTACTCCTTGGAACGAAAGTTATGACCAACCTAGACAGCATATTAAAAAGCAGAGACAATACTTTGCCAACAAAGTCTGTCTAGTCAAGGCTATGGTTTTTCCAGTGGTCATGTATGGATGTGAGAGTATATGGACTATAAAGAAAGCTGAGCACCGAAGAATTGATGCTTTTGAAGTGTGGTGCTGGAGAAGACTCTTGAGAGTCCCTTGGACTGCAGGGAGATCCTACCAGTCAATCCTAAAAGAAATCAGTCCTGAATATTCATTGGAAGGACTGATGTTGAAGCTGAAACTCCAGTATTTTGGCCACTTGATGTGAAGAGCTCACTCATTTGAAAAGACCCTGATGTTGGGAAAGATTGAAGGCAGAAGGAGAAGGGGCCGACAGAGGATGAGATGGTTGGATGGCATCACCCACTCAATGGACGTGAGTTTGGGTGAATTCCGGGAACTGGTGATGGACAGGGAGGCCTGGCGTGCTGTGGTTCATGGGGGTCACAAAGAGTCGGACACGACTGAGCGACTGAACTGAACTGAACTGAACTAGGTTACCAGTTTATTATAGAAGGATATAACTGAGGAAGAACCAGATGGAAGAGATGCCTAGGGCATGGTCACAGAGCTTCCATGCTCTCCCAACACCTCCAGGTGATGACCAACTGGAAAGATCTGTCCTTTTGGGTTTTTATGGAGGACACATTACCTAGTCAGGATTGATTAGATCATCACCCGTTGGTGATTGAACCCAACCTCCAGCCCCTCTCTCCTCCCAGAAGGTCTCCTCTCTAGTCACGGGCTTGGTTCCCCTAGTAACTAGCCTGGGTGCTTAGATAACCTAGAGGCTTTCCACAGGACACTTAATAACATAAGAAATGACTTCAGGATCTATCTCAACACTTAGGAAATGCCAAGGATTTTAGCAGCTCTGTGCCAGGAACTGACCAAAGACTAAATACACCCATTTTATTATAAATCACAATATCACACAAGCTTTTAAAGGTGTTTTTGGCTTATTTGTTTTGTTTTGGTTACTTGTGGATAGGATTGTTTCAATTTAAATCCTCATCAGATGTGTCTAAGAATGCCTGCTTCCCAGAACCTCCAACTAGGTATTATTGAAATTAATATAACAGTACCTTTGCCACTTTCACTCTTGGTTTCCTGTTTCCTAGCAGACTGATCTCCTCTTCGTATTGACCATTTAAGCTACACCCCACCTTTCAAGACCACTTAAGTCCCTAACTACTAATACTTGGCAACGCTGGCCATCTGCATCAACATCAGCTAGTTCTGGATGTCAGCCCTACCAGGTACATGCCTCTTCCTCTCACCTGGCTCTAACACGTGTCAACTGGTGAGTCTGGTGGGGTCACATAACCTGCCATATACTAGACCACACATCATGGAAAAGCAAAAGTTTTATCGTGAGGGTAGGTGACCACTCTCCTCCTGTTTTTGGCCAACATCCATTAGAGAATAGTGAAAACTTTCTACCTCCACTCGCAATCCCCTGAGGTTCTGCTGAAATGGAGGAGTCAGTCAGGAACTTCCAACTGCCTGATCCAGGGACTTCCTTTTAGGTTTGTCCTTCTCTTGGCAGATTTCAATACTTGACTCTCCTTCTTGGAAGGTGTCTTCTCCACGATGTGCAGTTAACTGTTCACACTCAGGTCTCCTTAGCTGGCTCTTCTTCCCTTGAATGCCTTTTAAATACAAATATTCTTGACATTCTTGCTTTCCTTAGTTCTTGTCTCTTTTTGTTCATGCTTCATACCTACAAACCTCTAAAGCTGTGATCTGCAGATGGCTTACCTGCTCTAATCCTTTCTTGGTCACTTCCAAATCAACCTGTCCGCAAGGTAACTCACCCTCCCTGTCTCCTCACCAGAACAGGTTCTTCCACTCCTGTCTCCTTTCTCTCTGAGCAGAATCACCATCTACCAACTGCTCAGCTTAGAAACCTCCGAGATATTTCTTTTTCTCCTCTCTGCCTTGTCTGTCAACATCCAACCTGTTGTCAGACCCTGTTGGCTTTCTGTATGAATGTTCATTTGTGAAGACCGCCTGGAACTGAAACGTGGCCTCCTCATCCGTGACTTAATGGTCAGAGCAATTTTTTATCCCATTTTCTGCTTCCTGATTCTCCAGTCAAATTCCTTTCATGCTGCTGCCAAAGCCATCTTCCTATGATGCAAATGTGATCAAGTTCTTTTCCCACCAAAATAATCTCTTAATGACTTCTCATAGATAACAGAAGCCTTCATAATCTGATCCCTGCCTTCCTTTTCTGTATTAAACCTGTAGGTCTTCCTGCCCAGCAGCCAGTTCATGCTCCTGGCAGGTCAACTTCTGGTCTCAGTTTGCCCTGGGCCCCTGCCCAGGATGCCCTGACTTAGCCCCTTCTGAAACCTGGACACCTGGCCTCACCTTTCCCCAGCATCACCCACTTCCTGCTCTTTGGCCCTTGGCACCTCTGTCCTTTCACTGGTAAATCAGTTATCACATTGTTATTCCAGCGAATCCTATGCCTTCCCCTTCTCCGCTGCCAGATGCTATGTGCAGGGTAGACCAGACCTTGCTTGATTCATCTCTGTCTATCCAGGGCTTTGCACAGGGCCAGGCACAGAGGAGTCACCCCTCTAATGTTTGTTCCTCTAATGACCTCATCAAGCTTGCTTGGTAACTGATATTTGAAAGTGTATGTGTATGTATATTTGTGAGTATGTATGTGCATGCATGCATATGTGCTAAGTCACTTCAGTTGGGTCAGACTCTTTGCGATCCTGTGGACTGCAGCCCACCAGGCTCCTCTGTCCATGGGATTCTCCAGGCGAGAATACTGGAGTGGGTTGCCGTTCCTCCTGCAGGGCATCTTCCCAACCCAGGTATCAAACCCGCATCTCTTATGTCTCCAGCATTGGCAGGCAGGTTCTTTACCACTAGTGCCACCTGGGAAGCCCATGTATTTGTATATATATGTGTGTGTGTGTGTGTGTGTGTGTATTTATCTCACTTTGCTGTACACTTGAAACTAACACAATATTGTATATCTATGCTTCAATATAGAAAACTCCCACAGGGAATTTCCTGGCAGTCCAGGGGTTAGGACTCCTCGCTTTCCCTGGGGAGGGCACAGGTTCCATTCGCAGTCAGAAACTGCAAGTCACGGCCCCCTCCCAAAATTCCTGCAGATGTTAGAGTCTAACTGTAGCCAATATTCTATCAGTAATCAACTTCCATATCGATCTAAATTCTTGTTGTTGTTCATCAGATCTACATCTTCTCTGTATAAGATATTAATAAGAAGTTGGTGTTTTCT
Organism: Oryx dammah; assembly: GCF_014754425.2. NCBI lineage: Eukaryota > Metazoa > Chordata > Mammalia > Artiodactyla > Bovidae > Oryx > Oryx dammah. Next base: position 63,091,055 of record NW_024070209.1, read on the forward strand.
GTAGTTCCATCACAAATTCAGACTGGGTCAGCTGTTGGCGGGGTGGAGGGAAGTGCAAATCAAACTGATCTTGAGACCAAAAAAATGAAGCAGGCAGCTCTATATAACCAATGGGTCAGTTTATTACGGGGTTACTTACACACAGGTGGGGTCTGGAAGCATTTACAACTGCATTCCCCACCCCTGAGGGGTCATGGGGGCAACTTTATAGCTAATCTAGGGTATGGGGATGTGTGCTTAGAAACAGGACGTGTATTCCTAAGTCAAGATTTATGAATGGGTAACTAGTCTTGTTGGTGCTGAGAATAGGTCAACAAAAGTTTTCATCATTGTTTGCAGACTAACAGAGCATAGAGGCCACCTGGATCTAATGATCATTAAACAATATCTATTAACTACAAAGCCCTAGATGACTGAAAAGAGATTTACTACATAGTACAGCCCTAAGGTGGGGTCAGTAGAAGGACAAGAGGAACTGAATGGGCCCACAATGGCATCAGTAATGCTAATAGCCATACACCTCCTAAAAGTGGCCTGTTTATTTTCATCGCCAAACAAGAAATAAAAAGGCACATGAAAATGAAGCAAACAAACGGAGCCAACATTCATAGCAATTCCTTCACCAAGTGCTTTGGGATTTTAGTTTGTTCCTGCTAGTTTCTAGAAAGACATTTGCTGCCATAAAAAAGAATGAAATTTTGCCATTTGCAGTAACCTGGGTAAACTTGGAGGGTATTATGCTAAGTGAAATAAGCCAGACAGAAAAAGAAAAATAATAAATTATATTACTTATATGTGGAATCTAAAAAAAATACAATAAAGTAGTAAGTATAACAACAACAATAAAAAAGCAGACTCACAGGTATAGAGAACAAACTAGCGGTTACCAGTGGGGAGAGGAAATATAAAGGTAGGGGATTAAGAGGTACAAACTATTATGCATAAAATAAGCCACAAGGATATACTGTACAACACAGGGAATACAGCTAATATTTTATAATGAATATAAATGGAACATAATGTTTACAATTTGTGTATCACTATGTTGTACACCTGTAACTTATATAATATTGTACAGCAACTATATTTCAATTTTAAAAATTAATAAAAATATAAATTAAAAAATTTAAAGACAAAAAATTTTATAAAAAAGTGAAAGGCATTTGCTCAGGCTGACTGGGCCTGGGGCAATCCCATGGGCGCCAAGGGTGCTGGCAGTCCTGCCTGGGATCAGGTGGATATTGCTGGGAAGGCTACTAGCCCTCTCTGAGCCTTGGTGTCCTCACCTGTAAAGTGGAAGCAATGACCCTGTGGTAGAGGCTTGTTGCACAAGTTGAGGGATGAAATGTTTCAGAGAGGGCTCATGGCCTGGCATGTAGTAAGTGCTCCACGTGCAGCTGTCACAGCGGTACCCCACTGCAGACATCTAGACGAAAGTCACCCAGAGTTCCTGCTCCACCCAGGCCTCCCCTCCCCCTTGGCCAACACAACCGCTTTACCTCAATGAGAGACATGGTTTCATGGAAGCCACCTGGAGCTGGGCTGGTGCGCAAGGTGCTTAGTCAAGGCCCTCCGCTTTTAGGGGTTCAGGGTGTGTTCAGGGGTTCTATGAACCCTCTGAAACCATATTGATCAATTTTGTGCAAAAGTGTATTTTTCCTGGGAAAGAGGTCTTGGTTTTTATCAGTTTCACAGAGGAGTCTGTGATCTTAAAAAACGTTAGGAACCACTGGCTTGGAGTCCAATCAGCCTGGGACACATGGGGACACATGCATTCCTCTGAGTCTCCTAGGGCCTCACTGAAACGGTGCTGAGAGCTGGAGCCAGTCCCAGCCCAGACCCTTTGCCAGCCTGGAGTGCAGCTCTGGACATGTAGACGGAAGAATGAGAAGTCCCTTGTCAAGACTGACAGGTGAAGTGATGTGGCTTTGTGGTGGCAGAGATCCTCTCTACAGGCCCTGCTCCACCTGGGACTGTCAGCCCTCAGTCTTAGATGGGAGCTGTAACACCAGCAGGAGGCTGTGGCAGCCTCTGTAACAGGCTTCTGGGTGTGTGTGTGTGTGTGTGTGTGTGTGTGTGTGGTGTATGTATGTGAGTTCGAGGATAGATCTGCCTGGATCCTGGGTGGCAGATGTTGGTACCAGCTGCTGGGGGTGGGAGGTGCAGTGTGTGGTCCAGGAACTTTACAGAAGAGAGATCTCCTGTAATTCTCATCTAAAGGGAGGACAGCCTCCATCTTATTACAGGGCTCTAACCACCTTCTGCTAAAGCAAGCTGGCAGCTACAGGAGCTTCCTGTCCTGGAGGAACGACTTCTGGGCACAATGGTAGGGTTCTCCCCACATCTCGTGCTGGGAGAAGGTTCTGCATAGGGCTTCCCACTACCTGCCTCTGTCCTTAGGGCAACATTCAGAATACAGAAACATCTCAGGTATGAGCTCTCAGAGACTGAAGGCGCATGTCCACTGGCAATCAGGTGTGTTCAGATTGCCTGATTCCCTGTTTTGACACCCTGGGTTTAGTGGGATGAGACAGGTGTCTGGAGGTGCTCCGTGGCAAACAAGTTTCCTGATGGAAATGCATTTATTCAGAAGCAAATTGTTGCTTCCTTGGGCAGGAAGGAACTTAGAGGTCTCTAAGTTGCTCAGCTTTCCCTCCAGGTGAGTGGAAGTCCTTTATGCCCCTGGCTGAAGGAGAAAGAGATGATGCGGTAATAGCTCAAGCTTGTCTTCATGCAGATATTACATTCAGGTTTTTACAATGAATGTTTGATTTTCCCTGGAGGAATATTTATTTCCAAATCTACCAAATGCTTCTCGAGGCAGCCTCCACATGGATTTTAATTGCTAAACCCACTTATTCTGACTCAGTGTCTGTTTGGTAAAATGTTTAGAGATACAAAAAGTAGGGAGAGGAGTGAGCTGGGCCCAGATGCTTCTCTATGACTAACAGAATGTCCACCCAAAGTTGGGAGATGAGCAGCCGGGTGGCGTGTCATAGGTGGGTGGGTTTCTCATAACTCTTATTTAAAGCTGTGCCCTATTGTACTAAAATTATAATTTGTGAATAAGCTTTGAATTGGAGTCATTGGGCTGAGCTGACTCACTGTCAGAACCGGGACAAGGTCTGAGGGATGTCTCCGTGTCATAGTCGATGCCAGGGAGAGGAGAAGCGGACAAAACGCTGGAGGGGAACCTGCACGTCGGCTTTTCTGCGAGTCATTTCTGCAGACCTGTGGCACTCCCTTTTCTCTCCATCCCTTCCCTCTATCCTTTTAGAAGAAAGATAGGGTTACTTTGGGACTTCCCTGGCGGTCCAGTGGTTAAGAACCTGCTTTCCGGTGCAGGGGTCTCGGGTTCAATCCCTGATCAGTTCCCACATACCATGGGGCAGCTAAGCCTAGGAACTGCAACGAGGAGCCCTTGTTGCTGTTCAGTCTCTGAGTTGCAGCTGACTCTTTTGACCCCAGAGCCCACGCCCCCCGCCCCCCAACTCCCCGCCAAAACCAACAATAGGGTTATGCCGCAGTCATCCTCACTGCATCATCCAGTGGGTCTCAGTTGAAATGCTTGAAAGTCAGAGTTTGGGGCTTTGACCTCACATAGCCCACTTTAGCTCCCTAGGCTGGCCCTTGCAGAAGGAGGTGAGGTGCAGAATACACAGAAATCTGGAAAACTGGTTTTAGGGCCAGGTCAAGAGGTAGCCAAAAATTCTTACCATTTTAAGTCATGGAGTTAAGGTCTTGGAAGGAGTAGACGGTCTCTCGGAGGTGGCCTAGGCCGTTGTGCTGGGCTCTGTGTTTCTGGCGGGTGGGAGCAGGCTGGCTGGGGGAGCCGCAGTTCAAGGGCTCAGGGGCTTATCGTAGCGCTTTTGTTCAGGGGCCCTTGTTGTGGTCCCCTTGTGCCATCTCGGGTATTTATGTTGTGAGATGCTCAGCGTGTCATATAATTTGACCCCAGGTGGTCCCTACTGAGATGTTTCAGTGACAAATGAAGGATGGTGGGAGTGAGTGTGGGTGACGGAGCCACCAACACCTGTATCCATGAACAGTTTAATTTGAATTCACTCCTATTCATTGATCAGCATTTTGAAAAACAGAGAATAACATTCTGAAGTGATAGATTTCAGGAAGCATAGTTTTCAGAAGAAACAGGGTAGAGAAATCCCAGAACACAGGGCTCTAGAAGAACGATTAGGTACTGGGATGATGACGTACAGCCTGTAGCCCAGTGACTCCCAATGTGTGACGCTGGGCAATGACTGCAAACACCTTTAGTTGTCACAGCTGAGAAGGGAGGTACGGCTGACATGTTATGGGATCTAGGGATCCTCTGGTGCATAAGACAGCCAAAATAAGGAGCAATCTGGCCCAACAGGTCAGTACCACCACTGCTGAGAAACCCTGTTGGAAATGGACCTCAAAGCAGGGCAACAGCATGACTGCCTCTTGCATTTTATGTGTAATAAACACCAGACATTTGGGGAGCGTCCTCTGTGTGCCAGACACAGTGGCTGGCTGAGCGGGAGGCCAAAGGATGACTAAGACAGTTAGGGAGACAACAGGATGGTTGGGCTCCTCTCTCTCTGCTCCTAGATAAAAGTTCTCGCCAAGAAGGTGTATCTGTTAGACCCTCACAGCCCCATCTACAGTGCCTGATGATCCTGGTTCTCAACAAATGCTCACATCCATTGGATCGAGGCATACTTCTGCTACGAGGCCTGTGCTATGATTTGTCCTGGTGACTTCAGCTGGCCTTTGGTGCTGTCCCGAAGGCTTCCTGGTTTCTCACGCATGCAGCTTCCCACGCCAAGAAGCAGACTTGTTTTAGTTACTGAGATGGACTCAGATGTGACTGTGTCTGGAGCTCACCTCTTGCTCAATTGTGATTATTCACGGCTGACTGCAGATTTCTGCAGAAAATCCCCCACATCTGGCTTCAGGAAGCCCTGCTCAGGGGGTAGTTCTTATGCCAGAGTGTCCTGGCAAGGCAGTGTTGGAGAAAGAGGAGAGTCATCTGTGTGGCTCACAGTCCTGTCATTCTAATCCCCCTTGATTACACGTTAGGCCACAAGAGTTCAGTGGAGTGAGAAGGTCTGTTTCACATGAGGAATTTGGACTTAACGGGAGATGGAAAAGTCTGAAGATATGAATTTGCCCAAGGCACAGAATTCGAAGGCTGCCTAGGTCAGCCCAACCCCAGCTCAGCCCACATAGGGATGGTCCCCATTTCTACTACAATGGAACAAGATTGCTGGGGCAATTCCTTTGCTGATAGACTTAAAGCATCAGTTCAGTTCAGTGGCTCAGTCATGTCTGACTCTTTTCGATCCCATGGACTTCAGCACGCCCTGCCTCCCTGTCCATCACTAACTCCCGGAGTTTACTCAAGCTCATGTCCATTGAGTCAGTGATGCTATCCAACCATCTCATCCTCTGTCGTCCCCTTCTCCCGCCTTCAATCTTTCCCAGCATCAGGGTCTTTTCGAATGAGTCCATTCTTCCCATCAGATGGCCAAAGTACTTAAGGCATAGAACATCTCTATCATCACACATTTGTATTCTTCACATTCTGTGACAAAGAGCCTACGGTGGGGCAGAAGATGCACAGAGTTATTGCAAGGGGCCTATGACCTATGCAACAAGCCTTGATGTAGACCAAATATATAATATTTCACACATAAACATTCTACTCTTTTTCAAATGTATGTGAATGCTGCTGTGATTAAACCATGGGGATTATTGAGGTGCTGAATTCAGAGTGAATTGTCATTCCCCTGCCACTCCTGTCTCAAACCACAAACAGTTTTGAGTCTGTCTCCTGGCCCGCTCCTATCCCTTCCCATTTCCACCTCTTCAAGTGGGAACTGGGCGTTGTCAATTACTCCTTCATAAATTTCACCTGTGCACCCTTCCTTTCCTGCTGTTCTCCCCCAAGTCAGGCCCTCGTCACTCCACCACTGGAGGACGACCAGAGCTCCCCACCTGGCCTGTCTCCAAGGCTCCGTTCAAGATCATCTAGCACTCTGCCACCAAGTAAATCTTCCTTCTGGTCCATACAATTCCTTGGTCTGAAAATACTTAGGACTTCTGGTCTCTTAACCTGGTTATTCGCAATGCCTCTCAGAGTGGCATTAAGTACCACCTCTTGAACACAAAATGAGAGTCATCTAATGTTTTAAAAATAACTGAATCCGATTGAAGTGTCCCGTAAAATACCACAATTTATGATTACCGTGTATTGATAAGAATTATTATTTTATTGTACCCTTCAGAATGTGTGCGTGTGGGCATGCTCAGTCACTCAGTCATGTGCGACCACACGGACTATAGCCTGCCAGGCGCCTCTGTCCATGGGATTCCCCAGGCAAGAATACTAGGGTGAGTTGTTTCTTCCTCCTCCCGGGACCTTCCCAGGAGGAATCTGAGTCTCTTGCATTCTCCTGCTTTGGCAGGTGGATTCTTTACCACTGCGCCACCTGGGAAGCCCTTCAGAATGAAAGTGTTCAATAAATAGATGCAGTGGAATTATAGACTGCAATGAATAGAAAACTTCATTTTCCACATCTCAGTTTTTTCAAGAACAGGAGGTCACCTCCTATTTCCTTGAAATACATTTTCCCCAAATTGTAGTGTTCTACAGAATTCTGCGTATCAGAAAGTTCAGGAACTGCCAGTTTAGTTTACTGGGCCCAGGAGTCTTAATTCCAATTTCTCTGCTTCCATGAGGGTGTAAGCAGAGAAGCTTGTCCAAACAGGACCTGCTGGCGCCCTCTGGTGCAGATCGGGAGAAAACATACACAAAGAAAGGTTGCTCTGCTGCTGCTGCTGCTGCTGCTGCTGCTAAGTCGCTTCAGTCGTGTCTGACTCTGTGTGACCCCAAAGACGGCAGCCCACCAGGCTCCCCCGTCCCTGGGATTCTCCAGGCAAGAACACTGGAGTGGGCTGCCATTTCCTTCTCCAAAGCATGAAAGTGAAAAATGAAAGTGAATTCACTCAGTCGAGTCCGACTCTTGGCGACCCCATGGACTGCAGCCCACCAGGCTCTTCCATCCATATTCCAGGCAAGGTTGCTCTACCTATTGGCAAATGCTATTACTGTATTGAAAGGGCCCCAAGAAATGTGATCTGCAAAGTCTGTTCTGACAGGGAGGTGTCTTTTGCTGTGTGCAGTACTGCAGAACGGATGGGAATCATAGGGTGGGGGGTCGGGGTGGTGGTGGAGAATAAATAACTGGAAAGTACGGATAATTAAATACCAATTTTTGGCTGACAGTTTTAGTGTTTGCCTTTCCACCAGGGTATTTTACAAGGAACAATCTGTTTGAGGATCTCTTTCTCTTTTCATGGTGGGAAGAGGAGCAGAATGATCCAGAGGGAGGGTCAAGTCAAAGCTTCCTGCTCCTGGCAGGGATTTGAACCCAGCAACACCAGCCTCCCAGGGTCCTGGGCTGCCTGGTCTCTGGGGTCTTTCCTGCCGGTGATTGCTCCTGACGGCCGTCAACCAGCCCTTGAGGCCACTCAGCCTGGCCAGGGTTTCTCGCTGGTCCATGTGTTTCCTTCTCCTTCTTCCTACTAGAAATGGGGGTGCAGAGGATAGTACCCACGGGAGGGGATGGAATGGGCGTGATGAGTGTGTCTAATACAGCCTGTCGTGGGTGAGAGGCACCACGTGTTCAGCTTGTTCTGCTTCTATGGTTGTGCCATGTGGTCCTTGATTTGCAGCATCTGAACATATCTGGCTGGTAGGACACTGGACAAGTCCCAGCCAGTGGCACCCATCCTTGCTTGGCTAAATCTGGCCTGCTTTCCTGGTCTTATCTTAAGGGTCATTTATTCCAAGAGGCCCTCCTTGAGGTCTCCCAAAACAGGGGGAGATGATTCTCTCATGTGCTCCCCCAGCCCACAGGCTGTACCCCATTTATTGAACTGATCTCTCTGTACTTCACCAGCCATTTATTTTGGCTGTCCTCACCATCAGCCTCCCTGACTCTGGTGGTGACTGTGGCTTAATTCTCCTCTGTATCCCCAGGCCTAGTGCTCTGCCTGGTACTCTGAGAGGGCTATCAGAGAAGGCTTCCCATACCGTCTAACTTTTGGGCTATGTCTTCAAGAATAAGAAGGAAGGGACTTTCCTGGTGGTCCAGTGGCTAAGATTCTGGATTCCAAATTCAGGGGGCCCCGGTTTGATGCTAGATCCAACCTTTTGGATGTGAAAACACAACCTTTCCAGGACAAACACAGCAATTTAAGAGAAGATACATATTCCCCCCTCCCCAGTAATGGACACTTTGGAAATTAGAGGAAAACAAAAAAGAATTTGTGAATCTCTGGGCCCCATACATTAATACCAAGAAACTGAAAGCAAGATGTCATCTTGAGATGGCCATGGCCTCTTTATGCCCTGGGTGCAGCCTCTACCCAGATGCGTTAGGACAGGGTCACAGCCCATTGCTTAGAGAGATGACGCACAAGTAAAGCCAGCTGGGAGTATTAAAGTCACAGCCACAGCTGAGATGACGGGCCTTGACAGCAGCTGCAAGCTGGGGAGACAGAGGGAGTGGAGGGCTGTGGGGGGCACAAGCACAGCTCCAAAGTGCCAGCCACTTCTCTGGCCAGCAGGAACCCAAGGGTGCAGATATAGATGTAGAAATGCATGGGTCTCCCTGGTGGCTCCGTCAGCAAGGAACCCGCCTGCAATGCAGGAGACCTAGGTTTGATCCTGGGTTGGGAAGATCTGTTGGAGAAAGAAATGGCTACCCACTCTTGCCTGGTTAATCCCATGGACAGAGGAGCCTGGTTACAGTGCATGGAGTCACAAGAGTTGGACGCGACTTAGTGACTAAACCACCACCATGTATATATATATATACATTTTTTTTTCAGATTAGAGTTTATTACAGGATATTAAATATAGTTCCCTGTGCTATACAGTAGGGCCTTGTTGTTTATCTATTTTTATGTTATAGTATCTACCAATCACAGACTCCTAATTTATACCTCCCATTCTTTACCCTCTGGTGACCATAAGTTTGGTTCCCATGTTTGTGAGTCTGTCTCTGTTTTGTAAATAAGTTCATTTGTATCACTTTTTAGATTCCATATATAAGTGATGTTATATGGTATTTGTCTTTCTCTGTCTGACTTACTTCAATACGTATAGAACTCTGTAGGTCCATCAGTGTTGCTACAAATGGCATTATTTCATTTTTTTTCTGGCTGAATAATATATATATTATTACTGTATATATATATATTACTATATATAGCACATCTTTTTTCTTTTTTAAATTATTTTACTTTAATCTAAATTTATTTATTTTATCACATCTTCTTAAGCCAGTCGTCTGTGGATGAGCACTTGCTTGGCTTCCATGTCTTGGCTGTTGTAAATAGTGCTGTTCTGAACACTGTGGTGCATGTATCTTTTCAAATTAGAGTTTCCTCTGGTAAGATTTCTTGATCTTTAAATGGCTGGCAACTGATTCAAATTTTAAAATACTCTATCAATACTCTATCAATCAGACAAACCAAATGCATCTGTGAGTCGCACTCACCCAGTGGCCTCTGTACTCAACCTCCTTGGCAAAGATTGTTCCGGCCAAGAGCTGATTTCTCCATTCAGACAGATGGACAGACAGACCCTTGGGTCTTGTTTCCTCCTGGTTGCCCAACAGAAGGCTGATGTTCCCAGTGTGACCCAAGCCAGTGCTTTGACTTAAAGTCTTGGGCAGTAGTACGTGAACTGGGATATGGGGGCTCCAAACTTCAACTTTATCTGAACTTTTGGTAACTTTTAGTCATTGCATTCAGCATCTTGAACCTTGTAGGCTCTCTCCCACAGGCTTCTCCATCCCCAGGGACCCAGCCTCACTGGCCACCACCAGAACAAGGGGGAAGGAAGGGGAAGAAGGGGACGCTCCCAGATCTTCTTTAATTGCTCCTAGGAAATGGCAATCCACTCTAGTGTTCTTGCCTGGAGAATCCCCACAGACAGAGGAGCCTGGTGGGCTACAGTCCACAGGGTCGCACAGAGTGGAACACGACAGAAGTGACGTAGCACGCACACACCTTGCTGCACCCGGGCTGAGCATGCCTACCTTGGCACTCTGTGATGCTGAGCCGCACTGTGAGTCGCATTCCTTTCTCTCCACAGTCCAGACAGCTCTGGGATTGTGGAGTTAGTGAACCCTGAGCTTTCAAAGGCATCCAAGCTGCCTTTGGTGCAATTCACTTGGCTTGGAGCTGGGAGGATGGCAGACAGGACAGGAAAGAGGGAAAATGGGGACGTGTAGGAAAAACGGGGTATGAGAGGATGGTTACATCTCAGGTCTCAGGTGAGTCCTTGGGACAGGCTGCCAAGTGAGAGTCCTTGGCCTCCTGCAGGAAAGAATTCAAGAGCTAGCCACAGTAAACTGAAAGTAGATTTATTTAGGGAGATACACACTCTATGGAGGGGCTTCCCAGGTGGTGCAGTGGTGAAGAATCTGCCTGCCAACGCAGAAGATGCAGCAGATGCTGGTTCGATCCCTGGGTCAGGAAGATCCCCTGGAGTAGGAAATGGCAACCCACTGTGTATGCTTTACCTGGAGAATCCCGTGGACAGAGGAGCCTGGTGGGCTACAGCCCACAGGGCCTCAAAAAGTCGGACACCACTGAGCACAGCACAGCAGTGGCATTCTATAGACGGTCTGAGAAGGTGAGAAGCGGCTCCAGGGCCTGGGCTCCTCTCAGAAAGTCAGAGCCATCCTGAAATATGGAGTTGTTGGTTTCTCCAGGCTGGGTAATTTCATACACTAGTAAGTGGGAGGAATATCCTGTCTTGGATAACAGACGGGGATTTCCAGGAACTGGGGGCATCGCTCACTTTCTGGCCTTTTGCGGTCAGCCTCAGATCCCTTCTGGTGCCTGTGGGCACGTCCTTTAGCTAATGTATTAACAATGAACATATAATGAGGCTCAAGGTTGCAGAAGCTGAATATTCTGCCATCTTGAGCCTAGTAGGTTCTAATGGGTTTTTTTGTTGTTCAGTGTTCTTCTTCACGGTTGTGTCCTTCTTTTAATGGTTGTGCCCTGCCTCGATTCTTCCTGTCTCAGAAGAAAAGCAGAAAATGGCAAAAAACATGCTTCTATGATTCCTCACCTTCTCTGAAACCTGCTTGGCTTGTGCTGAAACTCAGAAGAGAATTTCTCCATGGAACTTTTCCCAGGGTGTGTTTTGTTTGCCACAAAAACAAACTCTCTGTTGAGTGTAGGCACATGTGTGTGTGTGAGCTGCTGGAGGAGGCACTGGGTTGTTCTGGGTTTTGTGAAAGGTATCTATCTGGTTTCTCCCTGTTCTCTTACAGTATGTGGCAGCTTTAAGCTCCAGTGAGCTGCTGCTTTCTTGGTGCTTCGGACCCAGTTCAGGTACCACTGCCACATTCCGGCCGGGAGGAACCTGGGGTCATTTCTCTTTTGCTGCTGGTGGTATGTTCTGAAGCTATTTGAGTTTGGTTTTAGTGCCTGATGCCCTCTCTTCTGAGTTAACCCCTCACCTAAGAGCTCAGTGTGACTTTTGTGATAAAGCCAGTTTTCTCCGAGGGCTGCTGGTACCCAGGGACATGGGGGTCCCTGGAAGTGCCTCTGGCAGGTGGGCATATTCAGCTCTGGTTTGAACATGTGACTCCAGCTAGGATTTGGGACTGAGGGGAAGAAGGTCCTGAGCTTCTCGGGGACGAGGATCAGGTCCTTGAAAGCTGTCTGAGGGTCAGGCTGTGGAGGAGAAGTGGGTTTGGAATTTGGAGGTGGGTGTTCCTGCCCCAGGCATGCCTTCCTGCTAGCCTTGCTTACCTGCTCTGGACTCCTAAATGGTTCCACATTTAGGAACCTGCTCGGGACTCCTAAATGCTTCCACAAAACAAGTGAGTGCAGAGGTGGCAGATTGGTTTCAATGACAGAGTCTGGGGCTGAGCTGACGGCAGGCACTGTGCTAGGACCCCGGGCTCCCCTAGTCCCTCAGCCCCGGGACAGCAGGGCCCATCCTCTGTGCCTGGGGTCACATGCTGCTCAGTGACATTGAGGGGGTGCAGGAGAGGGGGTGCAAGACTTTATGATTTTGCTGACTTTCTCATTTTAACTAATTTAAATGCAAGCAGCCACATGCATCCCGTGGCTGTTGTCCTGGAGGGCTCAGCTTCCAAGCCTCCTCTTGGGGGGAGTCCAATGGACAGGAATGATTTCACTAGACAAAAAAAGCAAGTATGTGGGCGTGTTAGCTGTCAAGTGAATCTTGACTCCGGGACCAGAGTATAACAGCCCTATAGAGGCTCTTAAAGGGTGACTCGATGGTGGGATCTTCAGACGTCAGCTCTGGCGTCTTTTTCGCTTTCTGTGTGTGTGGTGCAGAGCCTTTGGCTACCTTCACACTACTTTTCTTCCACACCCAGCTCTCCCACAGCCAGGAAGCACATTGCTCGGGAATAGCTCTGTGTTACTGTTTTGTCTTAGAAAGAAGAGTTTAGGGGGTGGGGGTGGGAATGGTGGGGAAAAGGGGACTTTTCATTATCCCTCCACTCTGGTTTGAAATTTCCATTGTATACACACATGCACAACTTTCATCTAGATAAATACAGAAAATGATGATCGATCCCCTTGCCTCAAGCCTTCACGGCATTGTAGTTGGCATGAAAAGATGCTCAGGATATTTTGTTATGTGACGAAAAGGAGGTCACAAAACCATATGTTTCGTTTTTGGAGGACACAGACACAGGCAGTGAGGAAAAGTCTCGATGGATTTGGTCTAAGTGCTAATTTGGTTAGTGGCGTTCTGGATGACTTTAAGTAATCTTTTGTATTGTATTTCCTGGTGTTTCTTCAGTGAACGTGCATCACTTGTGCTGTAAAAATAATAATGGGAACATAATTTACAACCACAGAAATGACCACAGGCCTTTGTTTCTGATTCAAGAAATAGGGTTAAATGACTAAATGAATGCATGTGTATGCTTAGGCGCTCATCGTGTCCCACTCTTTGCAACTCTATGGACTGTAGCCTGCCAGGCTCCTCTGTCCATGGGGATTCTCCAGGCAAGAACACTGGAGTGGGTTGCCATGCATGACCAAATGAATACTTGAGTTCTAATCCTTGTATGGGCTATTTAGAAAACTTTAAAATCGAATAATGGGTGTAGCATTTGGAAAGAAGACCAAAAAAAAAAAAAAAAAGGAAGCAACTCTCTTCATAGTTACCATGTGACAGATCTCTGAGCCATGGATGTCTGGGAAACTGTTCTTTTGCAGTTAATCAACTGGATTGGTTTGCTTTTCCCCTTTCTCCAGTGCAAATAAGCTTTACTACAGTTGAGACTTCTTGATGAAAACTTACATCGGTTTTTTTTTTATTAATTCTCACAAAGTTTCCATTTGTAGTTTATTCAATCCCTGTTATTGATGTGAAAGTTTTTGTCCATTATTTGGTTCCCAGAAATATCCAGGTTACCATTTATATTTTTGTATTGCATATATAGGTATAACTGAATCACTTTGCTGTGCATCCTGTATTAACCCAACATTGTAAATCAACTATACTTCAGTTAAAAAAGGAATGCAATCCTAACAGAATAATAGGAGACATGTTATATAGAATAAGTATACATCCGAAGTAAATGGTAACCTGGATATTTCTGGGAACCAATGTATACACATATATGGGGCTTCTCTGGTAGTTCAGACAATAAGAATCTGCCTGCAATGCAGAAGACCTGGGTTTGATCCCTGGGTTGAAAAGATCTGCTGGAGAAAGGAATGGCTACCCACTCCAGTATTCGTGCCTGAGAAATCCCATGGACAGAGGAGCCTGGTGGGCTACAGTCTGTGGGGTCACAGAGTCAGACACGACTGAGCGACTAACACTTGCGCTTTTTCCATACATATATATATTCTTTTTGAATATACAGTAGGTCCTTGTTGTTTATCAACTGGATTTGTTTTGATTTTGATTTCTTGCTGTTTTTGGTGGAATTGTGTCCCCTCAGCATCTGTATATTGGCACCTTACGCCGTTATTGGGCCTTTGAAGAGGTAATTTTGGTAAAATGAGGTCATATGGGTAGGCCTAATTGAATAGGACTGGCATTCTTATAAGCAGAGGAGATGGAGAAATAGACAACACAGAGAGAAGGGTGACCTTGTGACGGATCAGTGAGAAGGTGGCCTTCTGCCGGCCAGGGAGAGAGGCCTCAGAGGAAACCCATCCTGCTAATACCTTATCTTGGACCTTTAGCTTTATAATTGTGAGTAAAGTAATTTCTGTTATTTTATTTTATTATGACAATGCTAGGAAGCTACTATACTTGGGTTTTGTGTGACTTACTTCATTCAGGCCAAAGAGAAATGAAGGAATAATTTTTACTGGGCTCTTCCTTGGGCCTCAAATCTGGCAAAAACATGTCTTTAGCCTTGAGGGAGGGAATTTATTAAGACTATGGGAGGGCTGTTTCTCTTCAAACCTTTGGGGACAGCGACATCTAGTGGTCTTTTCTAAGTCCCACTCTGCAGTTCTTCAAGGCTATGGTTTTTCCAGTAGTCATGTATGGATGTGAGAGTTGGACTCTAAAGAAAGCTGAGCGCCCGAAGAATTGATGCTTTTGAACTGTGGTGTTGGAGAAGACTCTTGAGAGTCCCTTGGATTGCAAAGAGGTCCAACCAGTCCATCCTAAAGGAGATCAGTCCTGGGTGGTCATTGGTAGGACTGATGTTGAAGCTGAAACTCCAGTCCTTTGGCCACCTGATGCGGAGAGTTGACTCATTTGAAAAGACCCTGATGCTGCAAAAGATTGAAGATAGGAGGATAAGGGAATGACAGAGGATGAGATGGTTGGATGGCATCACCGACTCAGTGGACATGAGTTTGAGTAAACTCTGGGAGTTGGTGATAGACAGGAGGGCCTGGGGTGCTGCGGTTCATGGGGTCGCAAAGAGTTGGACACGACTGAGAGACTGAACTGAACTGTACTGAGCTGAACTCTGCAGTTCTCAGTCTGGCTGTACAGAAAAATCACCTGAGGAGATTAAAAAATTCCTGGTGTCCAGGTGGCACCCCAGACAAATGATACCAGAGTCTGGGAGTGTGACTCAGGCAGCAGTATTTTTAAAGCTTCCCGTGTGCTTGCTAAGTCACTTCAGATATGTCCGACTCTTTGTGACTCTATGGACTCTAGTCCACCAGGCTCCTCTGTCCGTGGGATTCTCCAGGCAAGATTACTGGAGTGGGTTGCTATTCCCTTCTCCATGGGATCTTTCCCGATCCAGGGATCGAACTGTCCCCTCTTTTGTCTCCTGCATCGGCAGGAGGATTCTTTACCACTAGTGCCACCTGAGAAGGCTTAAAGCTTCCCGTATTAGTCCAAAGTTCAGCCAAGGTTGAGAATCACAGCTTTCAAGTGGGAACCCCACTTGAAAGGTGGTGAAAACATAGTTCACTGAAAATAATTCTGGGTAGTAAAAATATGACTTCATATTATGATGTAACTTTTCACAATATGAAAACTTTTATTAAATTGTATAATAATTGTTGAGGGGACCATGGTCTGGTTCACCCCTGGGTCCGTTGAGCCTGCCACAGCGCTGGGCACAGTCTGGGGTCATAATAGCTTTTGTGAAATGAATGAACATATAGCATGATGTCTGGCTGTGTCAATTGTAAATATGATATTTGTTCGACGGAAAACAGCCATCTCACTTTAGAGTTTCGAACATGTTATATTAGGTTCACTTCAAAGTGACTCATAGAATATTACAGGAAGACATCTTTGGATCTGTCGTATAACACGTAGATTGATTTTTTGGAGTCTTTACTGCCTCTGATACTAGGAAAGGATTTTCTGAGGTTCAATTTTGTGACAAGCCCTCAGTGTCTACCAAGAACTAATATCTTTTCCTCTGTGCTCCATTCCCCATTGCCTTTAGACTTAGAAGATTCTATTCTTTCAAAATCAGTTAACTGGTTAAAAGTTTTCTAGTTTTTAAGTTGTTTCTTTTTTCATTGGCTTAACATATCTGAAATTAATTTTTTGTGTATGATGCATAGTGAATACATAAAGATTCTCTCAAATCCAAGAGCTAATCATGCCTACATGATTTGTGAATACACCATCCCTTTTCCTGGTTTGTGACACTTTCTGTATCCTGAAATAAATCCTTTTATATACCAATATGAAAGATGTTTGGAGAAGGACATGGCAACCCACTCCAGTACTCTTACCTGGAGAATTCCATGGACAGAGGAGTCTGGTGGGCTACAGTCCATGGGGTCGCAAAGAGTCAGACTAACACTCACTCATGGAAGATGTTAGATTGAGGCTTTTCCTGGCAAACTGAGTGGGAGATTCTGCATTGTCTTCATAGGAAATCTCTGGGAATCTGCTTCCTGACCACTGGATGTGATTAAAAAATAGTCAGTGAGGAGATAAAGGAATAAGACTGTGCAAAGAGATTTCTTTGGGGACCTTACTGTGTTCTGGGCCCCCAGCATCCCTTTTTGGGGAGAGGTGGAGGTGCTTTCTTCTAACCCTTTGCTTGAGATACAAGGAGAACTTTGAAAAGTGCTTCCCATGGGGGAGGCGCAGAGAAGCAGGGCTGACTCAAGGTAGTGTTTGGACCCCTACTTGGAAACCTAAGGGGCCAGAGGAGGCTACTGGTTCCCACACCCCAGAGTTATATAGGGCACAGGATGTGTGTTTGTGTCTTAAGGATCAGATAGGGGGCTGCCTGAAAAGGAAAGAAGATTAAAAACACATTCACAAGTTTGTTTTTTTTTACTACTTCTCACTCTGAGAGATGATTCTTAATTCCCCTCTGCTTGAGTGTGGGCTAGAGTTACTGACTTGCTTCTAATGAATATAGAATATGGTGAAAGTAAAAGTGTGAGACTGCCAAGATTAGATCGTAAAAGGAGTTGTGGTTCCCTCTTTGTTCTCTCTCTCTAGGGTCATATGCTCTGGGGAAAACCAGCTGCCATGTTGTGAAGACATTCACGCAGCCCTGTAGTTGGACTATCAGATAAAATATAGGCTGCCCAGTTAAGCTTGACTTTCATGGAAACAATGAATCCTTTTTTCGTATAAGTATGTTGCAGATATGATAGGGACTGGGCATCCTTGATTTGGGCTTCCCTGGTGGGGAATCTACCTGCAATGCAGGGGACCCAGGCTCAATCCCTGGCTTGGGAAGGTTCCGTGGAGAAGGAAATGGCAACCTACTCCAGTATTCTTGCCTGGAGAATTCCATGGACAGAGGAGCCTGGTGGGCTACAGTCCATGGAGTTGCAAAGAGTCATGACTGAGCGACTAGACAACATCCTTGATTTGGAGTTGAGACTGTATTTAGGATTTATAGTGACTTAGGGTTATCTTTGACCTATGAGTGGGCAAAAATATTGGTGGCTTCTTCATCTGAGAAAAAGGTTAATGCTTCTCTAAGTAAAATTTAAGGGATGGTGGGAGACCGCAATGATAGTTTATTTATTTATTTTTTCCTGAGTCTTTGTTGCAACACATAGGCTCCAGATTGCTTGGGCTCAGTAGTTGTAACATATGGGCTTTCTAGTTGTGGCACATGGACTTAGTTGCCCCATGGCATGTAGGGTCTTCGATCCCTGACCAGGGATTGAACTCGGGTCCCTTGCAATGGCAGATAGATTCTTCACCACTGGCTCACCAGGGAAGTCACCAACATATGATTACTGTAATCTTGCTTATTCAATATACAGATTGCATTAGGACTAATTTGAGAGTTATCTTGATAGCACTCTCTCTTAAAATGCTATATCTTCATTAGGACCTTTTGGTTGGTTGCAAATAGCAGAACCTTCCTCAAACAAGCTCAAATAGAAAAGAAAATTTACAGTAAGGATATATAATAAGGTGGCCCTACTAGTAGGCATTCAATATTTTGGTCTTCTCTCACATATCCAGCATCTCTGGATGTGGTAGGTTTTGATACATCTTGATGTATAAATAAATTAATGAACAAATGAAAGACCCACCTCAGCTATTGGAGCCAGCCAGAGGCATTGTCCTTCCCTCACTGGGCAAGTTGTATCAATACAGCTTTACTTTCACAAGTCTGTTCCTTTTCACCACTCACCAGCAAAATGGTGCAGCAAAATTGCCCGTTATATATACAGCGGGATATTATTCAGCTGTAAAAAGAAGGCAAGTCTGTCACGTGCTACCACATAGATTACTGAGGACATGATGTTAAATGAAGTAAATCAGTTACCTAAAGACAAATACTGTATGATTCCAGTTAATATGAAGTATCTGAAGTAGTCAACCTCTTAGAAACAGAAAGTAGACTGATGGTTACTAGGGGCAGGGGAAGGGGAAAAGAGGGCGTTGCTGTTCGATGTGTGAAGAGTTTCAGTTCTGCAAGATGAATGGTCCTAGAGACCTGTGGGGGCTTCCCAGGTGGCTGTAGCAGTAAAGAGTCCACCTCCCAGTGCAGGAGACAGAAGAGACCCGGGTTCTATCCCTGGATGGGGAAGATTTCCCTGGAGGACGGTTTGGCAACACACTCCAGTACTCTTGCCTGGAGAATCCCATGGACAGAGGAGCCTGGCAGGCTGCTGTCCATAGAGCTGCCAAGAGTCAGCCACGACTGAAGTGACTTAGCACGCACACACACCCAATAAAAAGTTGTCCATGTGGTTACAGACTTTGCTGGATTTAGAAGGCAGGGCTCAGTGACCTTTCTCTTTTATTGTTTTGTGCTGATTTCTGAGGATCTTACCTACTTGTCTCAGAAGGTAACCTTCTTATCAAATTCTGGAAGTCGGATCACCCACATTATCTGAACCTCCAGACCAGCCTGGCATTCGGTCGGCCTGCCTTGCTTCTCCCAGGCTTACGCGGGAGGAAGGGTAGCTACATGGAAACTAGATCACAGCCTGGGACCCAGGACTCTGGTCCTCAGGAAGGGGACAGACCCCGAGACAGTAGGGAACCTGAGTCCCACTTAGGGACATAAACAGGCGAGGTGGGGTTTTTTGCCTTCTTCTGCAGAGGCTCTTCTGCAGAGCCTCCTGCTTTTCAGTTATGAGACTGCCCAGTTGTACTCCTGTCCCTTCACACACAGCTGTGTGGCTCAGTGTCTTCTGTCAACACCCATCTGAGCCACAGGCAGAAGGCTCTCTGCAGCTCTGTGAGGGGCCTTTACACCTAGCTTGTTGCCCCTCCCGCCTTCTTGGCTTCTCTTTCAGCCAGTTAGCACCTTCGCAAGACAGAAGGTCGGCAACAGGGGGGCCTGCTCCTTCTTAGGAGCCACGCTGGAGAACAAAGGGGGCTGATGCCCTCACTCCCCTGTCCCCCATCTCCTCTTTCCTCAGGATTCTCCCCCTTTCTGAGAAACCCATCTCAGAGCTGGTGTACAACATCCAGAAAGAGTAATCACACCCCTTCTCCTGCTTTCTGCTCCTGGCTTCCTGGGAAGACTGTGTTGTGCTAAGGGGCTTCCCAGGTGGTGCTAGTGGTAAAGAACCCATGTGCCAATGCGGCAGATGTGGGGAATGTAAGCGTCACAGGTTTGATCCCTGGGTGGGGAAGATCCCTGGAGGAGGGCTCCTGCCTTCTGCTTCCCACTTCCTGGGAAGACAGAACTTAAAAAAATCATGTGAGTAGGAAGGGTTATTGTAAGAATAGTTAGAAAATAGAGATAAGGGCCTCCCCTGGTAGCTCAGTCAGTAAAGAGTCCACCCACAGTGTGGGAGACCTGGGTTCGATCCCTGGGTTGGGAAGATCCCCTGGAGGAGGGCATGGCAACCCACTCCAGTACTCTTGCCTGGAGAATCCCCATGGACAGAGGAGCCTGGTGGGCTGCAGTCCATGGGTCGCAGAGAGTCAGATATGACTGAGCGAATAAGCACACACAGAGATAAGGGAAAGAGAGAAAAAGAAACACCAACAGTGAAAATGGGCTGCCCAGAGATAACCCGAGGTCAGCCTAGTCTGTCAGGAATGAAAGCCTGAGAGGACGTGGGAGCCAGGGACTGGGGACAAAGACTGCTGCTAAGGGCACCTGGGAGCTTAAGCCACTGTGACTGCTCGAGGGGCCTGGGGCATAGGAGGTCCATGTTGGGACACTTGTCTAGGGGAAAAGAGGGAGGCGCTTATTCATTGACTTCCATCTCCCGCTGTTGGAACACTTGCTCTAAGGGAACTCTCCTTGTCTGCATTTCTGGGTCACACATGCAGGAACACCAGAGGGTGCATCACTGCAAAATCAGAGAAAGAGGACCCGGGTGGGCCTGAGTTTGGTGCTGTAGGGATGGGTGTGAGTGGACTAAGAGACAGGTGAGGAAGAGAGAGTCTGAAGTGGTGCCAGAGGCACCTGGTCCATCTACTGTTTCCCCCAAAACCTGCAAACCCTCAGTTCCTCTGAGCCAGGTGCTGTGCAAAGTGCTCTGCACAGATGACCTCCTCCCATCCTCTGGTAACTGGAGGAGAAAGTCCTGTTATCATCCTGATTTTAGAGATCAGAAAGGCTCAGATGACCAGTGAAAAAGTGGCAGGTTGAGGATCCAAGCCCAAGCTGTCCAAATCTGGTCCCGCTCTGTCTCTGCCATCATAACCAGTGCATGCTGGTCGTTCGGGCTTGCTCAGCACCCCAGCTGGCTTCAGGTGGGTTGGATTGAGTGTCAGTTTGTCACTCTGTTTAGGCTTCTGTTGTGTCCACTGTATTTTAAGTCAGCCCACAACCCCCAAAGCCACATGCTTTCCCACCTGTGTCCGAGGGACAGAGATAGAAGGGTTTCCACCTGGCATTCCAAGTCATCCCCTGACTGGCCCTGCCCATGTGGCCTGCTTACCCCTGAACTGTGATAAGGGAAACAGGATAAGTCAAGGTTGGGAGGGATCCCTTTTCCCTAAAAAATGAGAGGAGAAGCAGTGGATTCTTAAAAATCTGGGCTTGGTTAGGAAAGGGAAGTGGGGGGTGGATGTGAGGCAGGCACCCTTGGACCATTTGGACATTATTTCCTCAGACTTCCAGTTTTGAGCATACAATGCGTGAGTAGAAGGAACAGTTGGAAGGGTCATTGAAAAGCTGGCTGCTGGCCAGACTCTCTGCTGGAACTTCTTTGTTGAACATCCTTCTCTCTGACCTTCCCTAAACCTGGTTCTTCTGTCTAATCTAGAAACAATTGCCAACCCCCTGCCTACTA
Organism: Oryx dammah; assembly: GCF_014754425.2. NCBI lineage: Eukaryota > Metazoa > Chordata > Mammalia > Artiodactyla > Bovidae > Oryx > Oryx dammah. The sequence goes on from NW_024070209.1 coordinate 63,112,250, forward strand.
GTTATTCTTTTAATAAAGTCCTCTTTGCCTTAGTTCATCAGATAAGGTTTTACTGCTTTTCACTGAGAGCCTTGACTGAGTGATGTTGGGACCTCTGAGGAGATCCAGTGAATTCCACCCTACTTCCCCACCTGGTTGCAGAACAAACAGAAATATGGTCAAGAGTACAGAAAGAGGCCAGGACATCTTCTTTACTATAGATAAAGGAAAAGTTGGAGATGTAATCTAGTGTGAGAGCCACATGGGGCTGCAAACTGAACCCCAGAATTAGACAGATGCAGCCACCCAGGCACAGCTGGCAGTGGACTGGGTGGGACTTCTGGACCAGAGGGCAGTGGAAACTGTTCACTGCAGCCAGATCACTCCCAGGGGTGAGAAGGGAGAAGCAAGCCAGGTAGACCTGTTATTCTTCTTAGACTTACCAGTCAGATAAGTCACTCCTCTTCCCCAGAGATGGAATGAGTTAAAGGGGATGGAGAGAGACCAGGAGAGTTTATTGATAATCCCTCCTCAAGGAAAACCTGGGGTGGAGAAAAGGTTTTCTCTCCTAACAGAGATGTAGCATCTCCTGGTTATTTCTATTCATCCATCCATCCATCTGTCCAGCTACCCCACCCTCATCCATCCATTCATCCACCTATTCCCTGATCCATCTACCCCCATTCACCCAGCCCCCATTCACCCACCTTCTATCCATTAACCCATCCACTCATCCATCTATCCATCCATCCACCCATCTCCTCATTCATCCCTTCATCTATCTCACAAAAATGAACTCGTACAGTATACCCTATCTCTACTTCCTTTCCTCCTCTGAAAATATGTTATGAATATCACTCTGTGCCAATAAATGCACCATTGCCACATTTCTTTAAATAGCTACCTGATACTCCATTGTTTATCATAATTTAGTCAATAATTTCCTATTTTGAATATTTCAGTTTAGTTTAGTTGCTCAGTCATGTCCGACTCTTTGTGATCCCATGGACTGCAGCACACCAGCCCTCCCTGTCCATCACCAACTCCCGGAGTCCACCCAAACTCATGTTCATTGTGTCAGTCATGCCATCCAACCATCTCATCCTCTGTCATCTCCTTCTCCTCCTGCCTTCAATCTTTCCCAGGATCAGGGTCTTTTCAAATGAGTCAGTTTTGCGCATCAGGTGGCCAAAGTATTGGAGTTTCAGCTTCAACATCAGTCCTTCCAATGAGCACTCAGGACTGATCTCCTTTAGGATGGACTGGTAGAATCTCCTTGCAGTCCAAGGGACTCTCAAGAGTCTTCTCCAACATCATAGTTCAAAAGCATCAATTCTTCTGTGCTCAGCTTTCTTTATAGTCCAACTCTCACATCCATACATGACCACTGGAAAAACCATAGCATTGACTAGACGGACCTTTGTTGGCAAAGTAATGTCTCTGCTTTTTAATATGCTGTCTAGATTAGTCATGACTTCCTGCCAAGGAGTAAAGGGAAAGTGAGAGTAAAGTCGCTCAGTCGTGTCCGACTCTTTTCAACCCCATGGACTATAGCCTATCAGGCTCCTCCCTCCATGGGATTCTCCAGGCAAGAGTACTGGAGTGGGTTGCCATTTCTTTCTCCAGGGAATCTTCCCGACCCAGGGATCGAACCCAGGTTTCCTGCATTCCAGGCAGACGTTTTAACCTCTGAGCCACCAGGGAAGCCAAGGAATAAGCATCTTTTAATTTCATGGCTGCAGTCACCATCTGCAGTGATTTTGGAGCCCCCCAAAATAAAGTCAGCCACTGGTTCCACTGTTTCCCCATCTATTTTCTGTGAAGTGATGGGACCAGATGCCATGATCTTAGTTTTCTGAATGTTGAGCTTTAAGCCAGCTTTTTCACTCTCCTCTTTCACTTTCATCAAGAGGCCTTTTAGTTCCTCTTCACTTTCTGCCATAAGGGTGGTGTCATCTGCATATCTGAGGTTATTGATATTTCTCCCAGCAATCTTGATTCCAGCTTCTACTTCTTCCAGCCCAGCGTTCCTCATGATGTACTCTGCATAGAAGTTAAATAAGTAGGGTGACAATATACAGCCTTGATGTACTCCTTTTCCTATTTGGAACCAGTCTGTTGTTCCATGTCCAGTTCTAACTGTTGCTTCCTGACCTGCATACAGATTTCTCAAGAGGCAGGTCAGGTGGTCTGGTATTCCCATCTCTCTCAGAATTTTCCACAGTTTATTGTGATCCACACAGTCAAAGGCTTTGGCATAGTCAATAAAACAGAAATAGATGTTTTTCTGGAACTCTCTTGCTTTTTCAATGATCCAGTGGATGTTGGCAATTTGATCTCTGGTTCCTCTGCCTTTTCTAAAACCAGCTTGAACATCTGGAAGTTCACAGTTCATGTATTGTTGAAGCCTGGCTTGGAGAATTTTGAGTATTACTTTACTAGCGTGTGAGATGAGTGCAATTGTGTGGTAGTTTGAGCATTCTTTGGCATTGCCTTTCTTTGGGAATGGAATGAAAACTGATCTTTACCAGTCCTGTGGCCACTGCTGAGTTTTCCAAATTTGCTGGCATATTGAGTGCAGCACTTTCACAGCATCACTTTTAGGATATTTACATCTTTTTGAATATTTACTTTCCAATTTTTCACCATTAAAAATACTGTCCATCTATTTGACTACATCTCTGATTATTTCCTTAGAACATATTCA